>NW_027397069.1:49383478-49699663 GCF_003265705.2 Callorhinus ursinus
GTAAACTTGGTCTTGGCTGGCTGTTCTTGCTAATCTTCTGGGGAGGGGACTATTTCCGTGGTTCCTAAATGTCTTTGCTGGAGGCGGAATTGCCCCGCCCTTGCCAGCCTCCGCGCTAAGGAATCTGCTCAGGTTTGCTTTCAGGAGTTTTTGTTCCCTGCAAGCTTTTGGTACAGCTTTGGAGGACTAGAGTCAAAATGGCAGCCTCCCAATCTCCACCCCATAGGAGCCAAGAACTTGGGGCCCCACTCCTTAGTGCGTCCCCAGAGAAAAGCAGTAAGTCACTCCCATCTACCCGGTCTCCGGCTGCACTCTGTGCTCACCTGGCCTCTGACCCAAGCGTTTCTATGTCTGGCACCCGACTCTGTGTGGAGTTTCCAAACCCAGCAGATCCCTGCGGTGCGCTCCCGCGCCACTCCTCCAGGGGGAGGAAGGGGAGTCTCCCCGGATCTGCCGCTTGTTGGGTCCCAGCTGGAGGAGCAGTGGCCCGACTGTGCTGCAGTTCACGGTTTATGGCAACCCTGAGCTGAGAGCCCGCGCCTTGTCTCCATCTCTGCAGCCGGCTTCCCCGCTCTCATACCTGGGAGCTCTGCCGCACTCAGGCACACCCAGTTTTTCTGTGACCCCGAGGGTCCTGAGACCCCACTGTCCCGCGAGGCTTCCACCCCCCACTTAGCCACTGGAGCGACATCCCTCAGCAGAGCCGACTTCTAAAAGTTTCAATTTTGTGCTCCGCGGCTTTATCACTTGCCAGAAGCACCCGAGGGTGGCCCCCTCCCCCGCCATCTATCCTCCCTACTATCGCCTCGAATTCACTTCTCCACACGTCCTACCTTCCAGAATGTGGTCGCTTTTCTGTGCAGAGAGTTATTGCTATTCTTTTCTTCGATCTCCTGTTGAGTTCGTAGGTGTTCAGCATGGTTTGATCCCTATCCAGCTGAATTCCTGAGACCAGACGAAATCTAGGTCTCCTACTCCACCTTCTTGCTCCCCACTCCAAGATTCTGATGTCACATTCAGGGTAGACACTTTCTTTTCCTTTTTTCCCAATTCTTCATTTTTTTCTTTTTAGTCATTCATATCCAGTCAATCAGTGTCAATAGCTATCCTCACATATGAATGTTAATACTCTATTTTTAAGAATTCTGGTATTTTGTTTTGTAGGGGAGGGTGACTATAGGAAGGCAAGCCAAAGAAAACCCATTTCAACCTCTTGAAGCTGACCTCTGTGAAGCAGTGAGAGAGAACAGGCTAATGTCCCATACAGGCTCATTTTGAGTAAGACAGTGTGTATTACAGCCAGGAAGGGCAAACAAAGTAAATCTCAGTGGCCGAACCAGTTAACAGTAGCAGAAAATGTTAGAAGTGAAAACACAAATGTACCCCAAATGGATTACACTCATACTCTTGCAAGGTACTAGTTCAAGAGTATTATATTTAAGGTATATCACCTCACACCTGTTAGGATGGCCATTATAAAACATAAACAAAATAGCAAGTGTTACTGTAAATGAATGTAAAATGGTGCAGCTGATGAGAAAAACAGGATGCAGTTTCCTCAAAAGATTAAAAACAGAACCGTATGACCAAACAATCCCATTTCTGGGTACATATCCAAAAGAACTGAAATCAGGATCTCAAAGAGATACCTGCACACCCATAATGACAGCAGCGTTATTCACAACAGCCAAAAGGTGAAAACAACCTAGAAGTTCGTCCACAGATGAATGAATAAAGAAAATGTAGTGTATACATGCAAGGGAGTATGACTTAGCCATAAAAAAGGAAATCCTGAGACATGTTACAACATAGATGAAACCTGAGGACATAATGCTAAGTGAAATAAACCATTCACAGAAAGACAAATACCCCACAATTCCACTTATAATGAGGGATCTAATGTATTCAAACTTCAAGGAACAGAAAGTAGAATGGTGGGAGCCTGGGGCTAGAGGGGGAAAGGAAATAAGGGAGTTTCAGAGGGTACAGAACTTCAGTTTTATAAGATGACTTTAAAGTTCCAGAGATCTGTACAACATTGTACGTAGAGTTAACAATACTGTACTGAACACTTAAAAATGTGTTAAGAAGGCAAACATTGTGTTATAGGTTTGTTTGTCACCACAGTCAAAAATACATGGATCAGCTCTCCTAGGGATGAAAAGTATCAAAATTAGGAGCAACAGGGCACTGCGTGCTTTTCCTAGTTTACCCTGACAGTAACAAGTCCTATCTCTGTGATGGCTGGAAAGTGACTCCTCAGAGCTCTGCACCCCTGCACGGCCCCACCAAGAATGTGCACTTAGCTTCATAGCATAATGAGTGCAACATCAAAAACACTATGCAAAGACTTTACCGTGGTGCGAGGAACCTCGGAAACACTGGACACAGTCAGCTCCTGAGGGTAATGCCCAGAAGAGGTCACAGGCCACAGGTGGGCCAGGCTGCCTGTGGGGAGGGCTGCCCCTATACACAGCATGCCCTAAACCCTGAAATGGAAGCAACCACATGCGTGTGACCAGAGTTGAACGTTTCTGAGTCTCTTTTTCTAACTGTTAAATTCCTACAAGATCTCCCCGCTTACCTTGTGCTTCTCATGGCAGGATGAAAATGACAAGAGTCTGCCTGTCTTGTTTACTCATAAACACTTGCTCAAAGTAGCGCAGGAAGAGGCGGGTTCTTTCTCAGCACTTGTGCTCACTTTCTGCCTCTCATTCCTCCTCCACTCACCCACTGCCTCGGCTCTGTCAGTTGTTTCAAGTAATCCAGGTCCTACATTTGTGTTCACAGTTATGTACTCATCAGCTGTCCCTAAGAACCATTAGACTGGAACATTCCCTGGCAACTTACATGTTGAGGGCATGGAGGTACCCTCCCGCTTCTGATGAGGGGATGCTGCAGACAGGTTAGAAGGTGTGGGGCCTCAGTACACACCAAGTGTGGTCTGCAGACCAGCAACAGAGCCATCACATGGAGCGTGCTAAACACGCAGGGTGCTAGACCCCATTCCAGACCAACTGAATCAGAACCTGCATTTCAACATGCTCCCCACGTGAACTGAATGTTAAATGTACATTAAAGTTTAGGAAACTCTGAAGTAAAATCTGAATATATTTTGAAGCCAAATTTTAGAATTCAGGGGAGGGGTATAGTTTCTATAAGTGTGGGGCTATTTCTAGAATAAATAAATAAATAATATTAATCAAATACTTATTTGTTGAATGAATTATTTACTTTAAAATAGGGGAAATAAATAAATCCAATTATTCTATGTATAGGAACTTAAAGCATCGATAAGCTTAACAACCTTCTACAATAAGACTTAAATATGTATTCTTTTCCTTTGTATTTTAATGAATCTGTCCATAAGACATCTTCATTAGTAACAAATAGGTGTGTTATCATAATTTAACAATATTGAGCAAAAAAATCCCCCCAAAAGGGAAACAGGGCATAAGAAAAGAAAGCTTATGTGTTTAAACAGGTGAATTTAACATGAAGTAAAAGGAACTTAAAGTGCTAGGACCCTCCATTTCTACATGCTTTTCCAAGGGCCAGAAACTAACATTGTATTAAAAATTTTGTTCTTTTTCTTAAAGGCAGACTAAAAAATTATATACTATTAAAAATTATAAATTTTAAATTTTAAATTATATAAATTATAAATTAAAAATTATATAAATTAAAACTCCATAAAACCTGGAACCATCCCTGGTCTAATTAATTATGAACTCTTTTTAAGTTTGGAATATACCATTTTTTAGGTTCTTTCAATATACTAGAAAATATTTAGATTTACATCATGATCATTCAACCTATAAATGAAAATACTTTACTGAAGGATGACCTAGAAATAATTCTGCTCATATGTAAGAGTTCTTTGTAAGATTGTAAGATTCATATCTTTCAATGTTATCTTGTAACGCCATTAAACTTAACAAATACATGATTTATATTTCTCTCTCTTCCCTTATTTTTCTCCCATTTTAACTAAAATCCCTGAATATTGCTGGGGAAGGAAGATAACTCTAAGAAATATACAAAAATGCAGTTCTGGTAATTTTGTTTACTTTTGTTTTATTATTTTCTTCAGGTATTACAAAGTCATACCTACCTGTGCTTGCTTGCTTTTTTTAGAAATACAAAAGGTAGGGGTGCCTTGGTGGCTCAGCTATTAAGCATCTGTCTTTGGCTCAGGTCATGATCCCAGGGCCCTGGGGTTGAGCCCCGCATTGGGCTCCCTGCTTGGCGGAGAGCCTGCTTCTCCCTCTCCTACTCCCCCTGCTTGTGTTCCTGCTCTCACTCTCTCTCTCTCTGTGTCACATAAATAAATAAAATCTTAAAAAAAAAAATACAAAAGGTAAAACTGAAAAGAGAAAAAAAATCCACACAAGAACTGAGATAAATTCTGCTAACATTTTAATGACTAGTGTCTCAAATTACTTAGATATAGATGTTTTTTAAAATGTGATTTTGAAGGGCGCCTGGGTGGCTCACTCATTAAGCGTCTGCCTTCAGCTCAGGTCATGATCCCAGGGTCCTGGGATCGAGCCCCACATCGGGCTCCCTGCTCAGCGGGAAGCCTGCTTCTCCTTCTCCCACTCCCCCTGCTTGTGCTCTCTCTCTCACTGTCTCTCTCTCTCAAATAAATAAATAAATAATATGATTTTGAGTGTGTATATTTAAGTGTGTATGTGAATGTGTTTACATGAGTGAACAGACCTAAATTGGTATTTCACTCACCAAACTATTCATATTGCATTCCACACAAAGAAAAATAGCCCTGCCTTGTATATCTAGCATAATGATACATACTCCTTATGTATCATTATTAGTTAAACAATCTCTTAATGCTGGGTATTCAGTTTTATTTCTGATTTTTCATTTCTATAAATAAAGCTATTATGAAAATCACTATAGATGCTTCCTCTTACACTTTTCTCACTCTATGCTTAGGACAAATTCCTTCAATAGAAATTGTTAAATAAAATGTTGAAACACATTACCTGTTTGCCTTCTGAAAAGGTTTATCATTTACAGTCCCATCAAAAGACAACTTCGTTTAAAAAGTCTTTTGCCATTATGAAAGTAAAAAAATATTTTTGTACGTTCGTTTTTAAAACTGCTTTATTAAAATAAAGTATCCATACAGAATAGTATACCGTTTAATGAACTATCACAAAGCAAACACATCCCTGTACTACCACCTAAGATATGGAACATGAGCAGGATCATGGAAGCGTCATGCCCCCCGTCAGTCACGACTCTACCCTTCCTCTTGAAAATGAACCACCCTCCTGACATTTAACACTGCCGACTGGTTTTGTAAATTGCTTCTTTGGCTCAACATTATATCCACAAAATTTATCCCTGCTGCTCCTTGTATGTATAGTTCACTCACTTTTGTTGCCATGTAGTAACTAATTATGCAGATACACCACAATTTATTTTGCCATTCTCTTGTTGAGGGGCAGTGTTGTATCATTTAATGTAGTTTATATATTTGGACACTGCTGTTTTAGTCATACAGAAGAGTAAACTTATACATATTTAATATATATATTAAATCCGTCAATCTTTTCCCTTTGCGATTACATTACTGGTGCTATGCTTTAAAAAAACTTTTCCTACCACAAGATTATGAAATGTTTACCTATATTTTCTTCTAATATTTTTTTTCATTGTTTACATTTATATCTTCATGTCATTGGAATTTATTTGAATGTAAAGAGTTAAGTAATTGTATGACCATTCATCTTCCCTCAATGGCTAGGCAGTTTCCCCAAGATCTTTTATGAAATAACCTATCTTTTCCCCCTACTGTCATAAAATGCTTCCTTTATTATATACTAAATTCCCAATATATATATATATATACTTGAGTATCTTTCTGGATGTTCTGTTATTTTTCTAAAACATGCTAATATATTCATCAATTAATCATATAAGTACAAAGTATAAAATTCAAGAGGAACAACAGAGCATATAAAGATAGTAAACAAAGCTTCATTCACACCTGCCCAACAGACACATAGCTCCTCTTCTCAAGTTCAACCATGGTTTTGAGTCACTTGTCTACCATTCCAAAAGTAATCCCTGAATATAAAAATGTAAATATACACTCTTGGGTATATTAACATGTCTTTAAAATAACATACCAAAGCATAGTTTTGGAGTGTGCATTTCCATATGAATCAATATACTTGTGCTACCTCATTCTTTCTAACATCTGCATTATATGAATTTATTTAAAACCTATACCCCCTGATGAACTAAAACATTCTTTGTAATCTTTTGCTATTACAATTAGACCTGAAATGACTATCTATGGCTAAATCTCAGAAGTACAATTCAGGATTAAAGTGTATATGTATTTTTAAAACTTTATTTTGAAATAAGTATAGATACATGCCTTTGTAAGAAATAATACAGACATACACTGTACCTTTTACCTAGTTTCCCCATCTCGCAAAATTACAGTATAATATTACAAACAAGATATATTTTTACTGAAACAGTTAACATACAGAATTTGTCCATCACAAGAAATGTTCATGTTGCCCTTATATAGCCATACTCATTTATCTCTTTCCCTTATCCCTTTGTTAGCCCCTGGGAACCCACTACTCTATTCTCCATTTCTATAATCTTGTCATTTAAAAAATGAACGTTACAAGGATGCCTGGGTGGCTTAGTCGGTTAAGCATCTGCCCTTGGCTCAGGTCCTGGAATTGAGCTCCGTGTCAGGCTCCCTGCTCAGTGGGGAGTCTGCTTCTCCCTCTCCCCTGCCCCGCCCCCACTCATGCTCTCTCTTGCTAATAAATAAAATCTTTAAAAAAAAATAAAAAAAATAAAAAATGAATGTCACGTAAATGAAGTCATGCAGAATGTAACTTTTGGGATTGGCATTTTTCACTCAGCATAATTCTCTGGGGATTCATCAAGGTTGTTGCCTGTATCAACAGTTCATTCCTTTTTATTGCTGAGTACTATTCCATGGCATGTATGTATCAAGGTTTGTTAACTGTATGGCCTTTGAAGGACATTTGGATTACTTCCAATTTTTTGGCTATTACAATTAAATATGTTATAAACATTTGCTTATAGGTTTTGCTGTGATCATAGATCATTTTTCTGGGATAAATGCCCAGTAATTCAATTGATGATTTATATGGAAATTGCAATGCTTAGTTTTTTAAGAAATTGCCAAATTGTTTTTCCAAAGTGGCTGTACCATTTAACATTCCTACCAGGAGTGTGTAGGTGATTCAGTTTCTCTGCAACTTTGCCAGCATTTGATGTTGTCACTAGTTTTTATTTTAGCTATTCTAACAGGTTTATAGTGATATGTCTTTGTGATTCTAATTTGCATTTCCATAATGACTAATGATGTCCAACATCTTTTCACATGTTTATTGACCATGTACATATCACTCTTTGGTAAAATGTCTCTTCAGGTCTTCTCCCCATTTTCTAATTGGATTGTTTTTTATTATTGACTTTTGAGAGTTCTCCATATATTCTAAGGTACTAGTCTTTTCTCAGATAAGTGGTTTGCAAATATTTTTCCCAGTCTGGAGCTTACATTTTCATCTTCCCGATACTCTTGAAGAGTAAAAACAATTTTAGTAATAATTAAGTCCAATATATTGATTTTTCCTTCTATGAATCATGCTTTTGGTGTTGAGTCTAAGAACCCTTGTCTATTCCTAAATCCCCCAAATTTTCTATTTTATTCTAATAGTTTTATAGTATTAAGTCTATGATCCATTTTGAGTTAATTTTTGCATAATGTGTGAGACTGCAATTGAGGTTCATTTGTTTGTCTATGAATTTCCAACTGCTCCAGCACAATTTGTTAAAAGGGTATCTATCTCCACTGAATTGCATTTGAACCTCTGACAAAAGTCAGTTGTGAATATTTGTGTGGGTCTTCATCTAGGTTTTCTGTCCTCTTCCATTGATATATATATCTAAACCTCCACCAATACTACAGTTTTAATTATAGTCGTTATATAATAAATCATGGAATCGGGCAGACTGATTCCTCCCATTTTATTTTGCTTTTTTCAAAACTCTTAAACTATCCTAGTTCCTTTGCTTTTCCATATAGAATTTAGAATAGTCTTGTCAACATCCACAAAAATCTTCCTGAGCTTTTGAAAGGAAACTGCTATCAAAACTTATATATCACCTTGGGGAGAATAGAGATCTTCTATTCCATGAACATTTCCATTTATTTAGAAATTTTCTCTTTCATAATAACTACGTAGTTTTCAGCATATAAGTCTTGTACATGCTTTGTTAGGTTTATGACTATTTCTCTTTTTTGAGCAATTGTAATATTGTATTTTTAAATTTCTGTGTCAATATATTGCTAGTAAACAAATAAAAGTGATTTTTGTATGTTTAGCTTGTATTCTGGGACCTTGCTGAACTCACTTATTAGTTCTGGTTTTTTTGTTTTACAAATTCTTAGATATTTTCTGTGTACATAATCATATCATCTACAAATAAGACAGTTTTATTCCTTCCTTCTCAATATGTGTGCCTTTTTTCCCTTTGCTTGCCTTATACTACTCTGTTATATATGAGTGCTGAAAGCAGGTATCCTTGCCTGTTCTCAACCTTAAAAAGAAAGCATTAAATCCTTCACCTGTAACTATAATGTTATTTGTAGCATTTTTTGAAGATTGTTATATATTGAATTGAAGAAATCTCTTCTATTCCTGAAAGTTTATTGTGAATAGGTGTTGAATTTTGTCAAATGCTTTTTCTGTATCAATTGATATGGTCATGTGTCTTCTCTTCTCTAACCTGTTTGTATAGTGGATCACATAGGTTGATTTTCAAATATTGAACCATCCTTGCATCCATGGAGTATATCCCACTAGGTTATGATTTATATTTCTTTTACATATTGCTGAATTTTATTTGCTACTATTTTGTTAAGGATTTTTGCATCTCCATTTATAAAAGATATTGGCATGTGGTTTTCTTTTTTGTACTGTTTTTCATATTAGGGCAATACTAGCTTCATCTAATGAATTGAGAAGAATTCCCTTCTCTTCTATTTTCTGGAAGAGACTGTGCAGAATTGTTATTTTTTTTAAGTGTGTGATAGAACTCTCCAGTGAAACCAACTGGGCCTGGAGATTTCTTTTGGGGAAGTTTTTAAATTACGAATCCCATCTCCTTAATAGTTACAGGGCTATTCAAATTATCTACATCATACTGGGTGAGTTGTAATAGTGCTTTTTGAAGGAATTCATTTATTCCATCTAAGTTGTTAAATTCATGTGGGTAAAATTGTTCATATTACCTTTCTTTTTGTGTCTGCAGGATCTGCAGTGATGTCTGCTGTTTCAATCCTGTTATTAGTAATTTGTGTTTCTCTTTGTCAGTCTTGCTAGAGGTTTGTCAATTTTATTGATCTTTACAAAGAATATGTTCTTTGTTCCATTTTCTGTACTGTTTCCCTGTTTTCAATTTCATTGATTTCTGATTTTATTTTTTCTTTCTTCTGATTGCTTTGGGTTTAGTGTGCTATTCTTTTTATAAGTTCTTGAGGTAGGAATTTAGATTATTGATTTAAGACATTTCCTCATTTTTAATATGTAAGTTTATTCCTATAATTTTCCTCTCACAACTGTTCTGGCTGCTATCCACAGATTTTGTTATGTTGTATTTTCATTTTCATTTAGTTCAATGTATTTTTTAATTTCCCTTGACACTTCTTTGACCCATGGATTATTTAGAAATATGTTGGTTAGTTTCAAAGCATTAGATCATATTATCTTTCTGTTACTCATTTCTAGTTTAATTTTATTGGGGTCAGAGAACATACTCTATATGGTATCAACTCTATTAAATTTGTCAGATTGTTTTATGATGCAGGATGAGGTCTTTCGTGGTGTATGTTAAATGGGTACTTGAAAAGAGTGTGTACTTTGCTATTGTTAGGTGGAGTGTTTCATGAATGTCAATTAGATCCTGTTGGTTGATGGTTTATGAATTCTTCTATCCTCACTGATTTTATGTGTAGTTGCCTTATCAACTGTGGAGAAAGGGGTGTTGAAATGTCCACCTATAATTATGGATTGTTGACTTCTCCCTTCAGTTCCATCAGTTTTTACTTCACATATTTTGTAGCTCTGCCATAGAGTGCAGTTACATTTAGGACTGCAATGTCTTCTTGGTGGACTGACCCTTTTATATAATGTCTAGCTCTCTCTCTGGTCATTTTCTTTGTCTACATTATCTAATAATATAATCTTGTATTCCTTTATTGTTTGCATAATATATATGTGATTGCATGATTTTATATATATATATATATATATATATATATATATTCCTGTACTTTTTACTTTCAACATGCCTCTATTATTATATTTGAAGTTTCTTATAGAGAGCATGTAGTTGGTTCATGTAATCCACCCTGAAAATTTATCTCTGATGTTTTTAGATTATCTGCATTAATATAATTACTGCTATATTAGGGCTTAAGTCTGCCATCTTATTTTTTATTTTCTGTTCTATTTTTTATTTCTGTTTTTTATTATGTTTCAAGTGGATTAGATGGTATTGTAGAATTCCATTTTGATTTATCTAGTGTTTTGGAATGTATCTCTTTGTATAATTTTCTAGTGACTGCTCTAGGTATTACATATATATATAACTTATCTATTTTTACCAGCTCATGTGAAGTACAGGAAACTTACCTACTTTTATGTCCCTTTCCATTCTCTATTTAAAATATAATTGTATTAAATATTTCTTCTACATTCATTTAGAATCTTCACATCAGACAGTGTTATAATTTATTTCAACCACCAACTATAATTTAGAAACCTCAAGAGAAGGAAAGTCTAATGTATTTACCCATACTTTTGCCTACCATGTTTTCTTGATTTCCTAGAGTTCCTTTTTTTGTTGTTTCCTTTCTGTTCAGAGAACTTCCTCAAGCCACTTTTTGTTTTTAGGGAAGGTCTGCTAATATCTAATTCTTTTAGTTTTCCTTTTCCTGGAAATGTCTTGTATCTTCTTCATTCCTAAAGGATACTTACACTGGGCTTAGGTTATGGGTTCATAGTTCTTTCAGCACTTCAAAAATATTGTGCCATTTTCTTCTGGCTTCCATGGTCTCTGATGAGAAATCTGCTGTCCATCTGTTTGTCTCCTATAGGTAAGGTGTCACTTTTGCTGCTTTCAAGTTTACTCGACAACAGTTTCCATAAATTATAATATGGCTTGGTGTGGATTTATTTGTTTATTCTGTTTGGGATTTTCTCAGCTTCTTGAATCTAGGTTTATACCTCTTGCCAAATTTAGCAAGTTTTCAGCCATTGTATCTTTTTTTCCCCCCTATTATAATTCCAAGTACTTTTTTAGCACTGTTCTCTTTCTCCTTTCCTTCTGGTACTTCAATGGCATATATATTAGATTTCTATTATAATCCTACAAAGTCCCTGAGACTGTGTTCCTTGATTTTTTTATTCTATTTTCTCTGTGCTGTTGAGATGGTTTGTTTCTCTCATTTTGTCTTCCACTTCACTAGTTCTTTCCTCTATCCCTTCCATTCTGCTGTTGAGCCCATCCTTATTTTAGGTTTTGTATTTTTAATTCTAAAAATTCCCTATGGTTCTTCTCCATATATTTCCTTACTGAGACTTTCTATTTCTTTGCTGGAGCTTTCTAATTTTCCATGTATTTCAAGCATGTCTGTAGTTACTTGTTGAAGCATTTTTATCATGGGTGCTTTAAAATCCTTCTCAGATAATTCTGACAATCATCTCACTGTTGGCATCTCTTGATTATCTTTTTTTCATACAATTTGAGATTTTTCCTGATTCTTGGTATGAAGAGGAATTTTCACTTGACACCTGCTCTGAGACTCTGGGTCTTATTTAAACTTTGTTTTAAGTGGTCTTCCCTGACACTGATCTTATAGAGGAAGGGAGGATAACACCTCATTATTGCTCCATTGAGACCCAAGTGGGAGTTTCTCATTACTGCTGGTCACAGTTGAAGGTTCTGTCTCCGTATAAGGTCTCCTAAGACACTGAGTTGGGATTAGCTTCATTACGACTGGGCAATGGTGAGTCTTTGCTAGGTCTCTTCTGTCACAATCTCAGCAGGAAGAGGGAGGGATGCCTAATTTTTTCCAAATGGAGATGGAAGTCTAGACTCTCCAAGTGATCTCCATTGATAATGCAACAAAGAAGGGAAAAGGAGCAACTTATTACTGGTCAGTGGGGATGAAATTCCTGGCTCCCTGTTTGGTCTCTGACAGCACTTCTTTAGGAGTATTGTTACAGCCTCTAGTGGGTGAAAGTCTAGATTCACCACTCTGCCTTTCCTGGCATGGATCATGGTAGGGCTAGTTTTTTTTCTGTAGTGTTTGGAGGAGTAAAGAGGTTATTGTATAAAAGTGTTCTGTCTTATCTGCTATTTCTTTCCTATCTTTCTGGATAAAAAGAGTAGACTTCACTGTGATTTCTTTTTCATCTGTAGCCACTAGCATTCCATGTTGCTGGCTTCTTTAGTATTCAGTCTTGGATATATGAGACAAGAAGAAAATTTGGAGAACACATCACAGGGTCACTTCTCTGGTGTCCTCAACCAGTCAGTCTCCTTGTCTCCACTTTTCAGAACCTTGTGTTTGTCCTGTATATAATATCCATGGTTACAGAAAGATTAACTCCTTGTGTACCTCAATGTAGTATATGATAAAATATTTGCTCACAGTAAAATATTTGGGGCAGAAAAAAGAAATGCATAAAAATGTAACTCCACATAATACTATTTAGCTATAAACTGTTATATTTTCTTTGGAATATTCCACTCTAGTTTCTTCCTATGTACTTTTTTCCCCTTCTTTTCATAAAATGGGCTCATACTATAAATACCTTTTGAACCTTGCTTTATTCACTTAACATAATAATGTGTTTTCCCATTTGGTTAAATGGTCTTTAAAAACATGAGTCTTTAATGGCTGTAATAATATTCTACCTTCATGAAGGTGCCATAATTTATTTAAACATTCTTCTATTTGAGGGTAAGCTTCTACATTGTTGCCATTTTTAATAATGCTGCAATGCATATTATTTTACATAAATCTTTGATTTGTTTTTTTCTTAGGACAGACTGCTAGAATTTGGATTGCTGGATTGCAGCCACTGGCAGCACACGGCTCCCTCCTAGAGCAGGAAACACTGCAGTGGGTCAGGACCAAGTTCACTGCTGGCCATGGCACTGAAAATTCTGTATCCTTCTAGCAACACACTGTTGGGGTTCCCTTCCAAGTTCTTTCCTGTGCAGCAAGTGTGGCCAGGCCAGCCTGAGGCTCCTCCAACTTGCAAAAAGATTTGCCTCCTCTGCTCCTTAGGAAAGCTCCTAGGAACTAGGGAAACTGAGTCCAAAATGTGTGCTTTCTCTAATTTGTATCCTGCTTCTTTCCACCACTGGTGTAATAAAGACCAGATGAGAGTGTGAGTCAGCAGAAACATAAGACATTTTCTGCAGGAAGTCCCATCTACTAACTTATGTCAGGACAAATAAGAGAGTTTCCAAGCTATAAGGAAACAGTATCTTTAAAACAAAATTGGGAATACAATAACTATACATAAGTAGTCTTTTATTATTTAGTTTTCTTTTTGGGGGGTGGGTGGGAGTCAAATTTAGAAACTCTATGGTTTCACACTACATGACTGTAATGGTATCTCTGATCACATTTTGCTTTCAATAAGGCACTTTTGAAGCTGTTTTCTTTTCCTTAATAAATCTAGTAAGCTATTTAATTGTAAAAATGTGGCTTGTCATATACTACTCTCTAGAACAAGAATGTTTTCTATTGCCACCAACACAAATAGCAGTATCTTTACACAAAAGGAACTCTCATCTGTCAACTAACTTTGAAACACCCAATTTCCATCAGCTGTTTGCTCTTCTTGGAGCAGCCTTAGCAGGGAAGGATTTACATTTTATTTATTCATGCTCTGCTCATTTTTCTATTGAGGTGTTAGGTTTTTTTTTTTCTTATGGATTTGAGAAATTCCTTTAAATATTGATGATATTAACCCTATGTCTCTCATATTTGTTGCAAATATTTTTCCCAGTTTTCAATGCCATCTGCTTTTGTACCTGATGCATTTTTTTTTCTTTTTACCATTCAGAGATGTTTAAATTTAGTATGTTAATGTGTCTTTTGCTGTAGCATTTTTTCTTTCTTATAGTTTACACCTTCCCAGGTCCAAAATCATATGTATATTAAGGTATATTTTATTCTAGTTTTACTGTGGGATTTTACTATTATGATTTTAAACAAAATATTTTTGAGAAATCATTGATTTAGATGCTATTTTATCATATACTAAATTATTTCATTTATGGGGTATTTTATAGCCCTTTTAGTTGTGCCACTGTGCTGTCTGTTGATTCTTAGACTGTTTCCTGGGAGTGTACTAAATATCCTGAATATTCTTTCTTCTACTGCCGTTGACCTTTTCTTTTCCTCAAAAATCTTAACTAGTTCACCCGTTTATTCTTCTAAGTGAATTTTAGGATCAACAATTCAAAAGAAAAATTCACTTATATTTTAAACATAAGACTTAAACTGTAATTATTAAAGAGGTCTACACTAGTAGACACATAAAAAGGCATTCAATTTTATTACTAATCATAGCATAACAAGTAGATAAAAATTTTGAAGTTTGATAATGTCCAATGTTGTCAAAAATATGGGGAAAATGGGCATTTTCATAGACCACTGATGAGAAAGGAAATTGGTAGTTATTTTAGAGGAAATCTATATCTATCAAAATGCAAAATGTGTGTACTGTTTTTTGTATGTTTGTTTGTTTTAAAGATTTTATTTGACAGAGAGAGAGCACAAGCAGGGGGAGCAGCATCAGAGGGAGAGGCAGGATCCCCGCTGAGCAGGGAGCCCAATGAGGGGCTCAATCCCAGGACCACAGGGTCATGACCCGAGTTGAAGGCAAACACTTGACGACTGAGTCACCCAAGTGCCCCAAAATGTATATACCATTTGATCCAACAATTCCCCTTCTAGGAACCTGTCCCACAGACATTCTTACACATGTACACAAATATATAAGGCAGTTCCTTGTACCATTGTTTGTAATAATCCCATATTGGAATTCACATAAAAGTCCACTTATACGGGAATGGTAATCTATAATAGAGTATACATACAATGGAATATTGTACAGCTATGGAAAAGAAAGAAGCATACCTATATGCAATAATATGGAACAAAATCTCTGAGCTATATTAAATAAAAAATAAGTTCCAGAGCAAATATGACCAACATAATGCTGGTTATATTTTTAAGGCTCTGTCTTTGTGTGTGTAGGCAGATAGGTTGTGTGTGTGTGTGTGTGTGTGTGTGTGTGTGTGTGTGTGTGTATATATAAAAGTATTTGGAAGGACAGACCCTAAAAGGGTAATTCTATTTAACTTTTAAGGAGGTAAGTGAGGTTAGAGAGTAAAAAGAGATTATAATTTTTAATCTAAGTATTTCTATATTAATTATCCATTACGTGCTTGTATTCATGTACAACTTGCGTGTTTTAAATAAAAAAATTTTGAAAGCAACACATATGCATTATTAACATTACCTTTTCCTGGACCATCATTTTGGGTGTCTTTCTGTTTATTCACTCTTGAACTAGGAGAAAGTTATCCATACTTGAAGTTGGCCAATAGATAATACATGTAACTCCTGGCTGGCAAGGCCCCTTGGGTGGTAGTTTCTGAATCCCCTCTGAGTCCTACCCTGTGGTGCAAGCTGGCCTGGGCATGTGGGTACTTAGCTAGCATTCATCGTGGACTACCCTAAGTGACCAAGGTAAGATTTTTTTTTTCCTCCATCACTGCATATTTCTCTACCCCAAGTCCCACCAAAGAGTACCAAAAAAGGCATAGTCCATGCACTCATGCTAGACAAGCTCTTTCTGCCTTCACCTGCATAGTCTCAATGGTGTGTTAGAACAGGGAGGGGACTTTACCACCTGGGATGGATTTTATTCTTCCCTTCCAGCACCACCACTAAACAAGGAGGTGCAGCCTATGAAGATATAAAAAATTAATGCAGAGGAGAAGATCTGCTTCAGTATTTTGTACGTGTCAGAAAGCACATGACCTACAGGAGACAGCTGCTCGTTTTCTACTGGTACAGAAATCCAATATTGGCCAACGGTTTTTATTCTCAATTCAGCTCCATCAGCTTTGTAATCAGTGGAAATTCCTCCAGGAATCCTGCAAAAGGCTATCAGTCTTATTTTTCACTGGTATTATGTTTTTACCTTTTTCTGTGTCACCATGAGTATTTAAATGCAAAGTTGGGAGAGGCTGATTCAAGGCCTATCAGCCAGATGACACCATAAACATGTTCTTTTGTAAATAAAAGTAAAGTTCAAAACACAACATAACAATGCTAATAGACAAAAGAGGCCATAAGTACAAAAGGTGTGTCTGTGGACAAACACAACCCTTAGAACACTTTTTTAGGGGCGCCTGGGTGGCTCAGTTGGTTAAGCGTCTGTCTTCTGCTCAGGTCATGTCACAGGGTCCTGGGATTGAGCCCCGACTTGGGCTCCCTGCTCAGCGGGGAGTCTGCTTCTCCCTCTCCCTCTGCTGCCCCCGTTGCTTGGGCTCTCTCTCTCTCTCTGTCAAATAAATAAATAAAATCTTTTTAAAAAAAGAAGGGAGAACACTTTTTTACCCAGCGGGTGTATCTGCCACTTACTAATCAAGCTTGGTGGCTCTCCAAGGTATTAATTCTTGCAAGAACTAAATATCCATGTAGTGTGTAGAGTGTGTGTGTGTGTGTGTGTGTGTGTGTGCGCGTGCAGAGAACAGGGAAAGGTTTGTGGCCACTGCTCTGAAGATCAGAAGCAAGAGGAGAAAAAGGAGTGAAGGGGAAATCAAGGGACACCGAGAGGCTGAAGTCTGAGCGGAAATAAAGGTAGAAGTGGGCATTAATAGGGGATTAATGCCTGTGAAGCGATGAAAAGGACAGAGTCCAAGAAGGGGTATAAGAGAAAAACTCAATCAATTATCCGTGGTAAATGGAAGCTTTGCTGGAAAAGACATTCAGTTTAATTTCTGGGGGAACTTAAAACTGGCATTTAGTGGCACCAGAAAATAGTAGGTAAACATGAAAGCTGAGGCAATTGATCACAGTTATCATTTCCACCGATAAGCATTTCTTTGTTTGAACAAATGCCCACTATAAATAAAACAAAGTCACAATGGAATTAATAACCTGGCTTACAGTGATTTTTCCCAGTAAGAAAAAAAACGGGGAAAAACTATAATGTAAAAAGAGGGAATATATGATTTTTTTGGTCTTCTGACAGAGATAAATGTGCTAGAAGGGTTATCTTCTACTTTTTACTTTTAATGTAGAAATACATTCTTCCTATAGTTCATATACTTCCTATAATTTCTACATGTGAGAAGTGAGTATTTAAAATTATCCAATATCAGTAAAACAGGATCAGAGTTTTGTTTGACCTTGTCAGCGACTCCTAGCAAGATAAGGCAGCAAAGGAGGGAACCCTGCGCTGGACTTGCAGTTGGAGCAAGGGTGAGAGTGCTGGCTGGGGTAGACAAAGCATACTGTGCACTCTGACTTCAACTCAGGGCAGAAAGGAAACGAGGGGGTGCCAGGACTCACGGCGATACGCTCCAAGTGGGTCAGGATTCCTTGGAAGGCCTCTTGCAGTGGTCGGCAGACACTTATCTGTCAACGGGGGAGGCGGCAGAGGCCTGTCTCTGGGCCGCACTTGTGGGCTAGCACAGCCCCAGCAGGGTCACAAGTGTAGCCAGCGGAATGAGGCAGGGCCTCAGTCCTACACAGGAAACCAGCTGGCTGAATGAGAAGAGAGTTCCAACCCGGACCGCATGCAAGCTGCCTGAAGTTTCCAAAGTCAGGCACAGAGGTCTGCTGTTACTAAGAGGCATCAAGAAGGGTTAACATCGAACGAGAGGACAATGGGTCCTGAGCACTGGAAACCATGCCCAGGGTCATGCAAGTCATAGTGACACAGAGCAAACACTGTAAAAGAGTCTCCTATTAACAGTAGCATAACACCACGTCCAATTTCAAACGCCAGAATCTTCTCAAAGGAGAAATTCTGCATTTAAAGTCTGTGGCTAACACAGTTTCATGGCATCATGGGAAGATGACTATGGGAGAGCAGACAGACCAGCAGCTCAGGCTCCCAGGCGGCTGCCATTTGTCCAGGCCCCTTTAACTGGGAGCATCATCAATTAACCTTCCAGGGCCTCAGTATTCTCATCCCAATAGTCTCCATGGTCACCTTGGAAAGTCTTGTTGAAGCCCATGAATCTTTAGTATGAGGCTCCTATTACAGATATTCTTAGTTAAAATTATCCTATATTGTGACATTCCCACTTAATCAACAAATCTAAAGAAAATAACCACACTCCACGATGGATGTTCCGAACATTCCAGCTTCTGTCACCAAAGCCCTTTAAAAAGTAGACATGGTAACAAGCAAACCACAACCCTGTAGACTAATAATAAAATAAATTGTGTTCACCCTGGCTGTGTGCAGTCTCTCTCACCTTTCTGTGCCTGGGTCAGCCTTCCCTGGGGCAAGAGCTGGTGTATTAGGACTGGCTCTGTCCCACGGCTTGGGGCCATCGGTCCTGTCTCCCCTCTGCCTGCTGGGCACAGCTGTGGTGAGGCTGGGCAGCTGAACAGTGCTGGCTTTCATGAGGAGGCAGAAAGGAGAGAGACTGCTCTTAGAGGCACCCAGAATGTGGCAGTTGGCTGAGAATGAAGGATGGGGAGAAGAGAGCGTCTCGTTCCCCCCCATTAATGATGGCAACAGGCCCACAGGTGTGCCAAGGCAACCCAATCAGAAAGATTTCTCAACAAGACCCAAACCTCCTGGCATGGGTTTCTCACAGTTCCCTCAGGTCAGTGCTATTTCAAACACAAGGGAAGACCTGACAATCAGGCCTGGACGGCTACATGACGAATTTCCCAGGCCTAGCTCAGTCATCATTTCACCACAATCTTGGCACCAAAGGGGGAAGACTGGAAAGAAAGGGGCAGGGTGAGGACAAATTATTATGGTCTAATTTTATAGAGAACAGCATCAGCTTTCTAATGGTGCTGCTGGGGAACCCTACTTCATAAAGCCCAGAGTACTCAGCTCACAGCCCGTCATCAAACGTTTATGGAATCCCAAACCTGGCATGACACGCACATCTGGAAGTTATTCAGAACCAACTTCCCAAGAGCTCAAAATATTGCACACAGGTATTCATTTTTATTAATCTACTAAATCTTCACAAAGTTCCTTTCCCTTTGGATAGAAATGAACAAAAAGCAGGGCTAATCTCTTAAATGAACAAAAAGCAGGGCTTAATCTCTTTTTCAACTGGCATAGCACGATTTAAAGAGAATAGACAATCTACCACAGGCGATACAGAAAGTTAAGGAGGATGCTCAGAAATACTGGTCCCCAAAGAAGAAAAAGAAAATCAATAGCACATCCACAAGCCTTTGTCCCTGAAGCTCTGCAGACCACAAACATCCAGGAGGGGCCAGGCCTACCCACAGCCCCTCCTAGTCTCAGCCACCAATGAAGCAGGAGGCCTGTTCAGAGCATGTATGGATTAGGTTCTTCTGACCTCAGTGGGCAGTTTCCACAGGTGAATTCAAGTCGTTTAAGAACAACACTAACAAATGCTCACTGAGAATCTCTGCTTTATCTACAGAGATTTTCGAAAACACTCTTCATCTCCTGTTTCTCCCCACTCTTAATAACGGTCTCCACTGACACTTCCAGTGTAATCCGTCTCTAATGGCTCTTCAACAAATAAATCTGAAAATGGTAGGCACGTTTCACCTCTGTCCCACCAGGATTTCACAAGGTGGAGAATGTGGGTTTAGTTTGAAACTCATCATTACAAAACCATCCTCACCTGGCAAAGGGAAAAACCCCAATCGTAATTCTCTGCTGAGAGTCATTAGACAAAGCCCAAGAAAGAACAGGGAGAAGGGGTCAGAGGGCAACTCTTCAACTTACAGAAGCAGAGTCCACTTTGTTCAAGTCATCCGCTAACGAGGATATATATGGAGTAGGAGATCGTTATCATCACGGTTTCATTCTACAAAACAGCACTGCATTTGCTCATCTTTCTGGATGGCCATGAAATAATGGTACATCTTGTAAATATAGGTTGGTTACTTCCGAGAGGCGGGTAGGAATTAATTTTAAACCTATCACATAGTTTCAAGTTATTTCCCAAGAGATTTCATACCAGGCCACAGCATTGGAAGTCATAATTTCCATATTTATTGGAAAGAGCATCTCAGCCAAAGTGGTGCATTGTATTCTCACAGTGAGACCTCACCGGGGGAAATAGAATTAACTCACACTATCATCCTAAGTGTCTAGGGCCTTTTTCAAAAACTGTAACATTTGACCTGCTGATTCAGAGGAAGTTTCTTCAAATCCACTGCACTTTAGCAAAAACTGTAATTGGAGGCACTGATTTTAACCTAATAAACTTCTTTGCCAACCTAACCAAAAGAGTTGAAATCTGTGTTGTGCAAATAACTATTTTTTATTTTTGACCTATATGTCTCCCAGCATTATTGCTTAGCTGGGTCTTTGTTTATCTATTGCTATATATTTTATGCTCCAAGTTTCACAATCTGTTAAAATAAATTTTTATATGAAAAAATCTGTTTTTATGTATTTTATATATGAAAACCACATGTGCTCATGTGTGTGTTTACATGTGTCCGTGTGTGTCTACATGTGGGTAAGAGTGTACAGGCTCACATAAATTCAAACTGCAACGAAACAACGGATGAATAAAGAACACCCTCCCACCCTCCCTCCCTCCTTTCTTTCCTTTCTTCCTAGTAGGCTCCATGCCCAGCATGGAGCCCAACCCGGAACTTGAACTCACAAGCCCGAGATCAAGACCTGAGCTGAGATCAAGAGTTGGATGCTTAACCAACTGAGCCACCCAGGCACCCCTGGAATGCTATGTATTTCACATGTAATATATCTGAATATTAGATTTTGAAACCACTGATGGTTGTTATTAGGTTATTAATTCATTGAGGCTTCCAGCTCAGAATACAACTATCTACAAATTTGGATTTTTCGTTTTAGTTTCCTTTGTTCTAGGAATATTAATACCTTTTTAGAAACTACAGACAGCACAGAGTGGGCATGAACATTAACACATTCACCACAAAAAATTGCAACATACACAAACTCTTTTATGAAGAGAAAAAGTTTGAGAAACTAGGTAAAATTAGCTAAAGAGAACAAACTGGCTATTATATAAAATTGTTAAGCACCCAGTATTTTCTTAAAAAGATTTGCACAAATACCATAGATTGGTATTAGTCTTAGATCACCAGTACTGATTCCTTCCATTCATGCTCATTAATTGATCTTTTAATTAATTAAACTGAAAATAAACAGCATTGATCCAGACAGTCTGAGTTAGAAGCAAGCATTAACCTTTGGGGTTGATAACAGTACTCTCCATAATATATCCTATGGTAGTTTAGGAATCTGATTTATGTTTTTAAAAATGCCATTTACATCTATAAGTAGTTTATTTAGAAAATTTCCAATGCTGTTTTAAATAAAAATCTCTACTGTTATTTTTTGTATAAAATATTTTGTCAGTGTTGCAAAAATAATCTTAAAATACTTTCCAAAAAATTATTACATTCAAAGTAGAGTATATACCCTCTAAAAAGAGAGTATTTGTTTTTATTTTATCTCTGAGTAGTTGAAACCACGCAGTATGCTTATTCGCACTTCAAAATGTCATATTTCTAAGGAAAAAAATTGAAATTTTCATTAATCACATCTACTTCCACAGCTCCTTAATTCCAGGATGTGTGTTATCTTCACATTTAAGGTTTTGGGGTTTTTGGGTTTTTTTTAAGATTTATGTATTTATTTTAGAAAGAGAGAGAGAGTTTGCAGGTGCACACGCCAGTGGGGGTAGGGGCAGAGGGAGAGAATCCTCAAGGAGACTCCCTGCAACCCGAGGCTGGAGCCTCATGCCTGTTGGATCCCAGGACCCATGCGATCATGACCTGAACTGAAATCAAGAGTCCCACACTCAACTGACTGGGCCACCCGGACACCCCCACAACCTAAGCTTTTTGAAAATGAGATACAACTTAAAATGATATCTAGACTTAATGTGGGTATGCTCTTCTTTAAACTCCAAAACACTATATTGTGTCTAGCAATCCACAGACTATTGTACATGAGAAAATACACAACTTTCCCCATGACTCTTCTACTGCAAGGTTCTGCTAGATACTTACTATACAACAGTGTCTTTAACACACAGAAATCCCTAGAAGCAGTTTGATGATGGGCCTAAGACCCAGAGTCAACCCCCCATTTTTCCTTGAGAGGAAAGGTGGTGGCAGCGGCAGACACTAAAACGAATAGAAAAGTGAAATGTTTTCTCCAGCACGCTCTTCAGCAAGCAGTAGTCATGTGACCCTGTTCTGGCCAATGGAGAGAAAGCTGGGACGTAGTATAGTTCCAGGAAAGCCTGCATTTAACATAAAGAGAAGAAACTTGGCTGGTATGTCCCCTTTTCCTCCCTTCTCACTGTCTTACCTTTTAAGGATGATGGTACCAAGGCTTAGAGAGGTTAAAATAACCCCCTCAAACCAGGCAGTTGGTAAGTGGCAGAGCCACAGGCAAATCAGCCTCAGGGCAGTAAGCCAATTCCTTAGGAGCTAATTTCTTTACAGTGCTAAAATGTTAGTCCAGTGATATGCATGAAGCAACTCAAATTCCATCATGCAATCCTCCATATAACTAC
The DNA here is from genome assembly GCF_003265705.2 of Callorhinus ursinus. Taxonomy (NCBI): domain Eukaryota; kingdom Metazoa; phylum Chordata; class Mammalia; order Carnivora; family Otariidae; genus Callorhinus; species Callorhinus ursinus. Next base: position 49,406,369 of record NW_027397069.1, read on the forward strand.
TTAAATATAAAAACAGCACTTTCAAATAGGAAAAAGTCTGTCTCTACCCACTTACCCACCTACCAAAGAAAACCTGCCCAGAATGGTCTGTCTTGTTGGAGGAACCCACTCTCACTGCCCGCTAAAATTCTGAGACCAAATAAGCATCACTGTGTTCTTTGACTGAAGCAAGTGAGATATTTTATTATCTAAAATGTCAATCTTTTAATATGCCTCCCAATTACTTGCCTGATCTAGAAAACACACACATGCACACACAGTCTAAAGTAAAATCAAGAAAAACTAAAGCAGAAAAACTTTCACCTTTCAGTATTTTTAACCACAGATCATTGATCCTGCCTGGGCCAGAGAAAGTAAATAAATTAGGGGATCTGTTAATAAATTGTATTTTTATTACTGAAAATCATTTCCCTTGTGCCCCCATTAAATACTATTGAACAAATATTGAAAGAATAGAGATTTGGTGGGATGTTTGGTCAGGAAACCCCCAGGTACCTTGGACCCAATCTCAGCAGGGCTGAAACTCAATTCTCAAGTCTTTCTGCCTCCAAATTTGGCTTTAAGACCTCAGAGATCCTGAGTCCAGAAAGGAAAACCCCATTGCTAACAAGAAACAAGAACGAAGATCACTGTCCAAATTTGGTGAGCACCTGCTGTGAGTGAAGTGCTATCCTAGAGATGATGTACACAAGGATCTACCATATTCCCGCTCTCAAGGCCCCTGAGCCTCTGTGACCATTGTGTGATTTAAATCAATTCAACTGAAATCAGAGACACCATCAGTGATAGAACATTTTTTTTAAAAAGTGCCTCTGGAAAAAAAAAAAGTGCCTCTGAAGATATCCCAAATTAAAAAGAAGCTGACAAACCCCTAAAATACAAATAGTCAAGATAAAAATGATCAGAATTATAATGGTCACAATAACATTTATTATTGAGCACTTACTATGTATTAAGCACTATTTTAAATGCTTTTCCGCTTTTAATACAAAACTAGAGCATTTAGATACTAGTATCCTAATTTTACAGATGAATAAACAAAAAAGATTAGAGCATTACTTAATAACTTGCCCAAATTTACATATGCTAATAATCACTATGCAATTCAGCCTCCAATTTCAAAAGATCCTGCTACTACCTATAAATAGTTTTTAAAAAAGGGATAACAACTGTCACACACACACAGAGTTTTATCTGTCTCTATGGGTCTGCTAATTTTGACTATCTCAAAATTTAATCATATCAAGAAAAAAAGCTAGGACCTGGAAGCTGAGAAAAATAGTACCCATTCAGAATTGTCCATTTGTGGTAAATAAATAAATCAATAAGGTGAAGAATACAAACACTTTAAACAAGAGAGTTTACAACACATTATGCTTTAATTAATTGTGAACTGGAGAAATTATTGGGAGGAAAAGATGGTATTTTTAGAAAAGCAATTAAACTTAGCCTACGGGTGTCACTGACAATAAGGTCATCGCAACAAAAAGTATTTTAAAGTGATAGAAGCAGATCTTAGGGCAGAGACACCCAGGAGATGGCCAATATAGAATCAAAGACCAATTTGCCCCAATGTTCAAGGAAAAGAAAGTATCGACCTCATTTCCCCAAGATTCCACTGGGATTGGATGTCTTTACTTAATTAACTACTCATGAATGATACCATCTAAAAAATGCTGACCCTGCAGCTTTGTGCAGATAACTTACTGTAGCCTCAACAACTCTGTTTATTGAAATATCCATTTTCCTGTCTAATAGAGCCCAGAGTTGAACTTCCTCCACTTGAGCTGATCTTCTACTTCTTCATTTATGCTACAACTGCATTTGTACTAGAAGGTGTGGGATATTTGTGTCCATGATTACATACAGTCCAAGGCAAAGAAAAATATAAGTAGAATATGAAAAGGAAGAAATACTCCAATTTCACCATCTTTCAAAGTAAAACAGTTGTAATTATGTAGGAAAAAAATACCTGTAAAAATTAACTCGGTTTGTAGGCAAAGAAAAATTGCCACAGATTTAAATGTGTACATGTGTCCTGTCTCACCAATGTGCATGTTTCCCTACCATATCATAGTGTTCTTGAGGGCAAGGGTTAGATTCAGAAACCTCATCTCACATGGGATGCCAAGGCCTGAGGGTGGGCACATAGCTCGTGTCCCCATGGCCTACGTTCTGGTTGTAAATGAACTGAGGAGAGAAGCTAACGATCATGATCAGTTTAGTTACTACAGACCCAGCACAGCTCCATGCCCATGGTACGTGCTTATTTAATATGAGTTGGACCAAACAGAAATAACGTCATCATCCAGTTACTTCCATTAACAACCAGTTGAGACTAGTTTTGATGTAACTTGCGAGTTGTTCATTTTTTTCTCCCTTAGAATAGCTACTACCTCAAAAGTTTGGGCATGTGGTAATATGTACTTAGCTAAAAAGAAAGATTTGACCAAAGCTCTACTAAGTAAAGCCCTTAACATCTTCTATAGAATCTGAAGACACACTGAATTGTTTAAATATGATAGTTCCCCCTTATCTGCAGTTTTCCTTTCACTGGTTTCAGTTACCTGTGGTCAACCATGGTCCAGAAGCAGGTGGTCCTCCCCCTGATGTTCATCAGAAGGTCATCAGTGCCTAACACTAGGTCACAATACCTATGTCATTCACCTTGCTTTATCACCTCACATCATCACAAGACAAAAAGGGGGAGTAGAGTATAATAAAATACTTTGAGAGAAACCACATTCACATAACATTTATTATAGTATATATTGTTGTAACTGTTCTATTTTATTATTATTGGTAATCTCTTATTGTGCCTAATTCATAAATTAAACATTATCATAGGTATGTGTGAATAGGAAAAACACAGTATAGATGTATAGGATTCAGTATTATCTGAGGTTTTAGACATCCAGTGGGGGTCCTGGAACGAATCCCCTGCAGATAAGGGGGGGACCACGGTACACACACACATTTGGTATAAAGGCTGTTCTGATCATATAATGCTTTTTTCTACATTTGGCAGTGAGTAGAGATTTACACATTAGGAAGGGTTAAGTGCCTTATCATTTATCTTCCATCATCCCATCTGCTGACAAACAACTTTCCCCTCTCTTGCTTCCTATCTCCTCAGTCTTGGCTACCTCTATATTCAGAACATAGTAGCTATTTGTTTTAAAAAGTATAGAATTTTACTTAACTCTTTTCTGCTCATTGTGTTTTCTCATTCCATTCCCACTGCAAAGCTCTTAAGTTGTTTGTTGAATCTAAAATATCTCTCCTACTTTTCACTGGAGAGATTGATTAAATTGATAAAAATAGAATCCCAAATTGTCACAGCTCTTTTAGTCATCTTAATTAATTGTAATTAGTTTTTTAAATATTCAGCTCCTGATTTCCCATAAAACTGAGGGCATCACACACATGTGAGCTGTCATTATTTCTTAATGCCAGCACTGGTGATAGAAAGGTAACTGTCCATTCTTCCCCGTGGTCTCTCATACTTTCAACCCTGATTAGTATGTGTGTGGCTGGTAAATAATTGAATTAATTTTATAGTGAGTGACATATTTTGAAATCTGCAAAGCATCTTATTCTGGGAATTAAAGCCAACCCTTGATTTTCCCTAGGTAGCTCTCTGTACGCCTGCAATAATAAGTTGGAGCAGATTCTTGACTTTCCCATTAGCATCTAGCAATTTACGAGCTTTTGATATCCATGGGATGATTTTTAAAGGATGATTTTAATTCCCCAATGTGCCTAGATAACTAGAAAAATAATAGACAATAAATGAGTACTTTAGAGAAGGAAGTTAACTAAAAATTTAAAGCTTCACCCAAGCCGAAAGTAATCAAAAAAAAACTTTGTAATGGTCCTGAACTGACTTCAATATTCCCTTTACATTATTAAAGGAATGTATGAGCTTTGAATAACTTATTTCATTCAGGCTGCACAAATATCCTACGAAGCAGTAGTCATTATCCACAATTTTTGGATGAGGAATTTGAGGCTCAGATATGGTAGGTAAATTACAGAATTAGGAATTAGCAGAGCTGGAGTTCAATCCAGATCCAGCTGCATTTAAAGCCATGTTCATAGCACTACACCAATTCCCAGGCAGAATGTGGGTCCTTGAATTTCCTGACATTTACAGCATCATGTAGGTCCTTTTATCAAGTTTAAATCTAAAAATATTCAAAGTTTATCTCATGGATTTCATTTGGGTTCAATTTATCCCCAACTACATACTAAGTAGGCAATGGTAGGTCTATAATTTTTAAGCATGACCAAAAATAAAATTTAACACATTTGGGGGATGAAAAAAATCAAATATAAAGAAACTTGTACATCAAATAATAATACTCCCAATAAGAATCTGCCTAGAAAATTTAGTATTGAAATCAAAGAAAAAGCATGTGTTATTCTAAGCAAAAATCTTTGCATAAATTCCTATCAGTATCATACATTGTCAAAGCATAAAATTCTTACTTTTGTTACTCCTGTAACCAAAGTTGATCGAAGAGACAATCAACCATATGCCCTCTGCACACTCCACATAAACAACTTTTAATTAAAATATCATTTAATTACCAATTCATTAGAAGTTCTGAATTCCATGGTAATTATTTAAGCAACAAGTTTGGCTGGATCACCATCCTAAAATACTGAGTAGAACTCACTAGGCGAAGAGAATTAGAAATGGATTTTTTTTCCTCAAACAGAATTCAGATTATATCCACTCACAGATACAATTCTGTACATTTAAAGACAAATACCTTTCATAGGTCACTATTATGAATTCAGAGGGTTATGTACTAGTTTCTAATGGGAGGCTTGGCTACTTGTCTTGTGACAGCTTTTATTCCAGACTATCTTTTCAAGGATGTTTGTGAAGCAAACAACCTGGAAGGATGAAGACAGTATCTCCCTCCAGGAGTGGACAGATTGGTTTCCTGACCAGGATAATAAAGGCTGGGCACGTTTGCCAGTAGCTCTTTGTAAGACTGGTGATTTCCTAAACTCGGTGTTCCTCAGCTGTGACACAGACCCACCTCAGCCTGCTCTGCATTGCTCCCCTGGGAGCTGGGGGACAAGGGAAACCAAAGGGAACAGAAAGCTGCATTGTGAGGAATAAAGTCCTTTGCGTCTGACCCAGGAGTTTCATGTCTTCTGCCAGCATATATTAAATGGTGGCAGGCTCACTTATTAGCTTACAAGCAGGGTAAATTTAAAAGCTTTGCAACTCTTGACAGTTGTGTTATTACTGATTATTTGAATAAGTATTTTAAGAGGCTCACTAACTCCAAGGTAAATTCTTGTACCTCCCTCTGAAGCCTTGTGCTCAATTACATCAAACCCACTAAAGAATTCCACTTTAATGCAAGAAATTCTTGGAACTGTCTGGCCACACTCTAGCTATTACAATGAGGGGGGTGGACACAAGTGGAGGAGGCCTCCCCTTCTGACGACCGCCTTTGGGTTAATAGCGCCATCAGGACCATGGGTCCATACACTAAAGACAAGCTATCCTTCTTATGCCCTGATTGATGGCATGCTTTCACAGGCTGACCTGTAAATCCCTGCCATCAATCAGTCTCTCTCACAGAGGCCACAGAAAGAAGATATCATGTCTTGCTCACACTCTCCAGTTTGCCCCCCAGGGCAACACAAGCCAGACATGTTTTGGGTGCTCATACATACTTCTTTTCCTCATGTTGTTGTTTAGGCACATGAACAGTAATAACCAATCTTTACAGAGTACTTCACAATAATGTATTTGGTCTTTCTCCCACCCTGGAGATGTAGACACACAGAATTTGTATTTTTTTCTCCACAGAGGCTCAATACATTGACCCAGACCTAGATCTGGTAACTGACGAAGCAGATACATAAACTCAGGGCTTCTGACTTGGTTCTTCTGTATCATGCCAGTCTTTGTACTTCCTGAAACCCAGAAGCCCAACAGATGGTTCAGCCAGTTGTACAGCAGATAATGTCCCTCACCAACCCCTCAACAGGAAATGCCTGTGAGCTGCAAGGTTGTGTATCCTCCCGGGCACAGACAGCATCTTCACATCTCCCCACTGCAAGTGGCCATGCCTGACACACAGTAGGGTCTTCCCTACACTTCCAAGACAGAGACCATAAGGTCCAAATGACAAGCAAACCTGCACAGCCGCACAGAAACTAAGGCTCTGCTCCCTAGCACCCACCTCTGTCCTCTCACGGGCTCCTTGGGCTACTCTTTAATTAGCCCCATGAGAGGCAGGAGAGTACAGTGGTTAGGAAGCAGAGTGTAGAGCCAGATGGCCTGGGATTTTGAATCCTGGCTCAATCACTTATTAGTTTGGGGTTTTAGACCATTTATTTAACCTATTTGTGCTTTAGTTTCATCATCTGTAAAATGGGGACAATAACATACCTCTATTCTGTAATCCTGTTATAAAGATTACATAAATTAAATAAATACTCCAAATAGGCCTGTACTCAATAAATATTACCTGTCACCAGTGTCACCTGTTATCACTGTCACCACCACTACAGCTGCTCTGAGGCCCCTTTGGACACACTGATCCCATTCTGGTTAGCAACCCAATCTAAGATCTAACTCGCAGGCCTGGTTCTGAATTCAGGTGAACTTCTCCAGGTCTCCCAACCCAATGAAACAGCAATCTAGCCTGGCTCACCCTGTCACCAGGAACAAAACTGTCAAGGAGAATATGATAAGCTCCACAAATATTTGTTGAATAAAAGAGTTGGGAATTCTTTCTTTCACAATATACATTCTGGAAGAGAAATGAGACTGTCCCTCCACCTCTCTTGTGAGTAAATCCGTGTGGTAGACAGAATAATGACACCTCCTTCCCCCGACAAGATGTCCACATTGTATTCCCTGGAACCTGAATATGTTAACCTAATGTGGCAAAGGAGACTTTACAGGAGTGATTAACATTAAGAACACTGAGATGAGAGGTTTTCCCAGATTATCCAAACAAACCCAATTTAATCACATGAGTCCTTAACTCTTAGCTATAGAGAATCAGAGAGATGGCAGCATGAGAAAGACTCGACCACCCTTACTGGCTCTGAAGATGGAAAGGTGTCCCTAACCAAGGAATGTGTACAACCTCTAGAAGCTGAAAAAGGCAAGAAAACAAAATTTTCCCTGGAGCCTCCAGAAAGGAAAGCCACCCTGCTGACCCCTTGACTTTAGCCCAGTCCCCCTTGTGTTAGATTTCTGACTTTCAGAACTTCAAGATAATAAGTCTGCATGTTTAAGTCACTAAGTTTATGGCAACCTGTTAGCACAACAATAGAAAACTAATATAATCTCTTTGCATTCTTCTATCAGGGGAAGACCACTACCCAGTTTCTGGGCACTGTCCTGTGAGGTTAAGCAACAGAAAAGCACATATTTACCCACTAATTCATTCATTCACTGATTCACTCAGTGAATTTACAGAGCACCTCCCATAGGCTAGGCACGGTTCTATGTGCAACAGAAAACAACAGTAAACTAGAGAGTCTTGGTTGTCTTCTGTTCTCATGGAGCTTCTGTTCCAGGGGTAAGAGAGAGAGACACTAAATAGGCCAATAAATATATAAAATAATTTTAAACAATGATAAGTGCTATGAAGGAAATAAAACAGGGTGATGACAGGGAACACAAGAGACAGAGCTGGGGGGAAAGGAAATCGAAGGCTGGGCAGGAAGAAAGCTCTTTAAGAAACGACAATTTAGCTGAAATCAAAGAAGTACAAGAAGCCTGGAAGACAAAGATCCAAGTCCACTCCTGAGCCAGTAACCCACGCCTGACCTGGCCTTCTTAAGGGTGCTGTAAGAGATGAAATACCCACTTTGAGAAATTGACAGGACTTCTTGCTCCGAGGGAAAGTGCACTGTATGATGCTACGTTCATTTTCCTGTCCTCACTCTTCACAAGCATGACTTTTAAGGCTTTATTTTTTAACATATTTTATGAGTAGTGTAAAGGTAGCATTATCCCAGAGTCCCTGGATATCATTCTCCACGAGAGCACTGAGTGCTCTCCTTCTGTGAATATGGATGTGGTTAGAATATGGATGTGGAGACAGCCAGATTGCTGGTTTGTGATGGATTTCCCAGGGGCTGGTGGCTGCCTGTATCTGGGACACTGGCCCCAGGACTAAATCCATCGCTCAAGTTCAGACCGAGATGGAGAGCTACAGCCCGTGCAGACCATGGCTGGCTCCGTGGCACACTTCATTATGACAAAATATCAAAGTACGTAGGCAGTGGGCAAATGTATAAAATCCTCTCTCCTATCTATCCTGTAGGAATGATGATGGTCTTTGATATCTAAAACATACAGACACCAAACAAGTCACTCGATTTTCCTATTACATAATGTCTTGCTCGGACATCTATCATAAAACAGTGAAAACAGCTCCAATTTTGGTTAATGTTGTCACAGTGTCATTAATAATTTCTCACAACTGTTCCCTTCATAGATTCTTTATGAAGGTCAGACTAGAATGTCCAAGTAATCTGCCCCAACCCAGAGTTCCCAGAGTGGTGCAAATGACCTCAGCACCCCCCACCCAGAGCTTCTTCCACATATATCTTCCCATTAAGAAGATGACAAAGCCAAGGTACATAAAATCAGCCACTTGTAGAGCTATTCGCCATTTCTGTCGTTTTATATCGTAATATGATGAACTTACAAAGAGACTTTATATTCAGTGAGAAGGCTTTTATGTTAGGGGAGTGGGCTGCAGAGACAACAATTCATAGTGATAATTCATTGATCTGAGAAGGGTGCCCAGGTTTTAGAACCAGAATATCTGGCTTTGATTTCCAACTCCGTCATATAATAACTGTATGACCTTGAACAGGACACATCTCTGACCAAGCATCAGTGCTTTTTTTCCTCTATAAATTGAGGTCAAAAGCAACATCCTTATGTCTGCTTCAGAGGGTTCTCACAATCACAAAATGAGACATACCTGGTGAACTATAGAACATAAGTATAAACTGAAAGTCCCCCGGGGCCTCCTCACTTATGGTGCTTCAAATATGTTGATTTAAGGCAACAGACTAAGTCCCAATTCTCTACACTGCACCCGCGATTCCTCTCCTCAGTTACTCCCCCTAGGATCCCCTGGTGGTGGTGGGAGTGGATGTCCACCACACAAACAGACCTAAGGCCTGCCTCTTGACAGCCTTCCTCTTCTTTGCTTTTCCTCTGTTCCACTGACCTGTCACTCTGCCATCCACAAGTCACAGTCAACACTGCTGACAACATTCTCTGGGCAAATAACTTCCTCTGAAACACCAACCTCAAGGCCCAGCCATCAGGGAGACCATTTCTATTCTTGGGCCTTGCTCTTGCAAAAAAAAGGGCCACCAAAAAAGAGCCATTTTGCCAATCAGTTCTTTGTAGGGGGCAGCAAACATCTGTTAAGGGCCAGATAATAAATATTTTAGGCCTAAAAATTGTCTCTGTAGCACATTCCTCTTTGCTTTCTTTACAGTGCTTTAAAAAAATTTGAAAACAATTCTTAGCCCTTTGTCCTTACAAAAACAGGCCATAGCCTGGATCTGTCCCAAGGCTGGAGTTTGCTGATCCTGGCTTTATGCCACAGCCCTCATTCATGCCATAATATACTTGTTTTTGTGGGTTTGAGGAGGAGTCTGTTCTTGGTAAGGGGAGTTGAGGGGAAGTTAGTTAGGTTAGAGAAGGTACCTGGAACCACTGTTCCCTCAAACATCCAGACCCTGTAGCTCAGTCTGCTCCACTCTGGCAGATTTCTTCACTCATGGCTTTCTCTCAGGGACCCCGTCACTTCCCTCGACCCAGTCTCTTCTGGGGAATCCTAAACCATGGGAGAGATCAGTACATCTGTGAACTCCAAAAGGGTTCAGTTCTTACACTCAGGGCTTCTGAGCTCTATGTAAATCAAGCATGTAGCTTCCATGTCCTTAAACATTCTATGACAGTTAGAAGCCACTCTGCTCACAGCACATGGGACCTTGTAGTTAGAGCTACCCATGAGACAATCCAGCCTGGTGAAAATGCATCTCTGAGCCACCCAGGATATTTTACACTTTTATTAGCTGCTATGTTATGCTCATTATCCATGAGCAGGAGGAGGGAGGGGAAGTTAGGAAAAAGAGAGAAATGAGGAGGAATGGAAAGAGAAACCACTGTAGAATATTTTATCTGGATGTTTTAATTATCACAAAATTATCTTTACTTGGCACTTATATCCAATTTATCAAACACAGTCACATAATTCAAAAGCAAAAGCAGGGTCCCCACCATTCATGGTTTGTAAAGGAGAGGGAGTAGATTTGGTTTTCCTTTTAATGGTTTCCCCTGTTAACAGAAAACTTCACTTTGTTTCTTCTTGATTTTCCAATATATGCCATAAGTCAAGGCTTCAAAAAGCTTATAGGGTGCCCAACTGCAAATGATGTAAATGATGCCCTTTCAGCTCCCAATTGGATTAGAAGACGGTATCCCTTCTGCTCTGTGTCTCTGTACATTTGGCTAGCTGACGGTGCCTTTGTTGGTGAGGACTGGGGGTTGGAAGTCACCCCTTCACCTGGCAGATCCAGCTGTGTCCCAGGACACACATTTTGGTGAGCAGAGCCAAGACAGATTCTCATCCCAACTCATGTCCTTTGCCAGGCTGCCCAGTAACACACAGAGACCCTGCCTTGGGTCTTGAGTCCAAGTCTACAGACTGGATGAATCGAGTTCATTTTGTGCAGCTACAGGTACAATGCTGACACAGAGGTTAATGATGGTATTTATGGTGGGGGTGGTCCCGATAAAACTTTTCAGCTAGAGAGTCTTTGCTCATTATCATTTAAGAAGGACTGATTTTGAAAGGGATGAAGAGAACTCAGGTCAAGTGGTCCACAATGTTGACAAGGTGCAGGAGGAGGGTGACTAACGGTCCATGAAGATGTGCCGCTCAGATAGTACACAGAAGCAGACTGCTGAAGTTGAGAATGGATGTCTGCTCCCCACAAGGGATGCTGAACCATCAAGAGGTCTAAACTGAAAGATGTTCTTCAGTAGTGGGAAGGAAGGTTCATGAAGTCTTGTTTAAGCCAGACAGAAGAGGTAAGTAAGCAGCTGAGAAGCTACAGGGCCAGTGAGAAGATTTCACGTGTCCAAAGGGGAAAGAACAGAACATGGTAGGGGCCTGGAGATGTGCAAGGGAGAGGCAATCCAAAGCCGCCTGGGAGTTGCCTGGCAGAACCCCGTGACAGACTGGAAGGGGAGACAAAAAGGTCATGGTCGAGTCAAGGAGGACTGGAGCTCCCTGCCTGAGGAAAGGACGGATGGCTTGTTTAGGTTGCCAAGACAACAGGCCTAAATGGCAGCCAGAGAGGCTACAGAGTCTCTCTCTGGGATTCTCCCCTTCTTGGTGATGAAGTGCAGAACTGATCTTCCACTTAAAAGATGCCACTGTGTTACGTGCGGGGTGTTCATCAGCTGACACGACTCACTCCCAATTGTACCAGAATGCTGCGGGTTGCAATCATGCTACAGAAACACATGGTTTCCAGCACTGTTAATGGAAACAAACATCTGCAACACTTCATCCAAGCCCATTCACAGGAAAGATAAATAAATAAAAATAGTCTAACTTTTGGCATGATGCATAATTTCTTTAAACACAGAGAACTTTGCAGAGGAGATCTACCTTTCCAGGAGAGAATGCACTACGTATTTCTCTCTGGAAACTAAAGATACTACATATAAATCTGAAAACATATATTTCTTCAAAGTATTAATTTTTAAAGCAGCCAAAACTGCTAACAACCAGGGAAAGCACCGATTTATAAATTATGTTCTCAGCATATAGTATACATTGTGAATTTGCATGCATATTAAATGCAAATAACCAGGAGAGCATAACATTAAGGCTTTAAATTTATATGTGCAAAAGACAGTAAATTCTAACATTAAAATCCTTTCCAGAAAATATTAACTCCCCAAATCCCACGTGATCGTCACAGGGCCAGCAGAGCAGTCTCACTGCCGAGCTTGAGGAGTCCTCAACCTGTAACACCAGGCCCACCCCACCTGCCCGGCAGAGCGGACAGGATCATTCGGCAGCGTGGAGGACAGAACAAAGTACTGGCTGATCTTAATTACAGCAGAAAAGTTAATGTTTTCTCTTTTTAAATTTTTTAATTGAGATATAATTAATATATTTCAGGTGAACAACATAATCCTTCAGTATATGTACATATTGTGAAAAGATCACCATAATTAGTCCAGTTAACATCGCTACACATAATTACAAATTTTTTTTCTTGAGACGAGAACTTTTAAGATCTCCTTTCTTACCAACTTTCAAATATACAATACAGTTTTGTTAACTATAGTCACCACGCTATACGTGACATCCCCAGGACTTCTTTATTTTACAACTGGAAATTTATACCTCTTGACCACCTTCACCCTTCTGGTTAAATAGCTCCACCTCTGTGAAGTGCAGAATTTTCTTGAAAATTTCCTGATACCCACTTAAAAGAATTTTCATGGTTCAGTCTAGGAAGAATGAGGGTGAACTACATTTGTAAAAGAGGAGGGGCTCATGGAAATCTCTCCAGCAGTTGAACATCTGCTCGGCCACGCTGCTTTGGGGGCTTGCCTTGCTGTGTTTTTATTGTGAATTCTCTGTGGATGCTCAGTCTTGGGGGATGGGACCGTCCCTTAATTTATGACCTAAAAGCCCTATTCACACTATCGGCTCTAATGAAGCAAATATCTAGTTCAAGTTTAGATCAAACAATTTTACGGTTTTACTGCCACGCTGACCACTCCTTCTCTGGCTTCTTTTCTCCCTTGGCCTTCTCACAAAGCATTCACAATGTTTGCTTCCAAGCCTCTGCTCTTCCCTCTCCTCTCTGTGACATGGAATGCTTTATCCACACACCCAGATCCAATTACTGTGTATGCACCAAAGATCCGCAGGCCTGTGTTCCCTTCCCTGACCACTAACTCTTAGCACTCTCCTTGATTTACTGCTGCCTGGAGGGTCCCCTGGGAGCTGGTGCAATTAGGGGAAGGGTCGGAGCGCCTCCAAATGAGAACTGATCAACTTAACAAACTCCTATCTTTTGCAGTCTCTTCCATTTCCACTACTCCGTGACTTGCAAGCTCAGAAGAGAACTGACACATTCCAGAAAGCATTTGGACATTTCTTCTGCATACCCTGCCTTTTCTTCTTTCTTTCTTTCTTTTTCTTTTTTTTTTTTTGGACTTGTAGGGACGGGAGGAGTTCTCCAAGGCAGGCAGGCCAGCCTTGACTGAAACTTATCTGTAATTTCTCTTTCTCTTCTGTCTTCTCTGTGGATCTTGTCACCAAGTCCAACCCCTTTTCCTTTTTCCTTCCTCAGAGGCAGTCCTCCTCATCATGCACCAGCCTTCTTCCTCTTCTGAGTTATTTTATAACCCACAGCAAGAACCAATCTCCCTCAAATGGCATTTTGATTATGTCACTCGCTGCCAAATGTTTCTTTTGAAATTAAATTTCAACCCCAGATTTAAAAGTCCACCAGCTGACTCCTTCTTGCCCTGACTCTCCTCCTTCGCAGCTGGGCCCTTCTCCCTTGCCTTAGACCTGTCTGCAGCAGCCTCTGCTCTCCGGACAGGGGGGCCAACACTTCCGTCCCACCATCCCTTCCCATATGTTCTTGCTCTCCTTTGCATCTCCACTCAGAACGGATTCCTCTGCTCATCGTTCAGTGGGCAAATTCAAGAGCTGATGGGTTTCCTTGATCCCACATCCCAAAAAACTAACTCACCGTGGTTTCCCACCATTTGATTCAGATCATACGGCCTGGACTCACACCCAGCTCACATCCAGGAATCCTGGGGCAAAAAGTTGGTAACTATCTGAGTAATCACTATCTTGACTTCATCCAAAAGCACCCCTGTTTTTACCATTCTCATAATGAAGTCTTAAATGAGAAACCTCCCCCAAATTTCACCTTTCTTCTTGACAAATTCTCTTAGATATATAAACCTACCGACACAAGTATTATTAGGCCAGCATATCAGAATACATTTCCCATTGTGATGTATGCACATGTTACATACAGGTATAGATATATTTTTGGAAAATTGTTTTTTAAATATTTAATAACCATTACATGGGTAAAATAATACTCTGTTCCTTATGGAACAGTAAAAAGTCATTCTAACACTTTTTCCAAGTATTTACAATTGTAATCAGTAATGAGGGCAGAAAGAATGCCAATGTTTTTCAATCATCACTCGTAAAAATGTAAATTTTTAAAAATTAAGACTCTAAAGTTCACCTGAATTAATCTACTGCTAATGCAAGCCGGGACTATTTCCTAGGATTTTGAGTGGCTTAACATCATCAAGATATGTCACAAGCTCCCTCCAAATTATTCAGTGCACACCATGCATTATTCTGAACCTCTCAGAAGATGAAACAGGGAGAGGCAATGAGAGTGTCTGAAGAACAAAAGGAAAAATGAAGCACAGGGACCTCAGGCTAAAAGTATAAAACCCTTGAGAGGGTTTTAAGGACATATTAGATGTCTGAAAAATGAGAATAAATCAGCAGACCCATTAATTGAGCAGCGAATTAAAGCGCCATTGTTTCCAATTTCAGCCTTGAATATGGAGGGCACCAAATGGACTGCGCTCTCTGTCCCCTCTGCATTAGGAGAGAGAGTTCTCCACTATGTATTCTCAAGTGCCTTTCTTCTTTTCTAGCTAATTTAGTGAAAGAGTGACTATCCATTTCCTAACACTTCTCCTAAAACATTATCGCTAACTTCCCCAGGACAGCAGGAAAACAATCAACTGAAGATTCAAAACATAAGCTATATTCCCCATTAATTTCAACCTCTCTTTCCCCCTTTATTAAAAAACTGAAGTTTGCTATCTTCAGATGTGCTGTTTTCCCTTAATTTTTGAGACATAATGGTGAAATACAGCATATAGATAATCCACAAACTGCGTCGCCTCTAAAGTAGACCGTATTTCACAACTGCATACATTTCACTGTCTCATCTCATGAAAACAGAGTTGAAAGCATTTCTTCCCAATGCCTTGATAAGACAAAAGGTCTGGAAGATCGAATAGGAACACATGAGAGATGTTCTTTTAAAATTAGTTTGTGTTTATACCAATTGATTCATAACACGGTTTCAACTATTACGTCATACTGGGTCCAGAGGTTAACTGCTTTCAGCTCTCTAAGTAATTATTTTGGACTCGGCTTCCACATCTGGATATCAGCACTCTCCAACTAGTAGCTGGTCCTGACACACTGCTGTGCCATGAATGGGTTCCAAGTTTGCCACGTGGTATTCACACCCCCTTAACCCCAGGGAACCTGGGGGGGGGCCTGGGGCACCTGGCACCTCTGGACAGGTGACAACTGGCCATCAGCTTTGCCGGAGTCCAAAGGCGTAGTACTTCCTGCTCGGCTGAGAGGCATTAAACATGTCCATGGATCCCCACTTTAACAGGCTGCTACAAAAGGCACCCCTGCCCTTCATGGAAAAGTGGCCCATGAAGCTGCTGAAAGAGGCTGGGGAGGGGGACCCAGTGGGCAAAGCTACAGATGGCAGCTCCCCAAATTCGCTCCATAAAGGTTTCTGATACCTCTTTCCATTTGGGGCTAATATGCTCTTTCATTGGCAACCAAGCTACCTATGGGGTGCTTGCTCTAACACTGAACATACATTTTGCCAATCAGGGCCTCATCATTATTTTTAATTACTTCATAGGAAAAAATTCAATGGGGACTATCAGAGTATTGCATTTATATAGTAACGAAAAGGATTAAAGCTATTGATTTTTTTAAATTTTAACTTCTGTAAAATTTGGGATAGTGATGAAATGGCTTGAAAATTTTTTTTAAATGACTACTTGTGTAGTATCCAACAATGACTAACAAAAATTTAGTTAGAGAATCATTAAAATCTTGATAAAGAAGCGTGTTTAGCTACTTTAGGCATATATACAATATTTAAAAAGTAATGTTTATAAAAGCAAGCTCAGGTTTCTCATCAGAAAATCTGAAAAGAGGTGTGCTTGGGTGGTTCAGTTGGTTGAGCATCTGCCTTTGGCTTGGGTCATAATCCCTGGGTCCTGGGATTGGCCCCGCATCGGGATCCCAGCTCAGTGGGGAGTCTGCTTCTCCCTCTCCCTCTGCACCCCCTGCTTGTGCTCTCTCGCTGTCAAATAAATAAATACAATCTTTAAAAAAAAAAAAGAAAAGAAAAAGAAACAATCTGGAAAGATTCTATCTGGAAGTTTCATATCTATACAATATTCTCCAAACGGATGTCCCAAGCTTGCTACGTTATTAAGTATTAGTTTCTATGTGTGCTATAATGAGGCAAAATTGATAACTGATTTAAATAACATGCTTATAGTACCACTTCTTGGTTTTTCCATTTCAGGTACTACCTATTGGTTTCCCAGTGAGGAAGATGAGGGTTAGCATTCTTCACACACATATACAGGCCCCATGTCCCCATCCTCTCAGAATTCTACCCCAATTTTGGTTACCTTAAACATCAAGTTTTAAGATCACTATAGCCATGGAGATACCATTAGTAGTTGAATCATGTAATATTCTATGATTACATTTCATTTCTTAACGTTTTGTCTTTCCTGGAGTTAATCACTGTTACATTTAATTTGGGTTATTTTCTTTTTTTTTTTTTTAAAGATTTTATTTATTTATTTGACAGAGAGAGACACAGCGAGAGCAGGAGCACAAGCAGGGGGAGTGGGAGAGGGAGAAGCAGGCTTCCCACAGAGCGGGGAGCCCGATGCGGGGCTCGATCCCAGGACCCTGGGATCATGACCTGAGCCAAAGGGAGACGCTTAACCGACTGAGCCACCCAGGTGGGTTATTTTCTTATATACTTATCATGAGGTTATCCCCACAGCTTCCCCAGACTTCCAACTCTCACCTTCACACACACACAGGAAGTGTTTTATCAGTTTCTCCATCTTGAGGAAGTCTCTCCTGAACCTCTCTCCCTACCCCAGCTTAGATCAGAGGATCAGTGAGTCCCATTGCACTCCTGGCTCTTGGGTTGGTCCTGTCTCTGGGATCCTGGGTCTTCTGATTGGCTCACCCTGTCATTTACTGGAGCACATCATAATTTTGTAAATTTCATGAAAATGTATTGGCAATATCTTTTAATTGGAAACTCATATCTTTGGTTGTGGAAAATTTTGTTAAATTATTTCTTTGATAATATTCTATCCTCTGTTTTCTATATTCATTCAATCTGGTGTTACTATTTTTGGACATTGGCTCTCATGGACCAATCCTATACATTTTCTAGCTTTTTATATTATTTTCTCCTTTTCTTTTCACTCCACATTCTAGGAAATTTGCTTAAATTTGTCTCCTAACCCTTATAAATTCTATTCCTGTTTCATGGTTTTAATACACATTTTATCCCTCCGAAGATACAGATGAGTTCTTTTTTAAGATTTCTTCTTCCCGCAAAGGTTGTTTCCTCCAAGATGCTTTTTTAAATGTTTGCCTGTTTTAGTTTCTATCTCTCATAATACTTTTCTTTTTTTAAAGATTTTATTTTTTTATTTGACAGAGAGAGACACAGCGAGAGAGGAAACACAAGCAGGGGGAGTGGGAGAGGGAGAAGGAGGCTTCCCGCGGAGCAGTGAGCCCAATGTGGGGCTCAATCCCAGGACCCTGGGATCATGACCTGAGATGAAGGCAGACACTTAACGACTGAGCCACCCAGGCGCCCCTCATAATACTTTCTTAAATGTCTGATGATCCTTGGCCATGTGCTGATATTTAGAAGTGGAGAACTAACTAGAAAGTCAACAGTAAGGTTGGAGGGGTTTATTGTGTAGGATTGTTCTAGTTAGGCCTCTTCTTTGGGGGAACCCTTGCTGTCAGTATTCTCGAGTTTTATTTTGAGGTCACACCCCCAGGGAGGTGTCCTGGAGCCTCCTTCAGGTAGGGTATCGTCCTGGCTGCCCTCAGGCTGTGTTTCTCAGGATTTGGGAAGTCAATACAATCTCCCTGATTTCAAGACTATATAACACCACTTTAAACTTCTCCTAGTATCTGCAAATCCAGAAGCCCATTTTATCATTTCTACAGGAAAAAAAAAAAATCTCCATTACTCTGTTGGACGGGAAGGGGGGCAGTTATCTGCTTGTACACAGTTGGGGAGCAAATACTCTTAATGTTAACCCTATCTTCACTCTCGTTTCCAAGGGGTTCTTGTTGCTGAAAATTCCTGAGCTTTTGCAGGTTTCACTAGTGTAAACTGGGCTCCTTCTTCCTTTCTCCTCTGCCAGATTAAAATTCTGCTTTTTCAGGGCCACTCCTTAAGCTACCACTCAACCATCTGTATCCCAGATTCCCAAATGCTGTGGCTGTCACCTTGTTTCTTTGTTCTTATAGGGATGTGCCTTAAAAAAAAAAATCCCTTAAAAGTCATTTTAATGGAGTTTCAGGAAGGGCCAGGAGCTAAACAAAACATGTACTCATCTTTAATACGAAAACTATCACTCTTCATCCTTTCACATTGAAATGGGCATTATTCAATTTTTCTTCCACATTAAGACAGTGAGGTCCAATGTTCAGGAGGAACAGGAAGTAGGGAAGATAGCAATCGGGGTTTAGGTGGAACTGAATTTGATGACTGCATGCTCTTGTAAATGAATGTATCTCATTGTCCTAACAATGTGTTGGGCTCTGTGGGAAATAAAAGTATGTCCTTATTTCAGAACAGCCTGTAAAAATTCTCAAAAAGGTTAACTATCAGAGGTCCTTGAATTGGTAATTAACCAAAATTAGAGTATTCAGAGGGAAAAACCACCAGGCAAAAGAGTGTAAGAGTCAGAGGCAAGCCCAATGGAGGAAAATGGGCTAAAACTCAGCTTTAAAAAATAAATGTTAGAAACATTTCTTTTGTGAAGTTTGCATAATGTGTATTAGATATAAAGTGATCAACTGATTGAAGAATGAGACTTATTTTATGCAGACTAAGATTGCTGGCCTACGGGGAAAGAAAGAAGCTCTTCTGCTTATAATACAGCTGCTTTAAGTCTTTATTCTGTATTTTTCACCATAGTGGATCATAAAACTTTGAAATAATTTTTTTTAAATACTAGTTTAGTGCACTGCAACCTTATGAAAAGAGATATAGTAAAAAACATATTTTTTCAGTGATGTTCTGGTTTTGAAGTTACAGTCTTCTACAGATTGAAAACAACATCATCATCATCATTATTATTATTGAAATAACTGCAGGTAAAACTTTGTTGTTGTGCACCAGCAACTCTTTAGTCCCTAACGCCATTTATCCCATTGAAATAATTGTCTTTATAGCACGGGTTCTGATAATGCACAATTTTAAGGAATATAACTCTTGCCTGAGGCAGAAGCAGCTCTTAATTGGATGCAGACAGCTAGGAGAGGAAGGACTCCAAGAATATTGCACATGTTCAAAAACTAAGACAAATCTGTCCTCCCCATCGGATCTGGGTAGGAGGCGGTGGGAAGGGAAGTGTGGCTGAGAGGTGCAGATGTCTGAATGTAGAAGCTTCCCAAAGCCATAGAGTGGGGAATGAACTCAGAAGTACAATGAGCCCAGCGGCACCTGGGTGGCTTAGTTGGTTAAGCATCTGACTCCTGGTTTCGGCTCAGGTCATGATCTCAGGGTTGTGAGATTAAGCCCGGTGTCAGGCTCCACACTCAGCAGGGCATATGCTTGAGATTCTCTCTCTCCCTCTCCTCCTGCCCCTTCCCCCACTCGTGCATGCATTCTCTCTCTCTAAAAAGTAAATAAATAAATCTTTAAAAAAAGAGAAAGAAGTACAATGAGGCTGTAACTTTGTAGACAAAGAGGAGACCCCAAACAAGAAGTAATTTCATCAAAATGAGGTTTCAAAAAATGTTATCTGCCAGTACACTATGGGGCAGAAAGTCTAGCCACAGAAAACAGCTCAGACCCGAAGTCATGCAGGGATCCCAGGTCATGTGAAGCTGGCCTGGATGGCTTGGCAGTAGAAATGTGAGAGACTCACTTCGGAGATCAATGAAATTGAGGGATCCACATTTACAGTACTGCGGATAGAGTCCAGCAAAAGGAACGGACTGAATTAATACTGACAAAGGGGTTTACACTGAAGTTGTTTTTAAACTAAATACATGGTATCCTTTGGTTTTTAATTCAAGAAACATTTACTGAGTATCTACTATGTGCAAGGCATACAGTCTTTTCTCATCATTTGTCTCATTATCTTATAAGCCAAATGTAAAAAAAATCCAGTTAATTGACTTCACAGACTGATTGATGTTCTTCTGTAAGAACAACAGATTGATTTTTTTATAGACAGCAATACTAATTCTTCCATTATGTCCTCCTCTTTCTGTGCACATGGTCCAATCGACTTTAGGGCCAACTCAATACAAACAGCAGAAGAAAGGCATTAAGAGAACAAGGTCCATTAGACCCAATATTGCCTCAATTACTTTAATTCCATTATTCCTGTTCATATTACTTCTTTAATCAATATCTCCTTTCAGTTATTCATGTTTACCCTTTTCAAAATCGCAAGTAATAGGATTATGGTCTTTTGAGCTCAGTAGCAACAGACTTTCATAAATATATTTCTGAATTTGTGATTGTCTCCAGATCTGCAACTGAGGAGTCTTAAATTGAATCAGGTCTTCCAGAGGCCCTCTCATATAAAGATGCAGAGCATCTTAATGCAATATAGGTGCTTTTACCTGTTAGGCCATTTGTCACTCCCTGTCAAGAACACTCACATATGGTTTAATGGCTTTCTAAGTTTCTTCTTCCCGTGTCTAAGCTCCAGGGTCATGTAACTAGTTTTCAGAATGGATCTCTTTTCTGTACATACTCCTGCTTTTCGTTGCATGTAATCCTTCTACCTTCCACTGACAATTACTCTGCCCTGCAAGAGTTTCATCTGGACATTACATTAACCACTGCCTCTTCCAAATGACAATTAATCAGTCCCTCAGTTCCACCTCTGTAAGAGCCTTACAAATTAAAGGAACGCTGTTCCTCTCCATTCTTTTAACAAACATCAATGCAGTGCCTACTAGATGCAAAAAAGTTGCTCTTTTGGCTTGAACAGGATACATAACAGGCAGGTGGCCCTTCTCTACAACACACAGTAGTCCTCCAAAAGTGTTGTAAATAACGTGGGATTTAAAGAAGCATGTGAAATTGTGATGTGAGGAGTCCCTCAGAAGTTCTCCTAGAGTTCAGAGGGGGTAAAATTACTATGAGCGGAGAAAGGCTTCATAAAGGATATGAATTTGAGTGAGATCTTGAAGGATGGGAGGATTTTGAAAAGTGAAGCCAGGAAGAGAAAGGGACAAATTGTGAGTGAAAAGTAATGCAGCAAATCTAGCTGGGGTCAATGATTTTCAGAGTAAATCCAAGAGAGAAATGGCTGAGATCCTCAAGGGACGGGTAAGAAAGGCCTGACTTCCCCTGGGAAGCAATGAGACCAGGGAGGAGCTTGGCAGGACATAAACTCTTCTTAACAGAGCCTCATTACCACGTGCACAATGAACTGAAGGCAACTGCAACTTGCAGACATGAGACAGGAAGGCAAGCTCGGCAACATGTAAGGGGACCTCCAAGATGTGATTCCTGCCTCCCTACCTAGCCCCACATCCTCTTTCCCACTTCCTGTTCCACCAACGCCCAAACGTCAAGGAGCACACACCCTGCTCCGCATAGCTCTGCTCTGGCTGCCTGCCCTCTGTCGCCTTTGGTATGTTCTCTCTCCACCACACTAGTCCATCTGGCAGTGTTCCACTCCTTCCAATTTCCAAATGCTAACTTCTCTAGAAAGCATTTCCTGACTGCCCCAAGCCAAGTCAGTTGCTCCTTTTCCCATGTGTAAGGTATACCTACTATGTAGCTCGATCAGGGCAATGGTTTCTACAGGATCCTCTCCCAAACAAATTATAACACCCTTAATATTATCCCCAGAGCAAATACTGGCACATGTGGGAAGGACAATACATGAATGAATGAATGAATGAAGTGAATAGTCGTATGAACAAACAAAAGAAAAAGAAGACCAGAAAGGGATGGCCATAGATGAAAAGGAAAAGGAAAGTAAAAATATAAAAGAATTATAGAAACCGAATAGCTTAGTAATAACTAAATGTAGGGTAAGCAAAACAAGGAGAACACCAAGCTTCTGAATTCTCTGCCAGAAGCCCAACGCTCTTCTTCATTGCTTTTACATTATCAGCTTAGAAACACTGAACATAAACTCATGGATTTAAAAGAAATAAAGAAGGAACCACCAGGAGACAGAGGCAAGGAAGAACCCAGACAGAACAAACACTAAGTTTCCTATTTTAACTTACTCAGGTGCAAACATTTTCTGAGAAAGTCTGATGTATTCTTCATTCAAAGTACAATTTCGTTAATTAGAATAGTTTCCATGTATCATAAATACACTCTAATTTCAGAGGCATAAAAAAACTACCATGTTGACTATTAACTAAAGGGACACAGAAAATCATTTCCCCTTTGTAAAAATCAGAGTTTAACAATGAATATGTTATTATCCATTCCATAAAACTCTTACATCTGAATTTTCAGAAATCTAAGATTAGTGAAATTAGAGAACACAAAATGGAAGTGGGGAAAAGACAAAGCAACAGTAAGTTAGTTTTTAGTTTTCAGAGCACCTGAGGTTTTATTTCTCATATATTTTCTCTTTAGTAGTAGAAAAGTTTTGGTACACATAAAATAACCTATTAAAATAGGATTTATTAGAACGTCATAATTGTACTAACACATACTTTAGAGTACACAAGATATTTAAGGAGAGTTTAATGACCAAAATTCAATTGCTCACTGAACTCTACATGTAATTGTCAAAGGCCTAGTCCATTATCACTCAGACTTGATCATTGTATGACAATATAAATTGGTTGTTTTAATTATTATTATTATTATTTTTTATGTAGGCTCCACACCCAGCAGGGCCTGAACTCATGACCCTGAGATCAAGAGTCGGACGCCCAACCAACTGAGCCACCCAGGCACCCTGGTTCTTTTAATTTTAAAGAAGCCCTGTAGACACTCTCACAAACCAAACAAGGAGATCCACATGGTAACTTACAGAAGGTCTCTAATCAAGGGTAGTAGGCTGTTGAACAAAATGGAAAAGAAAAGTAAGCAGTGGAGGCACCAGGATGAAGTTATACAACAGTACAGAGCATCTGGTGGAACCACGCCTGCATGCATCTCACACTCCATAAATATTTGTCATTTGATTTACCAGTTTTCTTCGGACTAATGTCGGTGTGAAAAATGGTAAATGAATTTTTATTTTCATTTTCATTTTCTACTGCCTGTCATCATCTTATAAATCCATGCTGTCTAGGCCAATGCTATCACTTAGCCATGGCACAGGCTGCAGCCCCATCCCCAGGAACATGAAAGCCTCCATGTGAAAAGATTGTAAATAAATTATTCCAGCCCACCTGCTGTGCAGTTTTCTGGAAGGCCAGGGCCTGAGGCACTCAGTCACTCATAGATCTTGGCCTGCCAACCTGTAGCTGAAGCGAATGCACAGGCTCCTAAAGATGCTTAATTCACCCCCGGTGGGGGGGTGGGGGCAGGGAGGTATCCCTCCTGGCCTCTGACTTCTTTCAACAGGAGGCTTCCTTTTGGTATAAAAAGATAATCCTTTCCTGGAAGTAAGGGAGACATGGCCTGAAAGCTCTATCCTTACAGGAAACAGGGGCTTTCTAAATAGACATCTCTAAAGAATGGGTCATTTAAATGTTCCCTGGAGACCAGGATCCTCATATTTGATCAACACTCAAATCTAAACACTCAAAAGAGAACTTCTAATAATTTTGAGCTAAGGAAGCATAGAGGGGGCAGATGACACAAGAGCAGATCTGTCTCAGGATAGCCTTCATGGATTAGTGCTAGGGAACAGAACGTTACATTTAATAAGTGCAAGGCAATGCGGCAGGGAAGGAAGAATAGCCCGATTAAGTATGATTTAAATAGTATTAAATTAGCTGAAAAGATATCTTGATGTACTGATAGGGGCAGTATGTAAATTGGCAGTTCAGCCTGAAACAAGGAGGCACGACTTGCTCGCACAGAAGGCTCTATTCTATAAAAAGGGGAAATTTGAACAGAGAGACAGACACACATTTAAGGAAGACAATGTGAACACCCAGGGAGAAAGATGGCCATCTTTACACCAGAAACAGTGAAGGCTATCAGAAGCTAGGAGAGAGGCATGGAAGAGATTCTCCCTCACAGCTCTTAGAAGAAACCAACCTCACCAACACCTGGATTTCACACTTCTGGCCTCCAGAACTCTTAAGATGATAAGTGTCTGTTGTTTAAGCCATTCGCTTTGTGCTACTTTGGAATAGCCACCAGAGGAAACAAATGTAAATTGGGTCAGGAAAGAAGCGAGGCCAATGACAAAACGGGCAGTCAACAGAATTCTCTCAGTGGGTCTTCCTACAGATGCTTTGACTCAGTCAAAGTGGGCAGGTTCAGTCACCGGACCACAGATCACCACCTTCCACAGCAGTTCCATAAAGGCCATCAAAGAAAAAGATGATTTATAGCCTATATAAAGGCTGACCCAATGGGAACTGTTTAATATGCTAAAAAGATGATTAGAAAGAAAACTGAAGCAATAAAGGTTAATGGAAAATTAATCTTGGTGACCTATTTGGGCAAATCAAAGTTGTGGGACATGCATTTATTTAAAAGGAAAATGCAAAGAATATTTAGAACGGCAACTCCAGATAAGGGGACAGAGATAAGATTTTAATTAGAAGAGTTTCAATATTCACATATTTACATAAATGTTGAAAAGATAAAAGCCTTCTGATAGGGTCATAAAGATGAACAATAGTAATAATTCCACATTAACTCTGCAGAAAATGGAAAGAGAGTTCCAGTGACTAGTCCTGTCTCCCCACTGGCTGTTTACAGAGGCCCTGTTGCAGGTGCTTTGCAGATGCTCCTCAAATGCAGGCTAGTTCACCGAGCTCACCTAGGACAGGCCCTCTGCACCCCAGGCAAAAGTGAGTGAAACACACAGGAGAGAATGATGTCAGTGGTATAATTAAGCTGAATCACCTCTCCTACAGCAACAAACAACATGCCATTAGTCCTACTTGTCACTCCCTGGACACAGCATCCCTTTACCTGAGCATGGTGAGCTCTCTCTCTTCCACGTCTTACAGATATGATATCATGCTGGTTGCAAAGCACTTGTAAAATAAAGGCTACCTTGTTAGAAGAAACTCCAAACATCAGAATGAGAGAGTTGTTTGAACGTATGCAAGCAGACGCGAGGTTTCACTTGCAAAGTTTGAGCTGAACACTGCCCTTTCTTATTTCTAGCCATTCTACCTGACCGCCCCTGTAGAACGTCTCTGCATGGTGCTAACCTGGTAACAATCAATAAATATGAAGGTCTTATAAACACAGCCCATGAACTGTCAATCTTCCAAAGAATATTTCTGCTTTGAAAGTAGTCCTTGTTGCCAAAGTAACTACATCAGGGCCAATGCTAGAGCCAGGGCCTCCCAAATCTAAGAGAGCCTAAATAAATAAAGCCGTATGTTAATCAAAGGCAGTACAACCTAAAGTATCATTCTAAAGCAGTTTTGGGGGCTGACCAGTATAGGATTAGCATGTTTTAAATGTGGGAAAGACTTCTTGCAAATTTCTAAGATGAAATAACATTTAGATACTTTTTAGTTTCTCTCAGAAAATCTGTTGTGGTGCAAACTATAAAAATGCATCTAGACATTTTCATAAGATAAATCCCAACCTTATTTTCTAGAATGTATTTTAAAGTCCTATTATTCAGGCTGGATCTGTGCACCAGCAACATCAGCATCACCAGGGAGCCTGACATGCCACACCTGAGAACCTACCTGAGATCTAGAGAAATGGAATCTGCATTTTACCAAGATCTTCAGGGGATTCCCATGCACGTTAAAGTCTGAGAAGCATGGTTCTGAAGTGCATTATGCATCTGGTCTGTGATTACTAGAATCACAAGAAATAAGTTGCCTGAAACTTTTTAGACTGTCCTCCGGTGTCCAGGAGTTAATGAAATCACAATCCCTTTACTATAGTTGCTGTGAATCTGGGAACCTACTAAACTCCCCAGAAACCACTTCCTACTGCCTACATCAACTTTTCTTTTCCAAAACATGTATGATAATTGTAAACTACTATCTAAAAGCATAGCATTAGTCTAGAAAGATTCTGTTTTATAGTCAAAAGACCAGCATCATAGGCCATTCATTCATTCTATAATCAGTTAGTGAACATCTGCTTAGGTGATCTATAATAACCAACATTGTGCAAAGAGCCCAAAGTCTACTGGAAGGACAGAGATTTCAACATTGAATTGTAGGTCTAATATGGAAAGGTCAGTACAGAAAACCAGGCTGCAGAGGTGGGCACTGGTACACACTTGGAAAGCATCTGACCCAAACCTGGAAAACTGAAAAGGCTTCATGAGCTCAGCTTTGAAAAACAAGAAAAAGATGAAAGATTTTTCAAGAAGCAGCCCAGCTATAGGCACAACGATTGTGGTGCTAGGTCATGGCAAGTACATAAACCAACAATGAAAGAGTCAACTACCTCACTCAGAAAAAAACATTGGATTGTGATTTTATAGGGTTTTTTTTAACTGCTTTGAATATTTGTATGCATGAGCTATAAATGTGGAGGCCCTCAGGAACATTATTTCCCTTTCAACTCTCCTACCTATAGACAAGAAGGAATGGCAAACATCAAAGGCAAGAAGCACTAACTCAGAAGTCTGTGCAACACTGCAAGGGGGCAGGGACAACAGAACTGTGCCTCCACATTTGCTATTTGATCACACAGTGTCAATGAAACCACAACCATCAGTTTGGGGATCATAAAGAGAATTGCATTAAAGTTAATACAAAAGTCAGGAAAATGTCTTAGGCGAGGGACCCTGGCTATTTGGCAGGTGCACCGCGGGGAGCAACTGAAGGCTCTCAGTGTGACCACCAGGTGCACACCCCTCTCTATGCCTAACTCTTCTGTATGCATTTAAACAGCTCTCATCCTGTCTCCTTCCCCCTCACTTACTTGTGTGCATTTCTCTCATTCATGTTCCTTCTCCCCTAGTACCTCCAGGTGCCCTCTGGTCTCTAATTCAACTTTCATCTTTTTCTTTCAATCTGCCTGCTTTTCCGCACCTCCTTCTGTGAGAAGGAGACACGGAACAGAGGCAAGGACAACCAAACATCTTTCTACTCTCTTCCCTTGATCTCTCTTCCCTTTGCTCCCCCAGTATCCCCACACTTCTCTTCCCCTCTTCTACTCTCACTTTCCTTTCCTAGAGTGGCTCTCCGTTATCAGTATGTGGCCAGTTCTCCAAAGCACAGAGCTTAGAAATGATAGAATTGCTGGCCTCCTCTACAGTTCCACTGTCATACTTGGGAGTTCCCAGATTCTCCTAAGCTGCCAGGTCAACAGTTGAGAAGAAAAACAAACAAACAAACAAACAAAAAAACGCTTTAAAAATTTATTAGTTTAGCATTTTCTTAGTTGTAAAATGTAGAACAACTGTGGATTATCCAGCTGCTGTGCTGAATGGGTACAAAGCTGTAAAATATACTAGGCCAAGGGGTTTCATGCTATCCCCGGTTCTCCTTAAGTGCACTCCCTCCAACCCACCATGAATCCAAACTTTTCATTACTCTCCTCCCTCTCTGTACAGATCCCCTAAACCCTCCTGGAATGACTGAAATGTGCCTCATTACCAGCCCAAGGAAGACGAATGACACAGGTCAGAGGTAACTGAGTGCTTCTTGAGAAAGATACAATGCGGCACACAAAAAGGCTCATTTAATGCCCCATCAGGAAGCCTTACAAGTTACAGCTTAATAAATATATGAAGATTATCGTAACACAGAAAATGTCTAGTACCGCTTCCCACGTGAAATGTACTTAGAGAGAGCTCTACAGAGCAGGCTGTTGATATGGCAATCTCATACATACTCCTCAAATTGCAGAAAAGCAATTTGGTTTTCTTTAGGCATTTCACTCTATTTTCAACCCCTGTGAACTATCGGCAAAAGTCTGTAGACAAATCCCAGGCTTTTATCCCCGTCCCTAGATGTAGGGGATATGCCCCTCACATATAGTATATGCTTCCAAAATATTTGGTGAATGAATGAGTTCATTAAACAATCAACTGACCAATCAATGTAAGCCTAAAACACAACAGAATTAAGTAGCTGGAGGAAAACACTATCACACGCTAAAGCACTTTGAAAAATTCCCAGGTTTTGGCATTGTCATCTCATCATATGGTCAACATAGGGTCTTGGATGTAACTCACTTCCAAGATGTAGTATAGAGAAGAGGGGCTGATTGGGCGGGGACACTGAGCTGTCCAATGTGACCACCAACATTCTAACAGCAAGCAAGCAGATATAAACTTTAAAAAGCGGACAAATTTCTTAAAAAAAAAAAAAGCTTGGGATAAATTAGTGAATCCTTCCATGCGTTCCCATGATATACACCCTTTTACTACTGATGGTCTCATCACACCATTACCTCTCCTCAACAGTTTCTGTGTCACACTAGGGAGTGAAGACCTGGGCATAGCCCCCCAAGATTTTCTAGGCAAGCCAAGAAAGCTCCAGAATGGATTCACTATAGGCTGTGATCCTATCTTGGATAAGGGGAAGAGGAGACATGACAAGCTGAGCTATGTCTAAACAGAACCTAAAGAGTCCCCATCTCCCTGGATTCACCTCAGAATGCAGGGACCACATTAGCAGTTCCCCAGAACAGGGACTGCCAGCCACTCCTTATCAATCAAATAGGAGCTAGAGGCAGGGCTGGCCTAGCCCGCAGTGGTGATTTGTTATATCTTGCTCTGAATGTCTTAATAGTTTCTTAAAAATATATTTCATTATATATAATCTACCATGCTCCAGAAACTGGAATTTACTTTCTTCAAGTTAAAAACTGTAAGAGGAAAAAAAAAATGTAAGAAGTTCTTTTTAACATTAACCCATTGACATCATCAGGCTGAGATGGTCACCCCTCCAGAAAAGAACTCCTCAGAAACCCATCTAATTTAATCACACAGGAAGAACCCCTGTGCTAACTTTCAACTCCATTGCTCCCTCAGACTTGAGTCAGTTTTAATAAATGCCCTGCACTCACGTATGAAAAGAAGGATTTGAGCCCTTGGAAAAAAAACTTTGACAGCTTTAGGACACACGTATTTTAATTTAAACCTGATCCAAAGTAAAGTATCTAAATGACTCATCAATAGAAAAATAAAAAAAAATATTTTAAAACAATCCCTAGTTATTACTTACATTACTACCTCTGCATATCATGAGACCCAGATTTGTTACCATTCAACAAGCGGGATTTTCTAATAATAAGGCACTGAAGAAAAGATAGCATGTTTTAAATCTTTTTACCCCCTCAATTTCATTTTGAGCATTCCAGCAATCTAGTTTCCTAGCTATATAAGAATCCCAGCTCTATAATTTCAGTCGTATCTATACAGTATGATAAGCACTTCCAGAAAGAAAAAAAAAAAAATAGCTGTACTCGCCGTCCGTACTCACTACCTTAAGTTCTACAGCTATGTTTTTGCACTGGGGCCTTAAGAAGGGCAAAGAGAAGGGGGGAGGAATCTGATACCCCCCAAAGCCTGTTCTGAGTGCCTTCTCCCCCTGTGACTCACATGGTATCTTTTCAACATCAATTCTCTGTTCAGTTTCACTGGTACCTCAACATCTTTGGATTCCTTCTACTCTCATCTCAAGAAGCTAGTACCTTCGGGAATGATTAAAAAAAAAACAAAAAACTACTTCCTTCCACAATATTTGTGTGCATGTGTGTGTATACATGTTCATCTGTCATGTGATTTCCACATCTGAACTTAAGACCAAATAGTCAAATAGTGCATACCAAACAAGAGCTATGGAATGAAAACAGGTCAGTGAAGGCATACCTCTTGCCACCACTGCCACTATGTCCCTGAAGGATAGAATCTGGAAAAGCTATTTCCCAGTCCCTTGATCCAGCCAAGCCCTCCATTAAACAGACTTTGCAGACAGAGGAGACTGGGTGAATGCCTCTGTAAGTGATCAGCACATATTTTCATAGTTTACAAGGATAAAGAAATTACAGCTTTAGTCATTCATGAATAAAGCCTCTTTAACATTTTAATGAGAACATTAAACTCAGCTTCACTTGGTTTGGCCTCCCCAGAAAGTCTGTTAGCCTAAGAGAAAGTTTCTTTAAAAGCAGTAATGAAATTGCAGGCCTGTCTGTGCCCCACAGGGCATGACTGGGCCACAAACACTGGCGACATTATTTCCCTCCTGAACAAGCCTATATATTTTGATAAGACTACAGTTTGGGAAATGAGAGAAGGCATCTGAAGAAATACCCTCCTCTCTGCAGTATTTGTGTGCTTGTGTGTGCGCAACTCATTTTATATCTGACTTGTCTCCTAATTCGCTTTTATGTTATACACAGCTTTGACTACACTGTGTGACTCAATAAATGTTCAATCATACTTTTCTGCTATTTTCCCTTAATCATTTTGTACTGGCTCTGTTCTCTTTTGCAATGTGACTGATTCCCACCAAGGCTACCAACTGCTGTTCGCCTGGAGACCCATTAAATTCAGCAGACAACCAAGGGAGCTTCAAAAGCCAAAGGTGAACAAGAAATCATTCTCAGACTCAATGACTTAGCATGAATGTCTGCCTCTTCTCCTGAACAAAACCTGAAGCAGTGTAAGTGAAAGAGTTTGTCACCTTGAAAATTGAGAAGAGACGAATAAAGCCAAAGGGGCTTCATCTGCAGGTAATGCATGACATTTACTGAACACCTACTGCAGACTAAGAACTATTCTAGGTCCTGGGGGTACAGTCAGGAATAAGGCAGACAAGACCTCCATTCCCACAGAGCTTAAGATCTAGCTGGAGAGACAGGTAGCAAACAAACAAACATCTTAGAAGGTAATAAGTGCCATGAAGAACATACAACAGGGTGATGTGATAAGACAGGCTAGTTAAATAGGGTGGACAGGAAAAGCCCAGCAGAGCAAAAAGCTCTAGCAAATCCCTGAGGTCATGAAAAGACACGGAGGAAACTTAAGTGCATGTTACTAAAAGAACATAATCTGTACAATTCCAACTGTGTGACATTTTGGAAAAGGCAAAACTCTGGTGGAGACAGTAAACAGATCAGTGGTTGCCAGGGGCTGGGGGAGAGGAAGGGATGAACAGGCAGAGCACAGAGGATTTGTGCACAGTGAAATCATTCTGTACAACACCACATAACAGTAGGTATACGTCATTATCTAGTTGTCAAAAGCCGTAAGATGTACAACACTAAGAGTGAACCCCGAATAAAACTACAGGCTCTGGGTGATAATGACATGTCAGTGTAGGAGCACCAACTGTAACAAATGCATCGCTCAGGTGTGGGATGTCCATTGCAGAGAGGACTGTGCATGTGGTGCGGTAGGGGACAGGAAATCTAGAACTCTCTGGACTTCCTGTTTCGTTTTGCTGTGAACCTAAAACTGCTCTAAAAAATAAAGTCTATTTTTAAAAATCCTTAAGGTAAGAAAGAGTGCAGTGTGTGGAAGAACGAAAAGAATTTCAGCTTTGCCAGAGTCTAGTGAGCAAGGCAGAGAGGAAAGACATCGAGGTGAGCCAAGGAGGTCATGCTTAGAAGTCTGAGTTTCACTTTAAAAGCACCAGGAGTGGGGCGCCTGAGTGGCTCAGCCGTTAAGCGTCTGCCTTCGGCTCAGGTCATGATCCCAGGGTCCTGGGATCGAGCCCCGCATTGGGCTCCCTGCTCCGCAGGAAGCCTGCTTCTCCCTCTCCCACTCCCGCTGCTTGTGTTCCTGCTCTCGCTGTGTCTCTCTGTGTCAAATAAATAAAATCTTAAAAAAAAATTAATTAAAAAAAAATAAAGGCACCAGGAGCCAATGCCTAATATTAAGCAGGGCTTGTTTTCATGTGTTTTATATTTCTGAAAGGTCACTCTGGCTACTGTGAGGGAAAGGGATCACAGAGAGGCAATCAACAGAGGCTGATGATGGTGGTCTGGTCGAGGGCGGGTTTGAAAAGGCATCTGAAAGAGGAGCTGACAGGATTGGTGATGGAGAGACTGGATATGGGGGGTGAGGGAGAAAGAGAAGTCAAAGATGATTTCTGAATGGGAGGAGACAGCATTTCCTGAGATGGGGGAAGATCCCTGGGGAACTACCTATGAGGACCACACAAGGCACCACGTGCCATGTGGCAGACCTATGGAAGCCGTGGGAGTGTCTGCATCCACCAAAGAGCTCAAGTTCTGCTCGTCTGATCCCTGCCTTCATGGGGAAAGCAAATGTCTATGTGCGAGTCACAGACACACATACACTCACATATCCAGGTGGATATATGTGAATATATATAATGTTTAGTAAATGGTTTCTGCAATTTAGAGCCAATGTAAAATCATTTCAGAAATCTTTCAAGGACTGAAGAGAAAGATTGTTGTTATTCCCATTAACTTGTAAGGAAGCCGAGGGCAAATAAGGTGAAGGGTCTTTGCTGAAGGTCACACAGCAACTGACCAGCAGAGTGGAAACTAGGAGCCAGGTTTCCTGGCAGGAGATCACACCATACATACATCACACACTCCTGTATGTCATCCGGAATGTGCAGGGAGCGCTGCGGGCACTGTTCTCCACGTGAGAACACACAGGCTGGATGAGGGTGGGGTGCTGCCGCCACCTTGCCTGCAGCTCATCCTGTCTAGATGCTATTTAAATAATCTAGAAAATGTGGCTGACAAAACTAAAAAAAGTCAGTAACACGGAAGCAAACCTTACATAGAGCAAATCAAACACTAAAGTGAAACGTGACACAGATTTTTTTTTTTTAAGATTTTATTTATTTATTTGACAGAGAGAGAGACAGCGAGAGAGGGAACACAAGCAGGGGGAGCGGGGGAGGGAGAAGCAGGCCTCCCGCTGAGCAGGGAGCCCGATGTGGGGCTCGATCCCAGGGCCCTGGGATCATGACCCAAGCCGAAGGCAGACGCTTAACGACTGAGCCACCCAGGCGCCCGTGACACAGAGTTTTAAATGGACATTCAAACGACAAACACCACAGTCTCCCATGCACAAGCTCTTCAGAAACCCTCCCCGAGGTTACACAGATGGATCTTCCTCATAAATGCGAGAAACGCATGTGCCCATGACTCACTGGCGTAACATTATCTCCTCATATACTTCATCTGGAATTCCTCTTCTGTTCCTCAGGTTTCTCAAAGAGCACCAACAGCCCAAACAAATTTTAGGAAAAGGGAAAACAAAAACACTAAATCTAAAGGCCTGACAGGTCTGGTTTTTGTACTGTTACTTAAAAGAGTAAAATGCAGCCAGGTGAAATTACCACTAAAGTAAGTCACATCATCTTTAAAGAAGACAAACATGGGAGAAAGGACCAGGAGGCCTGGACATGCTGTTTAGTCTGCATACTACCTATACAAGTTTTAAAAATAGGCTTCATTCCGCCAGGCTCTCCCTCAGAAGCTGTGAGGACTCCCACCTCACAACATTTATAAGTCTGAAAGGGAAACAGTGAGGGGGTGTCTGCCTCTGTGTTTGTCCCTGTGAGTCATACATTCTCTGTTCTTACTGAATGTGGGTTGTTTGTTTTCTTGTTGATTTGCAGACTTCCTCTCTACTGCTTTTCTCTAATAATGTTTTTCCAAAGGACCCCTCCAGAGCAAGCACAGCCCCACTAATGGACAGCATGGCCACAGTTAGTGGTACTCACAATAACTAGACTGAGAACACCCGAAGAAGGGGGTTCAGAAG
The DNA here is from genome assembly GCF_003265705.2 of Callorhinus ursinus. Classification (NCBI taxonomy): domain Eukaryota; kingdom Metazoa; phylum Chordata; class Mammalia; order Carnivora; family Otariidae; genus Callorhinus; species Callorhinus ursinus. The sequence continues at coordinate 49,440,339 of NW_027397069.1, forward strand.
AAAGAGTTCAAGACGCTTGGTCAGTTATACCCTGAGAAAATCGTTTTTCAGGGCTAAAATCATGTATAAAGATGGGAACCACTCTCCTCTGCCACTGATTTTCTTACCAAATGCTTTCATGAATGTACAAAAGGGATATGCTCTCAGCACCCACAGAAGGACAGTTGACACTTGCCCTCTTGTTAGATAACACTCTGGTGGCTCACTCTAAAACTCCCCGCAGGCTCTCACCAAGCTTCCATTCACATCAAGATCCTCCACCCAGGCCTTATCTATTCCTGTCCATTCTGCTCTATGGAATGCTTTTTACTGCATGGACACAAGATCTCATACCATTCCATTTTTTTTTCTTTTTGGGTAGGATGGTAATGGAGATTTGCAAAGAGAATTCAGGAAAGATGCATGGCAAGAGTCAAGGCAAAATGGGGGTAATTCATAAGAACCTGACTCAGAAAGCCTGTCCTAGGAAGAGTCTAAGCCAGTGATCAAGATGGAGGCCTGGGGAGTGCAGACAAATACACCAGTAGTAGTGACTGGGAAAAAGCCATGGATTAGAAACCAAGGAGGCATGCAAGGTAGTGCCACTATGAGACATCTTAGAGGCAACTCCAGGGGCCAGGAGCAGATGCTGCAAGGACGCCAGTGGCACCTGTTATGGGAAATGGTGAGGAATTGAGCAGGCAAAAATCAGGTAAATATTGATATTCTTTCCCCTTCATAGTCAAAACCACCTCTTTCCATTTATTTTTCTATAGCCTTCCTTCCTTCACTGCCTGTGCGCAGTGTTAAATGTCCTACTATCTTCACATGACACCTAAAATCCTGGCCTATTATCATAGTGAGGATCCTATGAAGATCTGTGCACATGCACACACTGTAACTTTCCTTACAAGGCACTTTTCACTGCTATTGTGTCATTTAATTCCCACAACACTATGTGATATAAGCACTTAAATAAATCAATCTAGGCCCAAAGAGATTTATCTTGCACAAGAGTAAAAACCTTCATTGAAACCCAGATCTTTTTTTTTTTTTTAAGATTTTATTTATTTATTTGAGATAGAGAGAGAGTGTGTGTGCATGTGTGTAGGCAGGGGCAGGGGGACAGAGAAAAAATCTGAAGCAGACACTGTACTGAGGGCAGAGCGGACATGGGGCTTGATCCCACCACCGCAAGATCATGACCTGAGCCAAAACCAGGAGTCAGATGCTCAACTGACTGAGCCACCAGGTGCCCCCAACCCAGATCTTCTGACGTGAGATTCTGTGCTTCTAGCATATGCTGCTAGTGTATTTCTTGTTCTCTAACTTTATGCGCTGTAAATTTCATTAGTGTAGACTTCACTGATTCAGAACTGGTGAGGCAATAAAATATCATAATTTGATAACCCCCTTACTTGGAAATCTGGGATGTGCTACAATAAGTGTTGTGCCTACAATATAGGTACAGGACTTTGGACGGTGAAGCTATCCTGCACCCTGAAGGTGCAGAAAAAGAAAGCCTGCCTTTGTTTAGTCGATCTGAGCAAATATCACCAACTTAGCACCAACATGCAATTAAAAAAAAGGGGGGGTGCCTGGATGGCTCAGTCTGTTAAGCATCGATTCTTGATTTCAGCTCAGGTCACAATCATCTCAGGGTCATGAGATCGAGCCCTGCTTCGGGCTCCATGCTGGGCGTGAAGACTGCTTAAGATTCTCTCTCTCCCTCTTCCTTCCCCTGCACCCCTGCCCTGTTTGCACTCACTCTCTCTTAAAAAAAAAAAAAGATCTAACTACAAATGATATAAGTCTGCGCTCAAGGCTAATCAATGCTTTTTTTTTAATTTCAAAAAAAAAAAAATCCCCCAAATATAAAAGGTATGATCTTAAAGTAATAGCAGTGAGTCTATAGGCTAAAACAGAAAACCACCACCCTCATATGACTTTGTCAAGTACCTTTATTATGTCTTATTTTATCCTGTAGTTCAAATTTTCTCTTAATTCATATCTGCCTTTCCTTAACAAGTCCAGCATAAGGTTGGTTTTCAAATATTTGTTGAATGGAGATGGAAGGGCACATAAATGAAGTAATTCATGTATCCATCAAGCTATATTCCATGTCAGGTGAAGAGTGAAATGCCACTTGAGTCAGACACAGCAGACCAAACCTGAGCTTTGCCATCATGGAGATCCAGACTCAAATCCTGCTGTTTGACAACTATACCACCATGAACAAATTCACTCACCTCTTGAGTCTAGGCTTCCTCCTGAGCAAGATGGGGAGAACACTGAGCATCATGCAAGAACTGGTGCGCGAGTTAAATGACGTCACAGATTTGGCCGCTGTCTAGGCTGCAGAAGTTCCTGCAGCTTACTAATCCTCCCCTCTCTCTCCCACATTTAGTGTGACCCCTGCACACCAGCCTTCATAATAGTGCTTCTACACACAAAGCCCTCTTGTAAAGCTAATGGCTAAACATGAACTTTATTTACAATGATGGTCAATTTCCCCACCATGAACATCAAACTTTTCTATTCATGGTCTAGAGATAAGTTGTGCATAACTGGTGTTCAACAAATTTTGATGCCTTTTGAGTAAATGTTCCAGAGAAGTGAAGCTCACCTTTTATACACCAATACTGTATCTCCGAAATCTTTCTAAAATGCACTGTGCACTTAACCACTTTGCTAAAAGAGCAGCTTGAAAGAACTTTAACCTTTTTTTGACTCAGGGTTTATTGACATAAACTTAAGACAGCACTGGAACGAAACATTTTAATTTTTTGGAGGCTTTTTAAGTCCGTAGATTTGCTCATACTAAATATTCCCAGATTCCTACACTGCGATCATTCCTTTCATTTCTTCCTGTGGTCAGCAGCTTCATCTCCTGGGAAGTATGAGACACTGTGGAATTTACAGAACAAAGTCCTTGTCATCTTGAAAGAGTTCACCAGGAATCATTCTCAGATATTTCTCATCTGTGGCCTCATGAACACATATTTGGTAAGAGCTATATTTCCTAGTCTAAGATGGACTGGTCTATCCCTAATGTCTTACACATTATAAGGTACTCAACAAACAGTAATAAAATGAATTAAAAGAGTTAACACTATGCAACCTTTGTAATTATTGTTTTCTATTTGAGACTTTGCTGTTCTAATCCACATCTAGGTCCCTTACCCGTATGGTTTTGTTTGTTGTTTTTTTTTTTTAAGATCTTATTTATTTATTTATTTGAGATAGCACGGACGTGAGAGAAAGAGAGCAAGGGGCAGGGGCCGAGGGAGAGGGGGAAGCAGACTTCCCGCTGAGCAGGGAGCCCGACGCGGGGCTCCATCCCAGGACCCTAGGATCACGATCAGAGCCGAAGGCAGATGCCCAATTGAGTTACCCAGGCACCTCTGGGGTTGTACAATTTTATCTGCAAAATAAGACAATTGGGTTAAATTATCCCTAAGGTTCTTTCCAACATTAATCTCCCATGACTTTATCCTTCTAGGCACATATATTTGTTCTATGTGATACAACTGCTAGAAATCTGATCACCAGATAAGTGAAGCCTTAGAGGACATGGTGAATAAATAATGCATCCTTTGCCCTGTAATCCAGAAACCCTAGAAAGCGGGCACAATCCTATACCACGCAGCAAATATAGACAGAATTAGCTCTCTTACTCATTTCTCCCACCATTAATATCATATATAGAGAGTAGAAATATTGAATTTGGAATGTAAACATATTGATTTTTGTGTATGTGTCAAATGTTCATAAGTGAAAAACCTAGTATTTCTCAAAAGAAGTCAACTGCATCCAGGCAAATAAAACCTTAATGTAAATGTTTTTCAAACAACTATGTCTAGGGCTTTCATTGACCCTTTGTTCCAAGCTATTTCTTCAAATACCACTTGGTTCGTATATTAACTTAACAGCTACATTTGTTTAAATAATACTATAGATTCACTACTTGCACAGAAATTCAACTTCCTTAAACTACAGTCTAACTTTATTAAAACCAAAATTTCCAAATTAAAGGAGTTCATGGGTTTCACACATGAAGGAAGTAGATGTAAAAGTCAAACATTTATCCACAAACACGCTTGGGAAGGCACTGTGAATACAACTTCTCCCCTGGAGGCCTGAGGCAGGGAAGCCGTGGACAGCTCTCTCTTCCAGGCAGGATGGTGTTCCTTTAATCCGATTCTACATGAATTCAAGGTATACTTTCCTCAAGCACTGCACCAAATTCTCAAGAGAATACAAAAAATGAATAAAATATATCATCTCTGCCTCAGAAGAGATGTAGCGAAGCCAAACATGCAAGAGCAGTAACACTGCCCTTAGAGGAGTGCCTAGGATAGAATCCCAACTTTTCCAAGACTAGCTGTGAAATGTGGACAAGTGACTTTACCTTTCAGATGCAGCGTCTGCTGGGGAAAAGGTTACATAAGTCATTATGCCTAAGGCATTAAGAACAGTTCCTGGCACACAGGAAGCCCTCATGGTTAGTATCATCATCATGATTGCCATAATTGTCATCATTGTAAACATACAATCCATGAGTGAAAATTTTTCATTTTTTTATTTAATAAAATTAAAGCTATAACAAACTCTAGGAAATGGGGGGGGGGGGAAGGGAAAAACCATTTTTTCCCACAAGATGCCTCATTATCCTCGTGTCTTCAGGACAAATCCTAACCACCTACTTCGCAGAGAGATGTAAAGATGGCAGTGAGTTAGAGTGTGGAGAGAGAGTAAAGAAACAAAGAAACATGACAAAGAGAAGAGAAAAGGAGAGAGAAAGGGTACAGATGGGGGGGCATCTCTGAGTTCTTTAAATATTTATTTTTATTTAAGGGGGGTGCAGCAGGGAGGGGCAAAGGGAGAGAGTCTGAAGCAGACTTGCGGGGAGCCCTACACAGGGCTCAATCCCCACAACCCTGAGATCACAGACTGAGCCACTCAACTGACTCTGCCACCCAGGTGCCCCACATTTCTGAATTCTTTAAAGCCACCAGATAGACAGGAGTTGAACTGGAGAGAGAGAGAGAGAGAAGAGGACATTAGCTCAGCCCTGCTGGGACTTCTTCCCTCCTCTGCTTAGAAAATCCTTCCTCAAGGATTGAACTACCTCACTTAGCTTTTCCTTACCATTTCCATGCATTTCTTTCCACTGTTTACACTTTGTTTCACAAATTATTGGATGTATAAAGGGCTTTAGAAGTCACCTAATCCAATTTTCTTATTTTATACATGAGAAAAGCTGAGGGCCAATGAGACAAAGTCATTGTCACAGGTGGTCCAACTCTAAAACGGCACAAAATTAAAATGGGGCTCCCTGTGCCCCAGACCTGGGTTGTCTCCCTTCGGACAACAAAAGGAGTACATTTACTGAAAAGCAGTCTGGCTGATCCTTGTTCCATTTGGCAGACACACAAATTTTTATCTTGGGAAGAAAATCTTGAGAAATATTTTTAAATGAATTGACAAGAATCATACTGTTTTTAATTCAATAGACATGTTTTATTATTAACTTCATTGCCTGCTAAGCCTGAAATTAGGTTTTTCTATGCTTGGGCAGGTCCTGTCTAACCAATAACAGGACAGTCAGATTTCAATTAAACAGATATTCCCACTTGGACCATACACATAAACACACACACACACACACACACACACACACTCAAGAGGCACTTACTCAAAACAAAGTTTGAGCCCATTCTTGTCATTCTCCTGGCCTATGTTTAGGAAAAGAAGATATCAAATATTTTAGATAAGGCTCTCCTAAAACAGAAATTTCAAATCATTTATTTTCCAAAAGAGGAACAAGTTTCTTCTATTGCTCCATATACTATTTCTAATCCAACAACAAAAGGCAGCCTGACCACAGCCTTCAACACACTTTCACACCTGGCTTCCGAATGTCGTCAGTATGGTTTGCCCAAACCAGGTCAATCGTCTCCTAAATATTCAATTTCCTCACTCCCAGCTTTCAACTCCACAATGGAAGACTGAAGCTCTAAAGAGTCTTTCAATGCCTTTTAATAACATATTTAAAAATAGATGCTACATGTATTTTCCATTGTTTATCTCAAATCTTCAAGTATCTGGCTAAGACAAACACTTTTAAATGGTGGGGGGGGGGCTTTCTCTTTCCCCTCTATCAGAGTAGCATCTTCTCTCCCATTTGCTTCACTGCGTGGGGTTTCAAAGGTATGATGTCACTGTGATTAAGGGAAAGATTCAGGCATTCTTCTCACAGCTGTTTAGACTACAGGAACATCTGAATCTGGGCCACTAAAAATAACTCCGCTCTGCTGTCTAAATAGGTGCTTACCTTTAGTAGACTAGACACATATAAAGCTGATTTATTAGCACTGTGTTTGGTAAGTATTATTTACATGGATCTATACTCTACTACTACATGTTTTCTCTTTCTTTTCCTTTCACAGTAGATACAGGCTGGCCACCATAGGTGGTGGCAGTTGTAGTTGCCATTCTCACGCATATGAAATTCAACAATAGGAAAAACAGAAGCCAACATTACAAAAACAACTGCAGAAATCAAACACTCAAGCTCAGGAAGAACTGAACCAACACTTGAAAGTTTCCAAGGAAGGAAAACAGAAGTTGCCGTATCCTCCTACCCTGCATGCCAACTAGCAGTGGCCGTTCAGTCTCTCCGGATGCCTCGTGAAAAAGAAACCCACAAATGTAACAGGAGCTGAGATCCTGGGGGAGCCAATTAGATTTAAGCTGCTTTCAAAATTCTGTAAAAAAAAAATGGATTAGAAAAGAAACTTGGCACTTGAAATGACATTCTACGTGTTCTGCTTAGGGCCTGTGGAATACTACTCATATAATGACTAGTTGTCACGCTTATAAAATAAACCTGGGGTTTCTAATATAACGGAATAAAGTCATTAGCTGGTGAAACAAACCTAGCTTCAGAGGAAGAATGTGGCACATCAAATCTAATAGGTGCCTCAGACTTCATCTTTGGATTTATCAGGCAAAATATGACAAATTAGGCCAAGGTCAATGGCAGATAACTGCAGAGAAACTCCTCCAAAAGCTGCTGTGTACTCGTCTGAGGTTCCTGCAATTGCCTAGCAAAGCTAGGGCAGGGGAAGACCTGTAAGAAAGGAGGGATATTCAGATTTCATGCCCTACCCACAATACAAGCTCAATGGCCTTTTGATAACCCATGGCAGGAGAGGGGCTGGAGCTGGGGAAGAGGAGAAGCTCTCAGAAAAATGATAAGTGTCTCTGCAGAGGCAAAGTTATCTGGAGAGACTGAACTGTCACTGCTAATAGACATGCCGGTTAGGAAAATGCAGCAATTTCTTTTTCCCTTCCTTAGAAACTTTCAAGTCTTGGTTCAATTCTTCTCAGGTTAAGCGTTTGATTTTTGCAATTGTTTTTGTACATTGGGTTCTGCTCAGCTGGGTTTCAGCTGTTGGTGGGAAAAAAGGACCTGGTGTCCCCTGACTCCTGGATCTCTCCAGAGCTCACTATGCTAATTTGATGGCTATTTGTGAATCAGGTTTAACCTTTCTTAATTAGATGCGTAGCAGATGTGTCAAAGACAACAGAATCAGGCAAAAAGATAGTAAGACTTAAAAATAACCAACTTCAGTTGGGTTTCTGGGATAGTTTCTCTTTCAAAGATGAAGTAGCCACAGATCCATCTCCAAAGATGATTTTGTAAAAGCAGACTCTACCCCTGAGATCCTCATTGACTCCTTTACTTCTTTAATGCAACATCAAAGTAACTGGGTCTAAGAAGCCCACATAGAGGTAAAGGGAAACATACCCTCTTGAAAAACATTCCAGGGTTCCTGGAAAAGGATATGCTTTTGTTCTATGATGTGGTGGAATGTTTCAGATACATTACCTCAATCCTTCTCCTCCTAGGAGGGATGCTTAGTTCATTGTCTCTGGTGACAAATATGGATTGGGCACCTAGTCTGTGTCAAGTACTGAACCAGGAAGGACAGGAGAAAAGAACTCATATTCTGCCTCTACAGAGACTGCTCTAAGCTAATGGAAGATGTATATGTCTCTTGGACATCAGCCTTAGCAACATTTTTCTAGATATGTCTTCTCAGGGAAGCAAAAATGAAAATAAACTACATCAAACTAAAAAGCTTTTTTTTTGCACAGAGAAGGAAACCATCAACAAAACAAAAAGACAACCTACTGCATGGTAGAAGATATTTGCAAATGATAAATTCAATAAGGTGTTAATATACAAAATATATAAAGAACTCATACAACTCAATATCAAAAAAAACCCAAATAATCCAGTTAATAGGCAGAGGATGTGAATAGACATTTTTCCAAATAAGACATACAGATGGCCAACAGACACTTGGAAAGATGCTCACCAACACTAATCATCAGGGTCATGCAAGTCAAAACCACAATGAGATATCACCTCATACCAGTAAGAACGGCTAGTATCAAAAAGATAAGAACAAATGTTGGTGAGGATGTGGAGAAAATGGAACCCTTGTGCACTGTTGGTAAGATGTCAATTGATACAAGCACTACAGAGAACAGTATGAACATTCCAAAAACTTAAAAATAGAACTCTGTATGATCTAGAAATTCCACTTTTTTAAAATTAACATATAATGTATTATTCGTTTCAGGGGTACAGGTCTGTGGTTCATCAGTCTTACACAATTTACAGTGCTCACCATAGCACATACCCTCCCCAGTGTCCATCACCCAGCCACCCCATCCCTCCCGAAAAACAGAAACACTAATTTAAAAAGATATATGCACCCCTATGTTTACTGCAGCATTATTTACAGTAGCCAAGGTATGGAAGCAACCTAAGGGTCCACTGACAGATGAATGGATAAAGCAGATGAGTTATATATACACAATAGAATATTAACCATAATAAAGAATGAAATCTTGCCATACGTGACAACATGGATGCACCTAGAGAATATTATGCTACATAAATCAGAGAAAGACAATACCATATGATTTCACTTATATATGGAATCTAAAAAACAAACAAACAAACAGGAAACAGAAACAGACCCATAAATACAGAGAACAAATTGGTGGTTGCCAGAGAGGAAAGGGTTAGGGCAATGGGCAAAATAGGTGAGGAGGATTAAGAGGTACAAACTTCCCGTTACAAAGTAAATAAGTCATGGGATGAAAAGTACAACACAGGGAATATAGTCAATAATATTGTAATAAGGTTGTATGGTGACAGAAGGTGACTATACTTATGGTGTTGAGCACTGCATTAATGGATAAACTGCTGAACCACTGTGTTGTACGTACACCTGAAATTAATGTAACTCCGCATGTCAACTGTATTTCAATTAAAAAATGTACATGTCTGTGTGTCTGTGCAAGGGGCAACTCACCTTTCAAAACTGATCTGTTTCAAGCTCTACCTTAAATATAACCTATTCCATGAGATTGTTCTGAGGTCCTAACCAGAAATAACATCTCCCTTACTTGAGCTCCTATATCTTTTGCTATTTTGTATTTTAGCCGTTTATGTAACCATCTTATTACCCCTTAAATTCTTTAAACACCATTATTTTAATGACTGGAAAAAATGAAGTATGTCAGTATATGTCAAGTTCTTGAATGCATGATAAAGACATGTGTCTTCAGTTACCGAAGTCAGAAAAGACTTCACCCAGTCATACTCAATAGGACCCTAGAGTTGAATATCAAAGTGAGGAAAGAAGAGCATATCTACATTAAAGAAGAAAATAAGCAAAAGCCCGATGTCCTAGGATGTCTCTTAACACAGACATTTAAAATGTAGCAGGTTCTGATGACGTTCTGAGTGGCCATAAGGGGCAATCAAAGTCCTTTTAAGATGGGATCATCAATCCCATGATAGCACTCCTACTCCACCACCAGTGACTGGGGAATAATAGTATCTTTGTTTCTGAGGCCCTGGAACTCCTCTGAGAACCAACACCCTGCAGAGAACAGGTAATCTTCAGAAACAATTGAATTCCCCTGTTTGCATTTACCACACTGAATGATATGACCTCTTTGGAGAGAAGGAAGGATTAAGAACCTAATTAAACCAACGCTCTGTTATGCACAACAGCTACAGTCAATCACAGACAGTGACCAGCTTTGTCTTTCTGTGGACTTTTTGGAACAATATTTTCCCTAGATAATTACAAAATAGGAACACATACATTTTATCAGCCAAATCCAAACATTTCATGATCATAACTAAATAGTATCCATACAAATACTTGAGCTTTGGAATGGTTTTCAAAGAAAAAGCATCTAGAATGTCTCTTTAGATCTGACAGTCTTTAGAAATTACTGTTCCTTAAGCACTTACTTTCTTTTTGGCCTCATTGTGTAAATCAGGCTGCTATTCCTCAATTTCCCAGGATCCCCAAGGTCATTCTCTACGTGTTTGCATTAAACGCAACTTGGTGCCAAGATTCTGCCTCAGCTTTCATATTCGCTTGGATGACCCTTTCCCACACTGAGTCTCTTCATACTTCCCTACATCCAGATCTAGTTGATCTGCATTTTCTGCAAAAAGTTTCACTTCCTAGTAACTGCAATTGGCCTCTTGCTTAGTTTCCTTCCATTCCCCTGGGTAGGTCCCTGCCAGGAAGGCAGAGAGGAGGAGCTTTTTGATGCTAATGAGGCCTCCGTGCAGGACTCCAAGCTAATGGTGAAGAGCCCAGTATGGTATTTCTCTAGGGAGCCCAGGTGAATGCAAGTGTAAGGGCACAGCTGAGAGTCATTTGAGCACCTTGCTGTTAGCCTAAAACAGGTATTCCAACATCTAAGCAGTGACCTGTAAATGGCTTACACAATGAAGAAACGAGTCAGTGTACTTGGCAATTCAGACCCGAACTACATAAGGTATTAATTCAAACGGAAATCTGAGAACTGTTAAATGGTGATTAGAACTGTTAAATGGTGAAAGATTTTTTTTCTTTGAGGTGCCGGCGGTAGAATAAGAGTTCATAAATTATGGACATCTGAATTCTGCTGTTTTTCGTCATTGTGAACTTTTAGAGGACCGTGAGGTCCACATTGAGACCAGCTAGTCTTGCCTCCTGGGCATTATGGGGAATGAGAGCACCATGGCCTGCTGAGAAGCATACCCATTACTTATCAGATTAGCCCACCTACGGAATTGAAGAAACCTGCTGCAGCCCTTTAGAAGACCTGGGGGGTGGGGGAAGATCATCACATGGCTTTAATCACTGAGAAATCTCCTAAAATAAGTGAAGTGTCAGCCAACATATACCAACCAAGGAGTCAAAGTCACATATGAGAATTTAGGGTAATCTTTCAGCAGGCTCTTGCCACTGTCATGGTTGGAATGACAAAGGAAAATTGTCTGACATTCTAAACAGAGAAGAAACATAGGCAAGGCTTCCCTTTAGGGACCTAATGACAAACCTTTAAGAAGCTCTTAGGATATAATACCAGGAATGTATTTACATTACCTCATTTAATCCTCATACGATCGTTTGAGTTAGATGATAACATTAATATTCTCCTTTTTTTAAAGATTTTATTTATTTATTTGAGAGAGAGAGAACGAGCAGGGGAGGGGGGACGGGGTGGGAAGAGCAGACTTCCTGTTGAACAGGGAGCCCGATGCAGGGCTTGATCCCAAGACCCTGAGATCTTGACCTGAACTAAAGCAAATGCTTAACCACTGAGCCACCTAAGGTGTCCAATATTCTCATTTTTAAGATGGGGGAACTGAGGCTTAGTGAGCTTAATTAAGTAAATCATCCAAGTCTCCCCAATTAATAAGTGGCAAAGATGGGATCTGAATCCATGCTATCAATTACTAACACTATCAGTGACCAGGGTGTTTTTCTATCACAATTCTGTGAGCAGAAAAAAACAAGAATTCCCCAACAACAGCAACCACAGGACTCCGACAGGAATAAGAAAGAGGAAAGAAAGAAAAAGAAACCCGAGGAAAACACGGGATTTCTGCAACCACGCTGTCAGTCCATTTCTCCATTATCTGGCTTCACAAGGCAAAAGGAGATTCTGAAGTTGAAGCATACAAACGTTTGCCCACGAAGACAGGTTTGTTCTTAGCCAAGTGAGTCGTCTGTTAAAGTTTATCACATAGACTCAAACCTCACTCACATGGTATCATTTGTATTCAAGTATGATTTGTCCCATTTGGCTTTTTCAAGTGGTCAACGCCCAGGAACCGAGTTTTTCCTACTGTGTCTCCTCCTTGGGGAGGCTGGGGAGGGGTGGTGACATCATGGGAGCAATATCTGTCTTCTCTGCTATGACTCAACTGAATATCTCAGGTCAATGCTACTGCTAGTCCTGCATCGATGCATGAATTATTCCATCTGCCAAGCAAACTCCCATGGAAAACAGCAAACTATCTCCATCCCAGCCCTGAAGGACAGGGGGAAAGGCAGCAATAAGGAACTACTCAAGCAAAACTACACAAGAGAGGTGAGCTTTACCCACTCCCTTCAAGCCTCACCCACAAAAAGTGTACATACAACATTTCCATTTCAGATTGCCAGAAACAGGTAAAAACAGAATTTGCTTCCTCCTCTGTGCTTTCATACTACTCTGTACAAATTGCTAAATTATAGTGCTTACCATATTGTCCTGTAATTATATTTTAAGTGTCTGCCTTCCCACTAATGTAATAGCTCCCTTTTCCCCCTTAATATCTGTATCCAATGCATCTGGTATCAGGCAGAACAAAGATTTGTTAAACAAACAAATGAAAGATTGAATGTAACAATGAATGAATAACAACTTGCTCAAAGGCTCTCTTTAGGGCAAAAAGAAATGTTCTCTTTACTCTTTATGACAGAAGATGGTTGACACTCTCACAATTAGACTGAGGGGTAGATCATGCCTGTTTGTAGTATTAGGTTTCCAGAATGTTTTGGCACTTACTGAATGTGTGTTGTGTGTGTGTGTGTGTGCATACTCCAGGCTCTTCTGCTCCTATATTCTATAGAATTCATCTCTCCAACCAAGTCTACCTATCTCATAACTTGCTCCCTTAATCACTGGTTTTCTTTGAACTTAACTAATTCAATTAGAATCTTTACTCAAAAAAAAAAAAAAAAGCATTCTTACTGTAAGTTCCTGGAAAGAGGAACGGGCAGCAAATGTGAGCTGGTATTACCCCACATTGCTGTTCCACAATCTGCCAGCCATGTCCCAAGTATGATGGATGCTGGATATTCGGCAAGACTCAATACAGACACGGCCCCTCCTCTTGCAGTATTTACAGTCAGCGGGAAGAAGAGAGATAAATAATAAGGCAAGTAAGTATAGTAACTGTAATGACTGAGGAAACACAGGGTGTTATGGGAGTATATGGGAAGGAGATCAGACCTCATTTGGAAATCAGGAAGGGTCTTCTAGACAAAGTATTTTTATGTTTTGGCCTGGGCAGATAAATGAGACTTAACCAGGTAAAAGGGGAATGTGGGAAAGAGAAGGCCCAGAGACAAGGGAGAACAAAATGCAACTGTAACACTGAAAGAAGGTAAGAATGGCGAGGGTTTAAGTGAGGAGGCAAGGCTGGGCCTCAGCTATTTTATTCTAAGGGCAATGGGAAGTCACTGAAGGACTTTAACCAAGGTGGTGATATTTGAACCTGAGTTTAAAGAGAGAGAGACTTGGGTTGTAGGTAAAGACATATAGATTTGAGAGCTGTATTAGTAGAGTAGGCTAAGAGTATCAAGATCTTCAACATTTCCCTTGTAGCAAGATGACTTTGGCTGCCATACGGAGAATGGACTATAAAACTGTGAGAGGACATACACAGAAACTTCAGCAGTCCACACAAGGACGGGAATGACTGTGGAAATGGAAAGAAGTGGATGGGTTCAAAAGAATATTAAGAAGACAGAATTAACAGACTTCGGTAATTGACTAGACCAGGGTTGGTAAAATTTTCCATAAGGGTCAGATCGACAGTTTAGGCTTTGCCAGCCATATGGTTTCTGCCACAATTACTCAACTTTGGTGTTTTGGTGAGAAAGGGGACACAGACAATATGTAAGTGAACATGTGTCACTGCATACCAACATTTATTTATAAGAAAACAGGCAAACGGGCCAAATTTAGCCTGAGACTGAAATTTGCTGACCCCTAGACTGAGGGATGCAGCAGTAAGAGCAGTCAAAAATGACTCCCAAATATGTCAGTTGGTATCCGGTTGTCTGGGCTTACTAGTTACAGAGAAAGCAACAGTGGAAATGGACGGGGCCAGAGAGAGGAGGACAGTTGTCAGTCAGGTTTTAGACAAGGTGAGTTTAAGATACCTGGGAGACATCACTCATGACATGTCCAATAAACAGAAGTTTGGGTCTCAGTTAGGAAAAAGACCTGGGCTCTAGGTAAAGACATACAGGTTTGGGAGGTGTCTTATTTAGGGCAGACTCAATGTTATTAACAGACCACCAAAAATCAGTGGCTTTAGTAAGAAGTTTCTCCCGTGGTGATACAAGGAACTCAGATGGGGGTGGGGAGACAGTCATTCCAAGAGCCTGTCCAATAGCAGCATCCATCCCACTTAGCCAGAGGAAGAAGGTTCAGAGAGGAGCACCTGTAGGGCTTTCTACGGGCCAGCTCTAAAGAGGGCACGCATCACATCTACTCACATTCCCCTGGAGAAATCTCACTCACGTCGACACCTACCTATAAGCAAGGCTGGGAAATACACTAGAGCCATGTGTATCTAGGACAAGGGTAGAATGGATTTTGGTGGGTAGCTATCAGGATCCACCCCAAGAGTCAAAACTGCTCAATCGGCCAGGAAGGCACAAAGATGAATAAAAATGACTCAGACCACTGTGAAGAGTGAGAACAAGTTCAGAGCTCTGAAGAATGCAAATGTTAGAAGATGAATTGAGGAGGAAGAAGATCTGGCAAAATAGAAGAACGACAAAATGAAAATTAAACTGGAAGATTGTGTTAGGTATTTAATGAACATAGGTAGAAAGTGCACATTTAATTATTAAGGATTGATCCCCATCACTGACAAGCTGACACTTATAGGATACCACTGATACCATAAAAAAATGGTGTGAAATAGGAGCTAAATTGCATTTAAGAGAAAATGACAAAATCAGCTCCTCAAAAGAGCCAGATTTTCATTACCATTCAGATGGACTGCTTTAGGGCTATGCATTGCAATATTCATTTTTTTATTCACTTTTCTGTCCATAAATCAACCTACGTAAGATGTATATTCTGCATCAAAAAATTTTTGCGATCTTATACACACATGAAGATATTAATATAAATATGAATATATAGCTGTATATACATACACACTCACTGGATTCATTACCACAATGCATTTCTGTTTTGCTTCCACTTTTTGCAGTTCTCCATGCTCTCTGCTTTTGCTCAAGGCTTCTCCTCCAACTCCCAGCCCACCTGTTTGTGTATCTGTTCCTGGCTTCCAATGAGAAGACCAAGAAAACAGGTTGGATTCCACCCTGGTAACACTTAATGCACCAGGCTGTAGCTTAAACACACAAAAAATTCCAGGCCAGAACATTCATGCCCCCTTTCTCAGCAATTCTGAGTCAAGTGGACTTCAGCTAGGAAGAGAAGAACCTGAGATTTTGCAAAGCTATTGACCAATCTACCCTCTTCTCTCTCTTTGGAATGTAAAGTCTTTGGGGTAAGGAAGGGGATTCTGAGGGTTTTATATCTGGAACGCTCTGTTTTTGGCAGAACAGCCAGCCTTGCTTATAAATAAGTTAAAAAAAAAAAAAGACAAGCAGATTAAAAAAAAAATGATCTGCCTAGGAGGTACACAGATTGTAAAGAAAACAAAATTAGTAACCTCTTCTACTTGCTCAGCATAAATTATTAGTGTACTCAACCTGACCAAGTGACTATTTACAAGCCTGACCTCGAACATCATGGTGTTCAATAAATATAAATTGAGGATGGTGGCTATGCTACCCATATTTCCTTAATGACACACACTTGGCAGTTCAGTGGCACAAATCTTATGCATTTTATTCTTCCTTTACTGCTCTTCACATTGTAACTCATATCAGGCGTGAATCTATTAGAAATAGTCTTCCAATTAGCAAAATTAATTCTTCCTTTGATTTGAGAGAGGCCAACTAGTGTGTACAAGCAAAGGAAAATTTCGCAAGGAGCATTTCTTCCCTGGCTTCTGTGAGGAGATTTTCTGTCAGCTCCAACAAGTCTTTCTTATGGCTACTTTTACAGGGTCATCATTATTCAAAGTCAGCTAGCTTCAAATATCATCTGCAAAGCATATCTAGAAATTTAGCTGCTGATGCAGATAATGTATGAAACAGAAACGGCAACTTGTCTCACAGTGACTAGGTTAAATATGTAGCTTAAAAAAAAAAATTCTAGGCTCCTAGCTTGTCCACAGGGGAGGTAGAGCAGAAGGGCAGGAGCTCACCACCACGACGTGTATGTAACCTGTGGAAAAGCCAGAGGCATTGGTTCAGATAGAATCTGGGAGTGCAAAACTCACAACATGAACACTCTGTCTATGGCCTTCAAATGGCATCCGTTGCTGGAGGCCCAACAGTTTTGTCGGGTCAGATGGTTCCCTCATCCCTGTCAGTCGTCTCCTAAAGCCACCAAGTTACTCTGCCATCACCTCCTCTTCACAGGACAGTCTTGTCTCCTCTGCGTCTAGAAACCTGAGGCTACTCACCAATGCTGGGAAAACTGGAGCCACTCTTCAGTCTTCCAGTCATCCACCAGCCTTCATGCCGCTCACCAAAACAGGCCTCTCATTGGGCCCTCTTTCCTCCCTCTGTGAAGCCACCTTGGTTCAGGTCCCTGTCACCCCTTATGTGGATGACTACAGAAATGTCTAGTGGTCTCCTCACCTATAGGCTGATTTCTCTAGGATAGATCGTACCTGTGAAAAGAGAAAGAAAATCTCCCTAAAACTCAAACCAGACAGTGTCAGGCCTCGGCTTAAAACACTTGAACAATAGATTGCCATCTGAGAAAAATCTAAATTTCTTACATGGTTGAAAGAACCCTAAGCATTAGGCACCTGACCACGGCTACAACTTCATTTCTCATGACATCTGCCTCATATTTCACATAACATATACACACGCGCGCACACACACACACACACACACACACACACACACACGTCCTGCTACTTCTCACCTCCGAGACCATTCACGCTAACATCTCTGCCTGGAATGCTCTTCCCCATTACCCCAACCTGACCCTCATTTGGCTTACTCCTGCTACCTCTTTATAGTTCATTCAAGGGTCACCTCCTGGAAGGCTTAGGAATCATTCTCAATACTCCTCAAATATTCTCCACCTAACTCTGTGAGGCAAAGTTAGCCCTGCTCCATGATCAAATGTTTTTGCATCTCTGAGTTAGTATCGAGGTAATAGATCTGTAGAACAGAACAGAGGAAGCAGAATTAGATCCAAAAACCCATGGGGACTTTGTGTATGCTGAAAGTGGAAAAGCAGTAGACTCTGAAATACCAGTGCTGGGGTAATGAGTTAAACACGGAGAAATTATAATTTTGGATCCTTACCAAGTATCTGCCCCCAAATTAAGTCCAGATAGGTTAAATATTTAAATGTTAAAAAAGTCACAGAAGAACTAAAGGAAAATTCAAGGGATAATTTCTATAATCTTAATGGAAGAAGATGTTTCCAAGTATGATTTTAAAGCCAAAAACTATAAAGATTAACACATTTTGACTAAATAAATAAGTAGCTTTTCTGGGGGAAAAAATACTATAAATCCAAAAGATTGATCAACAAATTGAGAAAAATCCATATTTGTCCCATTGCCTGGCACTTAATTTATTTTAAGTAAGTTGATTTATATGACAGAGGGTTCATCTCCCTAATATATAAAGAACTCTTGTGAACCAATACAAAATACAAAAAGCAAAATAAACAACATGAACAGGTTCACAGAGTGCCTCTAAATTTATGTAAAATTTTCACACTCCCAAATCAAGGAAATTTAAATTTTAAGTAGTATTTTGCATATCATAATGACAAAAATTTAAAAAATACAAGGTATGAGAAAATGGGCACTGTTAAATACCATTGATAGGAGAGCCCTGGGAAGTAGTTTAATAGTATCAGAAATTACGACCCAGAATTTTCATCAGAATTTATCCTAGAGAGTACCTTAAATGTCCATCAACAGGGAGTTGCTTAATAAAATATAGTGGATCTTTAGATTGTAATACCATATACCCATCAAAATGAAAGATATATGCATATTTAATTTAATAGAAAGCTGTGCATAACATGTTACAAAAGCTTCTAAAATTGGGTTAAAAACAATGTACCTGTGTTAAAATATATTTATTTATAAACACAGAAAAAAAAACAAGCACACACTTGGAAGAATATTTATCAAAATGGAAATAATCATTATCTCTGAGAAGTAGGACTATATATTTTTTCTTCATACCTTTTCATATTATCCAATTTTTTTTTTACCATGAACATGTGTACTTTTATAATTAAAAAATAATTACCAACAGTACAACTGTTTCCGTTGTTGAAAAAGAAAGCATAAAATGGAGAAAGAAGACAAAAACAGTGTTCATGAATGGACTGAGGAGCAGGGTCACATGTCTAAAAGCACAGCCAGTGTAACTAACGCTCACAACTGCCAACTAGGAGCTGGGGTTCATCTGCTACAGGTCTGCCAAACCCAAATAACGAAATACCAAAGGACCACCGAAACCTACTGCCTGAACAATGAACACTTTTCTGAATCTTTCTCATACACAAGCCATCAGCTATTCTGATTCCAGTGAGCATAAAAAAAAAAAGGATGAACTGTTAATTTTTATAATAGAGGAGGTAAGGCTAATTTCCTCTCTCCCTCTCTCTGACAGTTTGCCTATTTTTAGCCAGAAAAAAAAGCTGAAAGACCTTTCGGCTGTAAGGATAAACCCATGAATAGGTTACCAGAACATGTTGCAAGTCTTTACATATGTTCCTTTTTTTCTTTTTTTAATGTCTATGATTAGCTAATAGTTCTCACAAAACAGATGGAAATCAGAATATGGTTAGAAAAATGCAACAAACAAAATGTCAACTAACTAAACTTTAAAGTCTACACATTTTATTACCCAATATTTAAGTCCATCATTTTAAAATGGGGTCTTTCAACCTTGGGGAGCAGGACAAAGCTAGGAATTCTGACTGGTCTTTCTGAAAACAAAAGAAGTAAAGGTTATTTATAGTGACCTTTTAATGTTTACCTTAGAGCTGGCTAATCAGATGTAAATTGTCACCCATGGATATGCATAATCAACTTTATTCCTTTTGCTAATTGAGAAACAGAGCTGTTAATGTCAAAAAAAAATTTGAAAAATGCACCAAGCTTGCTCAGTGGAGCAAGTTCTTTATAAAAGTCAGAGTTTCCATATGGTAAAATCATGGAAATTAGGCTAAGGGGAAAAAAAAAACACTAGGAAAGACTAATTTGTTATTGAACTAGTCTGTGCTGGAACAAAATCAGTCTTAACGACCCTAAATGTGAGATTTTTTTACCACTTTTATGTTCAAAAATAACTCCGTCAGCTCTTACGAAAAATCATTCCATCACCTTACTCCAAAGTTCCTCTCATGCTGAGTTTATGCTTTCCAAGCTGGCTGTGGCTCTGGCTTAGCAGGCATGCTGTCAGGATACTTACTTACCTATGGGACTTGGTTCACACAAGTCAGCCCCTTCCCCTTCTTGAACTCTCCTGACATCTTCTTCTAGTTTCCTTTAAAACTGACTACCAATAGGTACATGAGTCTCACTTCAATTGTGTAGAAAGAGAACAATGTATTACCTTAAGTACCACTTCAAGATTGCTTCCATTTTTATAACACCAGCAGAAGTTTGTATCATTTCAACTTATTGATGATGTTGGAGAAGATTTGGCTGAAGCAGTGGCTAACCACAAAGGAAGGCCCTACCTTCTCCTAGTCTAAGACCCACTTCTATAGACCCTTATTCACTGAGTCCCCTGTTTTATGAAACCCAAGGGTTCTTCTTCTTGAGACAGTCCTCATTAATGAACATTCTCTCTTTTGCAACAGCTTGAGTAAAATCTTCTCCTGAATAGTCTGGTACATTTTGTCTTTCACATGGTGCATTTAAGAAATTACAGGCACCCCTAACCATAAGCCCCAACCATTCTCCTTTCACAGGGATGACCAACAACCACTCTGTTTTGAGTAAAGAAAATACAGGAACATAGTAAGCCGATCACAAGCATTAATAGCACACACATCTATGCACTATTTAAGGCACTAGAAGGCAGACAAGATGAGGGGGCTTTATCCTAAGCAAGTCCAGACTTCAAACTAAGAGTCATCAGGCCTCCTTGAGCGATATGTTCACCACACATATCTCATATGAACTATATGCCCTTCTGAGAAGATAACATCATTAGTGGAATAAGCATGTGTTTTGAATAATGATTCCTTCAGTCATCCCCACCACACACTATGAAATCCTAAGTGGGTTAATTTCTCTGAGCCTTCATTTCCTCATCTCATCAGTTTAACCAGTCAGAGGGCCCACCTTGGTTCAATGAAATATATTTAAACCCTTTCTCCTTCTACCTTTAAATTGTCTAATCCTCTCTTTTTTTTTTTTTTAAGATTTTATTTATTTGAGAGAAAGAGGGTTGGGGAGAGAGCAAGTGAGCAGGCAGGGGAAAGGGGCAGAGAAAGAGAGAGAAGCAGGCTCCCTGCTCAGGAGGGAGATTGCCTCCGGGCAATCCCAGGACCCCAAGTTCATGACCTGAGCCGAAGGCAGATGCTTAACCATCTGAGCCACCCAGGTGCCCCCTCCCCTTCTTTTTTTTAATAATAGCTTTACTGAGATGTAATTCACATGCCATGAAAATTTAACCATTTAAAATGTATGATTTAGTGGATTTTAGTATATTCAGAGTTATGTAACTATTACTACTATCTAATCCCAGAACACTTTCATAATCCCGGAAAGAAACATCATACCCATCAACAGTCACTCGCCATACTTCCATCACAACCCATGGCAACCACTAATGTACTTTCTGTTTCTAAGGATTTGCCTACTATGGACATTTCATATAAAGAGAATCACCTCTGTGGCTGGCTTCTGTGAAAGAATTCAGTGAATGAGCATAATGTCTTCATGGTTCATCCTTGTTGTAGCATGTATCAGTACTTCATTCTTTTTATAGCTGAATAAAATTCCACCATATGGCTATCCCAGTTTTTGTTTACCCATTCATCAGTTGATGGACATTTGGGTTGTTTCCAATTTTTTAGCTATTATGAGTAATGCTGTTACGAACATTTGTGTATAGGCATTCGTGGGGACATATATTTTCATTTCTCTTGGGTGTACTACCTAAGAGAAAAATTGCTCCATCATATTGTAACTGAATGTCTAAACTTTTGAGGAACCAAACTTTTTTCCAAACTAGTTACACCATTTTCTTTGCTTTTGGACTTCTTTTGGTTCCTTCTGTATCAGCTTTCTGGTTGTTTGAGCTCAGCTAGGAAAATAATTGGGGTGATTATAAAGACATTTTCTACAGAATGGGCAATTTTTACCCATTGCAGGTAAACACAAACACAACAAGGTGGTTGATGTGAGTTTGGGGAAAACATAAAGCAGTGCTACAGAGCACATAGAATATCCACGGCAGGCAGTGCTGATGCCTGCAGTGCAGGAACCAACTTAGGAAGTTCTGAGAGGGTTTTGATACAGTTTAAATTTTTATGCTCTAGACTTATAATGGTAAACCACATAAATATAAGCACACCCATATCTCTACTTCAGTTGCATACAATATAAACAGAAAAATACAATAAGAACATAAATAATGATAAATATGGTTTTTTAAAAAACTAATATATGAGAGAATAATTTCAGTTAGGCACATCAGGGAAGATTATTTTGAAAAGGAAAGCATCTTAACTAGCTGTTAAAGGACAACCAGGTTTTAAAAAAGCAAAAGTGAGGAGAAACTGCCTTTCAAACAGAAGCAGTAGAATAAGCAAAAAAGTACAGGGTGAAGGAATAAGAATGAGGAGTTATAAAAGCACAGGAAAAACAACGAAGAAGAACTGATGTTTTGGCAATTGGCTAAATGTGAAGTGAGGTAGAAGGTGCAGTAAAAGATGACTCCTAGCTGCAGCAAAAGCAGTTCTAAGAGGGAAATTTGTGGCAATCCAGGCCTACCTCAAGAAGCAACTACCTACCTCAAACAACTTAACTTTACCCCTATAGGAGTTAGAAAATGAAGAACAAAAACACCCAAGACCAGCAGAAGGAAGGAAATAAGAAAGATGAGAGCAGAAATAAATGTAGAAACCAAAAAGTAATAGAACCAACAATGTGGGGCACCTGGGTGGCACAGTCAGTTAAGCATCTGACTCTTGATTTTGGCTCAGGTCAGGATCTCAAGGTCCTGAGATCAAGCCACACGTTAGGTTCCACACCCAGCTTACAATTCTCTCTCTTCCTCCCCTCCATCTGCTCATCCCCCGCCAAACTAGAACCAATCAATGAAACCAGTTGGTTCTTTAAAAAGATCAACAAAATTGGTAAACCTTTAGCCAGATTCATAAAAAAAAAAAAAAAGAGCGAGAGAACACAAATCAACAAAATCAGAAATGACAGAGGAGAAAGAACTGACATCACAGAAATACAAACAACTGTAAGAGAATATTGTGAAAAATTATATGCCAAAAAATTGGACAACCCAGAAGAAATGGATAAATTCCTAGAAATATAACCTACCAAAACTGAAGCAGAGAAAAACAGAAAATTTGAACAGTCCGATTATCAGCAATGAAACTGGATCAGTAATCAAAAAACTCTTAACAAACAAAAGTCCAGGACCAGATGGCTTCACAGTTGAATTCTGCAAACACTGAAAGAAGAGTTAATACCTATTCTTCTCAAACTTTTCCAAAAAATAGAAGAGGAAAGAAAGCTTCCAAATACATTCAATGAGGCCAGAATTACCCTGATACTAAAACCAGATAAAGACACCACAAAAAGAAAAGAGTACAGGCCATTATCTCTAATGAACAATGATGCAAAAATCCTCAGCAAAATATTAGCAAATTGAGCCCAATGATACATTAAAAAATCATTCACCACCATCAAGCAGAATTTATTCCTGGGATGCAAGGGTGGTTCAATAATCGCAAATCAGTCAATGGGATACGTCACATCATTGAGAGAAAAGATGAAAACCATATGATCATTTCAACAGATGTAGAAAAAGCATATGATAAAGTAGAATATCCATTAATGATAAAAACCCTCAACGCAGTAGGTTTAGAGGGAACATACCTCCACATAAGAAAGGCCATATATGAAAAACCCAGAGGGAGCATCATACTCAATGGTGAAAAACTAAGAGCTTTCTCCCTAAGGTCAGGAACAAGACAAGGATGTCCACTCTCACCACTTTCATTCAACAATGTACTAGAAGTCCTAGCCACAGCAATCAGACAACAAAAAGAAATAAAAGGTATCTACATGGGTAAGGAAGAAGTAAAACTTTCACTATTTGCAGATCACATGATACTGTATACAGAAAATCCTAAAGACTCTTCCAAAAGACTACTAGAACTGATAAATGAATTCAATAAGGTGGCAAGATACAAAAATCAATGTACAGAAATCTGTCGCATTTCCATATTCTAATAATGAAGCAGCAGAAAGAGAAATTATGAAAACAACCCCATTTACAATTATGCCAAAAATAATAAAATACTTAGGAATAAATTTAACCAAAGAAGTGAAACATCTATACTCTGAAAACTATAAAACTTCAATAAAAGAAACTGAAGATGACACAAAGAAATGGAAAGATATTCCGTGCTCATGAATTAGAAGAATATTAAATGTCTATACTATCCAAAACAGTCTGCAGATTTATTACAATCCCTATCAAAATACCAACAGCATTTTTCACAGTAGAGGAAACATTCCTAAAATTTCTGTGAAACCACAAAAGACCCCGAATAACAAAAGCAATCTTGAAAACAAAAAACAAAAGTGGAAATATCACAATCTCAGACTTCAAGTTATACTACAAAGCTGTAGTAATCAAAACAGTATGGTACTGGCACAAAAATAGACACATAAATCAATAGAACAGAATAGAAAGTCCAGAAATAAACCCACAATTCTAAGGTTAATTAATCTTCAACAAAGGAGGCAAGAATAGGTTATGGGAAAAAGACAGTCTTTTCAAAAAATGGTGTTGGGAAAACTGCACAGCTACATGCCAAAGAATGAAACTGGACCACTTTCTTACACCATACACAAAAATAAACTCAAAATGGGTTAAGGATCCTAATGTGAGTCCTGAAACCATAAAAATCCTTGAGGAGAGCACAGGCAGTAATTTCTCTGACATTACCCACAGCAAAGTTTTTCTAGATAAGTCAGGCAAGGGAAACAAAAGTAAAAATAAACTATTGGAACTACATCAAAATGAAAAGCTTCTGCACAGCAAATGAAGCAATCAATAAAAGTAAAAGGCAACCTACTGAATGGGAGAATATATTTGCAAATGACATATCCGATAAAGGGTTAGTATCCAAAATACATAAAGAACTTATAAAACTCAACACCCTAAAAACAAATAATCCAATTAAAAAATGGACAGAAGACATGAACAGGTATCTCTCCAAAGAAGACTCCAGATAGCCAACAGACACATGGAAAAATGCTCAAGATCACTGTCAGGGAAATACAAATCAAAACCACAATGAAATGTCACCTCTTACCTGTTAGAATGGCTAAAATCAAAAACTCAAGAAACAAGTGTTGGTGAGGCATGGAGAAAAAGGAACCCGTGTGCACTGTTGGTGGGAATGAAAACTGGTGTAACCACTGTGGAAAACAATATGGAGTTTCCTCAGAAAGTTAAAAATAGAACTACCATATGATCCAGTAATTCCACTATTGGGTATTTACCCAAAGAACATGAAAATAGCAATTCAAAAGGATATATGCACCCTTATGTTTATAGCAGTATTATTTACAACAGGCAAGATACAGAAGGAGTCCAAGTGTCCACTGAATGACAAATAGATAAAGAAGAAGTGCCACCCCCATACGCTGGAATATTATTCAGCCATGAAAAAGAATGAAATCTTGACATTTGCAACAACATGGATCGATCTAGAGAGGATAATGCTAAGCAAAATAGGCCAGTCAGAGAAAGACAAATGCCATGTGACTTCACTCATATGTGGAATTTAAGAAGCAAATGAACAAAGGAAAAAAGAGAGAAATCAAAAACCCAGACTCCTAACTATAAAGAACAAATTGATGGTTACCAGAGGGGAGGTGGGTGGGAGGATGAGTAAAATAGGTGATGGGGATTAAGAGTACTCTTATCGTGAAGAGCACAGAGTAACTGTTGAATCACTATATTGTACACCTGAAACTAATGTAACACTATGTTAACTACACTAGAAAGAAAATAAAAATAAATAAATATTCAAGAATAAATTTTTAAAAAATCAAAATTTAAAAAAAAAAAAAAACAAAAGAAAGAAAATAACTCCCAGGGTTTTGGCATAGAATAAAGGATAGATGGTAGTGCCATTACAGGAAATAATGGGAAAGCCTACTGGAAGAACTAGTATGAGTGGGAAGGCAGAGTCCAATTTCAGACACACATTGAGCTTAAAGTACCAGAGGAACATAAGTAGATGGGGTCCACCAGGCAGATGAAAATACAGAGTTGGAGCTTAGGAAATTTTTCCTAATGGAGATCACTGCTGAAGCCTTCAGAGTGGGTGAAGAGGGAGGTGGGGAGAAGGGCCTGTTTTAACTCACACCCGAACAGGAAACAGTCCACTGGGAGAGCAAAGGTGGCCAGGACTAGGTAGGGCCAGAATTTGGGAAAGTGACTGAACTTCAGGGCTTAACCCTGATGTTGTTCAACTACCATGTTCTAAGGGACACAGCAAATTCAGGTTTACTCAGGCCAATGCTTTAAGTTTAATCTAGCTGGCCAGGCTCAACAGTAGGCATTTCCCATCAGAGAGTTTAGCCATATGGGAACAGATCCCCTGCCACTGACTGAAAAGCGGAAAGACAGAGTGCAGCCTCTCAGAACAAGCAAGAGCTGGGTGAAATATCCAAGTTCCATCCAAAGGGATGGGTCCAACAGAGGCTCTGGTTCACACACAGAAGGCACAGATTCAGCAGCCTCTGGGGTAGGGATACAGTGCAGTGTGGATGTGGGTAACCACGACTCACCCTAACACCTGGCCTATTGCAGAGCAAGACTGATTTGGGGCCCCAGAGGTTACTGGAAATGAAGCTCCTATTGTTCTTTCTGCCCTGCTCAGGAAAGGCTCAGAAAGCAAGTAAAGCTGAGCTACAGATGCTCAGTTAGGGTTGAGTCAGGGTTGAGGGATAGAACCATAAAGAACATGCACATTTGGCAGGGCAAAGAAGGAAGAGGGAGAAAAAAAGACAAGGCAGAGAAAACATTCAAACCACACTGTAAAGCAGTAGAGTGATGGTAAAGCAGAAGAGAAGCAGACTAGAGAAATCCGAGGAGGAGAAGATTTGGAAGAAATCCATGGGTCACCAGGGAGCCCTACTGATCTCACTGGTTTTCACCAAAATTTTCACTTCATGTCAGTGATGTGCTGTCACAAATAATGTTTTGTTGGTTGGTTCATTTTTAAAAGCTCCCCTTTTTGTTTTTGGCAACCATTATTTAAGACTGGGAAGTCCTATATAAATAGCTTTCAGTAAACATATGCAGTCTTGACCAAGAAGCTATCTTAAGAGCCAAGAAAAGATCAATAATAATATAAAATTGGAAATACAGGCCCTAATTCCTAGAGTAGCCGGCAACGTATCAGAACTTCTGTAGAATGCCAAGTCACAGTGTAAATAACAAAATGTAAAACTCGGTGGTTACAAAATAGATGGTGAACAAAACCTTGGACAAACTATATTATAAAAAGGCACCTTTGAATATTTAAAAAATTACAATTTTAATACAAAACAACATATTCATAAAACTGAATAGTTGGGTTTTTTCCCCTTGTATTTTATTGAAGCAAAAAGTAAAACAAAAACTATCTTAACACCAAGACCAAAAATAGAAAATTTCAATCAACACCGCACTTTTCACAAAATTATAACAGGCTGAAAGCTGCAAGTAGCACATGTCAAGTCTTTTGCACATTTCACTAAAGATATATTTATTCAAAACAAAATGTCTCCCAATAATCCTGCTCTAGAAGGAACATGAGTCATCCATGCTGAGAAGCTCTGCTCACAGTTTTAACCTTTTGGGGAAAAAATGCAGAGCTTCCAACCCATACACTAGTAAAGAGACCTGTGAAAAACAATTTCACGGTTTTAAAAAGCAAGACTCTTTTTGGCACTTTGAGGCCTGATATCCAACATTTCAGATACAGAAGCAAAGAACTCATTACTGCCTTATAACTTGGGAAGCAATTGCATAATGACTCATTCTGGAACCCATACAGACACAGGGACAAACACCACAAAACTCGTCAGGGAGAAAAAAAATCCCAGTGGGTAAGAAATCACCATAGTCCCTCAGAACCTCTATGTAACATCTCATGGAAAAGCCTGGTGACCCCTGACATCACCCCAGGGCATTGGTTTAGAAAGGAGTTGATGGCAGAATGCCACCTCTGGAATGATCTGCAAACCGAACAAATCACTTCACGTTTACACACAGTAGCTTCTGGTTCAGTTTTGATTTGAGGCTCTACAGAGGAATGAACGAACGCGCGCACACACACACACACACACACACACAGTGGCTTCTGGTTCAGAGTTTTGATTTGAGGCTCTACAGAGGAACGAACACACACACACACACACACACACACACACTCACACACACACCAGGGCACAGCAGCAAGGAGATTTGTTTTCTCCTTCTCTGATGGAGAAAGTACCCCAGTACAATAGCAGTAGCTAGAGGGGAGATATGCCCCAGAGCTTTCTTAAAGTTACTCCTTTTCTGAATACTAACGAACTTTTCTCAGGCTTTTTGAATGAGCCGAAAACCAGTTTTGAAAGATAAGATATTAAACCATTTCTATAGGGAATAAGAACACTGGAGATTATTTACTTTGCTGTAATTACTCTGGCACATAGGGAGATTAGCTTTCAAATGCTACTAGGTTTGCATACAGAGATTTAAATAATGAAGAAAAATTAGTTCATGTTTTGAATATTTAGGGGCTTAAAGTATATATTACTACTAAAGAGCGAACACTGGTTAATACCTGTGCAGTGAATAATAATTACGAAAACCATTAATTGTTCCTAAGTCTGAACTTCTTTCCCTCAAAACAATCACTTGTTTTTAAAAAGCACTTGATTTTATTAGAACCAATGGTAAACAAAAATGTATTTTTATATTCACAAATGAGTGCAAGTTTCATAAGTCAGATTTTAAACCAGGAAGCAAGGCAGTCAACAATCTCATCCAGTAAGGACAGAAATAAATTCTGCTTTTGAGCTAAAAAAATAACCTTTAGCAAGAAATAAATGAACTTTAAAAATTCACTCTTTACTAGGATATTTTCTCGGGTTTTCAAGATTATTTGTGTCATGACTTTAGCTGAGACAAAATATATTGCAGCAAAGGCTCTGATAGCATGTCCCGCTTTGTAAGTTCTAGCTCATCCCCTGCTTGTTATCTTTTAGGTGAGGAGGAATTTAGATTGACAGTATTTGCACAGTTGTTGTTTTTTTTTTTTTTACTTTTTATTTGAAATAATTATTAACTCACAGAAGATTATAAAAATAGTAGAGAGTCCTGTGTACCTGTAGCTCAGCTTCCCCTAAACGGTAACATCTACAGTACATTATCAGATCCAGACAACTGCATTAGTATAATACTCTTAGTCAGATCTTATTCAGATTTTACCAGCTTTACCATGTGCTTGTGTTTGTGTTTGCATGTAAGTTTCTCCCCTGTACAGATCCATGTAACCTCCGTGCCAATCAACATACAAAATTCTATCCCTACCAAGGAACTTTCTTATCTGCTCCCCTACCCCATCCCTGTCCCCTGGTCACCATTAATGTAATCTCCATCTCTAGAATTCTGCCATTTCAAGAATGTTATATAAATAGAATCATACACTACATAACCTCTTAAGATTGGCTTTTTTCTCCCTCAGCATAATTCCCTTTAGATCCACCCAAATTGTTGCATGTATGAGTAGTTTGCACTGCTTTTTAGTGCTTTAAAATACTGTTATCATTTTCATCATAATACAAACTCACTGGGTACAAAAATATAATGTTGGATTTTCAAGGATTGACAAATAACACTCTGAAGTTCCAAACAAAATAAGAAGGCAAATGAAGCAGATAAATAGGGGATAAAGATATCAGTGTTTTACTATTCAATCTGATTGGAGAACATGGCTTTATTTATATTTGCTGTTAAAAGGGCTGGCTAACATGCTACTGAAGGATTAAATTTATCCACTGGCATAGCTAGAAAACTACTGGTAGGAGATTTCAAAGTCAGGGGCATGCCCAGTTCCTAACAAACCTCTCAGAGAACTTCAAACCCAGCAGAAGAATAGGTGAGAAGACACAGTGAAATGGGTAGCGTTCCTCCCAAATTTTTCCTTCCTCAAGCAAATGTACAAATATACACTCCTCTATAGAAACACAACGAGTCTGGAATAATTGTTCCCACCCAACAATTTAACTTCTTTCTCTTGTTCCATTCACTTTCTTTTGACTTATCCTCTTCACTTATGGGTAACCAGAAATGTGGTTGCTCCCCTGAGTAGAGACCACTTATCAGGACTATAAATCCAGGTAGCTTTGGATGGTATTATCAGTTACCTCTTTTAGGCTTCTCCGGGAATGTTACACATATTTCTTCTACTGTCAAAAAGCCCAGTGATAAGCCTATTCTTAACTGAGATCTATAGAATATCTCAACATTATTTCTCAATAGAGTTTTACTCAGTAGCTGAGACACTCAAAGGAAAACTTATAATAAAGAGGTGATATGCTAGGAGTTAAGAGAATTTACTTTAAATTTAAAATGAAGACGGTTTCATTTTCCCTTTATGTTTATTCAAAAAGGAATCACTGACTATAAAAAATACACTATGTTTACAATTCTATATTGGCCTTTCTTTAGAAGCTGTTTCTTTATTAGTTTCTCAGTTTTACATTTTAAAAAATGACCCTGTATCAAATGGAATATATTTTATTTTTAAAAAGCTATATACAAAATGGTAAACTAATAGCAAAACGGTTAACTATAACAGGCTATTGTATCCCTTCCCCATGCTCAAACCTGAAGAAAATATCCTTGAGAACAAAGAACTAAAATTCTACAATACCAGAATGACAGGGATGGAGAAAAATACCAAAGGTATATGTACTGTTGTACTTTTCTTGCTGGGAAGATCATGGATAACAATTAAGATATTGATAAAAAAATGAAAAACAAGTTAGGGAAAATCATCTAAAGAATAAAAATCGAGTATTTTTAAAACAAATGAAAGAAAATTTGATATACTCAAAGGAAATTAGAAAAGAAGAGGGGTAAAAACAAAAAGAAAAAAACAGTAAATATAAAATGTGCATATGATGGCAGAAATAAGTCCTGCTATAACAGTAATTAAAATCATTACAAATAGTTTAAACTCAGCAATCAAGACCTTAAGAAGAGTTCTGACTTCTAATAGTGGTGGAGTAGCTTTTTTCAGACTAAACCTCCTGCTGAAAATAAGTACAAACTACACAAAATATAAAGACAACTCTTTGAAGGCACTGAACAGAAACCAAACAAAGAGGAGAGCTGACCTTTGGAAGAAAGAAACCACACCGGTAAGATCTACTTTTATACATCTTTTCCCCTAGGGCAGTGTAGATAGAATTCAAGCAGAAATCTACAGTCTTATTAACCTGAGGAATCAGAGAACAGAGTCTGAGGCTGATAGAGCACTTCAAAAAGTGCCCAGGGTTGGAATGGGGACCCAGGAAACAAGAAATCCATAGAAGGAAAACATGAAACCTATAATCTGCATGTAAATCCTTGGCTGATTACTTAATTGTGCATGCATGGGGCAATACTTCAAAGAGCACAGGAGAAAACCAACCAATGGAACACAGAAAGAACCAAATAATCGATTTTGACAGCTGCTTATCTCAAAGGAAACAAAATTTGCAATTCAAGTCCTGCTAACTTAAGTGGGGCCTGGGAAACAACTTGGGCTTTCCAGTGACACCACAGAAGGGTCACAACTTAGAAGAAAAAAAACTATGGTCCTGTTTATCCAATTTGTTCTAGGACTAAAGGCAAAACCAGAATAGACCTAACCTAACAAAGCCTAATACCAAACCTCCAAAAGTTTAATGTGATTATTATGAAACATAACTGGCTGCTCCAACACAATTTTCATTCATTTGCAATACTGTCCTCAGAAGTATTTAGAGGAAAATAACATAATACAGAGTGTCTACAACAGATCCACGGTATTAGTATGTAACAAAAATCCACTAGACATAAAAATATGTAAGAAAATGTGACAGACAAGAGAAAATTCAGGCAACAGAAACAACTTTGATGTTGGAATTAGCAAACAAAAAACTTTAAAATAACTATGATAAAGCTGTTACAAGAGCTGTAAGAGAATTGAGGTCTAAAGAATGGATGGGGGGGATGCCTGGGTGGCTCAGTTGGTTAAGCGACTGCCTTCGGCTCAGGTCATGATCCTGGAGTCCCGGGATCGAGTCCCACGTCGGGCTCCCTGCTCAGCAGGGAGTCTGCTTCTCCCTCTGACCCTCTTCCCTCTCGTGCTCTCTATCTCTCATTCTCTCTCTCAAATAAATAAATAAATAAAATCTTAAAAAAAAAAAAAAAAAAAGGGCGCCTGGGTGGCTCAGATGGTTAAGCGTCTGCCTTCGGCTCAGGTCATGATCCCAGGGTCCTGGGATCGAGTCCCGCATCGGGCTCCCTGCTCCTTGGGAGCCTGCTTCTCCCTCTGCTTCTCTCTCTCTCTCTCTCTCTCTCTCTCTCTATCCCTCTGTCTCTCATGAATGAATAAATAAAATCTTTAAAAAATAAAAATAAAATAAATAAAATAAATAAATAAAATAAATTTAAAAAAATTTAAAAAAATAAAAAGAATGACTGGATGGGGAATAATAGGAAAAGTCTTTCCTATTATTCCAGGAAAGCTGTAAAAACAGGATACATAGAAATCCTAAAATGAAAAACACAATATCTCAAATTAAAACTTTTAATAGATGGAATTAACAGCAGATGGGCCACAAAAAAGAAATCAATATACTTGAAATGAGGTCAACAGAAATCATCCAAACTAAAGCATAGAAATCAGAAATAAATACATTTATTATTATTACAGAGTCTCAACAGACTGAGGGTAATCACAAAGTAGTCTAACAAACCTGTAATTGGAAACCTCAGATGAGCAAAAGAGACACATTGGAACAGGAAAATTATCTACAGAAAAAACACTGACAGAAAATTTTACAAAGTTTATCAAAAACAACAATGGTAAATCAACACAGCTTGAAAAAAATTATATTTACAATATAAGAAAGCAAAATGAATGAAAAACAGTCTACACACACACACACACACACACACACACACACACACAGGAAGAGGAGAGATAGGAGAGGAAAGAAGAAGAGAGGAGAGAATGATAACACATCTACCGTTAGAAATAATGAAGGCCAGGAGACAATGGAATGACATTTTTAGAGTGCTGAGAGAAAAACAACTAAAATTCTGTATTTGGGAAAAATAACTTTCAGTACATTTCATTTCAAATATGAAGGCAAATGAAGATGCTTCTAGATAAGCAAAAACCATTTACAGCAGATCTGCATAACAGCAAAGACTAAAAGAAGTTTTTTGGCTAAAGAGAAATAGTACTGACATCATTTGAAATATTATATATTGGATATTGAAATCTATAGAAAAGAACAAAAATATTGAAATAATTAATATATGGATAAATATAAAATACTACCTCTTTAGCTTGATTTTTAAGTCAGTTCACTAATGCAAAGCAGTAGTATTATTCAATAACAGTGATAGCAACATTTCTGTGTTAAAACATATAGAAGAAAAATATGAGACATCAATAGCACAAAGGCAAAGAAGGATGAAAATAGAAACATACTGTTACAAGGTTCTTCCATTCTATATGCATTTTATAACATTAATTGAAGGTAGTTTGTAATGAGTTAAAACTAAATATTGTAATCTCTAGAGCAATCTCTAGAGCAATTATTAAAAAATAATTCAAGAGATACAAATAAAAGAAAAGCTATTAAAAAAGAATGGAGATGATAGATGGATAGATGATAGATAGATTTAAAAAGAAAATAAAAAGCTGTTTATGCTTTACCAGGGCATTATTTAATTTATAGGTGTTCTCCAAATTTGTTTCTCTAAATCTCAGACCTCTTTAGCAGTAAATGTTTCCATTTTCACTGATTACAGCTGGGGAATAGATAGGACTTCCAATTATAAGTTTTCTATCACTTAAAAAAATGAAAATACAAAGTTGAGGGTATAAAATGGGATGCCAAAAATATTCAATTAGCTAAAAAAGGACAAGAGGAAAGGAACAAAAAAAACATAAGATAGAGGGAAGAAATAAAAACTAAATAGCAAGGTTGCACAAACACAAACATCAATAATTACATTAAATATACATAGAATAAATCATCAAATTACAAGGCACAGACTGTCAAACTAGATAAGGAAGCAAACAATTGCATGCTCTATAAACAAGATGCACTTTAGATGTAAACACACAGGTTGAACAAAAGAATGGAAAAAACATACATCATGTCCTATGACACAAAAGAAAGCTAATGTGGCTATATAAATATCAAACTACTTTAAGCCAATGGATATTACTAGATAAATAGAGTTATTTTAAAATAATAAAGGGGTATGACATAGAGGACCACTTCATTAATAAAAAATAACAATCCAAATATATATGCACTTAAGAGTTTTAATATACATGAAGTAAAAAACTGATAGTATTTAGGAGTAAAATGGAAAAATTCACACATAACTGGAGATTTATGAAATCTCTCAGGAGGCGATAAAAATAGAGAAAAAATAGTATGTAAAGTTTGAACGACACTATTCACCAAACTTAACTTAAAATATACATAGAATACTAAAGTCAACAACACAGAATTCACACATTATACATGCTTGTCAGTTACCTTAAAGAATATTCAATACAATATACCATATATTAGAACATAAAACAAAACTAAATAAATTTTGAAATATACAAAATATGTATGATACTTACATAAAAATATTTAAAATAATTTAAATTAGAAATCAATATTAAGTGGTCTAGGAATTCGGATCCAATTATTTGGAAATTAAGCAACACCCTTTTAAATAGTTGAGTCCAAGGAAGAAATCATAAGAGAAATTAGAAAAATACTTATAACTTTATAATAATGAAAACAACATATAAAAATTTGTGAAATTAACTGAAGAGTACTTAGAGGAAAATATGTAGCTTTAAGAAAAGCTTACCTTAAAAAATAACAATGGTTTAAAATGAAATATCTATGCTAAAAAAAAAAAAGCTAGAAAATAATTTCTTAAAACTAAGGAACTGGCTACCCTCCCTAGAAACTGGGGAAGCTAGTAGATATACCCCTCGCCTTATCCTTCTAGCCAGTTCCAAGTCACTTTTATCACCCTAGAAAATCTTGTACCCAAGTCTGGCACCTTAACTTTTGTGGCTACTGTCCAGGGGACAGAACCTGGATCATCTGACTCTGCTAGCTAATGGGGCTTGCATTCATGAGTCCTATAGGACTGTAGCAAACAAAACAGTAGTTATTAATGGGCAACAGAAGCACCCCTACTCCCTGGCACTATACACTTGGACCCAGTGCAGAAGGAGCAGGCAAAAACACTCATCTGCCAATTTGTCCCTAGAAAGGGCTTAACTATATACTTTCCTAGCTGCTACCTGAGGGTCCAGCTTTCTATCAGCTTCCATCTAAGTACTGAATGTTGTTTTCCCCTTTGGGACACTGACAAGTCTTGGTACACCCTCAACTGCTGGGAGACGAAGAACAAAGAAGGCAGCTTGGACAATCACAAAGGTTTAAGACACAACAAGGAGCTTGGGCCAGGCTAATTGACAAAATTCACCTCTTACACAAGACCACTCTTTCAAGACTAGGAGAGGTGGATGCTTCATTTAATGTGCAGAAACCAGGGCACCCAGCAGGCTCAGTTGGTAGAACATGTGAATCATGATCTCCAGGTTGTAAGTTCAAGCTCCACATTGGGTGTAGAGATTAGTTAAAATAAAATCTTAGGGGCACCTGGGCAGCTCATTTGGTTAAAGCATCTGAATCCTGATTTTGGTTCAGATCATGATCTCAGGGTCATGAGACTGAGCCTCACATCAGGCCCCATGATGAGCACGGAGCCTGCTTAAAATTCTCTCTCTCCCTCTCCTTCTGCCCCAATCCCCCAACCTTACTCACATGCTCCCTCTCAATAAATAAATAAACAAACAAACAATCTTAATGTGCCAAGGAGCCAAGTAAACTGAATAAACATAAAAATATGTTCCAAACAAAAGAATAAGATAAATTTCCAGAAACAGATCCTAATGAAACAGAGATAAGTGATTTACCTGATAGAGTTCAAAATAGTGGTCATAAATATGCTAACCAAAGTCAAGAAAGTAATGCATGAACAAAGTGAGAGTTCAATAAAGATAGAAAGTATTAAAATGTGCCAAAAGAAATCACAGAACTGAAAGATACAAGAACTAATCTGAAAAATTCAATTGAGGGGTTCCATGGTAGACTAGATCAAGTAGAAGAAAGGATCAATGAACTCAAAGACAGGGCTATATAAAACACAAAAAGATATAAATTGTCTCTTATGGATATACAAGATAAAAAGATATAAATTGTGATATCAAAAACAAAATGTGGGGAGTGGCTGAAAAAAATGTAGAGCATTTGCATGCATTTGAAGTTAAGTTCTCATTAGCTTAAAGTAGACTTTTATTTTTTTTAAGATTTTATTTATTTATTTGACAGAGAGAGACACAGTGAGAGGGAACCCAAGCAGGGGGAGTGGGAGAGGGAGAAGCAGGCTTCCCGCACATCAGGGAGCCTGATGCGGGGCTCGATCCCAGGACCCTGGGATTGTGACCTGAGCCAAAGGCAGACACTTAATGACTCAGCCATCCAGGCACACCTAAAGTAGACTGTTTTAAATATGACATGTTTTATGTAAGCCTCTGGTAACTGCAAAACAAATACTTACAGTACATACAAAAAATAATAATAAATAAAGAGAAAAGAATCAAAGTAAACCACTACAGAAAATCATCAAATCACAAAGGAAGAACGCAAAAAGGAATAAGAGGAACAAAGGAATCACAAAACAACCAGAAAACAATGAACAAAATGGCAATAAGCCTATACCTATCAATAATTAAATTTAAAATGGACTCAATTCTCCAATTAAAAGACGTAGAGTGACTGAATGGACCAAAAAAAAGAAGAAGACAAAAAAAAAAAAAAGACTTAACTATATGCTGCCTATGAGGCACTTATTTCAGCTTTAAGGACACATAAACTGAAAGTGAAGTGATAGAAAAAGATATTCCATGCAAATGAAAATCAAAAGAAAGCTGAGACAGCTATACTTATATCAGACAAAACAGACTTTAAGCCAAACCTGTAAGAAGAGACAAAGTCATTATATAATGATAGAGAGGTCCATTCATCAAGAGCATATAAACATTAGTAAATACTTATGCATCCAATAGAGGCTCATCTAATTATATAAAGCAAGAATTAACAGATCTGTAGGGGGAAACAGACAGCAATACAATAATAGTAGGGGACTTCAATACCCCTCTTTCAACAATAGATAGATCAACAAGACAAAAAATCAATAGGGAAACACTAGCATTAAACTACACATTAGATCAGATGGACCTATCACTCATAGAACATTTCATCTATCCAACAGCGACAAAATACATTCAAGCACACATGGAACATTCTCCAAGACAGATTATATATTAGGGCCCAAAGCAAGTCTTCATAAATTCAAGAAGATTGAAATCATATTAAGCATCTTTTCCAACCACAATGGTATGAAGCTAGAAATCAATTACGAAAGAAAACTGGAACAAATATGTGGAGACTAAACAACATACTAGTGAGCAACCAATAGATCAAAGAAGAAATCAAAGGAGAAATAAAAAAAAAATCTTAAGATAAAGAAAAATTGAGACACAACATACCAAAACTTACAAGATACAGCAAAACAGTTCTAAGAGAAAAGTTTACAGCAATAAACGCCTTCATTAAGAAAAAAAAAAATCTCAAAACACAATCTAACTTTGCACTTCAAGGAACTAGTAAAAAGAACAAAGTAAGCCCAAAATTTGTAAAATAAAACATATAACAAAGATCAGAGTGGAAATAGAGACTAAAAAGTAATTAAAATGAACTGGTTTTTTGAAAAGATAAAAAAAATAGACAAAATAGAGCTAGACTCACCAAGAAAAAAAGAGAAAGTACTTAAACAAATGAAATTAGAAATGAAAGAGGAGACATTACAACGGATATCATACAAATACAAAGGATTTTAAGAGACTGCTATGTACAATTATATGACAACAAATTAGGATAGTCTAGAAGAAAGGGATAAATTCCTAGAAATATACAACCTAATAAAACTGACTCACGAAGAAACAGAAAATTTGAACAGAACAATTACTAATAAGGAGACTGAATCAGTAATTAACAACCTCCCAACAAACAAAAGGTCAGGACCAGATGGCTTCACTGGTAAATTTTACCAAACATTTAAAGAAGAATTAATATTAATTCTTTTCAAATTCTTCCAAAAAAATGGATGAGGAGGTAACATTTCCAAATTCATTTAACAAGGCCAGCATTACCCTGATACCAAAGCTAGACAAGAACACTACAGGAAAAGAAAATACAGGCCAATATCCCTGATGAACATAGAAATACAAAAATCCTCAAAAAAATTAGCAAACTGAATTCTACAGTACATTGAAAGAATCATACTATGATCAATGGGGATTTATGCCAGGAATGGAAGGATGTTTCAAAATCCACAAAACAATCCACATTAACAAAATGAAGTATAAAAAATTATATCTCAACAGATACATAAAAAACATTTGAAGAAATTAAAGATTCATGATAAAATCTCAACAAACAGTATAGACAGAATATACCTTCATAATAAAGGCCATATATGGTGAGCCCACAGCTAACATTATACTCAATGGTGAAAAGCTAAAAGTTTTTCCTCTAAAATCAGAAACAAAACAAAGATTCCTACTCTTGCCATTCTATTTAAGATAGTACTGGAAGTCCTAGCCAAAGCAATTAGGCAAGAGAAAGAAATAAAAGGTATCTAAATTAGAAAGGAAGAAGTAAAACTGTATCTATGGATGATATGATATTATACTGTATATCAAAAACCCTAAAGACTCCACCAAAAAACTATGAGAATAAATGAATTCAGTAAAGTTGCAGGATAAAAAAATCAGTATATAAAAATCAAGCGCTTTTCTCTACATGAACAATGAAGTATCAGAAAGAAATTAGGAAGACAATCTCATTTACAATAATATCAAAAAGAATAAAATACTTAGGAATAAATTTAACCAAGGAGATGAAAGATCAATATACTAAAAACTGTAAGACATTGATGAAATAAATTGAAGAAGACACAAATAAAAAGAAATTCTGTGCTCATAGACTGGAAGAATTAATATTGTTAAGCTGTCCATACATTTTACAGATTCAATGTAATCCCTATCAAAATTCCAATGGCATTTTTCATAGAAATTTTTAAAAATCCTAAAATTTGTATGGTACATAAAAAGGTCCTCAACATCACTAATCATCAAGGAATGCAAATCAAAACCACAATGAGATGTCTTAGAATGGCCAATGACTAAGAAGACAGGAGAAAAGAAATGGTGGCAAGGATACGGAGAGAAGAGAATCCTGTACACTGTTCTTTAAGATTTCCTCTGTAAACAATCATGATGTTTGGAGCCAAAGAAACCATTTTACTTCACACACACACACACACACACACACAACTACTGTAACTCAAAAATTCATTTAGCAAGTTGAGTTGATAGTCGCTACATAAAACTCAACTCTATACACCAGCAACGAATAATTGGAGATGAAATTTGAAATAACACTTATAATAGCATCATAAAACATTAATACTCAGGAATAAATATAATGAAAAAATATGCAAGACCTCCATACTGAAAAACCACAAAATATTAGATAATAAAATAAAGACCTATGTAAATGAAGAGATATTTCATGTTGCATGCTCATGAACTGGAAGTCCCAATAACATTAAACTGTCAAATTACCCAAAATTGATCTATAAATTCAATGCCATCCCAATCAAAATCTCAGCAGAATTTTTGTGGCAATTGACAGCTATTTCTAAAACTTGTATGAAAACATAATGGATTTACAGTCATCAAAATAATCTTTAAAAAGAACAAAGTTGAAGAATTTACAGAACTTGATTTCAAATTTTTAAAAAATGCTACAGTGATCAAGAAAATAAGGTACTGATGTAAGGATAGACAAATAAATAAATGAAACTAAATAAAGAATTGAGAAATATATGTGGACATATGTGACCAATTAATTTCCAGTAAAGACACCAAAAGAATTCAACAGAGAAAGTAGAATCTTTTCAACAAGTGATGTCGAAACAGCTATAAATCTGTAATGAATAAATGAGCCAAAACATATAGAAGTAATCCAAGATGTTTCATAGACCTAAATATAAAAACCAAAACAGCAATGCTGTCAGCTGGAAATACAAGAAAATACTTTTACGTCCTTACAATGACAAAAAATCTTTCTGCACACAAACCCACTAAGGATTAAGCAAAAATTTCATCAAAATTAAAAATTCTGTTCTGCAAAAACAGCATTAAGAAAATGAAAAGGCAAGCCATAGATAGGAAAAAATATTCAAAATATACATACCTGACAAAGGACTTGTATCCAAATATATTTTAAACTCTATAATTCAATAATAATAATAAATAGACAATACAATAAAAATGGACAAAATAATTAAATAGAACCTCACATAAGAATATACAGATGTTAATTAGCACAGGTAAAGATATTCTTTTAAACATCTATTAGATGTCTATTAGACATTTTAATACAATTTAAAATCACAAGGAGACCTACCTATTAGAATGGTAACTAAAAATGACTGAGCATGTGAGCAACTAAACTCTCAGACATCACTGATGGGAACATAAAATTGTACGACAACTTTAGAAAACCATTTGGCAGTTTCCTGTATACGTATGTCATGACTCAAAAATCCTTTCCTAGGTATTTACACATTTCTCTCCTTTCTCCCCTCAAAAAGAGACTGCACACACATTTATAGCAGTTGTATTTATAAAGCCAGTTAATCAAAACAACTAAAAATTCCATCAGTAGGCTGATGGACGGACAAAGTGTGGTATATCCATGCAACCAAATATTGCAGAGCAATTAAAGAATGAGCTGCTGATTCTGACAACAATCTGGAGAAGTCTCAAAAGAAGCCAGACATGAGTACATAATGTAGGGGTGCCTGAGTGACTCAGTTGGTTAAGCACCTGACTTCAGCTCAGGTCATGATCTCGGGGATCCTGGAATCAAGCCCCGCTTCAGGCTCCCTGGTCAGTGGGGAGTCTGTTTGTCCCTCTCCCTCTGCCCCTCCTTCCACTCATGCTCGTGTGCACTCTCTCTCTCAAATAAATAAATAAAATCTTAAAAAAAAACAGCACATAATGTATAATTTCATTTATATGCAGTTCTACAACAGGTCAAACTAAGGTAGATTCATAGATACGAGAAAAGTGATAGTATCTGTGCCTCACAGCAGGGTATGAAAAGCGACCGGAAAAAGGCACAAGGGATCATTCTGGGCAATTGGAATTCTCTATACTTTGATTGGAATAGTAGTTACATAGGTATATACATTTAGCAAATTCATCAAACCTTCCACAAAACTAGTGCAGTTTATTTGTGTTAGTCTTATCCTCCTCACCAAAAACACAAATATTGCCTAAATGACTTTAAAAAGCAAGCAATATCTTGTCTGTAAGAATCACAATTTTTAAAAAGGAATAGAAGCAAAAGGGTACCAAAAGAAAACTAGCATTAATAATATTTGGCATAAAATAGAATTCAAGGAAAAATCACAAGGGACAAAGAAATTACATATTAGTAAAAGGAACAGTAGGTTAAAACTATAAATCCATCAGGTACATGAATGCACTTAATAATTTTGCCTCAGAATATACAAAATAATAAAAGGAAAATATGGAGAGAAGTGGATAAATCTTAAATCATAACTGTGATATTAACACACATTCTCAGAAACTGATGGATCAGACAAGGTAGCTAAACAATAGAATAGAATTAACACAATGAATAAACTGAAATTAACAGATTTAGATAAGATGCTGCATCGAAATGTGCATTTTGTAATGTAAATCAAAAATTGATTTTGTAATATCAAGAATAACAAGAAACAATAAATTCCAAAGGGTAAACATCATATAGAAAATGTTCTGTGACCATAATATGTAAAAAAATCAGAAAATGATAATAAAGGGGAAGCTAAAAACAAAGCAAAACAAAACAATCTATGTCTGGAAAATAAATAATATACCATTGAATAACCAGATAGAGGAAATCTTAAAGGAAATTATAATTTTAAATATGTTTTTAAGCCAACAAGAAATGCTGAAAGCAAACAAATTAAACATTCAACACAAGAATCTGAGAAGAGCAATTAACAAAATGAAGAACTCAAAGAGGAAATAAGAATGATAAGGGCAAAAATTAATGCAAAAAACACTTATTTGTAAAGGAAGGAGAAGGAAGATGGAAGAAAAAGGGAAAGAAGATGATTAACAAAACCAAAGCTGGTTGTTTGAGAAGATGCCTAAGTTAAATATGTCTCAGTCAAATCTGAATAAGACAAAATGTTGGCTAATTGAATCTAAATTTAAAAAAGAAAAAAAAAGAAATCACAGATTAACAAAAAAAATAGGGGTGGAGGTAGACAAAATGGGTGAAGTGAGTCAAAAGGTCAAACTTCCAGTTAAAAAATAGGTAAGTCCTGGAAATGGAATGGGCAGCATGGTGACTATAGTTAATAATATTGTACTGTATATTTGATAGTTGCTAAGACAGTAGATATGCAAAGTTCTCATCACAAGAAAATAATTTGTAACCCTGTAGGGTAACAGGTGTTAACTGGACTTATTATGGTAATCATTCTGCAATGTATACAAACATCAAATCATTATGTTGTACACCTGAAACTA
This sequence comes from Callorhinus ursinus, assembly GCF_003265705.2. Classification (NCBI taxonomy): domain Eukaryota; kingdom Metazoa; phylum Chordata; class Mammalia; order Carnivora; family Otariidae; genus Callorhinus; species Callorhinus ursinus. The sequence continues at coordinate 49,482,840 of NW_027397069.1, forward strand.
ATATGTTACATGCCAATTATACCTCAAACAAATAAATACATACATATACAACTACAAACAGAAAAATTTAAATGAGGAAAAATATTTGTCAAACATTCTTGAAAATATTAAATGTCAAATTGAGATGAAGTAGACTTGACTTAAACAATAACCATTTAAAAATAGAAATAACAATAATTTAAAAAATCTCTTCCACAACAAAAAAGAACTGATAATTTCACCAAAGAGCTCTACTTTCAAGGAACAGAAAACTCTTGCATAAGTTGTCAAAGTATACAGGAAAAGAGGAAAAGCTGCTCAACATACAAGACAAGAACACTGGCATCTTAAATATAAAATCTTATAAGGGCAAAGCAACAAAATTCACTAATCAACACAGATGCAAATATGCTAAAGCAAATATTTGCCAAAAAAATCCAACAGAATATTAAATAAATAAGGAGGAGGAGTAATGATGGTCAGATACAGTTTATCCTGATATCTACACATATCATATGTCTAAAAAATAAATATCCTAATAATTCAAGGATAGTGTGACATCAGAAAGTCTACTAACCTACCACATTAACAGATTAAATGATAAAATCACACAATTATGTCAATAAATGCAGAAAATACATCTTGAAAAATTTTAATAATGATTCATATTAAAAATTCTCAGACTACTAAGAATGAGGGTAACTTCTTAAGTTTATATATCAAAATTTACAGCAAGCATCATAATTGAAAAACTTTGGACACCGAATGCTACCTGCTCTTGCTACTTCTGGCAAGCATAACGAGACAAAAAGACATCAGAGGTGTATGACTGAAGGAGAGAAAAAAATCTGACTGGCAGAACTTATGACCATCAACATAGAAAAGTACCACAATCAATAGATAAATAGAAAATGTGAGCATCAACATAAAAAAATAAAATCCAATGGATAAGAAATAAAAGAATCAATATGTAAGTAGATTAAAAATAAAAAATACTGGGGCGCCTGGGTGGCTTAGTCGTTGAGCGTCTGCCTTCGGCTCAGGTCATGATCCCAGGGTCCTGGGATCGAGCCCCGCATCAGGCTCCCTGATCAGCAGGAAGCCTGCTTCTCCCTCTCCCACTCCCTCTGCTTGTGCTCCCTCTCTTGCTGTCTCTCTCTGTCAAAAAATAAATAAAATCTTTTAAAAAAAAATAAAATAAAAAATACTAAGAAATGAGAGCAAGGTGGGTACATTCAAGATTGGCTTATAAAAATCCACAACATTGTTCTAAAAATAATAACCAAGTAGAAAATATAAAAGAAAATAAGATACATGCAACAGAACAAAATATCTTTAAATTAACTTCAGAATGCACAAGACCTCTATGGAGAAACTGTAAACCTATGTTGAGATTGTCTATAATGGACACAATGAATTAATGGAGAAATATTCCATGCATAGGAAAAACATTGTTGTTAGCCTCTGATTTTTTTTTTTTCTTTTCCTACCACTACCCTCCTTCACCTCCTTCTGAAGCCTCAGGGTCTAGTTCCAAGCTGATCTAGATATAAGACAATGAGCATTTAAGTTCCCAATGGCCACCCTTGCATGAGGATCTGGAGCTAGTGACCCTTCCAGATACTGGCTTTCACCAAGATTCCTAAGAAGTCAGATGTCGTCAGTAGTGATAATTGTGTTCAACTTCCCACCAAGTTGTAGTGCTCCACACCTACCCACGGGTGCACGCAGAAGCATGCATTCATTCACATACACGTGCACACACGTGTTCAGGGTTAGGTCTGGGCTTTGGTTTCTATGACTTTGTCTTGCTCTAGTCTGCCTTTCAGCCTGGGAGCTGGAGCTGTTCAATGCAGCGACTTAGCATTCAGGCTCCCCAAACCAAAGGTAATGACACAGTGGTTGAGAAGCTGTGAGATAGGGAGAAAATCACAAGTGAAAGAAGTAGAAACTAGAAATGCACCAAATCCTAAGGCATTCACAGACAAGACGCCTGATGTAAGCCCCTACCACAACGTAAGGAAGAGGACCCAAACGCAGCTTACCAAGGACGGACCGCCTTGAAACATGCGACAGTGCAACCAAAACTCTGAGAGACAAGTTAGAATCCTCGAAGGGCTTTCCACACCCTTTGGCCATGGACCAAAAGGGACCATACCACATCACAATCCTAAGTCTGTCCAGATGAGTAAGTCTCCTGCCCAATTCTGAGCTCCTGTCTCAGGCTGCTGGAGAAGGTATCAGAACTCACATGCTATCTCTGAGACAAGATAAAGGCAACATTTTAAAACTCACTGGAATTTTCACATATAAAGAAAGAAGCCTACATCATGTTCACCTAATTCTTTCTTCAAGCAGATATATTTGAAAAAAAAAAATCAAGATTTATATCTCCAACTGTAATCATTCTAAAAGCAAGACAGAGAATTAACGGTGTTTCATTTTTGGCGGGAAACTGTCTAAAGTTAATATACTTACATTATTACTGAAAAATCACATATGTAAATCTGATGTTTCTCTTAGGACTATGTTTGCAGATTTATAGGCCCTATGCAATATAAATGAGAATAAAGAAGTAAGATCTTATTCAGTGATTCTCGTGCCACACAGAGTAAATGTTCTATTAACCTACCATGTTCACTTTGCTCAGGCCACCTTGGAATCTAGCTGCTCCCTGAATTTGAGTTCTGTACTTCCCTCCCGCCATACCTTAGCACAAGTTTTCCCTCATGGAGAAACCCTTTTAATGCCTCTCTTTTTTTACAGAGATATAATTGGTATATAACATTATACTAGTTTCAGGTATGCAATATAACGATTTGATATGTGTATCTTGTGAAATGAACACCGCAACAGGTCTGGTTAACATCTATCACCAACAGTTACAAAATTTTTTTCCTGTGTTGAGAACTTACAAGATCCACCCTCTTAGCAACCTTCAAACATACAATACAGTATTGTTAACTGTCATCAGTGCCCCTGTTTATCAAAGCAGTCTCTCGATGGCTACTCAAACGTTACCTTCTCCCTGAAACTTTCCAGTCTTACCAGGTGCCCAACCTGTAGAGCTGTCTCAGCTAGTGCTTAGCTTCCAACCGCCTTGGATTAGGTTTATCTGTGTCTCGAGAAGGCAGGGCCAGCATTATGGATGTACGACATGTGAAGTCACACAGAGCCCTACTCTCAGAACAGCCCACACTTGGTTTAATGCCTATCTGTCAACATCTTCAAATTCTCAATAATTTTATCTTTGAAACTGCATGTTATAAGTGAAATCTGATGAGACAATGTGTACTCCCATAGTTCCTTTCCACCTTATCGCATGTAGCTTTCTCGACGCCCCATGAGAACAGAATTCCAGGAGACCCACAATGGGTGAGAGTTTAGCAAGACTCCAGACAAGTACAAGGTAACTGTGTTATGTTTATGACTGAGTAGTAAGTAAGCAGACCCACGGACAGCCCCGGATGGCCATGCTTTCCATCTGAACCAGAACTTGATTTGATTACAGAAAGAAGCCAACAATGTTCTAAATGTTAGCCAACTATTTATGCTGAAAATAATGCCATAGAAAGAAAGCGAAAGAGAGGGTAACCCATAGTTTGTTTTCCTTCCAGTTCTTCCTTATTTATCAGTAAGCCAAAGTAGAAAATGTAGGTAGGGTATGCACATATCAAGAAATGAAATAGGGGCACCTGGGCGGCTCAGTCAGTTGAGCAACCGACTCTTGGTTTCGGCTCAGGTCATGATCTCAGGGCAGTGGGAGCATGCCCGCATCAGGCTCCACACTCAGTGGAGTCTGCTTGAGATTGTCTCTCTCCCTCCCCCTCTGCCCCGGCTGCTCGTGCACTCTCTTGCTCCCTTTCTCTCTCTCCCCCTAAAATAAATCCATCCATCCACACATACATATATATATATACATACATACATAAATTTTAAAGGCAATAAAATAAAAACAACCAAGGCAGTTTTGCGATGTTTCAACTGTTCTGGTAAGAATGGAAAACATATGAATTGCATAATTTCAGTAATTCCACCTACAAGTTTAGTGACCTTATATTTGCACTTAAAACCAGCACTGCACAATATAATGATGAATGGTAAAGTTCATGCTAATAATCCAAATTTTTAATCATTCTTTATTTAGAATAACATTAAATAGCAAGGAAAAAAACAACATAAGTCAAGAGACCACAAAAGAAAGAAAAAAACTTTGTACTTTACACCTTTAAAGGCCCAGTTCTCCCTGCTTTTCTGAACAAGGGGCCCTGCATGTTTAATTGCTCTGGACTCCATAGCCAGCCGTGCCACTAAGACAAAAGTTCCTTAGGGGCAGGGGTTCTGCTTTATTCGTGGCTATATGATTGCAGCACCTCAGCTACTGGGTTGGGTTCATTCAGGATTCAATAAACATTTGTTACATACAGAATGTGATGGGTATAATAAATAACAAAAGACCATAGGGTCCCAAACTAGGAAAACAATAATCCTACTCTCTACTCTGTGCCTCACAGACAATACCTCAGGTACTAAGCTCAGTACTAGGGGCCACAATGGAAAAGGAATTTAGAGAAAAACTCATCAAAAGGTACTGGGTTCACATTGTTTTGGCATCCTATTAGCTATATAACCAAAAGGAAATTAATTAATCTTTGTGACCCTCAGTTTTTTCTTTTGCAAAATATGGATAATAAGGTGTTAAATAATACCTAGAAGGAATACAACTACTGACTTCTAGCAGCTGAATGTCTGCCACAGGGAAAACAGAAGAAGGTCTAAGAGTGACAGGTAGGAGCACAGAAGGGACCACGGGAGAGGAATTTGTAAGACAGAGAACCAATATGGGGAAGAGTTTCCAAAGGAGGCAACATGGACCTGCCTGGGGATAGAATAAGCTCCCAGTCCCTAAAGAGGAGAGAAGTATTTGAAAAAATCTTTAAGAAACATGTAATGTCTGATAAAGACTGGCCATTTTATAAAATAATGATGATAATGATGGTGGTAGGTACTGTTTGTTGGTGCATGCTAAATGCCAGACACTATGAGAAGCAGTTATCTTATTAAATTATAACAGCCAATCCATGAGGTGGGTGATATTCCTCTTACAGCTCTTACTCTCACTTACTCTTACATAATGTATTCAAGGTCACAAAGCTAGTATGTTATGAAGCCAGCCACCTTTAACTGAATTCTCCTCAAACTCTGAGATTCAGAAATTTGGGACAACATTTACCCAAATGCTAAAGGAAACAAGAATCATTACAAATTCCATGTCTGCATGTAAAAGACTCCTAGAATGGTCCCTTCAACTTCACACAAACATAACAATATTCATCTGAATCCTTATGAGAGAACCTAAAAGATACACTAAACCTTTTAGGGAGAATCACATCCTTATAAAACAGGGCTCTGAAAAATCAAGGAGCCAGGAAAGGTTCTCTTTCCTAGGGCATCATCACAGTGACTGAGTTTCCAGGTTTCCCCAAACTGTTCCTCCATCTGGACAAACCAGAGGTTCTGGAGTTCTATCACGATGCAGAAGATCCCTAAACACGGCCTCAGCCTCCGCCTTGGCAGAGGGAGTGAGAGCCTGGGCCTGCCAGACAGCAGCTTTGTCCCATTTTAAGATAGGTTTTGTAGCTTTTTATACTTAAATATCTTGAAAACCACTCTAGGGAAGCCATACTTGGCACTTGGAAGTCTAGCAGGTGTGAAATTCTCTCTGGGTGGGATACTGTTCACTGTCTCTAGCTCGTCTCCTACCACTTCAGCCCAGAACATGACTGAAATCAACATCTGTAAAAGCAAAGCTGGTATTCTTGTTTAAAGGCTTCCATTTTCTAAAAATTACTCAGGAGCCATGTAAGTGCTCTGTATCCTACCTGTTAGGATTGTTTTGAAATGACATCACCACAAATTTCAACTGGAAATTAAGAATTGGAAGACAGCCGACTCTGCTATTCCTAAAAGTACTTTAAACTCTTAATCTTCTTATATTCATTTCAAGTAGGTAACAAAGCACTCTGTGAGTACAAATGCATTTTTAACATACTTTTGCAAAAGCAAAAGCCCAGGACAAAGTGGGAGTCATTGGAGGTACTCAGAGTTAGAAATAAGTTGATACCAGAGCTATAAATGGGATCCAAGACTCTTACCCAGGTGTTGCTCTCCTTCCAACTAGTGGTGGCGCTTTAAACATCTATACAAGTGTGCAGAGGAAAGGAAAAAAAAGACAAAAAAGGAAGGGGAAAAAATATACATATGTAAGAAAGAAGAAATGGACCAAGTCTTCAAGGTACAACTAGGGAAAATAGGAAATGAGACTCCTGAATGTTTCATTAGGATAAAAATGTCCAAAAAAAAAAAAAAGCTTTCCACCAAAAACAGTTATTCTGGGCTATCTGATCAGCAGTACAACACCTTATCTCTCCACATCACTAGGTAGTTTTTATATTTGAAACTACATAATATATTACACTCTAATACCTATCTGCTTTGAACATAGTAGAAAAACACCTACACAGCATAAATCATACATGACATCACATTAGGTCTTTTAAATAATGCTGTGAACACCGGGGAAAAGATTCTAGGGACCCATTTTTCATGTTCTTTTTGCTACTGCCCAAATGGAAGTGCCTACTTTGCCTCTCCTTTAAATTACATAATCAAATGTATACAAAGGATTTCTCATGCATGAAAGGAAACACGTGCTTCTGCACAAACAGGAATGGCATATCTATCTTCCCCAGGACCCAGAATGCCGAGTTCAGGCCTGATCTATCCTCTGTGTACTGAGACCTGTATTATGTCTGATACCTCGTTTTTCCTTCTGTCCCCCTTTTGACATCTCTGTTTCATCAATACCTCTAACCCATGGAAGCAAACGACAGGAGAGGGAATACTCATAGCACATGTGCACCCTCTCTCCTTGGCAGCACTACCGACCACACTGATGAAAGCATCTATTTGTCTGTCCCTGAGCACAAGGACTGTTTTATTCACCTATGTATCTCCCCTAACACAATAGTAGAAACCCAATAAATGCCAAATACACATGCAAAGATTAAACAAAGCCCATCAAGTTTACCCTTGTATTGTAACCCTGGTAATAGATTTTGGAGGAAATTCAACTTAAAAAAAATGAACTTAAAGATTCTAGGTTGTGGGGCGCCTGGGTAGCTCAGTCGTTAAGCATCTGCCTTCGGCTCAGGTCACGATCCCAGGGTCCTGGGATCCAGCCCCGCATCGGGCTCCCCACTCAGCCAGAAGCCTGCTTCTCCCTCTCCCACTCCCCCTGCTTGTGTTCCCTCTCTCGCTATCTCTCTCTCTGTGTCAAATAAATAAATAAAATCTTTATTAAAAAAAAAGATTCTAGGTTGTTTTTAATTCACAATTATCTCATTCATCCTTCCTCAAAAAAAACCTCCTCTCTCTCTCCTCCCCTTCTCTGTCCCTCCCCTTCCCTCTCTCTTTACATACACAGCTTCTATTTAAATCTATGCATGAAATACACTTTTACACTAGTTATTTAGTTACCCTGCTTTATCTCGCTATGAATGCAGCACATACGAGACACCCACAAAAGCACAGTGACCCGCCTCTGTCACGCTCCCCAGGAGAGCACAGAGCCACTGGGACAAGGGGAAAGAGACAGCATGACTGCCGCCACCGGAATACTCTGCTGTCTGACTCAACAAAGCTAAGGTAACATTCTCTTGCATACCAGGAATGCAAACGTTATTCCATGAGATGTATGTCCCAACGTCCTTGATTGTTAAGTTGTAATTCTAAAGCATTTGACTTTGGCAGGAAAAGATGAGCTAAGACTTTTCGGACTGGTATTTAAAAAGCATGATGGAAGCATTTTATTCTTTAATTCTGTTTTTATAAGGAAGACAAATAGGGTCTCCTTTCCCATTGGTTAAGTAACAGATCAGCCAATCACTCTGAGCCTGATACAATGACTATAAAGCACCCTGCTCCCTTGAAATGCTTGAGTGTTTAGGGATCAGGCTCCAGCTTACTGGGCCTTTCTAATCACCTCCAATCTAAAGCACGGGGGCTTCAGGAACCACACATAGTGATGTTATTCTCATGCTGTGAGGTGTCCCAGACAGAGGGCTCCAAAGAGCTAAACACAGCATCAGCCAGAGTCATGCTCCTCTCCCTGAGACCAAGCAGCGAAGCATAGCTTTTATCTCCAGCGTCAAATTTGTCTTGCAGAAATCTCTGCAAGAGGAAAGACTGCTACTCTCTGCTGCTCATTTTTCCACAGGCACCTTCTGTTCCCGACCAGCTACAAGCCACTTCAAGGCAGTTCTGATGTTCCTAACTTTCTTGGTGACCAGATACTGTCCAATGATGATAGTATTACTTTTCAAAGCAAATAAAGGAAAGGTAGTTTTTGAAGCAAACGTAGTCATACAACAAAGCAATGAAACAAGGTATGGCCATGCAACAGAAGAAATGTAAAACCACAGAAAAGCACACACCAAAGGACAAAAAAAATCTGAAGGTTTTCAACTCTGACTTTTGTTATGCAATTTTTCATGTTTCAAGTTTAATTATTCAGTGACCATTCTGTGATGTGCATGAGTTCAAAAAGTAACTATTGGAGAACACTGAATCACCCAACAAATCATAAACACGCTCTAAACAATCAAGAACAATGAGAAGAAGTACTGGCTTCATGAGGAAGTAGAAATTGTCCTCTCATCAGAACTCAGCCCTTAAGAGACTGAAGAAACAGGCTGCTTCTTTTAAGCAGACGTGTTTGGACTTGGCCTTCAAGGCACACCCTGAAGTTCTCTGTGTTTCCATCCCCTGTGCGGGTGTCAGTCCTGATGTTCCAGCTCTTTTCTGGAGCACTTTCACTATCTGAGACTCCAGAGCAAAGGCAGATGCCCCCCTGATCATTTTAATGGACTCAAGTTACATCCTTTTTTTATGAGCATTCTGTGGCTATTTACATGTGTTAAACCAGATGGGAATGAAACAACAACACTTTCTTGCAAACCCAGCAATAATGGGTAATTTTCCTCCACCACCACACACACACACCCAGTGGAAGCTCTGCTTTGCAAGGACACCCAGGACCATGCCATCCCTACTCTCAGTAGACAACAGATTAAACAATCTAGACATAGATTAAAATGAATTCAACCCATGTTCTTTTCTACTTGACTGGCAGGCAAGGTAACTAGGCTGTCATTACAAAGTTGTTCTAGAAAGTTTGTTCTAGGTATGGGGGCTTCCTGGGGTCAGGGAATTCACCACCAGGAGAACAGGATGGCAAAAGATGGTACTGAAGTCCACACGTGGCTGCTGAGGAGGAACAGGGGAGAGAGGAAAGACAGAAAGAGAAGAAGGGGGTGGTGTGAATTCAGTATTATGCTAGATGGCCTCTCTCTACTCTCCATCCCATCCTCCCTTCCCTATTGCCCCCACCTTCAATCAAATGCATGAAATCATTTGACAAATATTACCAACTTTGAGGTTTTTTTTAAGACTTTGGCTGCTAAAATTATTGCCATTATTATTAGGCATTTGCTTATTAATGCTTTCATTTTAAAGAAATAAAATCTTAAGGTCAGCTGTAGATGCAAAATAACTATATTAGCATCTCTGGTATAAATACTAATATCACCAATCCAGAATAAGAAATCATTCTAAATTTAAAACAAAACCTCCCTCGACACTCATTTCTACTACAGAACATATCCAATAGTCTAATATACTAAAGGCCATGGCACCAGCTGCCAGAATTTAATACCCTTTGGGCTGTTATAAACCCAATCCCCCCTCATTTCTCTGGCATTTAATGCTCTATCCCTTCAGTGAACATCCGGAGAGCTTGGGCAAAGATAGCATTGTTTCCCACGAAGTAAGGTTACTGAGATCAGTGGCTCTCTGGGAAGGTAACAGACTCTGAGTAAAATAGGAACTAATAAAATCATTTGAGAACTACTAGGTCAAAAAAAAAACCACATTTGCTTATAGGAGAACTTCTTGGAGAATGTGAGATGCGTTGGGAGTTTCTAAGAGAGGGCAATAGTAAGTAGTTTCTGGCTTATTCTGACTCACCGGACCACGAATTCCTTTAGGGGTTACATATAACTGATCAATGTTTTATAGAACAATGTTGAAGACAAAATGGGCCACATATTTACAATCCAATCATACACATTTGTAAAATATTTTGTCTACATTATTTTATGTAGGCAAATGAAGGTGTGGGGAGCATCATCAAGAGTCTGAATGACCAGGAGAGGAAGCTGGAGGGAAAGAAATTTTCTTCCCTTTCTTTGGCCAGGGAAGCTCCCAGTGAGTTCCTGGGCACACAGTTGCCTTCCAACTCAACTTGAGTCCCTCTTTCACCTTTATTTATTCGATCAGGAATAATAATCATAATAACCACAAAAGCCACTGACTTAGTCCAGACTTTTTGTTTTATACATGAGAAGACTGAGCACCAAAGAAGTTATCTACTTTGCCTAAGGTCATTCAGTGAGAAAGCAGCAGAACATGGAAGAGAAAAATCCAATATTCTACCATATCCAACATTCCCCAAAATTGTATTTACTCCAGATATACTATAAATATAATTATATATGCTTAGATAAAGTAGACAATCTAAATATCTATTTAACTCAGATTAAAATGCTACTCTTTTGATTAAAGTACAGTAAAACCTCTTAACTATACTCTACAAATTTGGCATTTGGGATAATGCAGCTAGGCCTAGGTAAACATTGCCCTTTATTTATGAAGAAGATAATGTAAATATGATCAGCACTGGAAACATTTAATTAATATATGATAGACAAAAGATTCTTCAAAAATCTTAACAGTAACCCACCAGAAACTCAAGTTTTTACCATCTATTTGTTAAAACACTTTTGTAACATTGTTTGTGTTATTCTTATCTTGATAAATAAATTGGCACTAAAAATATTCTGAGGACAGTCTTAGGTAAACATGTATATTCTCTGCTGTCTCTCCCTATCACCTTCCAGAAGTCGTTATTTTGATCCAAGTGGAATCTTTTTTTTTTTTTTTGAGAGAGAGAGCCAGCCCGGGGGTGGGGGATGGCTAGAAAGAGAGAGAGAGAGAATCTTAAGCAGACTCCACACTCAGCACAGAGCCTGACATGGAGCTCGGTATCACGATCCTGAGATCATGACCTGAGCTGAACCCAAGAGTTGGGACACTTAACTTACTGAGCCACCCAGGCGCCCCAGAAAGTGGAATCAACCTTTAAAAGTTAATATATTAAAGGCTTTTTCTGACCTCGGTGCTTTTACTCAGTGCTTTACCCTCATCCTCACCTTCATTCTGCAGGATTCAGCTCAGGCATCACCTCCTCCAGGAAGCATTCCCTGGCTCCCAGTCTGGACCACAGCTATCCATTCTCAGTACTTCTCTGATACCTTGTAACCTGTCACCACTCTTTAACATGGCTTCTTAACTCTCTATGGTGTGTCTCATCCTTGAGGGCAAAAGCAGTACCTTACTCATCCGTGTCTGCCCAATCCTAGTACAGTGCCAATTATATAAAGGTGATCAGTAAATGCCTACTGAATGAATAAAATGAATAATCAATTATGACAAACTCAGACCCACCAAGCCCACCTTGTGTCTGAGTTCCTCCCCACTTCTCAGAACCCCTGCCAACTTCTAGGCAATGGTCCTGGGTAATCATATCAATTTGCCATACACTAGAGATTACTCTAATTTAAACTTCGCTAATTTGGCTGGCCTTTCCAAGTCAGTTTTAATTAATGAGTTTTTTCTCTGTTGAGATATTTCACATAGAGTGTTTTTTGGACTGAATGATTCCGATACGTACACCTCATTTCTCTGTTACTTTCCATGGACAGTAAATGACAGAGTTTACAATTTTTTAAAAATTCCTGTTATAAAGATATTCCTAGGCAGAATATTATAGCCACCTGTTTGCACTCAATCATAACTCCCTTGCTCAGCCAAACCTTTCTAAGCTTGGTTCCAGTCCTATTTTTTTTCTTTCTTTGGGAATAATTTGAGAAAAAAAAATCCACTTCGCCATTTTGGAGTGAGAGGAGATTGAAAATGATTAAAACATACTTTACATCAAAGGTGTAACTGCTTTTGGCTCAGAATAACCAACATAATTCAAAACTGCATTCAAACTACATTTCAATTTAGTACCTAGGTTAGTCTTCCTTATAAAATCTGTCTAACTAGCTTAAAGCAAAATAAAATATTTTCAAGCTAAAAAGGACTAAAGCTATCACTTCTGAGTAAATGCAATCAGCACATTTTAGCAGAACATCATGATTATTATAAGACATAATAATAATAAACATTTCTGCCGCTGGGGTCCTCCATGCTGCAGAGAAAAGAAAAGGAACTTACCCCATGGGCTTGTAGTCTGAATTAAACAAGCAAGATGAGCCACACAAGTTTCACAGGTAAGAGTTCATTAACATTTTATCCCAAGCAGAGAAGGAAAAGGGAAAGAAAATTAAAATCAGTATTAGCAGCATCAGAATTCACTTCAAACCTTATAGGAATCATCTATAATGTGAATATAATTTAAGAGGCTCACACCACCACCAAGCCTAGCCTGATACTCGCTTGCTCTTACAGCTAACCCTGATAAAAACAGCATATGGGCAAGGCGGATTCTCGCAGAGCCTCACACAACCAAGGGCAGACATGCCTGGAGACACAGGACACAGACCTGCCAGGACACACAGATAAGATGAACTCCAGGGACCCACTCCTGTATTACGACTCAATAAAGTTCTCTTAAGTTTTTTGTCTTCCCCCTCTCCTTGTGACTAAGCATCCAAAGACAGAAAACAGTGAACCTCTATCTACCTCTTACGGAGCTTATTCCTAAGTATGCACCCTCAAATCCTTATTAATATTCAAACTGGTGGATAACAATTTAAGCCTCTAGAATTTACATCCATTTTCATAAAGTTAGTTTCATTTTCTACCAAGTCACTGGAACACATATACCAAATAAGGATGAATGCCCAAGCAGCCCCCTACTATTTAAAAAAAATTAGGGGTGCCTGAGTGTCTCAGCCGTTAAGCATCTGCCTGTGGCTCAGGTCATGATCCTAGGGTCCTGGGATCGAGTTCTACATCGGGCTCCCTGCTCAGCGGGAAGCCTGCTTCTCCCTCTCCCACTCCCCCTGCTTGTGTTCCCTCTCTCGCTGTGTCTGTCAAAAAAAATAAATAAAACATTTTTTAAAAATAAATAAATAAATAAATAAATAAAATTTAAGTCAATTAGTTTCCACTGCTAAGCACCAAAGAACCAATACCAAACAGGTGCCCTTAAAAAAAAAAAAAGACAAATGTGCTATTAGATGAAAGAATACTAAGATGTATTCACCTTAAATCTTACTCCAAGATTTTCATGAGAATCCTCAAAAGAATTAAGTTGGTGGATTCAAAAAGCTCAGAGGGTGAAGCATAGGTTCGAACAGCAGTGCCTACTAATTTGTTTTAGTTTATTGGCCTTCAGCACTCACTGGATCCTCTCTGGCCTTCACTCTGCCCAGGAAGGCAAGACAAAGCAAGTTCCCCACCTGTCTATCAGGCTCTGGATGTGGCAAATTCAGCAGCCAGGCTACTCACAGTGACAGCTCACATCACGAACAGAAATTAGGTCTAATTGCACAGGGGCACAGAGTAAAAGCCAGCCCTGTGGTACCTGGGGTATCCACAGGCTGGGCCAGTCACGAGACACACTTCACTATTAACTAGTCCCTTCCTGAAACCCTCCCTCCATACCTGGTAAAGGGTAAACCTCTCTGCAAACTGCACATTTGTACCTAGATGACCAGACCCCATTCTGCACAAAAATTTTATGTATTGTGGGGGATGGGGAATAAAAATATAAGAATTTCATACATCCTAAATAATTGTATACTATCTACACAAGGGAGCAATAACAACAACAAAATATAATAAATGGTATGTAAAATACCTTTTGTAGCAAGAAAAGATCAAAGATAGCAATTGCTATGTAGAAGGTCCAGTAACTGTGACTGGAAAACACCATCAGCTCAGTTATTTTCCACACAAAGGGCTGAAAGATAATAACTTCTATGCACAAACGAGTCTTGGGCTTTGCAAACATGTCAAAAGCATCAAAAGGCATTAGAGTAAGCCACATCCAATGTGGTGATTTATCCTTCACTTTGTCTGAATGTTCCAAAGAAACAGAGACCCAGTTTTTCAATGCACCCAAAGCACTGTCCTTTAAAAAGTTTTCTCATCTTTCCTTTTACCAGAGACTTGTTTTCCAACTTCAATTGTTTGGATTACTGATCTTCAGGCTGACCCCTCCCCAAGAGGCTCTCTGCATGTTAGACATGAATAAAAGCTTCAGGGTTATTATAGGCTGAATTGTGTCCTCCAAAATTATATGTCCAAATGTCCAACATCCCCCGAAATGTCCAGTACTGTGATCCTGACCTTATTTGGAAACAGGGTCTTTGAAGCTGTGATCAAATTAGGAATGAGGTCATTCGGATGGGCTCTAACCCAAAAAAACAGACACCTTCATAAGAAGAGAACAGACATGTACACATGATGGCAGCGCGCCACATGACCACCCAGGGAGAGGCTGATGTGCACAGCACATGCTGAGGAGGGCCTCGCATTGCCAGCAAACCATCAGAAGCTAGGAAGAGGCAAAGAAGGATTCTCCCCTACAGGTGTCAGAGGGAGCATGGCTGACCAATCCCTTAATTTCAGACTTCTGGCTCCAGAACTACAAGCTGGCAAAATGTCATTTTAAGCTACCTTGTTTGTGGTTGTTCGTTACAGCAGCCCTAGGAAACTAACGCAAGGGTTATCTCTTCCATTCTTTTACCTTCCATCTGGACTTCATGAAAATTAATCCTTACGGGTAGACTAAGTTGAAGCCATAGAACACCCCTGTAAACTACCCCAATGGATAAGATCCCCTGAAACTGGAAATTAGTATCCATAACCCAAAGAGAAATGAAAACACGTTACTGCAACCCACCACCTTCAAACCTGAAAGTATCTCTGGAAACTCTGCCCTCCTCTCCTAAGGGAGTAATCCTGGAGAAGGCAATGAGGCAAATCCAGAAGCACCTGCAGTCAACTTCTGACCCTTGTTATTTGCTTTTCAGAATGCCCAGATCTAAAGGACCTTTAGTAACTTGATGTTCTAGCATGTGCAGGTATGAGCACATAGATGATGGCAGCTCTGTATCATTTTTTTAAAATATTTTATTTATTTATTTGAGAGAGAGAGAGAGAGCACAAGCAGGGGGAGCAGCAGAGGGAGAGGGAGAAGCAGACTCCCAGCCGAACAGGGAGCCCTAAGTGGGGCTCGATCCCAGGACCCTGAGATCATGACCTGAGCCAAAGGCAGACGCTTAACAAACTGAGCCACCCAGGCACCCCATTTAATGCAATCACAGCAAGTGCAACCAGCAACTAGGAAAATGGAACATTCCTGTTGAAAAGACTATAATAATAAAAATGTGATGCAAAGGAGATTCCAGTTTGCTCTGTTTGGAACAAAGATATATGATATACATTCACAAGGATAGAGGACAGCTCTGAAGAATCAGAGAACTTACTGTTAGAGCTAGTTATTTTTTTAGAGATCTCATATCATAATTCTATAGATGAGAAAAATCATTTCAAGGTATATCTTTAGGACACCATTGCCAACCCTGGGCTAGGCAGACTTTATACCAGGCTGCAATCAGTCTGCTTCTCTAACTCCAAAGAAGAGAGTGATAGTTATTTGTTCATAATATGCTTTTAGATATCCCAGCTAAAGCCAATTTTGTGTTAGAAAGCAAGCAAGCAAGCAAGGCCTACCATTTTAAAGTGGAAAATGGGTTTAGGAAAATAGAGAACATATTCCTATGCTATAAAAATCAAAATACTCATTGTTGAAATGTATCAGAAAGCATGACATTTAAGGTGACAATCTAGTAACTGAGCCTCTAAAGACCACAATTACAACTTGGCTTTTCTGAACAGGCATAAAAAAATTCCTTGCTTCTATATATAACAAAACAATAATATAATCAATAAAACACATTACAGTATTTACCAAACTGAAACAAACAATAAAATTTACTACCAGTCATTTTAAATAATACAAATATTTGTGGAATTGAGAGGCATGAAAGGAAAAAGCAAACTTGGATCAAAAATAAAATGTAAAAGATGAAAGGCCATGGAAAAAAATAATTCACAATCTCCCAGGTGGAAGGACGGTTAATACACAAATATCTAATCGACCAGAATGTTGTTCAACGTGAAGGCTTAAAACAGCATAGAGCTTCCTTTTAGTACTGACCACGTGCCAGACAATGATGGGAAGAATCCTCGCTTCCTCAGCCTTCCCGTAAAAGTACAACATTATAGAAGGTAAAGTGAGCAATAGAGAATGATGATCAAAACCCATTTTCAGAACTAACTCCTTCCATTTTCCTCCTTTTATTGATTTTTTTTTAAACCCACTTTGCACTCTCTCAGTCAGCTTGGTTGCAGGGAACATCATTTAATGTACCTTATTGATTCAATCATACACATTTATACTCACGTAGAAACTTTTCGTACAGTGTATGTATTAATCTTTTAATTATTAATGTAGGCCAGGAAACCTGAAGAGCTTTATTGTAAATATTTTTTATTTCTCAAATTATGGCCAGAAAATTATCAAAAATTTTCAGCACAGTAGTTTTCTTATAAAATGCTTGTCAACGGGTTATGTTTCAGAGGTGCAGTCAATAAGAATTTTTTTCTCAAAGTCAGAATTACAACTCATTGGATGAAAATATGTTGTTGTTGTTTTAATTTCTAGAAATATTACTGACATGCCCTTAATTTGTTTCTGGGAATGGCAAGCAAGTGTTCCATTTCAGTGTAGCCATATTCAGAGGACACAGAGCTCATCACAGGGAGCATAGTTTTTCAGGCAAAATGGCCACAAGGTTAAGACCCTGTGCTAACAGTTTTAAAGTGGCATGTATTGTCTGGTGAACTACCTGAATACATTTGCCTTCATTCTTAACATTTTGTCTCTAGTCCACAGTATGGCCCTCTACTCCCAGGTAAAGACTCATTTTCACCCAGATACCTGGTACTGGGTTAGAAACAGACATTGGGGCGCCTGGGTGGCTCAGTCGTTAAGCGTCTGCCTTCGGCTCAGCTCATGGTCCTGGGGTCCTGGGATCGAGCCCGGCATCGGGCTCCCTGCTCCACGGGAAGCCTGCTTCTCCCTCTCCCACTCCCTCTGCTTGTGTTCCCTCTCTTGCTGTGTCTCTCTCTCTCAAATAAATAAAATCTTAAAAAAAAAAAGCAGACATTAAGGGGACTGTCTGAATGGGAAACTCTGCAGACCCAGCCACAACGCTATAATGAAAGGTGGTTTGGGGGGCCTTTCACAGGAATGAAAAGGACGGTGCAGAGCCCTGACTGAAGACCGTGGGAAGCAGCAAAGTTTCAAGCTGAAAAAGAAATGAAACAGTGGCTTGTCATCCTTTCCTACGCAAATCTTCACCTCTCCCCCAAATCCCACTTCAGGTAGTTTTACATATCGTCAACTTAAACTTGGATGAATCAAGTGAACCAGAAGATATGGTCCTAATGCAGGCCACATCTAATTTCACTCTGCCACAGATTTCTGGTGGAAGGCAGCCTTAGACTTAGAATTTTTTCTTTTTCTGAATGTTGACCAACAAATATTTTCCCCTTGCACCTTGCACTTGCCAACATCATGGCAACAATGTGTGCATTAAAATTGAGTATAACCCCTAAGAAACACCTCCAGAATCATGGATCAAATGTGAAAAAATAATTTAAATTTGTATTGCTATATTTATGCCATTGTCCTTTCAATTTCCCCAGTCCTAGAAAACAGTAGGAAGATCTGCCACTTTTGGCCTAATTGTCCTGAAGATTAACAAAGGGTTACATATCTAAGAGTATTCATAGTAATTACCAGACAGCCTGGGCACTGGACTAGCGACTGATGCAGATTTCCTCAAGCAAATGTTGGTCTGGACCTGTGGGAAATCTCTGCACTGCTCGGCGGTGACAATGGATACTTGAATAGTCTGATGGGTTCTACTCTCTTCTGAGCTTCAATGTTCTGAGCATGGAATGCTTCTATTTGGCTCAGACCTTTACCAAACTATTCTACATTGGAACCATTCCACAGAACTAATCTCACTGACCAAGGACACCACCCATTTGCATAACTTATATACATTACCCAGAACACATATCTAATATATTTATATACCATGAGTGAAAAGCAGGATAATATATTCAACAAGAAAGGAGATGAGATTTGTCCTTCCAGAAAGGATCACTTGATTTAAAGGTCTGGTATCCACAAATATCAATGTTATCAAGCAAATCATAATTTGCAAATATCAAGAATATACATTGCCTTTTATTAGTTAAAATTCATGTATAGCTAATTTGCCAATCACACTGAAAATACAATGGGCCCTTACACAGCAAACATACCTAAGAATGTGGGGTCTAATTCTTCTGCTCCACACCCACACAGGGAATCAGCCTCACTTGAACCAATTTTGACTGGAGAACTGGGGCTGTGATTTTAAATCATTTTTCTCTTCCTTCTATAGAATTCTTTAACTTAAACCTGAAAGCATCCCCAATTAGTTTCCATGAAAATTCTGTGTATTTTAAATAAAAATGTGTAGGAAATGTTATCAATAAGATGGTATTTTCCAAATATTAAAGCACTGGGAATATTATATTATTTTATATTATGAACACTTTCAAAAGCCTTTTTACCCAAGCTCAGAGAGCACACAGTATATGATAAAACCTAGAGGAAAATAATCTTACACATTAGGCCATAGTACTTCAAATATGAGTCTTTTAACAGTTTTTCAACATTACAATATGTAGTTATACAGTCAAGTATATAGTCAAACAATCCAGTAATTTAAGCAACACCTCTGTGACATTAAATGAAAAAGAAAAAATACCTTATACCAAAAGTATCCGTTCTGTGGTTAACTGCCTTTTCCAGGTGTCATATACAGAATTACAATGGAACTAATTCTTAAGTTATCAATTAAAAAGGTTATTCGATTAAATACACTCATTTAAATGACCCATCTCTCATCCACATTTAAATAGAAACAATGCTTTCATCTACTACATTTCAGAGAAATGCCTTCCAAACAATATCCTTTAATTACATACCATTAGAGGTATTTAAAAAAAAATAGAGTAAGTTTAACATTCAACAGATATACCAAGATGGAAACTGATTCTACTCGGGCTATGTCTGCTCAGTTCCTTTTCATAATACCTGGTGAAAACAAGTATATCCTGATGACTGTTTGCCTCAAAAACTCAGAAACCACCTCATCTAATCATACTAGTTTTGCTAATCAGTAGCTTAATTCTTAAGATGGTCCACATTCACCCCGACTGAAGCTAAAAAAGGAAGAAGCATTGCCTTTAACCCAGACCTTCAGTGCGTTAGTAGTCCTTCCAGCCTATCTCTCCTCTGAACCTTCTTCTAAAGACCCTCACCCTCCATAACCATGGTGTAGTGAGTGTGCCTTTTATGGGCCATATTCACCATTTTGAACTTTAACCAATCTTCAAAAGCATATTTAAAAAAAAAATCTATCCTATCTTCCATTTCTTCTGCCTCCTACTGTTTCCTAGGTTCCAACCAGCTAATCAGATTAGTTGATTGACAACTGTTCACTAGCCATCATATAATGATTCATTCATTCAACAAATATTCACTGAGCACCTACTATATGACAGCACCCTTCTGGTGCTGGGGACATACTGGTGAATGATATCAGACCAAAATTCTTGCCTTCATGAGAGACTAACACAATACATAAATAAGTTAATTGATTAATAATAAATACACATGTATGCATATATGTAAACATATATATTCAGTTCAATGGCTCTGAGAGAAATAAAGAAAAAATAACATAAAAGGAGAGCTGTTGCGGTGGAGGTGCATTTTAAGAGATGGTTAGATAAGGTACTGGAGGGCTCATTGTTTTTAAAGCATCTGTACTGAGATACAATTGACATACATTAACTCATTTACAAACTTTACAATTCAATAGTTTTTAGTGTATTCACAGAATTGTGAAACCAACACCATAGTCAACCTTAGAACACTTCCGTTACTCCAAAAGAAGCCCCATACCTCTCAACAGTCACTCCCCATCCTCCAAACCCCCAGCTCTAGATATTACATTCTCTGTCTCTGACATACTACTACATTCTCTGTCTCTATAGATTTTCCTATTCTGGACATTTCCTATAAACGGCATCATGCAATATATGGTCTTTTGTGATTGGCTTCTTTCACTTAGGTATCCCTAAACCCATAAGCTTCATCCCTGTTGTAGCATATGTCAGTACTTCATTTCTTTGTATTGCTAAATAATATTCCATTGTATGAATATACCATATGTTGGCTTATCCATTCATCAGGTAATAGACATTTGCATTGTTTCCACTTATTAGCTATTATAATTAATGCTTTTATGAACATTTGTATACTAGTTTTTATGCAGACATATATTTTCATTTCTCTTGGGTAAATACCTATGAGTAGAAATGCTGGGTTACATGGTAACTCTATGTCTAACCTTTTGAGGAGCTGCTCAACTATTTTCCAAAGTAGCTGAACCTTTTTATATTCCACCAGCAGTATATGAGGGTTCCAACTTCTCCATATTTGGAGAATATTGTAATTATCTGTCCTGTAATTATCTTTTTGATCACAGCCATCTAAGTTGGTATGAAGTGGTATCCCATTGTGGTCGTGATTTGCATCTCACAGATGACTAATAATACTGAGCGTCTTTTTTATGTGCTTATTGACCATTTGTACATCTTTTTCAGAGAAATGCCTATTCAGATCCTTTGCTCATTTTTAATTAGGTTATGTCTTTTTATTATTGAGTTTGTAAGAGTTCTTTATATATACTAGATGCAAGTCCCTTATCAGATATATGATTTGCAAATATTTTCTACCATCTTGTGGGTTGTCTTTTCACTTCTTTATGATGTGCTTTGAAATACAAACATTTTTAATTTTGATGATGTCCAAATTATCTTTTTTCTTCTGACATTTGTGCTTTTGGTGTCATATCTTAGAAAGTGTTGCTTAATCCAGGATCATGAAATTTACACCTGCATCTTCTTCTAAGCATTCTATAGTTTTAGCTCTTACATCTAGGTTTTTAATCCATTTTGAATTAATATGTGTACCTGGTGTGAGAGAAGGAGGTGTAACTTTATTCTTTTGCAGATAGAAATCCAGTTGTCCCAGCACCATTTTTTGAAAAGACTATTCTTTCCCCACTTAACTATCTTGGCACCCTTGTTGAACTAAGTTAATTTTAACAGGATTTGTCTAGCTGCTATATTGAAAATATACTAGATGAGCAAGAGTAGAAACAGAGAGCAATTAGGAGGCTATTGTCATAACCAAGTAAGAGATGATGGTGGCTCAACCATGAGGGGGATAACAGAAGTGGTCAGATGTGGTCAAATTCTGGATACGTTTTGAAAGTTGAGCTGATAGAATCTGCTTAGAGGGGCACCTGGGTGGCTCAGTTGGTTGGGCGACTGCCTTTGGCTCGGGTCATGATCCTGGAGTCCTGGGATCGAGTCCCGCATCTGGCTCCCTGCTCGGCAGGGAGTCTGCTTCTCCCTCTGACCCTCTTCCCTCTCGTGCTAGCTCTCATTCTTTCTCTCTCAAATAAATAAATAAAAAATCTTTAAAAAAAAAAAGAATCTGCTTAGAGATTGAATGTGGATATGAGAAACATAGGGCTCAAAGTTGACTCTGATATTTTTGGTTTTGAAGTAGGACAGACTACAATTTTGGTTTGAGGAAGACTGACTTGATCACCCAGACTGCTGTTTTGAAATTAGATAGTAAAGGGATGTGAATAGAAGTAGAGGGATCAGTAAGAAGGCTATGGTGATAATCCCTCTTCAGAATTTATTTGAATTGTCATTAGTACTTCTTAAGAGACACGGTGACAAAACTCAAACAATTAATTGTCATGACTACAAATCTCAACAAAGGTCAGTAGAGAAGATATTATAGGCTTGGTGGGATATTAGGCACCCTTCAAATCATACTCCTCCCAGAACATTTTCACTGGAAGACAAGAAAGCCTCATTTCCTATTAACTCAGAAATTCTTTCAAGCAGATTTTGTAGTAGACTCTGTCATAGGTACAGCTCAGGGGGTTCTCAGGCGTAAATCCTCAAGTTCTATTAAAGCCTCTTGAGAAGATGGTCAGGGCACAACTAAAATAGCTCATACCACTGCACTGGGAAAAAAGCACTGCCGCTCTAGTATCCCTTGAAGAGACTTAATCTTCCTCCCCTGGCCTCAAGAGAGACAGATGAAGCAGGGTAAGTCCTGTAACACACAGGGAGGAAAAAGGAGCATTTAAGCTGTCTCTTTCTGCATAAAAACAGGGTGATTTTCTTCTGGATTTAGCAGATTTCCATTCTCTTCTTTCCTAGACAAGATTTCCGTGTCAGTGAAAATGTACCGTCCACGGGGCACAAGGAATAGCTAGTGTCCCTTTTAAGAGAAAGGATGAGACTTCAAGGCTTCTCTAAAAACAGGTTCTGGGCAACCCTGAACTAGTTCTGAGAACCTGTTATACAACAGACAAAAAGAGCTCAGTTCAAGATCCTAATAAGCCCCTCAAGTCATTTTTTTTTTTCAGTGAACCACAGCTAATGAGGAAGCAGTGCCTCTCAGCACTGGAGATATTCAGAGAAAAGGAGGCCAGGGTACCATGTCAAGGATTTCCAAGGCACACAAAGGAAAACGTAAATCTGTCCCCAGGCCTGGAAACAAGACAAAGACCAAGCGGAATCCTGGAATAGGCTGCTAATCAGTTATGTGTAGAGGAATGGAAGACATGTGATGAACCACTCCAAGAACTGATAATAAAACAAACAACCCAAATGTAAATATGAAGACTATTTGCTTCAATTAAGTCTAAGCTACAGAAGTGTGAACTTTAATATTTCTTCAGTGTACAGCTCTGCCAGTGCTTTCACCCTTATTAAAGTGTGTTTATACAGGGTTTGGCTTTTCATCTATTATGGAAAAATTACATCTTGCCAAAAGCACTACAGAGGCCTAAACACAGTAAATCCTCCACCGACCTTGAACCCAACCTAAAGCAAATAGTCACTCTCCTTGGTGCTGAACTGCCTAACTAAAGCACCGCATAAATGGCTGTGAATATAAATTACACCTACAATGCGTCTTAGCACTTATGGATTACCAACAGGGCACACATTTTTCCAGAAGGTAGTATTTGTAGAGGCACTGCAACATGAAGAAAACTCTTAGGGAGATAATTGGGAAGGCACTCCTTCGCAAATGATGGTCATGTATTTATTGAGCACTAAGAGTGTGCTGGGTCTTGAGCCTCACAGAGGAGGGAGGTAGCAAGGCTGCAGACACCTCTGGTCAGAAGGTTTCACAAGAGTGGAGAGAGAAGAAGCTGCTTAACAAAGGATACGCAAGAAGAGAAGCAACTGCAGTAGAAAGCCTGAACTGGTAAAGCATCATGAGACAGGTAACAGAAAGCAGAAGAGCAGAAGACAAAAACATCTGTCAGAATATCAATATAATGGAAAATGACATTTCCATTAGAAACACCAAGAAAATTTATCAACATGGAAAAGTGTTTATAAAATGATGCTAAATGAAAAAAAGGCAAGATATAACATGATAAATACACTGGGATTAAAATAATGTATACAAAAAGCTGAAGTATGGAAGGGAATAAAGAAAACTTAAAATCACCAGATGAGAGGTGAATTATGGACATATCAGTTTACTTTTGAAATTTCCTTTAATCTTATTGTCAAAACACATATGTACACATACACACTATATTTTTATAGGCAATTAGAGTATATGTGAATATAATGTGAATATTCACTGCAGCTCTGTGATGGTAAAAGATACACAGCTCAAATATCCATCTATAAGGGACAGATTACATAAGTCCTGGCCTAGACATAAAACGATCTCCTATACCACTTTAGGGGTGCCTGGCTGGGTCAGTCAGTAGAACTCACTACTCTTGATCCTGGGACCATGAGTTCGACCCCACATTTGGTGTAGAGATTACTTAAAAATAAAAAAATCCTTTAAAAAAAAGATCTCCTATACCACTTTAAAAATTGAGGTATATCTATTCCTATTGACATGAAGATAGGTCTATGAATTATGGCCAAGCAATATTTTAAAAAAGCAATTTGTAGAAAAATTTGCATGTTATAATGATATTCATATAAAATAAATATATTATACATGTGGGTATATACTCAGGAAAGACTTTGGAGTAATAGACCCTAAATGCAGGGAAAATTATAGGATCGCATATTTTCATCTCCTACATTAATCTATTTCTGTAATGTCTGCATCTTTGTAACCTTGCATTGCATGTATCATTGGAAAAAACATTTTAAAGAGTACAAGTTGAATTAAAAATTTTTGAAACAATTAGTATATGGGGATAAATTTTAGAATTTATCTTTGAGAAATGAGGGGTAAAATCTAAGAGGAGTTTTGAAGAGAAGAGGGTGGATGGGGATAGAGCAGTATATAGAAAGAGTGTAACTAAGGGAATGAAAATAAATGTTCATGCTAAGCTCTAACATGGGCAAGATTTACCCAATGACCTAAGTTGAGGGATAGCAGAAATGAGAAAACCATCTGAACAGAAAGTTAGGAGAAAGTTTTTGACAGGGTACAAAGGATTCACTGTTCCTCCAGAGTCCTGAGGAAAAGTGATGGGGAATTTCAGAAAGGTAGAAGGGAAGAGGTGGCAAAAACATGGAAAAGAGAGGTTGAGAATGAATGGGTGACAGTGAATAAAACAGCACAGAACGGAAGGAGAGCAAACAATTTATAAGGGGACTCGTAACATTTGGCTGAGTTACCAAAAGCCAGTCAAGCACAAAGTAATCTGGCTTCAAACCCATTAACCTAAAACCTGCTTTCTTGCCTCCACATAGCATCTGAACCTCAAAATGCAGTTTGTCTGCCCTTAACAAGTTCAGCAAATTTCAGTTGAAAATCACTGTTCCTATATATCACTTTAGTCTGTGTCTCCAAGTCTCAGATGTTCCTGGGAATTGGGGCAGCTAATTTGTTCAGGCTGGAAAGCTGACAAACAATGTATTTGGTACCACTCAGTACAAAAAGTAAAATGACTGGCTCTACCATTTACAAGCACATTAAAATGACTACATGCTTCAGATTCCTATTCTAAAAAATGGGTATAATTTCAAAGAACTGTGAGATTCAAATGATAGACAAATGATAACTCAGTGCCTGGGACACAGCAGACACAAAATAAATATTTCTGAGTGAACAAATGAACCGATGTAGTGGGTACCGTACAGTACTATTACCGTGCACAGAAAGACCGTATAGGAAAGGTCAAATCCTGCTGGATTCTATCTCTGCAATAACGTCCAGCCACCTCCTTTTAACATTAAAGTCTCCCATTTACTGCTTCTATTACTGTTATTGGCCTTCATAAGCAAACTTCCTAGGCATCTGTAACCCTTTCTCAATTCTGAAAAGTGTATTTCTGTGCTTTTTGCCTTCTCTCTTTAGAACTCTACAATCTAAAATGGTGACGGCTGTGTCCTTATACTTCAAGAGCAGGCAAATAACCAACTAATACTATAAAGCCATGAAGAGAAGAAAGTATTTCTAAGCCTTCCTCAGATCCAGGGCGAACTTGCTGGTGCCACTCTGTATGTGGTGGCAGTGAAGGGGATCCCAGATCATCTGGCAATGTTGAGGCAAAACAATTTTGAGGTCCTAGCTATGAACAGCACATCAAAAAGGATACCTTTTACTTAAAAGACCTAAGATTAAGCAATACTCTCTAGACTAGAGTTTATTCATGTAGGTCCATAAATCCCAAAGAAGTCCATGGACAGAATTCATGAAGGTACTTACACTCAGATGGGAAAACATTACATCTGTATTTTCACCAACTTCTAGCTAAAATTTAGCATTTGCTTCCATTATGAATTTGGGCAAAAAATCATGGTAGTATTAGTGGTACTTCTACATTTGTTACAACAGAAGTGATAGATATTTTCATATCTCATTGTAATTGTTGCTGATATTTCAAAATATCATCTATATCATCACTTATAACCAGTTTGAAATTATAGTGGTCATTATACCCACTGCTAGACCGAATGCAATGTGTTAATTAAAAAAGCATATGTGTTACTACAAAACAAATTTGTTTTAATAACTCAATAACTATAATTGGGACAAGACTGTAATTCATTCAAGGTTCAGAATTGGTTCCTTCTCATTTTATGTATTTTACTTCATGCATTCACATACTTGACTATGTCTTGAGAAGCAGGACACAGACTCCACCAAACTATGAAAGATGTCCATGACACTAAAAAGGTTAAGAAAACCTGGCTCTAGGTTTTCAATTGTCCAACAATTAAAAACATTACATAGGCACCAATCCCATTGCTTCAAACAGTTTTAAATGTGAAGACAAATACATTTGAGAATCTGCTACCATTTTGAGATGTAGGGGTTATTTATACTGACTAAAAAGTTTAAAAGCAATGGCATGAATTACATAATAGAGCAGCCTATGAATGAAACAAGCCCATTTGAATTCTTTTTATTACCTTTAAGTAAGTATAGGGTTAAAAACACAAGTATTTGAGTCAAGGACTTGGCTCTGAATCCTATTTCAAATTTACTATCTGGCTTTGGGCAGGCCAGTAAACCTCTCTAAGCCTCATTTTTCTCATCTACAAAACGTGAATGATAATACCTGCCTCAAAGCATTATTAAAAGGATTAAACAGTACAGCAAAACACTAAATAATACATGAAAAGTACTTAGCACAGTACCTGACATAGTAAGCACTCAATAAATTATAGTAATGGTACTGTTTTATTTTAGTTATTAATGCCATTTAAGTCAAAATTTATATTGAGTCTTTAAGATGATTTCTTTAAAAGATTATATAATTAAGAGGCAATATAATACACTGCTTCAGAACACAGACTCCAGCAACAGACTACCTGGGTTTGAACTTTCCTCCACCATTTACAAGCTGTGTAACTCTAAGTTACTTAATTTCTGAGATTCAGTTTCCAGATCTGTAAAATAGGAAAAATCACAGTATCTACCTAAGATATTTGTTACAAGGATCAAATTAGTGACCATATGTGAAGCGCATTAAAAAGTGCCTGGCACACAGTAAATACTTTGTAATTCTCAGCTATTATTGTCATTATCAATAGTTATCATATAATGGTTTCTCATCAGGTTATGGTCAAGAACTCTTTCTCCCTCTCATCTGAATTTCAGTGAAGATTTATTATAAATGAAGTAGAATTAGTCCCATTTAAAGGAAAGTATTTACATGACCATATTTTGATGTCAATAAGAACAAGGCAGGAACAAATTCAGCTACAATTATGTCCTAGGGAGGATAAGAAAGACCTCACTTCCCCTGGTTTTGTAACCAAGTCAGAGCTTATGCAAGAATCTTCAAGGTTTGAAATACTTCTTTTATGGCAACAGATCTGTGTCATATAGGGACAAACATAACTTTGCTTCTGTACCTTTAAACAGGTGCAGAGAAGGGCCTCTGTGGCCCGGGCTGGAGCTCACCTTGGAGAAAGGAGCCATGGAAATGCTGGGCTCAGTGACTACAGCAAGGGCCCTGTCAGCATCACGGGAACAGAGATGTACCTGTTTCTCAGCAGGGGACAGGCCTTGCTCCACCTGGCAATTAGTAGGCTTTGACTTAATTTAAAATCTACACAAACCACTGATCTGAGAATGTGAGAATGTGACTGGTGTTATTTTCTTAACTAAGAGTAACAGTAAAAACAACAATGATATTAACAAACATATTCACTTCTCTCCATCTTTTAAGGTAGTTGAGTAATTAGTAACTCAACAATTAGTAATCACAGCAAAATTATAAAGCAGATAAAATTACTCTCACCATCATTTTATTTCACTGTTTTTTTACTTAAGATCTTTAAGAATTCAGGGTTCTTTGCTGAATATAATACTAACCCTCCCAGCATGGAAGATAAAGAATACTAAAACCAAGTTATGGTACATATGGCAATAATTCTAACATACAGTAAAATTAATGCTCATCACCATCCCCAATACCCAACAAAAATGTAAGTGCTAGATCTGATTTTTTTTTAAATGATCAAAAGATTACTAAACCACCAGTGTTAAAAGTCAGAGGCAATAAATCTTTAGTTTTTCCCCAGATGCACAGAGGCATCCTTTGGAGATTTAGCTTTCCAACACATATGGCTAAAGATCTGTTCCCAGGAAGAAAAAAAAAAAACAAGAAGTTTTTCTTACCAGGAAAGCAAAATTTGGCATACTCTGGATTTAGTGACCAGAGATTACCAGGTAGTGGAAATACTTACAGTGGAATCAAGGCAGATTAGGGGGGTTCTCCTCTTTAATGCTCTA
Source organism: Callorhinus ursinus (assembly GCF_003265705.2). Taxonomy (NCBI): domain Eukaryota; kingdom Metazoa; phylum Chordata; class Mammalia; order Carnivora; family Otariidae; genus Callorhinus; species Callorhinus ursinus. The sequence continues at coordinate 49,511,419 of NW_027397069.1, forward strand.
CTCATGCCAGTATCATTATTTCCAACATCCCTTAATGGGGTCCAAAGTAAAACATTCCAGCTGAGGGATTAACAGCTGCCCTTGCAATGCTGACTTTTAATACCACAAGGAGCTTTCAAAGCACCCCAGGGAGAGGTGGGCCTTGTCTTTAGTGCTTGGACCACTGGAGCTAAACCACACTGAGATGCCTTCCAAATATCCAGGCTGCTGAGCTTGGTTCTCAACTCCATTCACGTGATTCTGCAGTGGAGCACTTTGACAATTTAGATGAAGGCAAGGCATCTGATCTGGAATCTTTGGTCAAAAGATTCCTTGGAAAAAGGATTGGTGAATGTGCCTTGGAAAAAGATTGCTGAATGTGCCCTCTACATCAGCAAGTGGGGTAAGGAGAAGACAGAAAAGAAAGTCAAGAATGTATATTGATGTGTATGCATTCACACAGGTGGCATTTGGTACCAAATTTCTATGTGATCAAATTTCTTTCAGGTCCGTTCAAAATAAAATATTTTCTTTGGAAGTGTTCATATAGAACCTTCAACAATGGAAAATTCTCTTCTTATTTAACTAAAATCCTACCTATCTTTAATTATCATAGTTAAGTGCTCATTCTAGTATGAGAACAATCTTTCTTAAAATAAATACGGCTTGTCTCTGCCCAGATTGAACACCTTAAGTGGCTCCCCTGTGCCTACTAGCCAAAATCCTAATACTGCAGGATGACAAGCAAGACCTAATGGTCTGGACCCTACCAACTTGTCTAGTTTCACTTACCTCCATGGCTGCTGTGGGCCCTAAATCTTTTTCATATAAACTAAAAAAAAGATGCTCAACCTCTCAGAAAGTCCTCAGATTTTTTTTGCCATGCTCCTTCACACCTCTCAGCCCTCACCAACACTAGCTCTATACCTGGAATATTTTGTTTTTATAGCAGTTCTGACAAATGCTTATTCTTCTTTCCCAGCTCAGCAAAGATCACCTCCCCTGTAAAGTCTTTGCCAGCTCTCCTCTCCCAGGAAAGACTGACCCACTCCTTTATGGCCACAAAATGTCTTGTCCATTCCTGCCCTCCTGCCCACCATAGCACTTTACTGTACTATTTTTAATAGCCTTATGGAGAAATCATTCAAATTCAATATACTGCACATTTTTAAGTGTATAATTTGATACGTTTTAACCTATGCTATTCCTGTGAAACCATCACTATGATAAAGATAATGAACATATATATCCACCTCCTCTGAGGTTTTTCATCTTTCCCTCTCATCCTTTCCTGCCTTTCTCTATCCCAAGGCGAACACTGATTTGCTTTCTGAAACTATAAACTCATCAGCATTTGCTATAGTTTTAGATATAAGGAATTGTACACTATGGACTTTTTTTTTTTTTGCCTTGCTTCTTTCACTCAGCATAATTATACTGAGATTCATCCATGTTGTTGCATGAATCAATAGTTCCTTGGATTTTATTCCTGAGTAGTTTCAACATAGATATGGACATGCTGCAGTGGGTCTGTCCTTTCCTCTACAGATGAACATTTAAGTTGTTTCAACTTTCTGAGTATTACAAAGTACGATGCTATGAACATTCATATATAAGTCTTTGTACAGACATGTTTTCTTTCCTCTTGGGTAAATATTTAAAGGTTAGAATGGATGAATCATGTGGTAGGTGTATGTTTAATTTTTAAGAAACTGCCAAACTACTTTCCAAAGTGACTGTGCCATTTTACATTTCCACTAACACTGTATGAAAGCTCCATTTCCTCCATATCCTCACCAACATTTTATATGGTTAGTTGTTTTAATTATAGTCATTCTAATATGTCTATTATGCTATCTCATTGGAGTTTTAATTTGCATTTCCCTAATGATTAATGATGTTAAGCATCTTTTCATGAGTTTATTTGCCACCCATATTTCTTCTTTGGTGGAATATCTGTTCACATGGTTTGCCCATTATTTTGGAGGGTCCCTTGTTTTCTTATTAAGTTTTGAGAGTAATTTATAAATTCTGGATGCAAATCTATTATCAGATATATTTGCAAATATTTTCTCCCAATCTGTGGTTTATGTTTGCATTCTCTTCATAATATCTTTTGAAGAGCAGAAAATTTTAATTTTGATAAGATCCAATTTATTAACTTGTTCTTCTATGGACTGTGGTGTTGGTATCATATCTAAGAAATCTTCGTCCAACTCAATGTCACAAAGATTTTTTTCCTATGTTGTTTTAAAGACTTATTTATTTTAGAGAGAGAGAGAGAGAGAGCATGAGTGAGCAGGGGCAGGGGGAGAGAAAGATAAGCAGACTCCCCACTGAACAAGGAGCCTCCCCTTGTAGGGCTCCATCCCATGATCCTGAGATCATGATCTGAGCCAAAATCAAGGGTCAGACGTTTTAACCAACTGAGCCACCCAGGTGCCCCTCCTATGTTTTTTTTTTCCTACAAGATTTATAGTTTTAAGGTTTTACATGTATGTCTACAATCTATTTTGTATTCATTTTAAAAATATACTATAAGGTATGGTTCAATATTTATTTTTCCCCTTATGGATATCTATGTGTTCTGGAGACATTTGTTAAACAATTCTTTCTCCACTGAAATGACTTTTCACCCTTGTCTAAAATCAATTGTCTCTATATACATGGATCTATTTCTGACTCTCTCTGTTGTTCCAATAATCTGTCTATTGTAACACCAGCACCTCACACTTTATTACTGAGCTTGAAATCAGGTAGTTTTAGTCCTTCAACTTTGTTCTTTTTTTTTCAAGGTTGTTTTGACTAGTCTAGGTTCTTTGAATATCTTTGTGACTTTCTAGATTTCTCTTGTAATTTCAAATACTGCTGGCATTTTGATTGGGGTTGCCCTGAATCTGTAGATCAATTTGGAGAAAACTGACATCATAACAAAATTGAGACTTCAATTATAGCTCTCCATTTATTTAGATCTTCTTTTTCTCCACAATATTTTATGGTTTTTCAGTGAAAAGGTTTTGCACATCTTCTGTTAGATTTACCCCTAAGTATTTCATATTTTTGGTGCTAGTGTGAATGGCATTTTTATTTTAATTTCTTATTGTTCATTGTTAGTATATAGTAATATAATTGATTATTGTAATTTGATATGCCATCCTGGACTCTTGCCAGAGGACACTGGAATTAAGAATTAAGATTAACATCTCAATACCTAGAGGGACAAAGGAAGTTGATTACAGCTACATATAGGAAAAGCTGTGCCATGAAGATATTTACATTTGCTAGGGGAGAGAGGACAAGTACAGATACATCTTCAACATTTCTGTTTCTATGTTTTTGGCCTAGATGGTTTGAATGAGTCTTTGAGCTCACTAGTCAAATAGTATAGGAAAAATTCTACTACTTAGTGCATATAGTCCTTCCTACACAGTTTCTGAAATGTGAGAGTATAATCCCTTGCCACCGAAGAGAAACCCCAGGGAGACCAGCAGCAATAATGCTTCATCTTCCTTTTGGTCTTGAATCTTTTAGGCTGGTTTCTGCTTCTTTTTTTCATCCTGATATGACCAAGTTTCCTTAATAGGAATCTAGCCCTTACATTTCAGAACTGGGACTTAAACTGGAGTATTTCCTCTATGTCTCTACTTGTGTTTTGAATGATTAGTCTTGGGTTCCTGATTTTAAATCGTACATATTAATTCATGTTGACTACCTGTATAACCAAATCTGCTTATATCTTGTTGCCCTTACATCCATAAATAAGATGCTTGCTTCACAATGCAGCATATCCTGTTTGCTGCACTCATTCTCCTACACTAGAAAACTCGGAGGTCACGTGCTTCTCCATCCTTCATATTGCCAGAACTCTATCTGCTCTGCACATAAAAGAAAGGATTCTATTGTTAACAAACCCCAAACACAAACCACTTCTCTATTCCACACTGCACAGAAAACTTCAAAGCATGTTCCTAAGTGAAAGGATTTTTGGCTGAATATGAGCATTTTCAGCTACCCCCATGTCTCCAGATGTCCATCGCTGTCAAAAGCATCATCTTTGAGTATGAATGACACACTGAATGAAGGGAAGAGGGAAATAGAGACACCAGGGGCACTGCATACAGAATTAACATCAAAGAATGAAGTCTGGTCAGAATTCCCTAATCCTGCCTTCTCTCTCTCTATGTTGACGTAACAGTCATTCAGGAGGCCTCTGCCGCCACCACTTTAATAAGGGCCTTTTACCCCTGTGAGGTTCTAATGCCTCTTACATTCATGCTTCCTCTCTGGTTATAAATCATTACCTGTGGGCCCTAAATCTTTTTCATATAAACTAAAAAAAAAAAAATTTTATAACATAATACATTTTTACAGCATAAGAATAGAAAACCCAATTAAACCTAAATAAAAAAAAACAAATCATCATTAAGCTTACCAGTCCAAGATTACAACTCCTAACATCTGATAAGTATTCTCCCAGACTTTTCTCCTCTGCTACAACATTTTCAACAAAAATGAAATCATAAAGTTATCCACTATTGTCTTCTAAGTTGTCGATAGGTAATATGGCAGCAAGACATGTTGATTACTTTTTGGTGTGACTTAGCAAAAGAAGTCACGTGTTACAGAGAGCATTAGGGCTTCAACCAAAGCTATAAAATAATTAAGGTGTGAGACCTGCACTCCCTCCAGCCAGCCCAAGCAGAATTAACTAGCAAATGGAGAAATCTCCTACTAATTAGAAAACCAGAGCCAGAACACTGTCACTCAGCCAGGTCACGTGAGACACCTGTCCACAGACAGAGTTCTCAGCAGCCTATGCGTACAGGTGGTTGCACACCTGGGGCTGGGAGGGTGAAAAGAGTTGAGGCCATGGCATTACTAGTGAGAAGAAGAAAAGTGCCAGATGTCCAGAGAAAAACATGTATGAGGTGGGAGATTCAACATATCATTCGCCATTTTTATGTACATCCCTGTCACTCACTGGCCTAGAAGTCCTCAGCACGTATGTTATTCCTCCTTTTTATCCCTAGTCCCTGGCACTTAGTAAGGATTTGCTGAATGAATTTAGGGGCTGTCCCAGAAGCAGTTGAGTTGAAAATGATTAGGCAGAAATTAGCCAATGTAGCACATTACAAAAAAAAAAAAAAATGGAACTATCATCTCTAACAATGACTGTCCCATTTTGATTTAAATGGAAGTAAATCCTGTGTATGTTAAAGGTAAGTGCTGGTAAATAAGCTGGAAAATATTAGGGCTCTAAGTATCCTTAATTCAATTTCTTACACACACACACCATTTTCCAACTCCCAGTCAAATATATTTTCACTAACGCACAGTTTCCAAGGTTAATGTGTGTTATGAAGGGAAAAAAATGGGTGAAAGATAATTATACAAGATGCCTGATATGGTGTATTAATTGTGAGAGGGCCCCCAATTCCCCCAATGTACCCCCATGCCCTTTGATATTTGACTTTGCAGCTTCTCCCATCAAGAGGTAGACAGAGTCTATTTCCCCACTCCTTGAATCTAGCTTGGCTTTGTGACTTGTTTTGAGTAACAGAACACAGGGGAAGTAAAGGTGCACCAGTTCCAAGATCTCAAAAGACCTTCTGTGCTTCTACTCTCTCAGAACTCTGCCACATCACCAAGCTGGCCTCCTGGATGAGAGGCCACATGGCTGGCCATCCTCGTTACTCTAACAGATAGCCAACCACCAGCCCTGGGACCATCCAGCCCTGAGCCGTGCTGCCCTGAGAACAGAGACAGGACATTTCACCAAAGAATTTGGAAAATGCAAATTAAAACCGCAATGAGATATCACTAGATACCTGTCAAGTAGCTAAATTAAAAAAAATAATGACAACACCAAATGCTGGCAAGGATGCGGAGAAAGCACATCACTCATACATTGCTGATGGGAATGTACAAGGGTACTGCCACTGTGGAAAACAGTTCGGCAGTTTCTTATAAAACTGAACATAAAACTACCTACCAATTGCACTCTTGAGGATTTATCCCAGAGAATTAAGAGCCTGGGACATGTTCAAACTAGAAACCTATACATGAACGTCCATAGCAACTTTATTCATAGTAGCCCAAAACTGGAAACAACCCAGAACTTCTTTGACAGGATAATGGTTAAAAAGCTGGACTACTCAGCAAAAAAATGGAACAAACTTTTGGTAAACACACCTTAGATGAATCTCCAGGGAATTATATTGCATGAAAAAAAGCTAGGCCCAAAAGCTCACATACTGTATTTACAGAACATTCATGAAATGACAAAATTATAGAATCTGGAAAATAGATTGGTGGTTGCTGGGGCCACTATGAGGAGGGGCAAGAGAGGAGGTGGGTGTGGGCATAAAAAAGAATAGGGCAAAGTGGGGGATCCTCACTGTGGTGGAAATGCTCTGTATCTTAACAGTATTAGTCAGTACCCGAGCTGGAACATTGTACTATAGTTTTGCAAGATATTACCATGTGGAGAAACTATGTAAAAAAAATGAGATCTCTATTATTTCTTATAACCACATTTGTATCTATAATTATCTCAAAATAAAAAGCTTAATTTAAAGCTAACTACTTGAGGGGCGCCTGGGTGGCTCAGTCAGTTAAGCATCCAACTCTTGGTTTCAGCTCAGGTCATGATCTCAGGGTCGTGAGATCAAGCCCCATGTCAGTCTCTGTGCTCAGCACAGAGTCAGCTTCAGATTCTCTCTCCCTCCCCCTCTGACCCTCTCCCCTTCCCTCTCAGCTCTCTCTCTCTCTGTCTCTCTCAAATAAATAAATAAAATCTTTAAAGCTAACTACTTGAATGGCTTTGGGCAAGTTACTGAACTAACTTGTAAGCCCTGGTTTCCTTACCTGTAAAACAGAGATAAAATAGTACCTATGTAATAGAGCTTAAATTAGATTAAAAGAAATGATATTTATAATATTCTTACAGGATGATTAGTATTCAATAAATGTTGTTATTGATAATATTAGTAGCAATAGTAACAAACAGTAACAAAAATAATAAACAGAATCACAAATAAAGATGTCTATTTGAAGTCCATTCAGATTTTGGGGGCATGAAAGCAAGGCAATAGTATCAATTCATGTTGTCAGGGTGCTAACTAGAAAACAGACTTAGAGCAAGGAAAAGGAGGCTGTACTTGCTCAAGGACCAGGAAACAGAGAAAGGTGGCTCTATTTTAGGAAAAGCTATAGAATGGAACAAAGAAAACATGTGTCAGAAAATTAAATAAATGAAAACCTGGGCTGGAAATTGATTAGTCTCTATAATATGCCTAAAGATATATAATTAAACATATACCCCAAGAGTCACAGAATCTTGGAGTTAAGTTAAACTTATCCCCCATTTAACTTCTAAATCTCTCCAGCTATTCTGAAATAGTCCCTAAAATGCCCAATAAGGAAAACGTCTCACTTAAAAAAAAGTGATGGAGATGACGGAGAAGCCACTACCTATCACAGTAATTGTAAAACTCTAAATCAGAAGTGGACATTCCTAGCTGCACATGAGAGTCATCTAATAAGCATTGAAAGTAAGAATTAAAGGTTTCCACAGATACAGCATTTTATAGCACCTTGGAATGATAAAGAGGAATGGCTCTTCAGTATGTGGATATAAGCAACCCTTTAAGATAACTACTTCTTTGATGGTGTCTGAATCCAGCTAGGGTACAGGTAATCAAGCTGCACTATATTTAGGTACATCCATCCATCCATTCAACAGACAATCACTGACCATCTTCTATGTGATGGGTACCATGTTAGATGCCGGAACTACAACTATGAACAAGAGTGACATGGTCTCTGCCTTCATGAAACTTATATTCTATCAGGAGAGTAATATAATTGCTTAATCATTCATAAAATGTACAATGATGGGGATTACAGAGGGACTTTGGGAATACCTCACTGGATGCAGAAGCATCCACTCACCTGAAAGGCTTTCAACAGTGTTTAAGACTCTCCTTCATACAAAGATATACTGTGAAAACATAGTGCAATTATTTACGTGTTCGTTCATTTATTCATTTTTGCCATTTAGATAATGAAAATAAACACCTGATTTATCTGTCATCATCAAAGAATATTCTGATCTGTTTAGGTGTACTTTCTAGACAGTGGAAAACCATCACCCTGGGCTAAAATTTTATTTAAAACTTCTAAAAACTATATCCTAAAATGAGCCATCGTGCATGGCTCTGCATCACTAAAACAGACAAATGATTGTAATTTACTTTCAATGGCCCCTGGTGACATTATGAATGTCAGTACCAGGTACTCACTTTGAACTCTCCTGGGTGGAGAGGACTGGAAGTCTCGCTGCATACTACAGCGGGCTATCTGTGAATGTCCCCCACCCCCCGCCCCTGGTACATCAGCATGTTTGCCTCCCACTACACATCCCCAGTGCAGGGAGGCTTTGTTTCCTTTAGGGCCTGGTAACTCTTCTGGCTCTATCCATACTGCCTGCCTCTACCATCATTCCTTCCCTCTAACCTGCTCCCTTTGCTAAACTGGTCTCCTTCTTTTTATAAGCTAAATCAAAAATGGAAATTTCCAAGGGAACCCAAACAATGGCTACCATATATAAATTTAAAGTAAAAAGATCCTTTGCCCAAAACAGAGTTAAATGCATTAGATCTGTAGAAAATTTTTTCAGGGGGTCCACGGGATACTGTGCTTTCCTTTTTTTTTTTTTTTTTTTTTCAGGATCCTGAAATTTTTTAGAGCATTACTGTAAAAAAAAAACAAGAAACAAAACACTCTCTGCCTGGCAGAGAGTGTTATGTCAATTATGATTATATAACATTTTCCCTACAAACAGTTCAAATACTTGTACAGTTACCTCATTTATTTTCCCCAAATTCCTGAGATAGAGAAAAAGGCCAGCGTAATTATTAATACTTGGAGAGAGAAGCTTGACTACCAAGATTTGAAGTGAGTTGCCCAAAGTCAAAGAAAGAGGCCTGAGGGTCTGTCTTCCTGCCTCCTCGCCTTCATTTTCTTTCAAGGAAAGAGTATTTCCAGAGCAGAAATGCCCACAGGTACCTAATTTTCCTCTGAGATAGAGAAATTGAGGTTCAAAAACAAAACAAAACAAAAACAAGTTCCTCAGAACTAAGATCATTAAAAAATATTTTAATAAATGCTTTCAGTCTGAAGGAAACCACATTTCATAGGAAAACTAATGGAAAATACTTAAAACATAGGAAGGTACTCTCATCTTTCTATACCACCACATGAACTTGTCACCTTTCCAAACTCCTTGAAATTACTTCAGATAAATGCAGTAACTCTCAGAGCACATTTCACATGGTTAAAAATATATATATATTCTATATATATATAGATATATATAAATATATAAAATATATAAAACTACACACTTTCACAGAAATGACTGCATTAGCGTGTTACAAATATCAACTCCCTGCCCACCATCTTCAGATGTCTCCTCACTTGAAGGCATTAGACTGGGCGGTTTTCAGATGAATTTCACTCTATTAGGACCTGCCTCTTCTTGTTTTTCAACTAGAGGGACCCTGGCCTCTTCCTCCTCATTTATGTCTGCTGAAGCACCCAGGGTTCCTGCTATATAACATTTTTAAGCCTTCACAATGTTCTCACAGCTTTAAGCCAAGTCCATGTCACTTTCCAGCCTCAATTAGTAAAATACTACAAACTTTTACAAAAGAGAAATTGGAAACTTTGTTCCATGTGGTCAGAGGAACAGGAAGAGAAACAGAAATAAAATTAAAAGCAGTGTCCCTTCCCTTCTCTAGATCATGCTGTCTCCTCCTGCAAACCTAATTAATACACATCTCCCTTTACTTTTTGTACACCTAACATCAAACAAAGCTGGACTTACTGGTGCAAGTAGAAGAGTCATGTTTAACGTGCCTGGGTGTATCTGGGATGGATATAACTGCTGAAATCTATCTTGAGGGATAGCTCAGTGTAGGCAAAAGTATGAAGAATTCATCAGGCAACATCTCCGTTAGGTGAGAAACTCATAAAGGGTGTCTGGGGACAACTTAAGCTTTGTTACCACTTCAGTCTCTCCTTCTTACAGTGTGCTCCCTGTTCTGAGCTCTGGGAAAGATGAAAGCTACACATGTACCCATCTGCATTTCTTCCATACATGCCTCCCATCCCATACGCCCTGGATTCCCCATCCTGTCGACAGCCTACCGTTGAGAAGAATGAAGAGAAGGTGGCCAGGTAGCTATTACTCACTCTACAGGTCATCCATGTACCAGGGTTCTGTGATAAATGGGGGTAGCTAAGTTGGCTTTAACTATCAGAATCTCCATTTTCTTCCTTATCAACTTCCTCACCTGTTTCATGAGCCATGGGATAAAATCTCAATTTAACTCTCTAGGACTGTTCCTATGTCTTCGAAGCAGTAGTAGCTCTAGTAAATACTGAATTAGACAAAACAATATAAAAAGAAAAGTGGAGGGCTCCCTGGGTGGCTCAGTTGGTTAAGCACTGGACTCTTGATTTGGGCTCAGGTCATGATCTCAGGGTCGTGAGATCGAGCCCCCGTGAGGCTCTGTGCTCAGCACGGAGTCCGCTTGAGATTCTCTTCCTCTCCCTCTGCCCCTCCCCCCACTTGTGCTTGCTCTAAATAAATAAACAAATTTTTTTTTTTTTAAAGTGGAAGCACAACCTGGATCTCTTGCCTCCAACAGGAGTAAGCCAGTGGTGTCCATTTTCACGAGATGAAAATTAATAATCTGGGGCAAGCACTAATTTGTAATCCAACAGTCCAAAAAAGGCACTGTAGGTAGCTGACTATGGATTTAGGCAAGATATTTACTCTCTTACTATTTATAATTCAAAACAATACTTACACTATACTTAAAGTCAGAAAATATTTTTAGGAAAAGAGTGTTGCATAATATGAAGGCTGTGAAGTAGTACATGAAATATTTATTCAATATTTATATTTTTGTTAATGTAATGAAGGTGTCAAAGTGATGATTCAGTCAATTCTCAATTATCTCTACTAATGGAGTTGATCAATACAATAGTTTAAAATGGCAGACCATGTAGTTTAACCATGGCTAATAAATTCACTCTTTATTATTAATATATAGGTGCACTGAACAGCTTTTAAATTTAACAGTTCATCATTTCAGAGTAGTTGAGAATCTTAAAGGGTCATTTTATCCAACCCTCCTTATTTTGCACCCAAGTGAAGTTAGGCTTAAAATGTTTAAGGGACTTAAACATTTGTTAAATGGAAAAGCTGGGCCTTAATCTAACTATTCCAACTGACATCATGAAGAGCCAAGAGGACCATATTCAAAAGAAGTCTGAAAACCAACTAGCTGCCTTAGTGTCTTCCCTCCCTAACCCCATCCTTTGTTCAACCCTCAGGACTTCCTTCCCAAAATACCAGCAGCAAAATGCCTACTGAGAACCTCCTATGTATAGTCTCAGATTTATCTGATACTCCAAATTTAAACAGGACCTAACATCCTTTTATTCTTCCATGGTTGTTGAGTGTTACCTTCCATGAGGAAGTAATTTGTGGTATGACTTAAAGAAAACTTTATTGAAAATTGCTAGCCTACAAATAAGCAAAATGCTTTATAAGTCAATAATGTAAAGAGTGATAACAACTTAAAAATAGAACGAAAACACAATCTAGAAGTAGAGAGTTACATATATTATCACAGTATATAAGACTCGGAGAATTTGTGTCCTAAACATATGAGAATGTATCCTGTTCTTGAAGAATTTCAAAGATTCCACAGCTTTTCACAACATTCTCTAGCAGCACATTTTAATGTTTACCTCTGTCACCACTGTCATAAAACACCCATTTAAAACCTACCTACTGCTGCTTAATAGGCATAGTGTTTATTTTAATTTTGCCAAAATGAGATCAGTGAAGATAGAAACATGTGCCTCTCGGGTATCACACAGTATAGAAGAAAAAATTCCCAAAACCCACCTCTCCTTAATCCCAACCCACACCATGAACTATCTATGAAAACATTTTTAAACATAAAAAAATTAAAGTGATTGAGCAAGTTAGACAAACCCTTAGATGTTTGTGAAAAAGAACAGAAGGCCTTGTATTCCTCATAAACCCGGCTGAGAAAGGAGCTCCCTTATAACACCACAACCAGGAACCAGGATAATTACAATAGAAGTACTTTATTTGAAATCATGAAAAGAGTTACACTTGATCTTCTTGTTAGCAGGGGCTGTGCAGACAGCAACATTTACTGTGAAATGTAAGGGCAGATAACAGCTGATTTGAAAGGGGATTGTGTAAATCTAGTTAAAGAGCAACTTTAGAAGATTATTTTCAATTACTGAGATAACATCATGGCTCTCAGGAAAAAAAAAATGGAAAGGTTTGTTCTTTACACCACATACAGTGTACAAAATCTAACAAAACTGCCTGCTTGCAAGCAATAACATCAGCCAGCTACTAATATGCCTTACCTCCACTTTACCCTCCTTCTTCAAGTCATTTTCAATTATTTCTAGCACTTACTCAGCTTTTGTGAACAAAAAGTCATTTTCAACCAGAGAAACAACTTCAAAAAACCAAACCCTTCCAAATAATTACTAAAGCCTCTAGATTTCCAAGTGCCAAATACACATAACTTGGGAGAGCTCCAAACTAGGGCTGGGGTCATGCAGCAAAAATGCACCTGTCTGTGGTTGATAAAATGGCATTTGCTTTTCCTGTAAGAACATTTAACTGAGACCATCTGGGCCTCAGTCCCCAGTTACTTCACCTTAATACATAGGAGGACACACGTATTCATACACTGACCAAAAGATAAGCTACACCTCTCAAGCCACATGAGATAACCTTGTCACATGAAACCCCTAGCTGTCATATTCTTCAACACGGCTTGCGTAGAGGGTGTCAGTGATGTATTTAGAAAAAAAAAAAAAAAAGAAAAGAAAAGAAAACCTAAATAAGCAACAAAGAACCTAATGTAATGGAGAAACATCATACTAGGAAGCAGAAAACCCTGTCCCTCCCTGGCTCTGTCATTTACAAGTTATGTGACCTTTCCAAAGCCTCGTCTCCTCTGCTTATTCTCAATGCTCCAGCCATTTCACACCACTCTCCTTGGGCACACCGTGCTCTTCTGTGCCTCTGTGCCTCAGCTTTGGATAACCTTCCCTACCTGGAGAACCCCTCTGAAGCCTAGTTTAATTCTCATTTCTACAAATGGTACTCTCAGTTCCCTCATCTGAATGAAACGCACCTTGCTGTGGGAACTTTGAACACTATCTGCAACAAAATGCTGACCACACAGCCTTATCTGTGCCTATCTATCCATTTCCTCTACATTGTCTCTGCTCCTCAAGGGCAGGGAGCATCTCATCTTTGTACATTCAGAACTGTCAAACATTGAGAAGCACTCAGTACAAGTTTGTGAAATAAAGGATCAATGAAGGGATGAATAAAAAAATGCATCAAATTTCATCACCTTTATTTTTTTTTAAAGATTTTATCTATTCATTTGAGACACAGAGATACAGAGAGAGAGAGAGCATGAACAGGGGGAGAGGCAGAGGGAGAGGGAGCGGCAGGCTTCCTGCTGAGCCAGGAGCCCGATGCAGGGCTCGATCCCAGGACCCTGGGATCGTGACCTGAGCCGAAGGCAGACGCTTAACCATCTGAGCCACCCAGGCGCCCCCTCATCACCTTTAAAACAGGGATAATAGGGATGCCTGGGTGACTCAGTCAGTTAAATGTCTGCCTTCGGCTCAGGTCATGATCCCACGGTCCTGGGCTCCCTGCTCAGCGGGGAACCTGCTTCCCTCTCTCCCTCTGCCTCTCCCCCCGCTTGTGCGCTCACTCTCTCTCTCTCAAATAAATAAATAAAATCTTTTTAAAAAATAAATAAATAAATAAAACAGGGATAATAATGGTTACCCAGTTCATTCAGAAGTCATGATAATCAAAAGATGAGCTGGTGCTTTCACTGTTAGGCGCTCTATAAATGTAGTGATCATAATAAAGATGGTAATATTAAAAAACCACAATGTACAAATATAGTATAAGGGTTTCACATACAGTAAAAAAATCATCTATATATACTATATACCTAGGCTCAACTCAACTTTGATTTTTTTTTCAGAAAGGTAAATTAAAAATTCAGCAAAAAGGACACTTCATTGTCCAAAAACTCTTCTTATGAAATAAAACCAAATATCAAAAATCAGAGAATCACTTTACATATGGTTCTCCTTCTATTAATTATGCACATTTTTCCTCATGGATGTGTGAGTAGACAGATTCCGCTCTGTGATATAAACTGAATACTGCATATTCCACTCCCATGCTGCCATCTCAAAACATTTTAAAGGCAAAACTGCATTTCTCTGGAAGAACAAGTCCATGATGCACTAAAGGGTTGAGGCATCTCTTTAAAGAGAAAAAGATAACTGAGGGATTTTGAAAGTGAGCAAAAGCAGGATTATGATCTCATTTCAGCTGTAGGTAACTAAGGATGGTATGTTAAACATTTCTCTTCAAACACCTCTGTTCTTTCTAACCAAAGTACTCTCTTATCAGAGAGAAAGAATCCTCACATTTAATCAAGACCACTGCTGTAACAATAAGTTCTAAAGCAGTTTCATGAGTTTGAGGAAGCACATCATCCATCCTAGCCATGCGTTTACTCCAAAATACCATGTCTTCTCAGGCCCTAGGACAATGGGGCATTATCACTGGAATAGCTCAATTGTAGAAATACCAGCTTTGGTACACTGAAATCTAAAAACTATTTAATTTATATGTCATGATTATTTTAAGCTGACAAATAACTGTAAAATTATGTTCAAGTCCCACTGTTCCCATTATGTAGAAGACCTAAACAGATCTAGTTCCTAAACGTGTACACACAGACAAGGTCAAGCTCTGGCCAGTCCAAATCCTGCAAGAGAGTTAAACTAATCTCATCATCAGACAGAGGATGGGAACTGAGAGTTCTCACTAAAAGGATGAAAAGGCTGTCCCAGCTGCAAGTTATCATAAGCTAGTTGGCCCATCATCTGCCCGGCTACAGCTGTATCCAACTCAGTTCACCCAAAGAGATTCACACTCTCATGGTGCCAAAATGAGTGTCTCTCTTTTAAAAAAGAAAAAAAAAAATGCCCAATTGAAAATAACTCTCTAATCTGCATCCTTTCAATAGAACTGAAGTGCACTTCACCAACACAGAGCACGGGCATCTTGAATTAGCAGAGAACTATTTTTAACACATGAAGGATAAGATATGAAATTAGTTTCACGGGGAATGAGAACCTTGGAGATTATTTACTTTGCCTTAATTACTTTGACTCACCATTAATTTAGCTTTCCTAGGGTACTAAATATTTCATGCTAAGATTTTGAGACTAAAGAAACTTGAGCACAAATTTGGAGCTTTGGAAGTCTGCAGCAGCATCTTCAACACTGAGGCACGGATGCCCCCATTGGGCATCGAAGTCTACTCATGTCACACTGCTCAATGACATTTTCAGTTGCTGTTTCTGTATTGTCTTAACCCTGGGACTGGAAGCTCTGCCCTGGCTATATAGGGAGCCAAACTTTATTCAGCTTCTGTTTAACTCCTCAGCCAATAACATCACTAGTGCTCACAGCTACTGTCGAGACTGCCAAATAGGGCAAGTAGCAATTGCACCGAGCCAAGGAGAGAAAAAGTTTAGACTGCACATTTAAAGCTTTTAATGATCAGTGCAATTGGGCAACGGAGTCAATTCCCAGTAAAGGTGACTAAGGAGACACGAGAGCAAATATTCTGTAATGGGTTCATTACAGCATCAGTGGGGAAGAACGCACTCGGTTCCCACTAAAGCACCTACAGTGAGCAGGGTCTGCCACGGACAGCTGGGCATTTGCCAAGGCCCTGTACTCTCCCCCATGGCTCTTCATCAGTGGTCCACTGGCAGACACCACAAACAACGGGGCAGCGCATAGCAGCCAGCAGGAGCCCAAGGACAGCAATGCACTTGTTGCCAGAAGCAATCCAAGACTCACTAGGACCACTCAATCTGTCAGTGCCCTCCAGCTCCACCTAGCATTCAGCCATTTAAAGAGGGGGAGGGTGGTGAGAGGCTGAGAGAGCTGGAGCTCTCCTTTTGGCCCCTGCCCACAAAGAACTCTTCCTTATTCTAACTGGCAGAAGAGCCAACCCTGTGTTACATGATTCCATTCCTGTGAGTTGAAGCCATCACTTTTCTCCACTAAACATGCTACACCCTAACACTTTTTTTTAATAGAAATGTATTTTTGCTCTTTAGTTATAAGTTGCCCTTTTTTCTTCTTCTTCTTCTTGATCAGGATATTGTTTGACTTCATTGAGCCCTATCCATCTAGTATTCTCAACCCAAATAAACAGCAGCCAAGTTCACACATCTCCAAAACTCTACCACTTCCCTACTTTGTAATAAAAGTGCCAACCTGTGTGTTCCCATTGGCATGTGTGGCATGGAAATAGGCTTCCATGATACACATTTCTAATTTAACAATAATTTCTACTTCTTGAGCATATTCGTAGCTTTAGAACATGCTCCTGTATACCATACACTTTATCTTATCTATTTTTACCATTTGGCCCCTTTCTTCATGTCCCAAGCTCATGGGAGTCCCTACTTGCAGCATCCACAGGTTAGCCTGCTCCCTTTGTCACTATTAGTCCAACTTCCTTATTTTCTAGGTCATACACCTCATTTGGGCCATTTGAACTTTGGGCTCATTTTTATCATTTACAATTTTAAGGTGAATCTCTTCAATGCCATCTTAATATTAACACTAGACACTATATTCCTTCTTTTGTATCAGTTAAAATAAAACAAAGCAAGTTGTTATTAATAATTTCTATATGGGAGAGAAGGAGCATCGTAGAGCAAACTGTGGTGAGAAAACGGGTTCAGAATTCTTGCTGCTTCTACATACTAGCTATGCAGCGGACCAGTTAATCTTTCTGAGTTTCAGTTTCCTTTTACTATTGACATAAAAAAGGTCATTATGAGGATTAAACAGGATGGTATCTAAAACTGTGCCAAAAATACTCAAAACACGTTCTCTATAACCCTGAGATTTTCTGCTATGTTTCCATTCAAATGCTCTTCTCATTCACATTAATAAAGGCCATCCTGGCAAAGAGCATCTCTCTGCCATCGGTTCCCTGAAAGTGTACAATCCATAAGCTTTCCCATTCACTTCCTCAAAAGGATGGCCAAGGTCCTGCCATCCCAGAGATCACTGATTTCTAAGTTAGCTTTTTCTACCAAATTCAACCGTAAGAATTTCAGAAGTCCTATAGTTGAAAGTGCAGACTAAACACATGAGTAGCTACCATCTCCCAGCACTTCCAATTATGTTTGGCTGGTCTTTATAACATGCACGGGAATGAGGACGTAGACAATACAGAGTTACTCCAGAGCACATGCCAACGGGAACATACAGGTTGGCACTCAGGGGCACCCAGTCTATTCCGCAGCCATCACTCACCAGACAGTAGGCCTGCAGCTGGTAGAATACATTCCTCTCTATCCTTCTCTCTTTTGCCTTCCTGGTGAAACATTTTCCACACAGAAGCTTTGATTAACCTCAAAATATGTCATGTCAAATTTTCCTTGCTCAGAGAAATTGTGACACCTGAAATTCTGCTTCAATTCTGAAGTCTCTACTTAAAGATTCAGAAGCAAAAAGAAAAGAAAAGAAAAGAAAAGAAAAAAACCTCACAACAGGCAGTTGAGGGATTTCAAAATATAATTGGCAAGAGTGTGGTTTTACAGTTTAGATGGCTTATGGCAATTAAAATGTAAAATGGGCATATCTTTGATCCAGCAATGCCTCTAATAAGAATTTATCCAAATGAGATGACTGCACAAGAATAAAATGTTATATATGCAAGCATGCTTAGAGCAGCAATAATTTATAGACTGAAAAGCTGGAAACTTAAATGACTATCAGGAAACCCAAAGTAAAACTCCAAGAGAAGCCATTAGCTACCTCCTCTATAAGCTGTTTCCTCCTTATTTTCTAGCAGAGCTCTGAGTTTCCTATTCATGAACTTTGGATGGGACTGGCATAAACTTCTACTCAAATCAGAAGCAATCAGAATAATGCCATTCCCTTGGTCACATTACCCAAGATGGTCCAAGTAGAAGGAGCCTAGGATTTTAGTTCAATGATTGACAGAGGGTCTCTATTTCTGGATAATGGACCCCTAGAGCTGCAGCTATTTTGCTACCATGAGGAGCATGAAAAAGAAAATTATAAAGAAAAAATTCCTAAATCCTGATTAAATCATGTCTGAAGCCCCTACCCACTGGATTTTTCAATATATTCTTATTATTTAGTTATAATTCTTATTATTAGTTCATCCTGGGATTTGTATTAACTGCACGAAAAGCATCCAATAAAAACATTCAGTCATTAAAAAGATAATATATATTTATTGAAATGGACAGTTGCCCACCACATGCTATTAGAAAAACAAGCAGGTTGCAGAATACCACATACAGCAAAATCCCATTATTGAGAACTTCATCTGTACATGGTGTGTGTGAGTAGACATAGACACACACATATATAACGAGAAAGAGAGAAAGAGGGCTATCCTTGGAAGAATTTTATGAAAATGTCAATAAGGGCTAACTCTAGTATTTCTGAGGAATTTTACTCTCCTTTTTATATTCTTCTATAGTGTGTGCTCTTGTACAACGACATGCATTTTTGTGGAACAGAAAAATTAAGCTTCAAAAAAACCGCTGGCTATTTACTGATTCTGTTTGTCTTCAGTGTAAAATAAATGGACAGCTTTGCCTCAGATCCCTCTCCAAACTTAAGTGGTCTAGGGAAAAAGATCAAAGCCAGTCAGGCACTCAAAATATTATTTCATTAAAAAATTCTATGATGAAGCAATGAAACCACTTTAAGGTCTGAATTGTACATGCTGAAAAAGAAACACAGCCAGAGGTGCCAGAGTGTCTTTCTAGAAGACTGGAAATAACATTAATCAAAAAGAAACATCTTATAGAAGCTAAGAACTTCATATTCAAAGAGAGAAGGTGCCAGGAGAGCACCATGCACGGCTGCCTGCAGGAAGGGCTGGTGCCAAGGAGGCCAGTTAAAAGCTACACAGGGGTGGCTGGTTTGGGGTGCTGTTATGCCGGGTAGACTAGAGGGCTTAGCTCTTGACTGCTGCTGGATATTCACACCTGTTTCTCATGGAGACAAGTCCCCAAGGACCTAACACAGCTCCTTAGCAGGAGCCTTCTTTCAGTTACTTTCAGATCTCTAAAGGTCACAGTTTCAAAAACAACAGAAAACTAGATTCTCTGTGACCTCTTTCAGTTCTAAAATTGTAATTTAACCAAACATATTACAGAAATGGTGGCAGGGGAGGGAATTACTTGGATCAGATAGAAACACCTGACGTTGCAGACTCCGGCTAGAAGTAACCCAGTAACTACCTCGAAGATGTAGTACGGGGTTAGAAAAACCTACCAGAGGCAAACAGAAACCAGAAGTCAAAAAGAAAAATTGTGATTTGTTGATTGGTGATTTTTACTACAAATCGAAGGATTTTCTGACTTTAAAGTCTCAAAAACCTGGCTTGTAACATCAGTTAATTGAAGTGGACATCTCCCTAATAGGAATCCCCGTAGATACAAGGTACCTGCAAAAATACTAGGACGGTTTGTTTTATAAGTTCATTTGCAGCAGTTATAGGTTTCTTTTACAATAAATGACTATACTGTACCTACATTATATTTCATGATAATGCCATTGTTCGCAGTAGTCACCACTTAATTCTGGGAGAGTCACAATACTCCAAGAAAGAAAAGAATAAAAAACAAACACCACCCCATAAAACTGTCTATATTACATATTTATCTTTAGGATCAAATTAAAGTTCCATCTCCAAAAAGCACCCATCCCACTCAAAATTATGAGCATACACTAGGTTATCCATTTGGCTCTTCTCTGTTTCATTCGCATTCATCTCTCTTTAATGGACTGTTGGCAGCCTGCAATTTTAAAGGACACCAGAATGAGAAAGAAGACAACAATTGGTGGCTCTCAAACCTCAGTTCCAAGAAGAATCCTTTAGGGCCCCTCTCTAGTCCATTTGCATCAGTACTTTGAGGTGGGCTTCAGTATCTATACTTTTAACAAGCAGCCTACCGGATCTAAATAGGGGATGGACTACTCTTTGGGAAACAGTGATGTAGATAATTACAAGGTGACTAAGTCACTGAAACAGATAATCAAACTTGATTACATAGCTCCATTTGGATCACTGCACTTTTCTCCATATCAATGGTCTCTATTCTTGTCCCTTGTCCAGGAAGCCACCACCACCCTCTGTCTCTAGACTTGACCACTATTTCCAAGTCTGTTGTCTTGCTTCCACTCTTGCCCTCTCCATCCCCTTCTCCAGAAGCTTACCAGAAAGATCTTACATACTACAAGTCACACATCACTCCCCTTAAAACTCTTCAATAATAACTGCTTAATGGTGATGAGGTTTCCATTTGGGGTGATGAAAATGTTTTAGAACAGATACCAATGGTGGTTGTACATCGTCATGAATGTACTAAACAGCACTGAATTATTCACTTTAAAATGGTTCATGTTATATGAGTTTCATCTCAAACTGAAAAAAGAAAAACCAAAACCAAAACTAAAAAAAAAAAAAAGCCAAAAACCTTTCAATAGCTACCTACTGCACGAAGGATAAAATCCAAAGTGCTCAGCATGGCCTAGGAGGTCTGGCATAATCAAGCCCTAAGCCACAACTCAGCAGCCTCATTCCCAGCTACGGTCTACCCTCACTCTCTGCACTTCACCCACACCAGCTATCTTTCAGTGGCTCCAAAACCCAAGCCCTACCTCATGTGCGGGATTCACAAATGGGACTCTCCATCTAGACAGCCCCAATCATTCTTCATATCTTCTATCTTTTTTTTAAGATTTTATTTATTCATCTGAGAGACAGAGAATGAGAGAGAGAGAGCACGAGAGGGAAGAGGGTCAGAGGGAGAAGCAGACTCCCTGCTGAGCAGGGACTCGATCCCGGGACTCCAGGATCATGACCTGAGCCAAAGGCAGTTGCTTAACCAACTGAGCCACCCAGGCGCCCAATCATTCTTCGTATCTTAAAAATTATTTTCCCTATAAGCCTTCTCTGATTATTTCAACCTTTCTACACCCTTTTAGAGAAACCAGTTCTTTTCCAAGTTTTTATGAAGAGTTCCAATTATAGAATTATTTTGGGGTTACTTAATACCCTTTCCAGTAAACCGTGGGCTCCCAGAAGGGCAGGAACAGTGATCATTTTTGTTCACTGCTATATTCCCAGCACCTAGCATGAACTTGGCACAATACCCATTCACTGGGGACAAGGAATATGTAGCATGCTTTCCTCCAAAAACATTAAATCTCTACTACAGAATGAGTATCAAGCTAGGTCACAGTATTATGTGAGGTTTAAAACACATATGTCAACATTATTCTTTTAATGACTAAATGAGAAAAATCACAAACTACTTAGGGCCAACTCAACACAATAAAGCACACCAACCAACGCACAGAAAACAATTTCTCTCACTTCTACAGTGCCTGCTCTGTGCTTCTTGATGGGTTCAGGTCCCTACCGCCCAAGAAAATTCCATTTAAAACCTCTCTCCTCATGCCACTGCACATTACTGAGCAATGAGGGAAAAAACAGGGACTCTATCTTTGCAGAAAGATGCAACTGTGGTGAGTAAAAGACCAGGATTCAGAAGGATGTCATGGGAAACCATTAGCTGCTCTCACATAGGCACTACTTCCCAGAGTAAAAAGTGTATGGAGTACTCCCAGGGAAAAGGGACCCTGAACCCAGCCAGTTCTGAGAGATGACCAGAAAAGGGAAATAGATGAGAAACTCACATAAGAGCGGGCGTGATTGGTGTTTTGTTACTAAACAAACTGTTCTTTAGTGATTATAGGTGAGCAAGTGATTTCTTTTTTCCAGTCTTGCACTTGTATTAACCACAACCCTAATGTGTCCATGAGGCTGAAGTATGTCTCAATTACTTACCTTCAAAGCTTATGTCCATTTAAAATAAGCTTATTTCTTTTCCATTGTCAGCCTGCCCAGAGCCACCTAATCTACAATTCTCCTGCCCAGCACTCACCACTTCTGATCATTATGGAGAGCAGAGGCAAGCAAGGAGCCTTACAGGCAGCTTCCAAAGAGATCCATCTGTTCATAACTGTGTGTGCTAGCCCACTAAACACTCTCCAG
The DNA here is from genome assembly GCF_003265705.2 of Callorhinus ursinus. NCBI lineage: Eukaryota > Metazoa > Chordata > Mammalia > Carnivora > Otariidae > Callorhinus > Callorhinus ursinus. The sequence goes on from NW_027397069.1 coordinate 49,533,717, forward strand.
CCCGTCCACTGCAAAGACAGGAGAACACCAGGACCTGAACACATCTATAGCCCACAGCACAGGCTCCTTTTCAATATGTAAATTCTTCTTTAGCCAAAACTTTGGATTTTCCCAGGCCCTAGTCCACCGTCCCAGTAGTGGTTTGCATGGCTGTCCATTTAAAGACCATCCCCATGTGTGCTGCAATGCCTAAAGGTACTGTTCGTGGCCCCGTAAGTGAGGGCCACCTACAACTGTGTTGTGTGTGTGACCTTCTGGACATCTCAGTCGGAGATAGCTCGAAAGCTTTCTCGTTGCTCCAACTCCAGCTCTCTCTCAGTTGGGGACGCCCTGGAGAAAGACAAAGCTGGGGGTGCCTGGGTGGCTCAGTCGGTTAAGCGGCTGCCTTCGGCTCGGGTCATGATCCTAGGGTTCTGGGATCAAGCCTGGCATCAGGCTCCCTGCTCGGTGGAGAGCCTCCTTCTCCCTCTCCCTCTGTCTGCTGCTCTGCCTACTTGTGCTCTCTCTCTATCTCTGTTAAATACATAAATAAAAATCTTTAAAAAAATAAAAAATATATATATAAAAAAAAGAAAGACAAAGCTGCCTAATGCACCCAGCTATGAGACCAATATGGTTGCAACCAGCAAGACTGCCCTCCAACAAGGGGAGGAGGAACCTGAGTGGTCACTGCACTGTCCTAACACCTTCCCCTAAGCATACTAAGTTTCTCTTTCATGCCCCTTCCTTAACGTGGCATGTGGCCCTCACGGTGGCTCCCAGCTTTGCTTCCAATGACAGGGCTTCTAAATGTGCTTTAAACTCGAAGATTCTACTGAGCCTGTTCCCTTCTCACAAAAACGTTGTTATTCCCATTGTTGCCATTGTTTTCGTTACAGAATCACATATGCTTCTATAGGAGATGAGCTGGAGGGGCCAATAATACAAATACACAGCATCCTTGGGCAGGGAAGTGAAATGCCAGCAAAACTAAATCCTAATATAGCAGACATATGCCCCGTAAACCAAAGTACATTCAGGAGTGAGTCACGAGACCAATATGTGAACATGGGCATAAGGGTATTACACATGGAGATGAGGTAAGTACTGCTAGCAGAAGATAATAGGGAAGGCTAGTAAAAGAGGGGCCCCAGGACAGAATCACAAAGACATTAGGGAAGGTTGCCAGAATCCCAAATGTATCAGACAAAAGGAAACCAGTGTTGGAAAACCAGAGACTGGGAGCGGCTGAATAATCGGTAAAGGGACTGGGAATCTAGGTGGGAGAGGTGAGATTACAAACGCAGGTGCTTTCTACCCTGACTGGAGCTAGCAAGATTTTTCCAGTGGAAGAAGCCAGAATAACAGAAGAAGAAAACCCCGTCAGATTTATACCATTTCCATACTTTAAGGAACTGCAAAATCTCTAACTAGGAAAACAGAAATCTCTTCAATTATTTTTTTACAAGGGAAATTTAATATAGAGAATTGGTTACTCAGGTGATGGTGGAGCAGAAAGCCTAACAGGATAGGGAGGTAGTTCAAAGACCAGCAAGAGCAGGAAGCTGCGACCTCCCCAAGGCTGAAGAGACGATAGCAGGAGGTTATGTGTCTGGAGTCCATGGGCCAAGGTCGCTTGCAAGCAGCGAGAACCAGAGCCAGTCTGTCAAGCATGAGTGGTACTCTAGTGGGAGGGATTCCGACTGCCAGGGGTGCCACATGAAGCTCAGGGAAAGGAAAAAATACCCTGGCTTTGCCCTTCGCCCTTCCCTCTCTCACCAGTGTCTCCCACAGGCTGAACACGGCGAGCCAGCCAACTCAGACATCTGAGAGAGCAGACTGAGGGGTGAGCCCGCTCCAACACAGGGAGGAAGAGGAGAGGGCCAAGAACGCGAGAAGAGAAGGACAGAAACTCTAGTACAAGGAAGGTGACGTACAATGAGATTTAATAAGCAAGCATTTTTTGCAACAGACATACTTTTAAAAGTTTGCTTATTGCCATATAATGGCGCCAGTAATGAAGCGGTCACCCAGTAACAAAGTGGAAGCTATACCATGGCCTACTGACCTTCCTGCCATGTTGGGTGGCCCTGGATAACACTCTCGAGAGTCCCAGAGTTAGAAGGGGGTTAGGGAATTTATTCTCTAATGCTCTTTCTTCAGTTACAGGTAAGCCAGGACTAGTCCAAACAAGCAAATTTTTTCCAAAATTTTCAAATGAAAAAGACCCTTACTTTTTAAAGTAAAAAATATCATAGGCATTGAATAGAAGAAAACTTGCATGCACATGTGTGTGTGCACACCCAAATGATTACAAGTAAAACTGGGGAAATCTGAACAAGATTGGTGGATTGTATCAACCAATATCCCGGCTGTAATACTGTACTATAGGTCTGCAAGATATTATCACTGGGGGGAAATGGGTAGAGTGTACACAGAATCTCTGTTATTTCTCACAATTCCATATGAATCTAGAATGATCTCCACATAAAAAGTTTAATTAAAAAACATCATAAATATGTGCATAATATTCTCTATTAATAAGGCTGCGTTCCTTCCATTGTGTTTCACCCATGGTGTCTCCAGCCTCCTTATGCTCACATATCCAGTATTTCCGCTGCCATGACTCTGTTCTGTTAAGCAAGGCCCAGTACGCTCTTTGCTGACCCATTCTACTTCTTATAATTCAGTCTTCTCCTTGTTATTGGTTCAGGGCTACTTTTGCAGAAATATGCTGGTGTCAGGTTGCTCTTGTTTGATTATTCAGCCTTTGCATTTCTGACTACAGACAGAGCCAGAGTGTTAGTGTTTATATATGGGACAATTAGAAGGCTGCCGAATCTTATTTCATATCATCTAACAAGCTTTAACCTGTTCATTTCATGATTAAGCATTTAATTCAAAACAGCTCTCTTGACGGATTTATCCTTTCCTTTTCTCCCACCCTCTGTACCCTTTGATCTCCTTTGGGAGCTGGTGGCCTAAGAATGGGCAGGAGAAACCGCAAAGAAAACCCTGGCATTTTGACAGAGCAAGAGAAAAGAACCAGCCCCACCCCCAGCTTCCACTCATTCACTTAGCTAAAATACAGGCTATCAGAGAAGCAGAGAAAACAATAGACGTAAGTACATGCTAGGTCTTCCAGAAACCAATGGTGGATGAAAATCACCTCTTGCTCAAGAGTATGGGGGAAAATCACTATTCATCACAAAATGGACACGCGTCACATGCATCTCTGCAACTCTCCTGCTCTATATAACTCCACAGATCCTTCCTGTAAAATATAACTTTCTTCCTTTAATGATCCAGCAGTGAATTATTTATATTCTTCAATTTATCTTCCTGTCTTCTTTTATTTATTCCCAGACTTGTGTTACTTAACTCTAGAAAGCCTGACCAAGGTTACAGGCAAGGCACAGGAGTCTCTGTCCTTCAGGGGGACCGAGCCTAATGCACAGAGTAGGGCCATGGTGCATAGCAGAGCAATGAAATCTCATTTTTGGAACGGCAGCCGGAAAAGTGACCACACACTGCCGGCCTCCATGTCGTGACAGCTTTCCATCAAAATCCATTTTGCGTCCCCACAGCTACAACCTTCACTTTGGCGGGCATCATTGCTTGCCTGGGCACTGCCACCTCCTAGCTGATCTCCATGCTCCTGACTCTTCCTCCGTCAATCCACTCACCACACATCTGCCCGCATGACTTTCCCAAGATGCAAATCAAAAATGACGATGCCTACATCTTAATCCTTCAGTGGCCCTCTATCATCACCTGAGACCAGGTCTCCCAAATTTGCCTCATTATAAAAAAAAAACAGTGGGGGCATTAATAAAAAATAAAAATAAAGCAGATTCTTCCATATCTTATGTTGGGTTCCTCCAGAAACAGACCTTGCAACAGAATTTAAGTGCAAGTTATTTATTTAGAAGAGGATCCTTGGAAGCACTGACAGAGGAAAGAGACAGCCAACAAAGCACAGATACCTAGCACATTGCCATTATGGCAGATTCACCAGGGAATTTGGGGACGTAGTGCAGAACATGTGTCAGCTATTGTACCAGAGGGTCCAAAACGTTAGTGTATTACCTTCCAGCTCCCTCTTGTCATTGGCATAGGTCCACTGAGGCCATTAACTTCACTGCCCTACCAAGCTGCCCTACATGCGGAAGAGAAAGCCTTCAGGCAGGGAACGAGAGCTGCTTGCAGAAGAATTTTGCAGACATATACTGGAGCAGTGACCATTTGGGCAAATTAAGTATGAAAGTGACCATGTCTGCTCCCACAGGCCATGTCCCTGAAGATTCTGATTCAGTGGGTCTGGGGTGGGACCCAGGAATCAGCAGCATAGCAAGTGTTTCATGTGATTGTGCAGAACAAGCAGATTGTAAAACACTGACTAATATCATTACGCTCAAAAGCTTGTTTGGGTTCTGCTAGGTCCTCCATTGTCTGTCTGCTGTTCTGCTTCCCAGACCTACTGACCCTCCTTCACAGTCACCGTTAAACCAAACCAAATTTGTGCATTTCCCTGCAAACAGCATATTCTCTTCCATGAGCAGGAACTGTGCCTTAAAAATCTTTATCATCACCAGGGCCAAATACTGTACCATTCATATAGTAAATGCTCAATAAATAATTTATTGTTAAAGAAATAATCCTAAAAGAAAATAGTATAATATTATTTAAGTGTTCCCTGGACAAAACTACCTTCCCTATGCATCAAAATAGTAGGTGCAATTTTACCAGTGAAATTAAACAAATATATATTGGCTAATGTTTGCAAGACACTCAGGAATCCCTCCAGAAAAGTACTATAACCTTTTATCAGTATACAACTTAACATCTTTTCCGCCCCCACAAGGGGAGTCCTTTAATAGAGATGGGCAAACAGGGGACATGATTTGGTCCTTGGCCACTGGATATGGTGCCTGCCTCTCCCCAACTTGGTGTGGCCCCAGGTTGGACATAGAGAGGTGTTTTTAAAACACATGGGAGGACTACCTCTCCACTTTCACAAAAAGGTGAATACAGGAAAGCAATCTGCTGAAGCTTTGTTGATGCAACACTATTAATGAATCCCTACAAAGGAGATAAATAGGTAGTGGTAGAAAGGTGAAGGATGTTTAGGACTAATTGGAAGCATGTCAAACTTTACCTACCTTGTGATTCTGCCAGGGTTGTCCATAGAGACACTATCACTCTCCACCTATTTCCAAAGATGGAGCAGGATAAAGAAGAAAGTCTTGTTTCAATGTCACTGAACTCGGGATTATGACTTCTTTCAATGACCAAAAATTTGGTACCTGGGATCTAGATGGTAACTTTGGGCTCTACCTCTTACTTGCAAGTGTTGCTGTTCTTTTTAAGCTACTAAAGGTGTTCTCTTGCAAATGAGACCAAAGCAAATATCTGGCCACTCGTAGTCACTAAAGACCTCGTCCATGGCTTTTTTTCCCACTGTTTGGGATGTTAACCACAGCCTCTTGGCCACATTCCAGTCTGGATAATTACACTGGGGCTAGCAAACTTCACCTTCCAGCTCCAACTAAATAAAGTATTCCTTTGGACTAGCTGCCATAACCTTTGTTCTGCTGCTGTGGGCTATTAAAGAGCTATTCTGTACTTAGGATGGCTGTATTTGTGAAAAATCAATACCCCTGGTATAACTTCCTGCACTGACAAGAAGTATATTCCACAATATCTCACTGGCTAAGTTATTTTTTTTAATATAGTGCCAGAAACAATTAGAAAACTAGAGTAATTTCTTCTCCATCGTCTCAACTTTTACTATTCATACAGATAGAGATTGAAATGTTTGCAACATTATGTAAAGAAGAAGGGCAGGTATGTATTCCACAAAACACACAATGAATGTCTACCACATGCGAGGCTCTATTGTAGGTACTGGGTATTGCTGTAAAGGCTGTGGGTTATGTTCTCAGCATAATTTGAGAATTTTCCAAAGGGAATAATTCAATTTAACTCTTCCTTTGTTACTGTATTTCTGAATCTGAATATATCCACTTAATATATCAACATTACCATGCACAGGGCTCCCAATAAAAACACTATTTTCACCCACTCTTAAAAGGGTCTAACCGGACTGGGGCAACCTGGGTGGCTCAGTTGGTTAAGTACCCACCTCTTGATTTTGACCCAGGTCATGATCTCAGTGTAATGAGATTGAGCCTGGTGTTGGACTCTGCACTGGGCGTGGAGTCTGCTTGGAATTCTCTCTCTTCTCTCTGCCCCTCCCCCACCCCCTATCCCTCCTTTGCTCTCATTCCTCCCCCCCAGAAAAAAAGTCTTAAACTCAATGTGTATGTAGGTATGTGTGTGGAAGGATATGTGTGTCTAAGAATGAGAAAATATGCTTTCTTGGCTAGCTTGGAGGGTAACAAATACTGCTTAGATATATATTTATTTATTTGCTTGTTTTTTTAGCAATCATCCTACTTGTGTGGGTGAGAGTTTACAGGTTATAATAGCAGAAGCAGACATAAGGAAATTGAAAACATAAATATCTCTTGTTTAAAGCTTCCCTTTACTATATGAAAAAAACCACAAATCTAGTGTTTAGTGTTCTATTACAAGGATGAAAACAACAGAAGGGGGAAAAAGTAAGTATCGTGTGTTTGTATATTCACATACACATATATGATCTTGTACATGGAGATTGGAGAGAGAAGTTAAATATCAAAATTCCAGTAGATTAAATTATGGATGAACGACAGAATATTTCACATGATTCCTCACAAAGAGAAATGGTTCAGAAATTTAAAAAAAAAATAACCTTAAAATTCAGATTAATCCTAGAGGATCCAAAACAGGTACTTGCCCTGGACAGACTATAACCAGACTGTGGAAAATGGTTTTAAAAATCAGTGAAGCTCACTTGAAATCTGCCAAATTATTATTCTGCTTGAAAATCTTCCTAGCTAGAACAAGTTAATAGCAGGCTTCTAAAACTAGGTTAAACATGCTGTAAATCAATTTATTCCCCCCCTACAAATCTGCTAAAGTACATGCTTTTCTGGTGAAAATGGTTCTCCAGTGGTACTTAATACTGTCACTTTATTGTTTCTCCAACCAGTACACTTCAAGTTTTTCTAAGTTGTTACATTAAAGTTAAATGCCTATCTTTGACATAAATAATAAACAATGAAATACATTGTTTAAAATAGCGGAAGGAACCTCAAAATGTATCACACAGGTGATACATAGCCTAAGTTTAGAAGAAATGATTAATAATGCATATGGGATCCAAGTTTGCCACCCAATAATTTATTCATTATCATTTTATTGAGTTAAGAAACAATGGGCACTATTACCATCTCTCACAGATAGATGACTCGTCCTCCACCAACATGCTTCAGGTAGCACCTTTGGCAAGATGGCTTTGATAAAAGACTGAAATGAATACTATGCAGAAACACAGTCTGTCCCATGTACTTTAAAGAGCCCAAATCACTACACCCACGGTATGTCTACCACGTTGCCGTTAGAAGACCGGAATGGGTGATTAATTAGCTGTAATGTTTAAACTCTCGCTGGTATAAAAGCCGACCAACACAATCTTCAATCTTATCCCCACTTAAAATTCCCACAGAAAATAATGGATCATTAAAGATTACACAAAGGTGTAAACAATTACCAAAGCAAGGGACAGGGCTTTCCCAGTTTGGGGAAAGAGGTGGGAGTCACAGGACTTCCACAGATTGGAGGCAGAATACATGATATACAACGCATCTTACACCATAATCTAGCCTAGTGTCAATACTAAATATTTATTCCCAAATAGAACTGTATTTTCTAAGTATATTTATTAGGATAAAAATCTTTTTTTATATAACTTTTATGTAACTCAAGAACAAGAATAATTCCAGGGAGGAAATGGAAAAAATTTCCAAGTGTGACCCAAGGAAAGACATTCTGGAGATGGCTCAGTCACCAGGGTCAAGACACATCACCTCACTGTGCCTCAGTGTCCCATAAAATGAAAGAGTTAGGCCACAGCGTGAATCTCTAATTCCCTGCTAGCAGTAAAATCCAGCTACCTGTTTAGGTATCATAGAGAACTCAAGTTTTTGTAAAATCCTAGGAGCACCTGACGGTAGCAGAAAATGTGTTTACGGTGTTTATTGACTATAAAGGGAAGAATGAGAAGGGTCTAAACAATCCTCTCAATCTTGCATTTTTCAGTTTAGACTAGGCTTAAGAGGGCAACTGAAATTAGATGCTTCATTTCATCCCACAATAACAATATAATTCTTATTATAATAAAAATTTTAAATACTCTTTTTAAAAACATCCCAAAAAAGAAACAGCTTCACCTTACTCAAATGAAACTTAGAGCTGTCTCAAGTGGAGGGTTTCGGTGCTTGAGCTACAGTATGGGTGTGAGGATGTGGAAGCAGCTGTCACTGCTTTGTTTTTCATTCACAGTAGGTGGTTGCCAAGCAACAAAATACTATTGTCTGTTTCCATGATCTATTGGCCAATTCTACTGGTGATAATGCTTTCTACAGTTTAAAACAGGGCCACCGTTTGTACAAGCAGAAATGAGAAAAATTTTTAAGAATGACAACATATATATAAATAAATACACCGAATGTACCCCCAAATTATATATATATACATATATAGCTACGTGTGGATATACATACATATATTTTGCATTTATGCATATGTGTGTGTGTGACTATATACATTCTTTTTCTACCTACCTCAAAACCTATCTAAATTTGAGAGCTCAAAAACTAGACTCTGAATCCCTTGAAGGCAAATCAAGGCATGACCTACGGATATGAAAACATAGTAAGAATTATATTTTCAACAATAGCAGTAATTTCCAGTTTGCCAGATGTATCAAATCTGTCCCTTGAATACAAAGTCCTACAGTCAGAAAGCAATTCTGTCTACTTACATAAAAATAATAATAAATGGAAAGACTTTACTATCTACTTTGGAATTACCTTATTTAACATACTGTATGACTATGCGCTACCACTGTGTACAAAGATAATAACTGAAATGGGAAAATTTGGTTGCTGTTTACACCCAAGAATCTTAAAATACATTCATTTTTAAAATAATTGAATTGTTCTCCCTGGAACAGCCTCATGCGATTCCCACTTTGTTTTGATATGGGTCCCTGGGGAATAACAGTCCTGCTATGTTATTCTTGCATATTTCACTACTCGCAAATAAAATAACACCCAGTGTACTCAATATAAAGTTGTCAACATTAACTTGCATCAGTTGCTGTTTGTTTTGCATTGACAAGGCTTCTAAAGATAAAAATTACAATATTCTTAGATGTACAGACACAACATCAAAACAGCCTGAAGGAATTAAAGCTTGAAAATGCTAGAGGCAATCACGTTTTGAAATGAAGAGAAATCAGTATCATTTATGCATACATATATATTTCTGCAAAGGACCTAAATAACGCCAGAACAATCTTTGGATTTTATGCAATGCTCATCCGTCTTCTTTCACAATATTTCAAAAGCACTTTGCCTTAACTATTTAGTGCATCCCTCTAAAAGAACTTTTAAAATTCACTTTTTGAAATTCATTACCACTTGCAAATCTATATATTACAAGAAGCTGGAATAAACAAAATCCATTACATGGATTGACATTATTAAGAGATAAAGTCTCATATCAAAAGGACAGCGCCAGCAAAACAGAAACAAAGTGTGCTAATAATGAACTAAATATTATTCAAAACTACCCCGTTCTGGGACAGAGCCTTCTTCAGCAGAACCCACCCACCTCCCGGGAGTGCCCATCCGACTTTCTCCTTCACATTTCACCCCACAAATGACCCACTTTTTCTTCCTCAGCTTCCCAAGCTCGCCCACCTGTGTCCTTCCTTCTAACAAGGAACAATTTCCATCCCACTTTCTCCATCTTCTTCAGCTCTCTTAGCCACCCATTACTTTCTCCAAACTACTGGACTCAAACCTGCAGCCCAGTTTGCCACGAACCTCCGCATACGCACTTGTTTCCCTCATTCTCCTAGATATGCTTTAAAAACCTCTACCACGGAACAAATGCAATATTAGTAAAAGCAGGGGTACAAGCCAGTTTTTGTGTTGTTTTTTACTTACAACAGTAGAATGTTGAGAGATAGAAAGGGAGAAAAGCAGGAGTGTATTTGGAGGGAGGAGGATGGGTGAGGGACTACACACAGCGGTGTAGACGCGGGGATCCTACAGACCCAGCTTCCCCACCTGTCGACCCCACTTCCCCCATGTGCGCGCCGCGGGATGACAACCACAACACTCCAGAACCACCCCCTCCGGAAAGGAGGCGGGGTTACGCCTTCAGCCAATCAGAACCCGCGAACTCCGGGTGTCCAACCTATGGGGTGGCCGTGGCCCTGTAGGGAGGAGGACGTGGGGTGGTCGGGGAGGGGCCGCGTCCGTGGGAGGCGCGCACGTGTCGAGTCCAGGGAGGCAGGGAGGCGGAGAGGCGGCAGGCGTCCAGGACCTGAGGCGCGCGCGAGCTCTGCACCCTGGCAGCCACCGAGTCCAGCTGCCCAGTGCCTCCTCTGCCTCGGACTCGGCGGGCCAGGACGTGCTCCCGCCAAGGAAGACACGTCCAAGGTGTCCGAGTTCCCCGTGTAAGGGGACAGTCACAAATAACAGTACCTAGCGCAGAGGAGAAGGCGAGTGAAGTTTCCGGCCCGCACCACAGCGGAGTCCGCCAAGACAGTGAGGACAAGGGACGCAGGGTGGGAGGGTGACAATCGGGAAGGCAGAGGGCAGCGGGAGGGCTGCGCGAGCAGGACGCCGTCCCAGGTGCTGTGCAGGGGGCGGCGGGCCGCTGGGTGCGCTGTCCAAGGTAAAGGGGAGGTGGGAAGCGCGCGGCGGGCGCGGAGCCCGGAGCCAACACCGGCTGGCGGCGGCGGGGAGAGCGGGGAACAGCAGTCTGGGGCGCCGGGCACCCCCTGGCTCGTAAAAGTGACAGTGCTGGAACTGGGATAGAGCGGGGAAGGGCGCGGGGGACTGCGCGGAAGCCCCCAAGCTTCCACGCACCCCTCCCCACCACCCTCACCTCTAGCTCCATTCCCCTCCCCCTCCCCGGAGCCCACTCCCCTCCAAGCCTCTGTCCCGGGGCCGTGGTGGGGGCGGGACCGGGGAACCCCGGCTCCAAGCCCGGACACCCCAGAGAGGCTGCGGGCCCCGGAGCTGCTTGCTTACCTGGAGCCGCGGTACAGGGAGCGGGAGCAGCCCGCCGCGCGGAGCCGGGCGCTGGGCGCGGCGCGGCTCCTCCTAGCCTCGGCGTCCTCCTTCTCCGCTTCTCCCGGACTCGTCCCGAGCACGAAGCTGCAGGACGCGGCTAGGCTGCCGCTGCGGTTCCCTCTGCTGCCTCCGCCGCCGCTGCCGCAGACAGAGGACGCCCCGTGGCGACTGGAAGCCTGTGTGAGTAGCGGCGCCCGAGAGAGTGGGATCTGGTGGAGACTCCGCGGCTCGGGGCGCGCGGGCGTGCGCACGCGCGCCTGCGAGTGTGAATGTGTGTGAGTGTGCGCGCGCGCGCCCACGGGGTGGGGGAGTCGCGAGGGGAGGGGGAGAGAGGGCAAGAGATGCTCGTAGGGACCGAGGCAAAATTCTTTGCCCCCGGAAATCCGTAAAGCCGGAGAAGGAGGATCGAACACGCGTCTCGCCGAGGGGGAGCTGCCCGCGGGGCGGCGGCAGAGGGGGGAAGGGAAGGCAGCACGGCACGCGGGCTTCGGATCCGAGCGGGTCTGAGCCGAGCGGAGCGCGCAGCCACGGATGCAGCAGAGGCGGTGCCCGCAGCCCTCGGTCGCGCTGCCCCCTCTAGGGAGGGGCCGAGCCGCTGGCTCCCGCCACCGCCGCCGCTGTCCCGACTTCTTGGCTGTGCGCGGGGGACAGAAATCAGGACCCCACGGTTGCCACTGCAACCTTGGAGTCTCTCGGCCCACTAAGGGGCCGAGCAGAGGACCCGGGCGCACGTGGCCGACTACCGGCTGGAGTCCGCGTGTGCAAGCGCTGCGGGAGTGGGAGTGGGCGGTGGGCCCAGCCCACCGAATGCGGCCCACCGCCTTTTCTGTGTAGGGATGCGGGGCGGGGAGCAAGAGTGAGGTCTGTGGCGGGTGAGGACAGCTTGCACGGTCCGGAGGAAGGGAGGGCGTTTCTCACTCCCGGTGGAATGCTGCCTCTTTTTCTCCCCGGAGGCCACTTTTCCTCAAAGTTAATCCACTTCCCAGGTAAAAGTGCCGGTCTTTTCTTTGTTCGGATTCAGCTAACTGTGCAGGCAGCCGAGCACTGCCTCTCTAAAGTCAGGCTCCGCCAGGAAGCGGCCCGTGCGGCCATCGTGGGGCTGCTCTTGGCCTGTTAAACCCCACCCTCCTTCGTTCATCCAAGCCACACTGTTATATACCTTAGAAATAAAAAATTTAAACACATTACACGCCCTTCCTCCTAAAAGACATATCATCCTAGCAGTATTCTTTTCCATGCTTATTTTAAATTATAAGTGCAATTTTATTCACCCAAGAATTTCTTGAAAGATCATAAGGTCTGAGTAATACTTGAAAATACCCTTCTTGGCAGGATTCCTTTGCGCAGGGTTTGTGTTTTGCATACTTTTGCATATCCTCCAGTACTTAGTACAGTACCACGTACATTGTGTGTTTTCTATAAATGTTGAATGAATGACATTGTTTTCTAGCTTCACGTATCCTGAAGGCAAAGACTTGGATGCTGGGAAACTCATTACCATCCCACTAGGCTTACTTGATTTTAAAATTGCACCATTTCCCTGTGTGTGGCTATTTTCCCCTCTGGCAGCCAGAGCCCCAGTGTAAAAAAAAACTACAGGAAATACTGACCCATTGTGCAGCCTTACCAAAGGGTGCAAGAAGAGAGCACTCTGCAGGGAAGCCAATGGGATATCCTGGGTGTAAGAAGGCTAAAGCATGCTTTATTTCAGTGCTGGGGGAATCTAACCTCTTAAAATGTGAAAGTCACTGTTCATTAGCAATTTATAATTTCCCTTTTAGAACAGCAGGACAGGAAAAAAGTTTTCAGAGAAATGCATGTTTCTACTAGCTTGCCAGTTACAAGCTTTTCTCTTGTAAAGAGATTTACTTGGTGGACACTGGCCAATATATGCAGGGTCACCCCATACTACTATTTCTGGGGCAGCACCAAGCCCACATCCTTCAACCTTGGTATTTTTACAATCATGGTCGTAGAGTAAAAGTCCTCAATTTTACATCCCATGCTAAATTCCAGTTCCTTTGAACTCAGGCTCTTCTATGAGCTGCTTCTGTCTCCACTCATGATATCACAGCTTTGAAATATGACTGAAATAAAGTGAAAATTAAAATGGGCTTATTTGGGAGCTGCCAGTGTGTTCTCTAGTGGGGGTCCCTTTAAATAACTTCTGTCCCTCAGTTTACAGTCTTCTTAGGAGCCATGTGTTGTGATAAGGAATTCGTATGCTTTTTTATGTTGAACACAAATATATGATATTTAAAATTTTAACTTGAAAGGAAGCTCTAGAACTTGCAGGGGAACAGAAAAACTCTGACACCCCTAAATAGATTCTTGACAGCCAACCTTTAAAATAGGCATGAGGTAAAATCTTCCAAAATAATTTTAAAGCTTTGTTTTCCTTAGAAAGTTGCCTTTAGGCTTCCCAAGTGCTTGTCTTACTGCGTGGGACAGAAGAATGTTACAAAGTTTTAACTTCTCTGATGACCACCAAAGGGGGCAGTCTTATCTTTCTAAAATTAAATACATTTATAAGAAACCAATATTTAAAAATAAGAATGTAGCCTTATAGCAATCTTAATTTATGTTAGTTTAAAAGATAAACAATAGAAGGGATAACAACGTAAGATATATAGTGTTTATGACCCACTTAAAGATAAAAGTTTGGAGGAACAGCTAGAATTAAAATGCTATAAATCATAGGTCCTCAAGATACTTAAACACTAAATAATAAAATGTGCTACTAAGAGATTCACTGTTACATGTTATTATAAATTGGACTGAGAATCAATAGCATATTCATAAAGGTCCTATTTTTCTTCCTAAAAAGGCCTTGCTCCTTAACATAACTGCTTTTTTCAATTTGCAGCAGTGCAATAAACTAGTCAAACATTAACTTTCTTAAAAACACAGTATTGGGGAAAGGTGGGGTATGCAGAGAAACACTTTAACCTGATTTGACCACAACTAACTAATCTATTTTGTCATTCTAAATGAAAAACAAATGTTTTCTACCTCTGAACTGGTAAATTTAGGCTTAGGTGAGATGTATCATGAATTCCAAAGTCAACTCCTCATGCTGGGAGCAAATTGCCCCAAATTCTCTGAAGTGAGGAGGCAGGAACCGTTAGCTGAAGTGCTGCTGTTGATTTTAGTGGTTGTGAGCACGCATAAGGAGACAGATAATTTCCCCAATAATTAGGTCCTAGATCACTTAGTCCATTAGAGTTTTATATGATAAGAATCCTTGACCTGCACCTGGACACAAAGTGCCAACTTGGTACACAGAGTATAGCATGGGAACAAGGAGAAGGCTCACGTTATGCTGTTTGCATTCACACTTTTATACATTGCTTTATTCCTGGCATTACTTAGGGCACCTTAATTATGACTAAAGATCAAGCATCTTAGGAAAGTCAAAAATCAGAGAAAGAACCAAAAAAAATCAGAGAAAAAAGCAAAGTAAACAGGTTTTTGTCATCATCAGTGCTGACATTTAGGGTACGGGTGAATATATGAAATACCACTGGTTTTTAATAGTTTATGATAGAGTTATGGATTTCTTGGAAGCTGAAGAAATCTATGTATCCTCTCCTCATGAAAGTGAACATTTGAAGATATAAAAAAAATTTTTTGAATAAAATTTCAGGAGTTAAAGGAATCCCCTCTGAAACTGAGGTTAAGAACCCCTGTCTAATATACATCCTTTGCACATTGACATTTATAGCTACAGAGAGATGAATTGGTAGATTTACTAATATCCTCACTTCTATTTTTAATCTGATAATTTATTTGATTGTTAACACCAGAAAGATGCATAAGCAAATCAGTAAACCAAACAAGTATTTATTGAATACCTACTTCATAATCAATTCTGTTTCTCATGCTGTGGTTGTTACCAATAAAATATAAAATACAATCTATCTCTGCCTTTAAAGGGCCTACAGTCTAGCTATCATTATTCTTAGGAACAAAAAAGTAAACATAAGCATAATTTTAACACTTGACCACGTACAACAAACCTCAGTTTGAATTACCAATACAACTTACTAGGCCATTTGTTAAATAAACCATTCCATTGAAAATTGATTATTAGTTGCCAATGTCTATATGCATGTTTTCGTATTCATATTCTGTAGTAGTAATCATGTAGATTATTGCATGATGTATAATGTAAAAAGCTAGTTTATTGCTGTATTCTGAATTTTAGATTGGAGATGTGAAGAAAATTATTGACAAGAAATATGGACTATGTTGGCAATGGCAGCTATGGATTACCTATCACAGGATCCCTGGGCAAAGTGGAATTGATTAGAATATACTAGAGTTCATATTTACATTCATCAAAGAATTAGTAGGGGCACCCATGTATTTGAGATTTCTAGATCTACAAAGACCCAGCAGTCTATTTTTGGAGAATTTTATACAATATTTCATTATAAATTATAAATAAATATAAAATGAATATTATAGTATTTATCATTTAACATAATATATTAATGTAATATTTTATTAAGTACTCTCCTTAAAATGTGTTAAATCCCAGGACCCTGGGATCATGATCTGAATTGAAGGCAGGTGCTTAACCCACTAAGCCACCCAGGCACCCTGGTTAATATAACTTTTAAAAAATACAGCTCCTTCACTCAATTCATGACAAAATGATGAAGAACAGAAAAGTAACAATCCAAAGAAACAAGAAGTTTTCAGTGGTTAAGGCAGTGTTACCGTGATCTCCCCTCGCACTCATAGGGTGGCATAGACATAAAGCCAGTCACAAAATTAGAGCCGTGGAAAGCCCAACCATCCATGTATCTAAAACTTTACATAGCCTGCCTCCCCAAGGACCCCAGAGGCTTCATGTGGGGAAACCAAGACTGTCAGTCACATCTTTCTACCTTTCCAGAGGCTTAGTGTCATATAAAAGTAGCACTGGGCACCACGTCAAAAGATCTCAGTTCAATCCTAGTTTGGCCAACAACTTGCTATGAGACCTGGGGCAGCTCACTTTTGGAGCATCAGGTGGTCCTCCTGTGTAATGTAGACTGCCTCATTCGTTAAGACAATTACATGAAATAATATGAGGAAGAATCCCTCACATTGTAGGAGCTAAGTAACTCTGTGCAATTTGGGATCTAAATAATTTATATATATATATATATATATATATATGGCAGAAAATTGGAACATGTACATTAAATGAATGGGAGGCTCCCACAGAAATTCTGGAAGCTTTTGTTAGATTATAACTTAAATAATGTTGAACTGATTTGATGATTCCTGGGAGTCCCTTCCAAGGATATTTTAGGAAAACCACAGACAACCAAATGTTGGCAGAAACAGACACATGCAGAAAATTGTGGGTTCCGTAATTCTAGAGGTGCTGTAATTCTATAAATTCTGCTATTGCAAAACCCAAGCTTTTGTGTTCATTTGTTTTTAATTAGTCTGTTTTTTCTGTCACACCGATTCTGCCTCCTCACTGTTGCTTTGCCCTGCGAATATAGCTATGCGAACATTTATTTTACAGATTAATACCAACAGTAATTTTTTTAAACAAGAATAATTCACTGTTTTCTCCCCCTTAATTGTAAAAGCAGTGTGTGTGCTCATTGGGGGAAAAATAGGCAATGTAGAAATGTATAAAGAAGAGAAAAATTGCTGTAACATCACCTCTCAGGGACCAACCACCATTACTATTTTGGTATATACCCTTCCAGACATTTTATTTGCATAGATTTATTCTTTTAAAAGTCATTCAAGTCAATGTTCAGCCATTTAAATGCATACTAGCATTTTAGTAAAAACAGTTAAATAGTTTCACAAAAAGGTTCAAATGTGGAGTTTTCTTCCCTTTCCCCTTCTACTCTTTCTTTCCAAGATGGGCCCTCAGCTCAGCACATCCTTTAAACAGGATTTTAACTAGGATTTTAACTAGTCATCTTTGGAAACTTCTCTTCCAATTTCCCCACTTTCACAACTTCTAACAATGAGTACTTCTTAATGACCCTTTAAAAACTTAATCTCACCTTGAGCTGACATGATCTGGAGTCACAAGCACTGCCCCTTGGCCTCTGGCCATTCTGTGGGTGCTTTGCATTACTTAGCCTCCACCCCCAAGATGAGGTCCAGCTCTGACCTTGGATCTGGTACTGCATTCCCTGATGGAGCAAAAAAGATTCTTGACTTCAATAAGTAACCAGAGTGTTCGTTGGTGTGACCATCTACCGGTTCTACAGAAGGTTGGCGTAGTGGTGAATTATTTGAGTTCATGTTTTATGTCAATTGCTCGGGCAAAACTTGGGAAGTTGGTTTTATTTTGCTTTTAAGAATCTATAAACAGTCCTTCACAATACAAATGCTGGCTATAATTCCAATAGAATCTCCAACTTTAGCAATTGAGCCTGTTTACTCTTTTACCCAGAAGCTATGGTTATTAATGAAATGTATAACAATGTTTGTTTATAATTTTGCCGGTTTGCTAGTTGTAGAGAGCTTCAGGTTTCCAAAGTAAAACAACCACAACCCAACCTGTCCGCCTGCAAATCCAAGAGCCCAGGACTTCCGGTGCCACTTCTTAAAATGAGAGCTAAAGAACTAACTGTAGGAAGGAAGGAAAAAAAGAAAACAAGAAAACAAGGTGAGATTAATTAGATACAGGAGTTCTCTGAGGAATATAGACCCTACATTGTGAATTATGGAAGTTTTAAGTAAGTAAGTTACAACATCGTATGTCCAACTCATAAAAGAAAATAATGAGATAATAAAATGCAACATATGAGACAAGCTATAATCTTGGAAATTGTATACAGGGAATAACAATATGTATTAAAAAGTTTTCAAGAATTGATAACATGTCTCCAGCATTGATCAAAGGAGAGAGCCATCAAATTTAGCAAATTAGAGAGTTTCAGCAACTAGAAAGGTATACTCTTATTGCACAGGATCACTTATCTTCTTTCCTGTGCTAGATGCCATAAGATGCCAAATTCACACCATTAAATGTGAAAGGTAAGGTGAGGGCAGAAACAGAAAATCTGAGACCGGGAGAATGAGGCCAGTGCTCCAGAACCAAGTCCTTGAGCGTGGAATATGTGAGTGCTCCCTGTGATATACGGCTTGGTTGAAGCTCAGAGACGGATGCTGTGCACCTTCAATTTGTTTGACCCATCCTTAAAAATCAGTCTTTAAATTATTATAATAAAAACATATTTGACCAGAATAAGAAAAGTGGAAATAAGTACAAAAATCGTTTTAATTTAATTACTTTCTGCTAAAATATGGTATGCTTCATATCCTTTAACCTAAACTTCACAAATTAGAATCACTAGAGTAGTTTTTATAGTTAGCATAGAAAAGTAAAAATATGTGATTTAAGATCAGATAAAGCTAGATTTAAATCATAGTTTTGTCACTCTGAGTGAAATTAGGTAAGTTTCTTTAACCTCTTTAGGCCTCCATTTCCTTATCAGAAAATAGGGATAAGTTAATACCTGTTAAAATGTTTTGTGAAGATTAATGAGACAATACTCAGCATTTCCTTTCCTAATGTTGACATGCCCCTGGGGGCTACTGAGGGTACATAGAGTTTACTCTCTGTGATGGTTAATTTTATGTGTCAACCTGACTGCACCATAGGGTACCCAGAGATTTGGCTAAACATTATTTCTGTATGTCTATGAGAGTGTTTCTGGATGAGATTGGAATTTCAATCAGTGGACTGAGAAAAGCAGATTGCCCGCCCCAATGTGAGTGGGCATCATCCTATCTGCTGAGGACCCGAAGGGAACATAAAAGCAGAAAGGAGAATTTGCTTTCTCTGTTTGACGTTGGTCCTGATTCTCAGGCCTTTGGACTGCAACCAGAACTACACCATTGGCTTTCCTAGGTGTCCAGCCTGCCGACAGCCAATGGTGGGACTTCTCAGCCTCCATAATCATGTGAGCCAATTCCTTCTAATAAATCTCTTTAAATATGAATATTGGTTCTGTTTCTCTGCAGAACCATAGCATACCTTCCTCCACCACTAAATGGACCTTTGCTTTCCCATGTCTGCTTTCTGATATTTCTTCAAGATGTCAGCTGTCTCTTCTTGTTTCTATCAGTTACACTAATCTTAGCTTCTTGTCTGCTCCAAAGAGAATTCCATTGCACAGACTTGGAAATATATGTTTTTCACTACAGTCTCTTTTTACTTCAGACTGTATTCTAAATATATAAAGTATTCTTGGGGTTTGGTTTTTCAGATACATTGATATCTGAAAAAGAACAACCTAGCAGAAAAGGCATACATCTGCCCTTCCTCCTTCCTGTTCAACTCTACACCCCTCATATCATACCATATATTCACCCTTGTAAATCAGTTTCTTGTGATTTCAGCTAGTGTGAATCAGTCCCTCAGAGCCAGACCACTACTCAGCTTTTTTGCAACTGCAAAACTGTGGACCAAGCCCCAAACCATGAAGATTTCATTAAGGGTTACATCCTGTGTGACCCAGCCTGAAACATTCAGTGTTTCATATCATAAAAATCATAACATGAGTTTTTGAAAATTAATGAACTCAATTCCGTTTTCTTTTTCTTTAATTTTTATTTTATTATGTTATGTTAGTCACCATACAATACATCATTAGTTTTTGATGTAGTGTTCCACACTTCATTGTTTTCGTATAACACCCAGCTCCATGCAGTATGTGCCCTCTTTAATACCCATCACCAGACTAACCCATCCACCTCCCCCTCTCCCCTCTAACACCTCAGTTTATTTCTCAGAGTCCAGAGTCTCTCATGGTTCATCTCTCCCTCCGATCTCCCCCCTTCACTTTTCCCTTCCTTCTCCTAATGTCCTCCATACTATTCCTTATGTTCCACAAGTAAGTGAAACCATATGATAATTGACTTTCTCTGCTTCACTTATTTCACTTAGCATGATCTCCTCCAGTCCCATCCATGTTGATGCAAAAGTTGGGTATTCATCCTTTCTGATGGCTGAGTAATATTCCATTGTATATATGGACCACATCTTCTTTATCCATTCGTCTGTTGAAGGACATCTCGGCTCTTTCCACGGTTTGGCTATTGCAGACATTGCTGCTATGAACACTGGGGTGCATATGGCCCTTCTTTTCACTACATCTGTGTCTTTGGGGTAAATACCCAGTAGTGCAATTGCTGGGTCATAGGGTAGCTCTATTTTTACCTTTTTGAGAAACCTCCACACTGTTTTCCAAAGTGGCTGTACCAACTTGCATTCCCACCAATAGTGTAAGAGGGTTCCCCTTTCTCCACAACCTCTCCAACATTTGTTGTTTCTTGCCTTGTCAATTTTTGCCATTCTAACTGGTGTAAGGTGGTATCTCAATGTGGTTTTGATTTGAATTTCCCTGATGGCTAATGATGATGAACATTTTTCATGTGTCTGTTTGCCATTTGTATGTCTTCTTTGGAGAAGTGTCTGTTCATGTCTTCTGCCCATTTTTTGACTTATTATTTGTTTTTTGGGTGTTGAGTTTGAGAAGTTCTTTATAGATCTTAGATACCAGCCCTTTATCTGTAGTGTCATTTGCAAATATCTTCTCCCATTCTGTGGGTTGCCTCTTTGTTTTGTTGACTGTTTCCTTTGCTTTTTCAATTTCTTTCTCATATTTAAGATACTACTCCAAGAGTTAAGCTTTCACATGCAAAGTGTATATATTTATACTTCTTAATCTGTGGTATAGGAGGGATTTAATCAAAGTATAAAGAAGCATTTCTTGACAAAGAAAATGATTCTATCCAAATTGAGTTAAGAAAGTGGGATTGTCCTCTTTATATATGTGCTTGTACACACGTACATACATACGTATGTATAGCTATATATGTACACACACACACACGTATATATCTTTATAAATGGGTCTAAATAAAAGTATTTATGCATAGTACTTTCTAAAGCCAGACACTGATGATCAACTAAGTACTCTTTTAGTCAGATGATTCTCTGATGCTATAGAATAGAAAAATCCAGACTAGGATGTTATTTTGATACATTTTAATAGTTTTATTTCATGACAATTATAGAAGGAAAAATGAAAAGAAATGGAAATTGGCCTTTAGCAGCTGTTTTAGTGAGATAATCTCCATTTAGATTTCTAGAATGGAGACAGTAGTTTGGGAGAGAAGAAACAAGATTTTGTTCTAATTGTGGTAAAAGATCTTGTATTAAAGATCTTGTTCTTATTGTGTGGAGAGAGAGAGAGAGAAAATGATATGCTAGGCTACCTGCTATGGACTGAATGTTTGTGTTCCTCCCCCCCAAAATCCACATGATCCTAACCCCTAAAGTGATGGTATCAGTATTAGGATGTGGGGCTTTGGGGAGGACTCACCTATTAGGTCATGAGGGTAGAGCCCTCATGAATGGGATTAGTGTCCTTACAAGAAGAAATAAGAGAGCTTCCTTTCCACTCTGTAAGAGTGAGAAGGAGATGGTCATCAACAAGCCAGGAAGAGAGCCTTCGTCAACCCTAGGATCTGCAAGCACTCTGATCTTGGACATCCTAACCTTTAGAACTGTGAGAAATAAATGTTAGTTTAAGCTACCCAGTCTATGGTATTCTGTTATAGCAGCCTGAACTAAGATACTACCCCAAGAATTACTGTAGTAGTTGTGTTTTACCTTAACTGCCATGTAGTAATCTGTTCTTAGACTAGAAGACTGTTAGAATTTCCAGGAAATTATTAACGTCTTGCTAACAACCTTGCATAATTATAGTGAATGTGTATGTGTTTTACTGGTATAGACTTGTCATTAATATAGTTAACTAGAATCTTGTTTCATTCTTAACATGGAAATGTCAATTATGACTTGGGTTTGGCTTATATTTTTCTAAAGCCATTTTTACTCTCTTTTCAGATTTCATGTTATACATGATTACCTGTAGCTAGATGCAAATAAAATAGATGCTTTAAACTTTTTAGTGAGTCTCACAACAAGGCTCTTTTTTTTGAGCATATTAAACATATGCAAGAAATACGTTCTATACATATGCAGAACCACAATCACAATTAAACCTTCACAGTTTAATCAACATCCCTCAAGAAGGCAGTGTTTGCCCAGAACTACCATTTCACGAAATCCTTCTAATGACTGCATCACTCTGGAAACCAATGCAATTGACTTGTAAATTCTGCAACTGGAATAAGATGAGGGGTATGAGGGACAATGCTTCCAAATTCAATCCATGCTTTGAATTTGCTTTTTAATTTATTTTCCAGGTTTTTTCTTTTTCTAGCCTGTTGTAATGGTACTTTATTGTAGACTGTTGGCTTATTTATGAGGAATGAAGATGGAAAATAGACCCTAGTGCCAGAAAGCCTGGGTTCAAGCCATGGGTCTCCCACTTACTGTCTTACTTTAAGTAAATGATTTTACCAACTCTTGCTCCGTTTTTTCATCTCTAAATTAGACATAATGGCAATGCTCATCTCACAAAGTTATTAGGAGCAAGATGAAATTTTTCACATAAAAATTTTATAAAATCTAAGGTATCGTGTAAATGCTGAAATATTTGGGGATTATTACTACAGTTGTTACTATTTTAAAATATTAATATTTTCAAAGCTAAATATAGTAACACAGTCAACCATGAACTAATTTATTTGGCATAGTTTCTAGAGCAAAATAAAGAACCCACTTGCAAAGTGAGTCGCTGTTCATCTCACACCCCTGCTTTGCCCAACTACGGCTCAGAACTAGTAAGGTGTTCAGTACATCATGCTATTTATTCCCTTCTTTTAAATCAACTTTTATTTCTTCTCAGTCCTCCTGTACCTTTCTTCTTGTTTCATGTTGTAGAGATTTTTTTTTCCTTTGCAATAAGCAAATATCCTAAGAACTATGAAAAACGCCCATAGTACCTCCCATCTAAGAATCACGTGGGCCCTTTATAAACACATTAATGATCATCACACAACATTGTCTACCTTGAACATTTTCACATCTTTTTATCATGCATGTCTGCCTCGTTTAAAATCACAGGGCAGGAACTCTGTCTAATTCTATTTGTAAATCAGGGAGAGAGCATTGTTGTTCAATAAATGCCAAGAAGCAAGAGCATCCATGTGAGGTGAATAGGTGGAAATTATTATTTCTGTGTATAGTGAGGTGAAAATAAAATGGGTCCTTTACAATTTTCAAAGCATTCTCCTATTGATTATCTCGTTTGTCCATCACGCTGACATTGTGAGGAAGCTAGAGAGGGCAGTTTTGCTGTTAGCCTCCTTGTCTGAAGGCAGAACACGAGACTAAGAGGTTAAATGCCTTGTCCAGGGCCCCCTGGCAAGTCCGCAGCACAGCTGGAGGGGAATTGGAACCCGTGCTCTCCTCACCTGATGCTGCAGGGACTTCATAGCTGGAACCATGACGGGTCTGGGAGTATGTCAAGAACATCAAGAAGCTTAACTATTTTCTTCCCCTTGCATTTCAGCACTTAACTCTGACCCTGGCTTGCACCAAGTGCTTAATAAAGAGTTTGTTTAATTAATTAATTAATTAATATTATGGATATCCTATCAGCAGGACTCAAGGGTTAATTATTGCATCGTGACATCTTTGCTGTGTAGCCTGCTGCTCAACCCACAAAAACCATTCTGTATGGCTAATTTTCTGTTGCTGACCCTTGTGATGCCAGTTTTCAGGACTATTTTCCAGTCCTATCAATTCTCCTGCTAAGTTGCTACCTCTGTTCAGTAGCTCAGGCACAGAGCCACTTCTCTAGTAGACCCAACTATAACCTGCAACATGCAATAAATGGAAGGGCCTTAAAAAGTGTAAGTTTAACTTTTCATTTCATGAAGGAAATGTGTGATGTGCTTACTGCGAAAATTTTCTGGACCATCCAGAAATCAGAAACTGATACCGGGACACACACAACTTATAGTTGAGAGTCTGCTATGAATGCCTTCTGTTCATGCTAATGGCATATGCAAGTTCTAAGACATTTGTGTGCTATATTGAGCTTTGGAAAATTGTTGGGCACACAGGTGTGGATTGTCAATAGGTGAGCTGGGGAAAAGTAGTAATGAAGAGAAGGGTGTGAGAATGGCCATGTGCTTAGTGGCTGCTTTTCTTAGATGGGGCAGATGTTCCGTAATTCAGTTAGCTAGCCCAGATTTGAGCTGAAGGAATTGCTCACGTAGTAGTTGCTAGAGTGTCCTACAACCCTCAAAGGTGCTATCCAATGACAGTGTACGTGTTTGATATGTATACTAGCTTAGAGACCAAGTCATTATCCTCAACATCCTTTCTATGTGTGCTATCACTTTACAGATGTATTTTAGTCATTTAGTAGCATCTTGGCTAATTATCTTTCAAAATGGTTCATCAAGGAAGTCAGTAGTTGAGCTTTACTAAGTCTTATTTCTTAGAATCACAATCAATTCAACAGACTACCAACCCTTTCTCACCCACACAGACTCTATTAAACACACGTATTGTTGAATTACAGCTAACGTCATGTCCTCAATTCAGTTTTTCATTTTCCAGAAAAAGCCACAAAACTTCAAGCTGTTTCTCTTAGAAGAAAATCTTATTTAGAATGAATACCTTATGATAATATATTCTAATACCATTTTGAATAATTATAGAATATACAACCCTGGATTCATTAAAACATCCAGTATCAAAATGTGGTAGTTCAATTTTATTAACCCCTCATTAAAGCCATCTGAGACTTTAGGTATGTTCCCAACTTATCCTATCAAGTGAGGGGTCTGAGAGACAGGCAGAGAAAATGACAGGGGAAAGTGGGTCTCAACTCCTTAAGTCCTCTTTATTGTGCTTGACCTTTAATTTCCATATACTTATTAGTCACATATTAGCTAACGTCTCTGAACAGGGCAAAAGAATATATACACACATACGTATTGACATGAGCTAAATTAACAAGCCTAGATATTTAACTATCTTAACCTGTCCTATTCGAAGTAAAGCATAGAAAAATACTTTTAGGAATACTCAAGTAGGGGAATTCATTTTTATTAATAGGAATGAACAAATGAAGCAACATAATAACACCTTGCTCTTTGCTGTTCTGTTAATTCTACAGTATATATCACTATACTGAACACACTTTATACAGCATTGTTTTTGTTAAATATCAAATGTATTAATAGGTGCTTTTAAAAGTGATTCTGGGGGCGCCTGGGTGGCTCAGTCGTTAAGCGGCTGCCTTTGGCTCAGGTCATGATCCCAGGGTCCTGGGATCGAGCCCCACATGAGCTCCTTGTTCAGTGGGAAACCTGCTTCTCCCTCTCCCACTCCCCCTGCTTGTGTTCCCTCTCTCGCTGTGTGTCTCTCTGTCAAATAAATAAATACATAAAATCTTTTTTAAAAAAGTGATTCTGTTATTTCTTCTTAAAATTGTGTTTAAAAATAATTATTAACTAGTTTTTTGTTGTAAATCTATATTTTTGCATATGAAGTTGTTTAAAGACTCACCTCTGCTCTAATTTTTAATCGAGTATTGAGCATCTCCTACATTTCAGGCATTGTGATGAAATACACCAATCACTTCCTGTAAGGCATATATTATTCTCATTTTTTATAGATGACAAAGCTCTGCTTCAGAAAGGGTAAGTAAGTTTCCAAGGTAAGAAAACTAATAAGGGTTAGTATCTACCTAGGAATCCACAGTATATCCTGTGGGCTCTCAAATTTGAAAACCATCAAGTTTTAATATAGATGTACTTACCGGCACACATACTTATATATAAGCAGAGTAGGATTCTTTCCTTTTTAAAAATAGTCTTGGCATCTGAAACACAATTGCATTGGAAAGACATGAGCATTAGTGGTGAACTTCTGACATTTTGGTATATACCTGCCTTGGCTTAACTTTTGCAAAATCTTAATTAACATTAGGCCAACCCTTAATAAATCATCTTTGCTCATAGTAAAATAAATATGATTTGTGAAAGAGACAGTTTTTTTAAACAGTTGTGTCATCAAGTATAAAAACTACCAGTA
Source organism: Callorhinus ursinus (assembly GCF_003265705.2). Lineage (NCBI taxonomy): Eukaryota > Metazoa > Chordata > Mammalia > Carnivora > Otariidae > Callorhinus > Callorhinus ursinus. Next base: position 49,559,958 of record NW_027397069.1, read on the forward strand.
GATTTAATAAGCTATTTCTATACTGAGAGAAACCCTTATTATGCACTAAGAATAGACTGCATTTGGGGATACTATAATAGATGGCAGAAACAACAATTGAAATTCTGAATACATTAGAACCACAGCATGTTGCAGACCAATTAAAATTGACAACCAAGTGAAGCAAATACACATGGATAAATATAGAAAATTCAAGTTGTTGTGAGGGTGGTTCCCCTCCCCTATGCCTTTTCTCTTTTCTAGGTGTTATTTTTCTTTCTTCTGAATATTCCAGTTCATTTTGTTAATCTTTTTCTGCTTGGCTTCTGAATTTTAATCAAATTAAATGCTTACAGATATAAAATTTTAATTCATAGAGTACCTTGGCACTTTGATGTATTTGGTGCCCTGATGTTGGGAAACTATCACTAACTAGAAATACTAGCTTTTGTAGATAATATATAATTTTCATAATCTTAAACCAAGATGGGAAAAATAGATACTGTGCTAAATGTTTCAGCTACATGTTCACCTTTCTGTATGAAATTACTATTGGCAGCTGAGTAGGAGATTACAGGGTATAGCTGCTTTAACCTTCAGCAGTAAATGGTGCTTGCTGAATTGCCTCCATGTGCCTCCAAAGCCCAAGAAGCTTAAAAATACACGTTTGATGCTGAAGATGAGAAAACACAGTAAATTAGCATCACTTGGGGTGGGGGGAGAGTTAAGACTAACTATATTGCTAATGGAGATTATGGAATTTATTTTTCTGAAGTTCTTGAAAAAAGTTTTGCATAAGGCCTGCCTGACTCTAGGAAATTAAGTTTGATATAACAACATAAACAATAGCACTGCTTGAGTACCTACTATGGGTCATGCATTGTACTGGATGCTTACATTATCTAGTTTCATTTTCATGATATCCTTATGGACATCATGTGATTTGGGGTACTATACATGTGATTAAAATGATGCTCAAAGAAGTTAATTCTGTACCCAGGGTCCTATGATTAGAGGTTGTACGATCAGGGCACCATACCAGTGCCCCTTCTGATGTCAGTGACCTATTTACATCAACTGCACATTAGTTCTTTCTCATGTCAAAAAATACAATAAAGTATTTATTCATAAATGTATTATAATGTTTGGGGGAAAAAAGTTGTGAGAGGACAATAGGTACAATCCTAATACAAACAAAATGTCATTTAAACACAGGTGCAGTTCTGGCCTGAAATTGATTTTAACCTACATCTTTTTTGAAGAGAGAGCATCTGTAATGTATATGGGGACTAGCGGGGGAGGAGAAATGCAGCTGTCTTAGCAGCACTGAAAGAAAAGGAGCAGGTTAAATGCTTTCTACTCTCAGGCAAGATTAATAATCCTTAAGTACTGTTCTGTTTAATAAATTGTGACAGAGTTACTCAATGTGAGTCTGGAAAAGGACATAATGATTGGGCTCCTTGTAAGTAATGCTCTTTAAAAATGGAGGTTGGATTTATATTATTGTAAAAACAAATAGGTTTGGGGTGAGGGGAATGTTTCCTTACTGAATTTACTTGTAAAAAAGTAGCAAACAGTGCCATCTACTGGGCTTTCATGTTCTCTTTGTTGGAGGTTTTGCAGACGATCATGGGATCGGTGTGCACATTGAACACACACACACACAACCACAAATAAGACAGAAATTTAAAAAGTCCTTTGTTATCCGTCATGAGGATTGCAAGAGTTTTTTAAATGGCTGTGTTTGTTTCTTTACTAATACATTCTAAGTCATTTTCCTATTGGTATTAAAAGAAATATTCAATAAAAATAATTGCCTTCACAGAAATCTACTTTGATTAAAAAAAAAAAATCTTTCTAGAAGGAAAGTTAAATGACCTTACATGGAAACATAATCAAATAAAAATTGAGAAAAACTTCCACAGGTTTGTGAAATAATCCTTCTCTGCTCAGCTGACAATTCTCCCATCCATCCTCAGTCTGATCTACCTCAGAGGCTAGCGTATTACCTTCTTTACAAAGAAAAGGAGGAAACGAGGAACATTTTTCCTAGTGAGGAGGCTCAGAGGTATGGACACATGCTCATTTTATGCTACCCACATGGAGAAGAAGGGGTTGGATGTGTTGCCCCCGACACTTTCCCGGGGGTACTCAGCGTGCTGGGTCAGCTGGCTTCTCTCCCAGCCAGTGCAGTCATTTGTGCACCAGATGGCTTGTGAGCCACACCCTGGCAACATGCCAGCACAGAGTTTCTTGAATTGTGGTCTTCAAACCACTAGTATCAGCATCATCTGGGGAGCTGGTGAAAGACACAAATTCTCATCCTAGTCCTAAGACATGCTGAATCTTAAACCTCTGGTCTGGCACCCAAACGCTTTCACTTAACAGATTAATTCTTATGCACGTTGGAGTGTGACGATCACTGTCTAGAACCTTGGGATTCTTTACTCTGTAGCTTTGGTGGTGCCTAAGATCAAACTACAGGTGGGTAAGCCTCCAGTGATTTCCTTCTAGGCCTTTTTTCAGAGGACTGTCCTGGAACAGTATGTGCCTGAACATCAGCACCATCGGTGGTACTTTTAAAAGTTGTACATTCCTGGGTCTCCTCTCAGTGATTCTAATTCACAGGGTAGCCCCCTAGGCCATACCAACATTCCTGCTGCTCTAGGGAAACTCCAGGACCCTACAAAGTTAGTCCTCAGGAAAACTATGCAGCAGACAGCATGTGTTGGCTGTCTCCCCATAGCCTTTTGAGTGCACCCCTTTCTCTTGACACCCTGCATCCCCTGTGGGCCCCTCTTCTGTCTTTTAGTCCTTAGATTCAGATTCCTTTCATTCGTCCCATTCTTGATGGCAACTAACCTCTCCTAGATCGTTAGCTTTTAATGAACTTACATGCACAGAGGATAGCCATAAAGTCTAGGAACAAGAATTATTTTGTCAGGTATTGTGATGTAATAACCATAAACCATTTATTTTATATACTAACTGTTTTCAGACTCGGTGCTGTTCCTTTAGTTAAAATGTCAATTGCTTTGACTTGCTAAAGACTTCCAGGTTTTTATGGTGATGGGCAGGTGTGGATCACAGAGCACACTGTGAATGGTGTGGCTGCGTAGACAGAAGCTTGGTTATCCAGCCTTTTGTGGAAGTATGCTCACATGAGGTATTGCCTATCCTGGCAAGGCTGGTGCACACCATGGAGGCAGTGGGGCCTCCTGAGCATCGGCAAAACATTCCTGTCTAACCTCCCCAACACGCAACAGTGACACCAGGGAAGATATCCCGAGAACCACGAACTCCCTCTTTCCACTTATCCACAGCCAGTTCAGCCATCAAACCCAGCCCAGGTCTAAACTCCTATGAAGGCTTCTCCTAGGTTAGCCCTGTCCACAGCGCTGTCTTCCTTCTCTAAAACCATGGTACTTACGGTCTGAGTCACTACATGACAACTAGTTACAGACTGTTTTTAAATAGCTCTTAAGTTGTGAAGAAGAAAGGCATAAAGAAGAATGATTTAAAAGTGAAAATTTGCAAACCAAAAAAAAGTGAAATTTTACAATGATTAGTAAGGAATATTATTATTACAATGATCTTTCCAGCTCACTGAAAACATGCTCATTGGAGGCAAGGACCATGTCTATTTATTTGTATCTTTCATAGTATCCCACAAAGGCCACGTGATTAATAAATAGTTGTTCATGCAACTTTTTCTCTCCTACCCTTCCTCAGGAATAAGACATAAATAGCAATTTTTTGAGTTCGCAAAGGCTCTTCTAATGTAGGGTTTCTTTACTGTTCTGCAGATTGGTGATTACAAAGTCACAGCAGGACGTGTCTCAGATTAAGAGAATCTCTGGACATGATTATCTTTTCATTCAAGTTCAGTCCCATCCCAGACCAAGTCCTTCTTGCTTAGTGGTCTTGGAAATCTATGTACTTCATTCAGCCAAGCTCTCTTCGGTTCTCCCCACTATTCCCTTTATACAGAACTGCTCCTGAGGCAATTCCATTATTATCTAAGCAGAACTTTTGTCCTCTTCCCCAGGGTCTTCCACAGCCGGAAGACACCCCCATCTCAACCCTTGTTGGTTTACCTTTTCCAATGGGTCACAACTCCAGCTACACATCGGAAACATTGGGTAACTTTGTAAAATGCTGATTCCCAAGCTTCCTAAACAAGTTTGATTTAATTGGTTTGGAGTGGGGCCAAGGATTCAGTATTTTTTTTTTTAATCTCTCAGGTAATTCTAATATGCAGCCAGAATTGAGAACACTCCAGTTTTCTTATGCTCAGCTAAGAAGTTCCTATTTTGCTTTTATCCCCAAATTTAGGTCAAAATTCCTGGCTTCAGGTTTAACTATTGAAAATTAATAAATTCAAGTATAAACATTTACAAAAAGTTAGCAGACAGTGATATAGAGTATCTCTACCCTACTTATATTACCTTAGGGAGGTAACTAGAATCTTCAGATATTTTAAAGGTTTCAAGGCAAGGGATGTCCCAAATGGGTTTAAGAACTACTTGGTTAATGCATTAATTATGAAATGGTATGACATGGAAAGCTCTGGTTAAAAAAAAAAACAAAAACAAAAACCAAGATCTCGAGAATTTTCACCAATACTCTCTTTCCAAGCATTTCTCCCAGTCTTTAATGCTGGAGAAATTAAGGAGTCAAGAGATGTAATTTTCTGTGAGGAGAGGGTTGCCTTGAATGGAATGTAGAAACATGACTCCCCCTCAAAAGTGCTGCCCAGTGGGTGATGTTGCCAGCTATCACATCTAACCCAATTTACTGCCCACTCAGTGCACTGTTTCCAGGATTTTAGATGTTAATTACCATCTAGTACAATAGCATGGGATATTTCTCAGCCCATCACTATGCTTTGTCTGGCACATAAGTGTCCAGGGGATATGTGAATGGCTAATAAATATATGTGTGTAATAGGTTTCACTAAAATAAAATGATTCATATTTGGACAAAATGCCCACCTCCATCCATTTGAAGTTATTTTATTTAATTTTATTCTACACTATTGGATCCCTAATATTTCTGTCAGTAATCAATGGAAATGATGATGGCTTAAAATCTGCATGTTTAACATTTATTTTATCGGGAAAAATTAGCAAATCTGAAATACATAACTCATTTGTAAAATGCGTTTTTGAACATATTCAAAGACTGAGAGTTTTTAATCTGCCATTTTCACTGAACAGGCATTTATGGATATATAGGGAACTTGGAGGACAATTATAAAGGAACTCATAACCAATTGAGGGATGAGCCTGAAAACAGTAGTATGAAATATTGACTGAAATTGTTGAAAAACTATGTCATCCTCCCAAAACATGTGCTGGGACCTGAGAACAGCCATTTCTGTTTCTGTCCCATCTTCCTTGCTTTTTGTTTCTTTTTTGAGACTTTTAACAGATTTGCTAGGTTTAGGTTTTGTTACCTTTCTAAGGATTCAGAGATGTGTAATTGAAAAATCAAAAAGATTTGACAAGTCAAAAAGCCAGAGTGAGAGGCAGAACATATAGATGTGTGATTCTGGAGAGACTCCCAACCATGCTGCCTTCTTTTTAATTTGCAGACCCATTATGTAGGTTTATTTTCTTTGTTCTCTCTTTCCCATTAACTAAACATGTCAAAGTTGACCCAGCAGCATTTAATAGCTCTTTAGAGATAAAGAGGAATCTAGTGACACAACAGCATCATATACTTTTAAGTATTAAATTTTGCTCTTTTAAAACTGTTAATATTGGGTAAAAATGCCCAGCTAACAGTTTTTCCTCCCTAACACGGAGTACAAGGCTTTCTTGCTAACCAACTTGAAAATTATCAGAGAAGATCAATGGAACAGAAAGTTGTCAAAACATGATGGTCCCCTGCTGCCACAATAAGGACAAGATAAAATCTAGAAAGTGGATGGTGAACAGAAGCCAATTTTGTGACAAGTAGTGATTAGCAATGACTTGAGGATTTTGAGCTACTACTGATCAATTAACAAAAGAAGAAAGAGGGAGGCCAGTGGGAGGAGAGGGGGGAAAGAAATCTCTTTCTCCATATTGCTCTACTAAAGAAGACTGTTTTTTTGTTCTTGTTATGAGGGGCCCACATGTTTTTTTGAAGTTGAAATAGATTCTGGTTGGAAACCGCTGTGCTTTCTGTTCCTGCCTCTCCCGTGCCATTTATCATATTTTCGCTTCAGTTTCAGTATCTGTGACATGTCTTATATCCTCTCCAACTTCTTAAACCATGTAGTCTTCTTTGAATCCTCATGGCCCCTGTATTCAGTAGGAGAAGTATGAATGTTTATTGAATGAATAATTTTTTAAAAAGACTGTTTTTAAGCCCTTGAATGAGAAACCAGAAGGTACTCTTCATTAGATACTATAATTTCCATTGTTACAGATTAGTTAGAAAGTAAATTGTACATTCAGCCTCCTATAGGACAATGGCAATTGACTTATCCTTTCTGCAACTCTTTCAGGAAAGTCCAAGGAAATTTATTGTAATGGGCAATGACCTGGTATACATTAATAGATGATTAGGGCCATATATTACACAATTCCAAAGGCAGCATTCATATAGGGGACTTATCATTTTAGCAGGTGTGGCCTCAAACCATAAACACAGAAATAAATATCCATTTATTTTCTATAACTCAACTTAATTTCTGACTCTAGACTTCCTATCATTCCTGCTTGGAGAAAAATTTAACCCCTGCCTCTCTTGGAAGCCTCCCCTGCCCCAAATATGTCATTGTTCTGGGATTTTGTACCATTGTTCTGGGATTTTGTACATCTCTGAGTGAACTCTACAGGGGAGCCTGTTGTAGGATACCTTCCAAATGACCCCCTTACCATCCCCTTACCATCCTGTTGTAGGATACCTTCCAAATGACCCCCTTACCATCCCCTTACCATCCTGTTGTAGGATACCTTCCAAATGACTCCCTTACCATCATCCCCTTACCTCTCTCTGCTGGGGTCCTGTCACAGTGACAGGACCCCAGCAGAGAGAGGCTGTGGGTGCACCACTAGAGGGTGGCAGCTGCAGGGGATGGTAAGAGGTCATTTGGAAGGTATCCACTAGAGAATGATGCAGGCTAGAATTCCTTGAATGGGGGCGGGGAGCGGGTGGTATTTAAATAATCTGCAAATATAACTTAAGGGGAGAGTCTACCTTTTAAAAAAATACAAACAGCAACCTCTGAGTAAATAGGTCTTTGCTCTTTCTACTCAGCCCTCCTCCTCCACATTGGGGTGGGGAGGAGAGGTGGCAGCTTTGGCAGTTGGAGTTTAGAAGACAGCAGTAGAAACAGCCTGCATGTCCACTCCTGGGACCCAATCAAAGGCTGGAGTCAGTCCTCATTTGACAGGAGAAGAGAAGCTTTAGTCAAAATAGGAAATTAAAGCTAGACTTATACTTACCTAACGATGAGACTATAGCTGTGGTTCAAATTATCCAGAAATGCTATAGGATCTCTCTGAGATGATGTAGGGAGGAGACACCCACTGGAACATGGATGAAGACAGTGGTTTCTCGACTGTATCTGACAGGATTCACACTCATTTTCTCATTCCACATGCTTTGTCCCTTCCAGTCTGGTGGCCCTCTCATGCTTCCATGCTCTCCTTCCTTGACAGTCAGAGCCGCTCTGCACTAGGGTCTTCTGCCTCCCTAGATGTTTCCAGAAGGCTGCATGTGACTCCCTCTCTGGGGAAAGCCCTTTTCTTCCTTCTACTTTTTTCAAATTTTGCTTCTGCAAACATTTTCTCCCTAATGAATCCTCTATAAACAGTGTAAATTCCTCTATGGGCTTAGTTTTATTTTTAGAAAGAAAAGCCAGAAAGGAGAGGGGCTACTTTACTTTCTACACCTGAGGCAGAAGAGCACAGAGCTGGATATTGGCTTGAATATGGAAAAGGGTAAGGGGAAAAATTAGGTGAGAAAAAAATACAAATCCTACATAAAAATATTATCCAGCTCCACTTTGATTTCTGGTGGATTTTAGTAATCCTTGATTTGATTGAATTTTGCTATTGGATGCAGAAGACAAATGTACTTGTGCCAATCACAGCATATTTTATACCTTGATATGCTTGCTTCTTCCCTTATGCTTTATACGGACTGTGTAACAGAAGCATCAGAACATGGTTGTTGAGAGCACCTGGGTCCAAATCCTGGCTAAGCCATTATGTCATTGTGTGACCATACAAAGTTACCTAACTTCTCTGTGCCTCAGTTTCCCCACATATGAAATGAGAATGATTATATTAATAGCATTTACTTCATGGGGAAGTTATAGAGTTAATGTTTATAAAGTGCTTATGAGAGTGTATGAGACATCATAAATGCAAAAGAAGTGTTTGTTGATGATAATTTGCTTGTTCTTTACATTCTAGACAGGGCAATGAATTTCTACATGTGTAGCATTCCTTAGTTGGACAACTCAAGACTTCCTTGAGTCCCCAAACTAACTCATTCTCTTAGGGGTTCCCTGTATTACTTCTTCAGAGCACTTGCCATCTTTACAACTCAATAATTAACCTTCTAGTTATTTAACATCTGCCTTCCCTGCTCAATTATAAGCTCCATAACTTCCGAAACCACATGTGTTTTTCTTTTTCTTTTTTTTTTTAAAGATTTTCTTTATTTATTCATGAGAGACAGAGGGAGAGAGAGAGAGAGAAGCAGAGGGAGAAGCAGGCTCCCAAGGAGCAGGGAGCCCAATGCGGGACTCGATCCCAGGACCCTGGGATCATGACCTGAGCCGAAGGCAGATGCTTAACCATCTGAGCCACCCAGGCGCCCCACATGTGTTTTTCTACAGTACATCCTACTAGCTTGCATAGAGTGGCTGCTCGTAAGTATTTTTGTTAAATAAATGAATCTGTTGAAATGTTAGGTGTGGTGGGAAGTATGGACCAAAAGGTGTGGCAGCATGGGCCAGACCACCCATCTAGCTGCTTTGTATGAAGAGCCCGGGATTTGGGTGGAGGCAGGGGTCGGGGAGTAGGCCTAAATTCAGTTGACTCCTGAGACCCCTTGCAACTCATGCAACTGTCCAGGGCTTTTCTGTCAGTCAGCATGGTGTTATATCTGACCTGCTGTAGGTTTAGGGGATATAGGATATGTTCTGGCAGGTTTTATTCAAGCATTTGTCAAAATAAAATTTTCCAGGCTATTTCTTTTTACTTTCAAGAGGCACGATAAAATGGTATCAACTCATTAGCTACTTTTAGGGCTATAAACAATAAAAACATATGAACTCAGTTTTGGGCTCTAAGAGATAAACTTGAAAATTTAAATTACTACCTCTTCATATTTATTGAATATATTTTTAAGACTTAAGAAAGAAAAAAACTGTAGGTTGCATGAAGGCCTTGGCTTGTTCCAAAGATAGTAGTTTCCAGTTTAACTTAGACGAATGGGTAGGTCAGCTGAGGATTGCCTGAGGAAAAGGGAATTACATTAATGATTACAGACAACACTGATTCTTACAGCCTTCATGTTTTGAAAATCTTTATGATGGAATAATAGTCATAGAACATTATATAAAGAATCATGGCGCATTATGATTTCATGTCCAAAACAGCCTAGAGGAGCTACAACTAGCAAATGAACCAATGGTGCAGACTCTCAGGGATACATTTCTCTACTCTCCTTGCACCAAGTAGCCCTTCCACTCCTACCCAGCCTCTGAGTCTCAGTATATCTGATTCATACACTCTCTTTTACCCTTTCCTCAAAGTAGTTAGAACTGTGTACTGTGGTCGTTCCTGCACACAACAGCTATGGTTTGAAATATCCAATCTTTTCCTTTCCTCTTCATCCAAATCCTGTCCATCATTCCAAAGATAGTTCATGCTCTTTATTCCTCTGAAAATTTGTGAAACATAGTGATACTTCATTATACTCACCCTTCCCTGTTGCTCAAGTGATTCATCTGTTTCATGTCTTACTGGCACAACTGGGTGTGAGATAAAGGAGAGAAAGAACTATGTACTGCACATTATATTATGTTGCAGAGAGATGCAGTTAGTAGATATACAACTGTTGAATAAATGATCCAGAGTTTTTGAATAAATAGCTCAGAACTTTGGAATATTTAATTAAATCAAGTTACATGTTTGTGTGGTACCCAAGCAAATGTCTAGTATTTCTTAGGTATTCAATAAATATTAGCATTCCACTTGTAATCTGAGATATTGAATTTAGTTTTAAAATAAACCAACAAACCAAACTACTCCCCAGGTATGTTTTGAGTTCAGCCTTATCTTTTATAACTTATATATTTAGCACTATATACCATATTGAGAATAGCTATTTAGGGGCGCCTGGGTGGCTCAGTCAGTTAAGCATCTGCCTTCAGCTCAGGTCATGATCTCAGGGTCCTGGGACTGAGTCCCACATCGGGCTTCCTGCTCCACGGGAAGCCTGCTTCTCCCTCTCCCACTCCTCCTGCTTGTGCTCTCTCTATCTCTCTCAAATAAGTAAATAAAATTTTTTAAAAAGAGAGAGAAAGAATAGCTATTTAAAATGATGACTCTGGGGTAAAAATCCATAATTATTAAGAAAGAAAAGTTAAAATGTGTTTGATGTACTGAATTTATTTAATCCAATTTCCATCCCATCTTTTGCTGTGCCTCCTGATCCTAGACAACAGAACATAGTAGAATAAAAATAGCAAAACTGATTTTAGTAGGCTCACCATGGATTTACACTAATCCTTATCACTTAGATCATTAATGCCAATCTCATTTTTTCATAGATTTATACACCATTTCATTCTCCTCAAATGTGCTAACTCTACACTGTCACCTTCTGATCCCTCCTTTTCATCTAAACAAGAACTCCTTGCATTTCCTTTCTTCTCTAGAATTTCCTTTTCCTTCTCTGACTTATTTCATTTAACATAATACTCTCTAGCTCCACCTACATCATTGCAAATGGCATTCACTCACATGTGGAATTTAAGAAACAAAACAAACAAGCAAAGGGAAAAAGAGAGAGAGAGAGAGAGGCAAACAAAGAAATAGACTCTTTAACTATAGAGAAGAAACTGATGGTTACCAGAGGGGAGGTGAGTGGGGGGATGGGCGACACAGGTGAAGGGGATTAAGAGCACACTTGTTCTGATGAGCACCGGGTGTACGGAAGTGTTGAATCACACTGTATTGTACACCTGAAACTAATATTACACTATATGTTAACTAACTGGAATTTAAATAAAAACTTAAAAAGAATTTCCTTTTCTTTTAGTCTTTCTCAAATTTCCTTTTCTTTTAGTCATTCTTTTTTTTTTCCATTCTTTCTCAGAAGTGATCTTTCTCCTCAAGGCTACCCCCTTCCTCTCTGCCCTGGAGCCTCTTCCCACCCGGCCTACTGGGATCCACTCCATGAATTACAGTCACAGTCTTGTATCTTCAATGTTGCCCTTTTCAAGAGATTTACAAGCATGGTCAAATTTCCCAGACCTTAGAAAATCCTCTTCTTTTTTCTTTTTTAAGATTTTTTATTTATTTACTGTTGCACACATGTGTGTGTGAGAGAGAGAGAAAGAGTGAGAGAGAGAGGGTGGGTGGGGGGAGGAGCAGACTCCCCACTAAGCAGGGAGCCATATATGGGACTCAATTATGACCTGAGTCAAAGGCAGATGCTTAACTTACTGACCACCCAGGCGCCCTAGAAAATCCTCTTCTTAACCCTTCTTGCTACCTTATAAATTATTGTTGTATTTCTGGCTTTTCATTTACTATCTTGTTTCTCAAAAATGCAATCAACATATGTTATCTCTTTATCTGTGTTCTTGTTTTGATGCATGGCATTCCTCCAGTCCTCACACCTGAGGCCACAGATTCTAGTCCTAAGGGGTGAGTTTGTGCTTAGATTCTAGGTTAAATCTAGTCATAAGGAAGCAACTATCACCCTTTAGATTCCCAGTTTTGAATCTCTGTGTCAAGTGCCCCAACCTAGAAGTAGATTCTGCTTATATCACTACTACTAGAATTTACTGAAGCCAATCATCTGTCATCTTCAAGTTCTGCCTATTGCTGACCCCTATTACACTCCTTTCTTCTCCTTTCATGTTTGGACAAATAGACATCAAAATGTTAAATTCATTATTGATAAAGGTAATTGGGAAATGTGTCTGTAGATGTTTGGGCAAATAGCTTTACTGAATGGAACTCTGTCCTATTATAGAAGCCTAGAATGTACCCTCTCTGCACTTGGTTTGCAGGCTGGCTTAAAGCAGAGTCAGGAGCTAAGCCTTCTTCCAAATTAATAAAAAATAAGTCACTCATCTATTGGAACGAAAGATAAGCTAGAAATGTTCTTCCCATAATTTTCCATGCCTGGAGAATAATTAGATTGGACATTCTCTTCCCTTTATGGAAATATGAGTCATGGGCAGTAAATGTTCCACATCACCCATCTTCTGCCTCCTCGCTGGGGCTTCTCCTAACTCCTGCTATGCCCCAGAAAGCTTGTCTAATCTTAGCCACCGCGCCAGCCCTGTTGCTGCCAAATACACTCGCTCCTTAACCTTACAGACTGTGATTTCTGCCTCAGAAATCAACCGTAAGATCTTAATTACTTAATCTGGTCACACCTTTTCAGTCCTTATCTTCCTCTGAATTCTCAGCTCTAAAATTTTGATCACTTCCTATTTGACTGTGGAAAAAGAGGCAAAGATCATGGCATCATGCATTATGCTTTTGTACACTAAGTTTCTTGTATAATTGCCATTGTTTCTAATCAGAAGAGAATTCCCTTAATTATCATATCCCTCTATTGTAGGCTTTTCTAAAAATCAACATTCATGTAAAAATGACTTTCAACTGATATAATGGAGGGATAGGAGCTTTGGAGTAAAAACAGATCAGAGGTTAGGTTTAAATCCCAATTCTGACACTAGTTATATGACTAGTATAGACTAGACTATTGCTTCAGTACTTTTATTCATAAGTTGAGAAATTTATGAAATAATTAGTACTAATTTTATTAACAGTAGTTAATATATACTGAATACTTAATTTTAATCTCTAAAAACTTTATATACATTATCTTATTTAACTCTGCAAGTCCATGATGTAAATCCTTGTATTATTCCCACTCTACAGATTTAAAATTGAGACTTAATGATGTAAGAAATTTGCCCAGTCACACCACCAGTCAGTGATAGTTTTGAACTAATCTAGTAAAACACGTATTAGAACTCAGGCCTATATAACTTCGAAGTTAAAGCTCTTCACAATTGAGTTTTTCTTCTTTCCCTATACTTACTGTGTACAAAGACCTCCTATATTTCCTTGTACAGAATATGAAGTCATTCGATAGCTAGCTATTATCATTATCATCCTCATCTGTAGTAGGTTGTCACCATTCCTATTAAACAAATGATCACATTCTAACTGGGCCAGCAGTCCTCTTGTAGTCCTTTATCAATTTGGTTTATTATCATGTTTCTGCTGAAAGGGGTCAACTCTTTTTCTCTGAAAACCTTACAGTGTTATTCATATGCTAGAAGAAAACATGGCATGTTCCTTTATAAGTTAAGCATAGGGAAACGTTTCCTTTGACATGAAATACAGGAGCAATAAAGAAAAACATTCATAACTTTAACTACATAAAATTAACTTTTGCATGGCGAAAAATAAGTACTATAAACAAAGTAAAAAAAAGAATGATGAACTGAACTAAATATTTGCTCTTGGCATCACAAACAAAAGATTATTCTGGCATCAAGACAGACATGCTGACAAATGAAATAGAATACAGAGCCCAGAATCAAACCTTCACATATATGGTCAAATTATTTTTGACAAACGTGTGAAGACCATTCAATGGGGACAGGAGAATCTTCAACAAATAGGGCTAGAAACTGGATATTCCTATGCAAAAGAATGAAGTTGGACCCTTACCTTTCATCAAACACAACAGTTAAGTCGAATTGGAGTTTCGCATTTCATGTGACATCATTGCACACTAGGCTGGCCGCTTCCAGAACCCCAAGCAGATCTGCTCCTATGATGGCCTCACCATCTGGGAAGAGCGAGGCCAACCTATCGCTGGTGAGGGACGAAAGGAGCCGGCCAACCCCCTGCTCATCTCTGAGCATGGCCTCAGCCTCTGGTTTGTGACTGTTCTCCCAGCTGAGCACTGTCCACTTCCAGAGAGAAGGGAGGGAGGCCCTGCTTGCCCAGTCCTAGGAGAACTTGGGTACAGGGTGTGAAGAAGGGTCGCTATGATGTTCCCTTGGCAAATTAAAGTTTTATTTTCATATTAAAAAAAAGTGACAACCTTCCAAAGATTGGAAGACCTAAATATAAGAACCAAAACAATAAAACTCTTAGAAAAAAATGTAGAGGAAAAACTTCATGACATTGAACTTGGCAAAGATTTTGTGGATAAGATACCAAAAGCACAAGCAAAAAGAAAAAATTAATTGGATTTTATCAAAATTAAAAATTTCTGCACATTGAAGGACAGAGTGAAAAGTCAACTCATGGAGTGGGAGAAAATATTTTCGAATTATATATCTGATAAAGGATTAATAATCTAGAATATATAAAGAATCCCTACAACTCACCACCAGCAAAAACAACTCAGTTAAAAAAATGGACAAGGACTTGAACAGACATTTCTCCAAAGAAGGTATACAAATGGTCAATAAGCACATGACAAGATGCTCTACACCACTAATCATTAGAGAAATGCAGATAAAAACCAAATGAGGTACCACTTTATGTTCATAAGGATGGCTATTATAAAATAAGTGCTGGAAGATATTGAGAAATTGAAAAACTTTGTGCATTGCTGGTGGGAATATAAAATAATGCAGCTGCTGGGGAAAAGGTATGGTGGTTTTTCAAAAAATTAAGCATGGAATTACCATATGATCTGGCAGTTCCACTTCTTAGTATATACTCAAAGAGAATTAAAAGCAGGGACGCAAACACATTTGTACATAAATGTTCGTAGCAGCATTACTCATAATAGCAAAAAGGTAGAAAAAACTCAAATGTTGGTAGAAGGATAAATGGATAAATGAAATGTGGTGCATATATACAATGAAATATTATTCAGCTTAAAAAGGAAGGAATCCTGACACACACTACAACATGGGTAAATATGACACTATGCCAAGTAAAATCAGCCTGATACAAAAGGACAAATGGCATATGATTCCATTTACATGAGGTTCTGAAGGTAATCAAATTCATGGAGACATAGAATGGCAGTTGCCAGGAACCAGGAGGAGGAGGAATGGAGAGTTATGGTTTAATCAGTACAGAGTTTCAGTTTGGGAAGATGAAAAGTTCTGGATATGGTTGGGAGTGAGAGTTGATGGTAACAGCACAACAGTGTGAATATGCTTAATGCTACTGAACTGTACTCATAAAAATAGCTAAAATGATAAATTTTATGTTATATATATTTTACCACAATAAACAACAAAGGATTTTTATTGCTTATATGAGGTCCCAAAAAATTGAGAAGAAAAAGCCATCAACTCAATTTTTTAAAAGGGAAAACGTAAAAAGAATTCACAGAAAAAGAAATGCTTATGGCCTTTAAACATATGAAAGATGCTCAAATTCAATTATTAGGGAAATGTCAATTAAAATGCATTTATATAAAAGTCCACTCTCCTATCATGTGGGGAAAAGTCCAAAAGCTTGACAATGTAGTCTGATGGCAAGACTTTGGAGAAGCAAACAGTCTCATATGTTGTTGTTGATGGGAATACAAAATGGTTCAACACCACAGAGAAAAATTTGGTAATATCAAGCAAAATTATATATATATATATCCACATATATGTAAATTATATATAAAATTCAACTTGACAATTCCACTTCTAGGAATCTATTCCAAAGATATGCTGGCTAAAATAGAAAATGACATTTTTGGGGCACCTTGGTGGCTCAGTCGGTTAAGCATCTGACTCTTGATTTCGGTTCAGGTCATGATCTCAGTGTTGTGCGATCCAGCCCCTCCTCAGGGTCCTTGCTGGGCATGGAGCCTACTTAAGATTCTCTCTCTTGGGCGCCTGGGTGGCTCAGTCATTAAGCGGCTGCTTTCGGCTCAGGTCATGATCCCAGAGTCCTGGGATCGAGTCCCACATCGGGCTCCCCGCTCAGCGGGAAGCCTGCTTCTCCCTCTCCCACTCCCCCTGCTTGTGTTCCCTCTCTTGCTGTCTCTGTCTCTGTCTCTGTCAAATAAATAAATAAATAAAATCTTTTAAAAAAAAAAATTCTCTCTCTCCCTCTCCCTCTAAAACCTCCCCCTCCTCTGTCTCTCCCTCTCTTAAAAAAAAAAAAAAGACAGGGACACCTGGGTGGCTCAGTCAGCTGAGTGTGGAGTACCCAATTTTGGCTCAGGTCATGGGATGTCAGGGTCCTGGGATTGAGTCCTGCTCTGGGCTCCATACTCAGTGGAGAGTCTGCTTGAGATTCTCTCTTCCCCTCCTTGGCCCCTCCCCCACCCACATTTTCTCTCTCTCTCTCTCTCTCTCTCTCTCTCTCTCTCAAATAAATAAAATCTTAAAAAATGACATTTTCACAAGGAGACATTCATTACTGTACTATTTACAGTAGAAAAAGATTAGAAAAAACTCAAATGTTCATTAAGAGTTGAATAAGCTATACAGGGAGGGTAAAAAAAAAGAATAAGTTATGGATATCCATTAGAATGGAAAGCTATGTAGCTATAAAAAATAAATTAGAAAGACTACATAAAAAGATTGATCTGAAAGTATCTTATTGTTAAAAATAACATCATTTTTATTTTGAAAATAAATATTCATATTAATGTGATTTAGCAACTAAGATTTTCAGCATCAGAGGGAAAAAATACACATATGAAACTGAAGGTGTTAAGTAAAACTACATATAATCAATGAGTTGAAAATACAGTATAAATTCATGATTTTTTTTGTCCAAAAATACTGACATCTCATAATTCCGCCCACTGAAAAAGCGAGGAACAATGACAACCCAAGTTGCCCTTGTAAACTTAGGTTGCCTTATTATAAAACAGAGTCTCAAATATAGGATGAAATAGGCTTCTACAAACAGCTGATCAGACTGTATACCTTAAGTATCAAATTCTGGTCTGCACCTTTCACAGGACAATATCAAGGCAGAGAGATATGACTAGGATAGTGAAGGAACTTGAACTTACATCATATGAGTTGTTACAAAAGAACGGGGGATATTTAGTCCAGAGAAACAGTAGTTGGCCTGGACATGGGCTAAATATTCCTAGCTTCTTGAAACACGATCATAGTGACTTTTTAAAAAATGTAGTTAAAATATATTGTTCGTAATGTTTTGCAATTTACATTTTCTCTTAACTCAGTGAATTCATACTCTTGGTAATATGCATATTAATAAACACTTTTTCCAGTATTTAATAAGGTATATTTGGCCTTTCATTTTTTATTCACTCCTCTCTAGTGCCCACCATTTTAAATAGTGGTACATTTTAATTCAGATTCAAAGAATGCTTACAATTTCAAGGACTTGGGAGAATATCGAACTTATTTGCCGAAATCATGATGTATTAGCAATTACAGTAGTTAATATCACAGAATACATATTTTCCCTTTGGTATATGGGATATTAAACCATGTTGCTATGGCTGCTTATCAGCTACTTGGTGCTTTTCCATTTTTCTATGTAGGTTATTTTTCAAATAACCCTGGTTAAAGCAGCCATAATTGTACTAAACGGTATCTGAAAATTAAAGCATCTGGGAAACATCCTAATGAAAGCTCAAAACTCCCTTTGTACGAGGAAATTAGCACTCTCAAAGACCTAATAAGCATGGTTAAGGATACCTCTGATGCCAAAACTCTGAAAAGCGCTCAAAACCCCTGTGCCACCAGCTAATGGAATATTGTAATTCTAAGGGAAAAAAGTGAAGAATATTTGAAAGTGATTAAAAAAGAGGCTATTTTCAAGAGTTGTTAAAAGTAATATAATAGACTTAGAAAGCTGGTTTCCTGAAAATGATTTTGCTACAAATGTAATTAGGAAAGATATAAAGTGTAGTATTGGTAAAATTATATTAAAATTATAGTTAAACTTCATAATTATGTATAACCCATATAGAAACAATAAAAACAAAGTGAAATTTCCCCAAATTCTCCTAAATATGCATTAAATTTATGATTAATATACAATATTCTATTAAGAGAAATGTTCTGATTTCCATGTTTTTCATTTCCAATTTTAATACAGATTTTCTTTCTATTCCCATACGGTCTCATTTGTTGAGTTGTATTTTCATAAAGCTTATTATAGCTTTCTTTTCTAAAGGATAGAACAATTTACCTAATTTTTCAATATATAAAACTTTAAAAGCACTGTTCAAAGTATTTGTAATTAAAGAAGACAAAAACCTATTTCTTGTGGCTTGCTAAGCATGTTTACTTTCATTAGAGCTAAACTAAAAGTATAATTTCGTTTTCTAGAAAAACTTTTTTAAAAGTTTTGGTATTTATAAATATTCACACTTAGATTTAAAATCATAAAAGTAGATTTTGGAATAGTCATGGAACAACTAATTTTCATGTTCTTTTATAAATGATAAATGAATTATCTGTTATTTGGTACCATCCAAATAATTCCATGACAGACCATTTATAATAAAGCCCAATATTTAAAAGTCTAAAATTATTTTAAATACTTTATTTTTTTTAAAGATTTTATTTATTTATTTGACAGAGACACAGTAAGAAAGGGAACACAAGCAGAGGGGAGTGGGAGAGGGAGAAGCAGGCTTCCCGCTGAGCAGGGAGCCCGATGCCCCGATCCCAGGACCCTGGGATCATGACCTGAGCCTAAGCCAGACACTTAACGACTGAGCCACCCAGGCGCCCCTATTTTAAATACTTTAAACAAGGAGCTCTACATAAATTCTCTTAAGTTGTAAGCCAGTATTTATTTTGATTCAGAAATCATGATGTAGATTTCTTAATACTTCTAAGCTGTGGCATTACAGAGAAATTGAGGCTGAAGGGCGAGTTGGAGCTGACTCCTGAATGTAGGCGTGAGAACGTTAAGGCAAAGAGAATAGTATATGAAAATACATGTTTACAGAAGAGTTAGAATTTTGTTTTGTCTGGAGTATAGGGTTGTTAGGTTGAATAGAAAAAAATGAGGGTAAACAAGCAGGTTGGGACAGATTTTTACATGTTTACTATTTAGTGATGAAAGGGATTTTGTGTCCATGGAAAGTTTTTCTTTTTTCTTTCTTTTTGGAAGAGGCATTACATGCTCAGTGTTCACTCAAAGAAGAGAACTCAAGCAATACCATTAATAGTAAGACTAGAGCCAAGGGAGACTGAAAATAGGAATGTTGGGAGATACTGATAACAAGAATAATGGTTGATTATCTTATTCACTAATACATTCAACATATATCAAAGTACCTTTTATGCATGCCAGGTATCTGCTAGCTTGTAGAGATGCAAACAGGAATAAAATAGAAACTTTCAGGGTCTGATGAGTGGAAACAGTCACAAGAACTTAAAATGCTTTGCAGCTCACTGAAATGTCACCTCCTCTTTTAAGCCTCCCTGACTCCATTTGGAATTAAGTGTTCCTTATTTTGTGTTTCCACAAGGTTTGGTTTATTGTTTCTATTACAGGATATTTTACATTGTATTTGATCCTATTATATATATATATATATCTCTTGCTAACTAAATTGATCTGAATGGAAAGAATCATGTCGTATTTATTTTTGTAGATATCTAACACAGAGAAGGTAGAACTTGAAAATTGTTTCTTTGCTATCAGTTCAGTGTTTTGAGCTATAACACATACCAGTCAGCTTCTTTTTAGACTACATCACAAAAATGAAAACTATATTCAAGTTTTACTCCTATTACTGGGCCCCACTTCCATAAGTGTATGACATTTTGCAATAGTTTTAAATTATTCATATTATCAGAAGTTTTGAGGACCAGTAACTTTAGCTTTAAAAGTATTTTGAGGTTCAGAGCAAAAAATGTTGTATTTACTTTAGCTTAAGATAAAATAATTTTCACAACAGCAATAATTGTTTTTGAGAATTATTAATTTTATATTTTAAATGTTACTATGGTAAAAATACCACAAAGATATTATATTATTAGCAATAAATACTCTCAAAGTTATTATAAATTTTAAAAACCATGATGACAGATGCTGTGACTTTCATATTTGTAATGTTCTGTCTTGTAGATCCATATTTCCTTGTAGTTTTCTGAGTTAATTACTCTTTTAGAGGGAGAAGGGGAGCGGGGGCAGAAGGAGAGGGAGAGAATCTTAAGCAGGCTCCAAGCCCAGTGCAGAGCCTACCCGGGGCTCCATCTCAGGACCCTGAGCTCGTGACCTGAGCCGAAATCAAGAGTCAGATGCTTAACCAACTGAGCCACCCAGGCACCCTGATGAATTAATTACTCTTGATCTGGCAACAGACTGTTATTCCAGTGTTCTTGAGCTGTAGGTAGGATAATGAATGATTAGAAGGGAGAACTCCTAATTTTAAAAAATGGAAAAGATGGGAAAGAATGACTTGAAAGAACCAGAATGATTATATAAAGAGATAGGGTCTGTGGAATGAGCACACATAATTTATTCCTGTCCCTGTCTTGTCATCTGGTTGGGATGAAAACAACGAAGATGTTTCCCTTAAATATCACCCCTTTTGTCTGGTTGCATGAGTCTTCTAATACAACTGTATGAAGTCATATGACCCTAACACAGTTGAAAAAATAGCCTAAACTTTTAAATTAGGATCTCAGAATCAAGATTTATTTAATAAATTATTATATGCAGCAACATGGTAGTTCCTAAGAACACTAACATCAAAAAAGATAAATGCAAAATAATGATTGAATTAGTATATTTGGAGACTAATAGTGTACTTTTATATTCACACTAAATATGTGAAATAAAGTTTGTACCTTTTGGCTTGCTTTTTATATTTAAGCAAATAAATAATATCAAAATTATACTAAATGGGACAGTGATTAAATTTCAAAGGCATAAGTTTCTCCTCGCCCACCCAAATTTTTCCCCCTGTTGCTGCTGCTGCCACTGGGACTAGAATTGATCTGGAATGAGCAGCAGGAGTAAAGTAATCGTCATCTCTTAAAAATAGACTTCAGTGTGTGATTATTTTTGCAAGGGGACTTACTTTGGGATTCCCAGAAGCAGACTCTGAGCAAGTAATTTATCACTGAAGCCCTCCCAGGTGAAATTGGTAAGGGAAGCAAGACTCATAAGGAGAAAGAAGTCAAGCAAGGCTGCAATATCACGCAGTCTTTTTGAGGGAAGCAAACCTCCCACAGGAAGTCTTAGATGAGAGTTATTGGAGGCAAAAGAATGCCTCAATTGGGAGAGGGGTGCTCAAAAAGGATAAAAAATATATCTGAGAGGATCTGGGCAGAGCCCTGACCATGTCCACTACACTGTGTTTCTGAGAAAGCTGCTTTCTGTGAGGCATCTCAAAGAAAAGTTAGATTCTCTTGCATAAGCAGTTATAAATGAAGAGATTGCTTTCAATGTTCGAGATCTAACTTAAGGCCATGGATTAAACTTTGGCGTTACAACAAAAAATGACAACTGGAGCCTGAAGATGATACAGCTGTGGCCCTGCAGAGACTGAAACAGGTGAGCTCTGAATGAAGACATGGCATTTTTTTCTTTTTTTTTTTATTATGTTATGTTAATCACCATACATTACATCATTAGTTTTCAGTGTGGTGTTCCATGATTCATTGTTTGCATACAACACCCAGTGCTCCGTGCAGAACGTGCCCTCTCCAATACCCATCACCAGGCTAACCCATCCTCCCACCCCCCCTCCTCCCCAGAACCCTCAGTTTGTTTCTCAGAGTCCATCATCTCTCATGGTTCATCTCCCCCTCCGATTCCCCCCTTCATTCTTCCCCTCCTGCATTTTTAATGGAAAGAAATGTAAGAAAATGAGAGAGTTCCACTAGTTATTAGAAAACTACGCAGGGGTAAATTATACTGACATTGAGACTGAAAGGCTTGGAAGATGAATAATCCAAATTACTGAAATATTAGAAAAAGACTGCAACTTTCTAGAATAGTGAGTGCTTTATATAAATCATTATGAACCACAAATTAAAATAATATCAACATTATCTAACAACCCAGCAAAGTTAATGTTATACCTAAGGGATGGAAGTGTCCCCAAAGGGGTCTCATTCTAAAGAATGACAGACACTTGAGGATGGCTCTACAGTCTCTGTGGAAAAGGTGGATGAAGAGAAAACTGTGATATTTTCAGTCAAGTAGATGTGCTGACATCTGGCTGGATCACTGCACATGAGTTAGTTAACATTAGTCACTGAAGACAAAACAACTCATGCAGATTGCAGGTGTGCTATTTTTTTGCCAAGAAGCACTGTGGGCTCAAGGAGGCATCGTCTTAAGAACACCTTAAGAGCACCTTGATGAAGCTTCTTCAATACAAGCACACGGATTACATTTGTCTTACTCTGTCAAATAATGTCATAGGGAGTAATAAGTAATAGTAGATGAGGTGGACGATATGTCTTGACTTGAATATTTTTGACAAAAAATATTTGAAAATGTATCTTAGATTGTCAGTGTATTATCACTGTCTCTAAATGACCTTGTGCCATGTGGACTGAGCAATATTGGAAAACGTGTAATTTATGTGTTTTATTCCAATTTTGTCATGATTGTTATGCCAGAGAGCTTTCTGGGGAAGAAGCCTTTTAAAACTATTTACCACATGAGCTCTGATTTTGCTTTTGGAATACATCATTTCATTAATTAAGGGATTTAAGTTTCATTACTTCATGTCTATCTTCACTAGATTATGTAAAAAGCTCTGTCATTACCAAATCATATACTATTTTTATTTTTCTAAAGATTTAGATCCCAAAGCCATCATTCAAATGGAAAATTATAGAAGAGAAGAAGCAATTTGAGCATCCCATTCCTAGCTATGTATTGAGTAAAGCTATCCTGCTCTTAGCATTTTTTTCAATTTATTTTTCCTGGTTTTGGTCATAGTTCAGTAACATTCGGGAGAAAGTTATATGATAACTAATGTGATATAGAAAACCCATTACTCACACTACCAAATTTATCAGAAAAGAAAAAACTCCTTTCCTTAGACATACATTATAAATTCAAATAAACAAATATAGCATATGTTATTTTTGACAGGCATATAATTTTTAGCTCCTGATCATTAGCTTTAGTAATCATTAGCTTAATGAAAAATAAAATATTTATAATATTGGAAATATAAGCAACAAATCAAACAGTAAAGCTACAAGTTCTTCTGAATCTACTGATTTCTCCTGCCCCCCCAAAATAGTCCCAAATCTCCATAACATTAATATAGACTTTAATGATTTTTATATGAGCAATGGATACCATGTTCAATGTTAGGTGATATAGGAATTTAGGGTTTTTATTGTGATCACCTATGTGAACTTTAAAAGGTTCCAAAGCAATATTTATAAGCAGGATTCCACTTTCCTTAGCCAAAATGTTATACTGATACTGACCCTTCTGTAGTGTTAACTATGCATTTGAGTACTTTTTAAAAAAAGACTTTAATGTTTTTAGAGAAGTTTTAGATTTACTACAAAATTGAGAGGAAGGTACAGAGATTTCTCATAAACTCTTTGTCCCTACACATGCATAGCCTCCCTCATTATCAACTTCACTTACCAGAATGGTACCGTCATGTCATAATCACCCAAAATCCATTGTTTACCTCTTGGTGTTATACTACCTATGGACTTGGATAAATGTATAATGACATATATCCATCATTTTAATATCATAAAGAGTATTTTTTGCTGCCCTAAAAATCCTGTTCTCTACCTATGCATCTCTCCCCTACACCCCCAGCCCTGGCAACACCTGATCTTTTTACTGTCTCTGTAGTTTTACCTTTTCCAGAATGTCCTATAGTTGGAATCCTGCAGTATTGTTGCCCTGTCGGATTGCCTTCTTTCACTTAGTAATATTCATTTAAGGTTCCTCCATGTCTTTCCATAGCTGATAACTAATTTCTTTTTAGCACTAAATCATATTCCATTGTCTGGATATGCCACAGTTTATGTAGCCACTCACCTACTGAAGGATATCTTGGTTGTGTCCAAACTTTGACAATTATAGATAAAGTTGCTATAAATATCTGTGTTTTTGTGTGGACATCAGTTTTTTAACTCCTTTAGATAAATACCAAGGAGCACAGTTGCTGGATTGTATGGTAAAAGTATGTTTAGTTTTATAAGAAACCACCAAACTGTCTTCCAAAATGGCTGTACCATTTTGTATTCCTATCAACAATGAATGAGGGTTCCTGTTGCTCCACATCCTTATTAGCATTTGGTGTTGTCAGTGTTCCTGACTTTGGCCATCCTAATAAGTGTGTAGTGGTATCTTGTTGTTTAATTTGCATTTCCCTAGTGACATATAATGTGGAACACCTTTTCATATGCTATTTGCCACCTGTCTATCTTCTTTGGTGAGGTGTCTATTAAGGTCTTTGACCCATTTTAAAAATCTAGTTGTTGAGTTTTATAAAGAGTTCTTTATTTTGAATAACAGTCCTTTATCAGATGGATCTTTTGCAAGTATTTTCTCCCACTGTGTGGCTTGTCTTATCATTCTCTTGTGACAGTGTCTTTTATAGGACAGAAGTTTTTAATTTTAAGGAAGTCCAGCTTATCAATTATTTATTCTGTGGGTTGTGCCTGTGGTTTTGTATCTAAAATGATAATACCATACCCAAGGTCATCTGGATTTTCTCCTATGTTAGCTCTCCTATGTTAGGAGTTTATAGTTTTACATTTTATGTTTAGGTCTATGATCCACTTTGAATTAATTTTGTGATGGGTGTAAGATCTATATCTAGATTCATTGTTTTGCATGTAGATGTCCAATTGTTTCAGCACCATTTGTTGATGGGACTATCTTTGCTCCATTGTATTACCTTTGCTCCTTTGTCAAAGATCAGTTGATATATTTATGTGGGTCTATTTCTAGGCTCTCTATTCTGTTACGTTGACTTATTATTTCACTAGTACCACACTATCTTGATTACTGCAACTTGATAGTATGTCTTGACATCAAATAGTGTCAGTCCTCCAACTTTGTTCTTTCTCTTCAATATTGTGTTGGCTAGTTTTTGGTCTTTTGCCCCCTCTATAAACTTTATAATCAGTTTGTCAATATCCATGAAATAACTTGCTGGGATTTTGATTGGGATTGCATTGAATCTAAAGATCAACTTAGGGGGCTCCTGGGTGGCTCAGTCATTAGACATCTGCCTTCAGCTCAGGTCATGATCCCAGGGTCCTGGGATCAAGCCCCACATCGGGCTCCCTGTTCTGCAGGAAGCCTGCTTCCCCCTCTCCCATTCCCTCTGCTTGTGCTCTCTCTCTCTCTCTGTGTATCTCTCTTTCAAATAAATAAATAAATCTTTTTTTTTTTAAAAAAAGATCAACTTAGGAAGAACTGACATGTTGGCTATATTGAGTCTTCCTACCAGTGAACATGGAATATCTCTCCATTTATGTAGCTCTTTTTTTATTACTTTCATCAGAGTTTTGTAGTTTTTCTTATATTGATCTTGCATATGTTTTGTTAGATTTGTACCTAAGTATTTCATTTTTGGGGGTACTAATATAAATTCACTTGTTCACTACTGGTATATAAGAAAGCACTGACTTTTTTATATTACCCTGCAACTTGCTATAATTGATTATTGGTTCCAGGAGGTTCCCCCCCCAATTATTTTGGATTTTATACCTAGATGATCATGTCATCTGTGAAGACAGTTTTATATTTTCCCTCCCAATCTGTATATACTATATTTCTTATTCTTGCCTTATTGTCTCAGCAAGGACTTACAGTATGATGTTGAAAAGGAATGGTGAGAGGAACATCTTTGCCTTGTATCTGATCTTAGTGGGAAATCTTTGAGTTTCTTACCATGAAGTATAATGTTGGCTGTAGGGTTTTTTGTGTTTGGTCTTTATCAAGTTAAGAAAATTCGCCTGTAGGGGCGCCTGGGTGGCTCAGTCGTTAAGCGTCTGCCTTCGGCTCAGGTCATGATCCCAGGGTCCTGGGATCAAGCCCCGCATCGGGCTCCCTGCTCAGCGGGAAGCCTGCTTCTCCCTCTCCCATTCCCCCTGCTTGTGTTCCCTCTCTCGCTGTGTCTCTCTCTGTCAAAAAAAATAAAAAACAAAATCTTAAAAAAAAAAAAAGAAAGAAAATTCCCCTGTATTCTTACTTTCCTGAGGTTTTTTCCATAAATGGGATTTGGATTTTGTCAAATGATTTTCAAATGCATCTATTGATGTGATCACATGATTTTACTTTTTAAAATCTATTGATATGGTTTATGTTAATTGATTTTTGGACATTGAGCCAGCATTGTGTACCAATGATAAATACCAATTGGCCATGGCATATAATTTCTTTTATACTTTTTTGGATTTGGTTTGCTCATATTTTGTTGAGGATTTTTGCATTTATGTTCACAAGAGATATTGGTCTGTAGTTTTCTTTTTTTGTAATGTCTTTATCTGGTTTTAGTATTAGGGTAATGCTGGCTTCACAGAATGAGTTAGAAAGTATTCCCTTTGCTTCTATCCTCTGAAAGAGATTATAGAGAATGGGTATAACTCTTAAATATTTGGTAGAATTTACCAGTGAACTGGGTATTTACCCCAAAGATACAAATGTAGTGATCCGAAGGGGTATGTGCACCCCAATGTTTATAGCAGCAATGTCCACAATAGCCAAACTATGGAAAGAGCCAAGATGTCCATCAACAGATGAATAAAGAAGATGTGGTATATATATACAATGGAATATTATGCAGCCATCAAAAAATGAAATCTTGCCATTTACAATGACGTGGATGGAACTAGAGGGTATTGTGCTAAGTGAAATAAGTCAATCAGGGAAAGACAATATCATATGATCTCACTGATATGAGGAATTTAAGAAACAAGACAGAGGATCATAGGGGAAGGGAGGAAAAAATGAAACAAGATGAAACCAGAGAGGGAGACAAACCATGAGAGACTCTTAATCTCAGGAAATAAACTGAGGGTTGCTGGAGTGGAGGGTGGTGGGAGGGATGGGGTGGCTGGGTGATGGACAATGGGAAGGGTATGTGCTATGGTGATCACTGTGAATTGTGTAAGACGGATGAATCACAGACCTGTACCTCTGAAACAAATAACATTATATGTTAAAAAAAAAAAGAAGGTAGTAGGAAGGGAAAAATGAAGGGGGGGAATTGGAGGGGGAGATGAATCAAGAGAGACAATGGACTCTGAGAAACAAACTGAGGGTTTTAGAGGGGAGGGGTATGGGGGGATGGGTTAGCCTGGTGATGGGCATTAAGGAGGGCACGTACTGCATGGAGCACTGGGTATTATATGCAAACAATGAATCATGAAACACTACATCAAAAACTAATGATGTAATGTATGGTGACTAACATAATAAAATAAAATTAATAAAAAAAAGAATTTACTAGTGAACCCACTGGGCTTTGTGCTTTCTGTTTTGGAATGTGAATTATTGATTCAATCCCTTAAAAAATATAGGTCTATTCAGATAATCTGTTTCTATCATTCAAGGAATTAGTCCATTTCATCTAGGGTATCAAATTGTGGGCATAGAGTTGTTCATAGAATTCCTTTATTATCCTTTTAATTTCCGTGAGATCTATAGTGATGTCCCCTCTTTCATTTGTGATATTAGAAATTTGTGTCTTGGCATTTTTGTCTTAGTTTAATCTAGCTAGAGATTCAGTGATTTTACTGATTTCTTCAAAGAACTAGCTTTTGGTTCGTCGATTTTCTCTATCGATTTTCTGATTTTGATTTCATTGATTTTTGCTCTAAATCTTATTCTTTTCTTCTACTTACTTCAGAAATAAGTTACTTTTTTCCCCTAGTTTCCTAATGTGGGAATTTAAATGATTAATTTAATTTTATTTTTTTAAAGATTTTGTTTATTTATTCGACAGAGAGAGACACAGCAAGAGAGGGAACACAAGCAGGGGGTGGTGAGAGAGGGAGAAACAGGCTTCCGATGGAGCAGGGGGCCCGATGCAGGGCTTGATCCCAGGACCCTGGGATCATGACCTGAGCTGAAGGCAGACGCTTAACGACTGAGCCACCCAGCTGCCCCTAGATGATTAATTTAAGATCTTTCTTCTTCTCTAATATATGCATTCAATGCCATAAATTTCCATCTAAGCACTGATTTTACTGCATTCCACAAATTTAGATAAATTGTATTTTCATTTTCACTTAGTTCAAAATATTTTAAAATTTGAGATTTCCTCTTTGATCTATTTATTGAAAAGTATGTAATTTAACCTCTACCTATTTGGAGATTTTTCCATTTATGTTTTTGTTATTGATTTCTAATTTAATTCCATTGTGGTCTGAGAGCAGATATTTTATGATTTTTACTCTTTTAAATTCATCTAAGTATGTTTTATGGCCTAGAATTTTGTCTATTTTGGTGAATGTTTTATGTAAACTTGAGAAAATGTGTACTCTGCTGTTGTTGGACGATGTAATGCATAGGTGTGAGTTGTATCCAGTTGATTGATAGTGTTGTTGCATTAATCTGGGTCCTTACTGAATTTCTGTCTGATGAATCTGTCCATTTCTAATACAGTGATATTGAAGTCTGCAACTATGATAGTGGAGTTATCTATTTCTCCTTGGCAGTTCTATCAGGTTTTGCTTCATATAGTTTGATGCTCTGTTATTAGATGCATCCACATTAAGGATTGTTATGTCTTTTTGGAGAATTGACCCCTTTATTACCATGTAATGTCCTTCTTTATCTCTGATAACTTTCCTTAAAGTCTGCTCAGTTATGAAATTAATACAGCTACTCCTGTTTTTTTTATTATTATTAATGTCAGCATGGTATATTTCTCTATCCATTTACTTTTCATCTGTATGTGTCTTTATATTTAAAGTGGTTTCAGGGCACCTGGGTGCCTCAGTCAGTTCAGTATCTGCCTTCTGCTTGATTCCAGGGTCCTGGGATCGAGGCCTACGTTGGGCTCCCTGGTCAGCAGGGAGTCTGCTTCTCACTCACCTTCTGTCGTCCCTCCTCTCTTAAATAAATAAATAAATAAATAAATAAATAAATAAATAAATAAATATTAAAAAAATAGTGGTTTCATATAGGCACCATATAACTTGTGTTTTTTTGATCCACTCTGATAATCTCTGTCTTTGATTAGTGCATTTACATCATTGACATTCATAGTGATAATTGATATAGTTGGATTAATACCTAGCGTATTTGCTAATATTTTCTGTTTGTTGCCCTTGGTTTTGGTTCATAATTTTTGCCTCTCATTCTTTTTCTGCCTTTTGTGGTTTTAATCAAGAATTTTATGTGATTACATTTTCTCTTCTTGGAGAATATCAGTTATACTTCTTTTTAAACTTTTTTTAGTGGTTGCTCTTGAGTTTGTAATATACATTTACAACCAATCCAAGTCCACTTTCAAATAACACTGTATGATTTCATGGTAGAATAAGAATCTTATAATAACAAAATAATTTTCATTCTTTTCTCCCATACCTTGTGTAATTGCTGTCATTCATTTCAAATATAGAAGCATTAATATTTGTATATACATAAGCATATATATGAATACATTGTTCCTAATACTAGTATTTTGAACAAATTGTTTTTTTTTAAAGATTTATTTATTTATTTATTTATTCATAAGAGACAGAGAGAGGCAGAGGGAGAAGCAGGCTACCTGCTGAGTAGGGAGCCCAATGTGGGACTCAATCCCAGGACCCTGGGATCACGACCAGAGGCGAAGGCAGATGCCCAACCAACTGAGCCACCCAGGCGCCCTATTTTAAACAAATTATCTGTTAGATTAATTAAGAATAATAAAAGTTTTTGTTTTACCTTCACTTAATCCTTCTTTGATGCTTTTCCTTAAATGTAGATTTAAATTTCTGACCTATATTATTTTTGTTTTCTCTAAATAACTTCTTTAACATTTCCTGTGAGGCAGGTCTACTGGCAACATATTCCCTCAATTTGTCTGAGAAAATATTTCCTGCTCCTTCACTTCTGAAGGATAATTTCACAGGGTACAGAATTCTAGGTTGGTGGGCTTTTCCACTCTCCAACACTTTAAATATTTCACATCATTCTCTGCTTGCTTGCATGGTTCCTGAGAAGTCAGGTGTAATTCTTATCTGGAGGTAAATCTCACAATATTGTGGGGACCTCCCTCTGACTGGGTTCCCCTGGAGTTTTTAACTCTTAGAGTTGTCTACACCAAGACTCCAGAAATTTTATCAATTACAGTTAGGTTTTGCTATCCTAACACTGTTTCCCGTGGTGGTTTATGAGTCTCTGCTCTGGTCACTGTGACTTCCTGTATTTGCCTACCTGTCTCTCCAACTTCAGAGACAGTGGTTTTTCCTCTGTCCTTACCTCTCTTAGGGATCCAAGAAGAGTTATTAACTTTTCAGCCTATCTCACTTGTTAGGATGGTGTTGTGACTTATATGTGGAACCCCCCTTTTTTAAAGATTTTTTTGAGAGAGAGAGAGAAATGGGAGGAGTAGTGGGGGAGGGAAAGGGAGAGAGACAGAAGCCCAAGCACACTCTACACTGAGTACACAGCCCCACACAGGGCTCGATCCTACGACCCTGAGATCAAGAGTCAGATGCTTACCTGACTGAATCACCCAGGCACCCCTGGAACCTGTTTTTTAATCATAAGATTTCTCTCTTTAGTTAAATTCATCTTATGCCTTGTAATCTATTTAAAAAATTGATTAAATATACAAATAAATTATTATTTATTCATAGTAAAATCGAGGCTTGCCTTGGAATCATTTCTTTTTTTTTAAAGATTTTATTTATTTATTTGAGAGAGAGAGGGAGAATGAGAGAGAGCACAAGAGGGAAGAGGGTCAGAGGGAGAAGCAGACTCCCTGCTGAGCAGGGAGCCCAATGCGGGACTCGATCCCAGGACTCCAGGATCATGACCCGAGCCGAAGGCAGTTGCTTAACCAACTGAGCCACCCAGGCACCCCCCTTGGAATCATTTCTTACAGTGTATTTTATGTAGCTAAAAAAATAGGGCAATGAATTTCAACTCTGATCCTGATGACTTGTGTGATAAGATCTTAAGCAAGTTACTAAGCCTCAGTTTCCCCATCAGTAAATCAAGGATAATATATACTTTAAGCCATTATTCTCATTATTCTGTAAATGAACTAATGTGTACAAATTGCCACATAGGACACAGGGTAGTTACTCAGTCTGTTATTAGTGTTGCTATTTCACATCTGCAGTGTTTTGGAAAATAGCATGGTTAATCAATTGAGTGGAAGAACATAGCCTAACAGATAACATATAGATCATTTATATTGGCCGTGACAGTGTCCATGATGGCTGCTTTGACAATGGAAATCACCGCTATTAAGATATGGCTTAAAAGCAGATATCAATTTCTTCACATTGGTCAATTATAATTTGCCCATAGATTGCACATGTAGTAAGTAATATTTTGATATTTAACTATAGGTTTTTTCCCTCCTACTGCTTCCTTGCATTAGTTACCTTTTCCTGATCATTTAGGTAATAGAACCTAGCAGGCTGGAGTCATGACAGACACTACTCAGAATTAAGAAGTCACTTAACAGTTTTGAGCTTCACATTAAGCTTTTTAAAAATTCGCAGTAGAAACAATATTGTTGAAATCATAGCTTTACTTTGCAGAAAAGGGCCATTTTGAGAGAAGAATTTGCTGAGCCCCAAAGCACTGAGATACTTGAATGACTCATTTTATACCAGAAATCTGAGTAAGGAAGAATGCATGGGTAGAATAGCAGGCCCCAAAGAGGTAAAATTTGGCCTGCATAAAGAAAAAGAGAATTAAATATGACCAGAAGAGGCTTTGTGATTGGGTAAGGAGGCTGACCCCATTGACTAGAGAAAACAACTGCAGGTACAGCATAGACAAAAGGTAATGCTCAAGACCAAGAAGACGGATTACACCTCTGCAGAGGCCAGTGAGAATGGCACTTGCACCAGGACCCTTCTCCTGATGACAAAACAACATGAGTGTACCTTCCAATCCCTGCCCCAGGAATTTAGGTTACTTCCAGGAAGAAAATAAGAAGCAGAATTCTGAACTGAATGATAACCCAAAAGACATTGAATTTTAAGACAAAAGTGTATGCGACAAAGGCCATTAAGCAGAAGAGCTCATATTCTAAGCTAGGTTAAGTTCTGGAGAAATTTTTAAAATTAATTCATTTTCTAACTTTAGAGTTTGTGACCATGTTGAGATATCACATCCACTAACTATATGATCAGGCTTGACGATACCCCAAGCTTTAGTTCTTCTTGGCTAATCTGAGAGCGTCCATCATCTGAAATGATTTTCAAGATTATAAAGAGCAAGGAAAAAAATGTTCTTGTTCAAATAATACTTTCCTCTGTCACAAAATTTTAAATAGGTACATGTATTATTATCATGGGTATTTCAGAACACTACAGTGAAAATTACTTTCTCAAATAGGCACATTATCTTAAACAGATTAAACCTATTTTTGTTATATCTTAATTGAAAAATAACTTTCACAAATATAACTCAAGGAGTTAGCTATCAGGTACAAATATTTTGAAACCTATTATAAACTTAAAAAGAGTTTAGAAAACTAGAATTTTTCTTTTATAAACTATAAATAAAATTATGAAGTATAGTTATAAAAATAGCCTTTTAAATATGTGAATTAAATTGAAATATTTTTATACAATCAGCCTTAAAATGTTTCAGCCTCGTCTTCAGCTGAGCATAGTGGGTACTCTCTACAATCTGTACGTTTAACCATTTTTATTTGTAACTGCATTTCTGAGTCATGTGCCAAAGTTGATTGTGTTACAGCAAAGCCATTTGAAGTGTTAGCTATAATAGCCATGTTAATTCATAATAGAATTATTAATGTTAGACATAACAAGATTATTAATATCAGGTTTTATATCAGCTATCCTCTTACTTAGTCTTAGTCATGAAGAAAGGTGAGGAGAAAATGAACTTGAGATACCTTTTTGATGTTGTTGTTTTGAAAGCATTAAATCCTAAAAGTAAATATTTAAAAACCATTATCTTCAATAATATTTTTTCTGTTCCTAAAAATTTGATTCAGTGGCGCCATGAGAAGGAGCACTTTTATCTTAATATGCACAAGTTAAATTTTGAAATGTTGTCATGGAAATAGCATACAACTTTCAGTGAGAAAAAAATACACGGTAGTCTACACTCATTAACATTTTTTTTAAGAGCTGGTATTTACCTTATAATGATGTTATAACTTCAAATTTTTCACAGAATAGTACTAAAGAATTTAAAGAGAAAAAGTAAACAAAAAATTTTATGCCTTGCAACACTCTAAAACTGTTACCTAATAACAAAGAAAAAATGACTATTACCTTCCTGAAGCACTGAACATACAACATTATTGTAAATGTCATTATTTATGGACTACTGTGAAGACAGTGGTAAAAAAGCAAGTTTTAATAAAAAGTTTGAAACAGAATCATTTAAAATATCTTAACAATTTAAATCATTGTAACTTTGTGTTTCTTTTCTTCTACATTTTTACTTCATATGATAGTGAAGGCAACACGTTTATAAATAGGCATTCATAAATAGAATTATATCTTACATACTCGAAATATTTATACAGAGTCTTCCACTAGTCTTCTGTAAACATTCCTATTGTCTATCTACTGCTATCAATTGCAGGCTTGGAAGGCACATTAGCAAACAGATTAACCGATTAAAAAAAAAAGAGAAAATGTATCTGTTATTAAAACAGACCTCTGTTAGTGGATGCTGGTTAAGAACACAAAGAATTTTCTGAACCTTTTGTCCTATCATTTTTGTTGGCATAGTCTGTTCTACATTGCCCTTTGGCCATGTTAATCTTTCATTCCAATGCGTTTTCTTAGTTCAGCTGCAGTTTTTTCCAGTTGGTGAATGTTCCATTGCCATTGTCTTTTATTTGACTGAAGCTTGTTCACCTGACAATGCAAACGCTTAAGAATTGCACCATATCTCTTATGTTGCACCTATTAAAAGAAGAGTACACGTCAACAGGGCTTGAGAAGGGTAAGTAGTAAATAGCCATAAAGGATATTTTGACTACTCTAAAGAAAACACTTGATTAGGAATTACTCACTGTAAATAATAATGGTAATAAAAATAAACAGTAATAATAACTATTCAACACTTATTACATGTTAGATACTATACTGAGAGTTTTTTAGATTTTTAATTAAATTCTTATAATACCATATGATGTGGATAGATATTATTATCTCCATTTTTGTACAAAAAAAATCTGAAGATCTAAGAGTTTAAGTAATTCAACCAAGGCTTCATAGCTAGCAAGTGATGGTGTTTGAGATCTGAATTCAAGCAAAGCATCTATGATGGAGTGCCTTCGAGTTATCAAAACAGTTACCAGTTAGGAGAAATGGTTTCATTCCCTATATTCCAGTGGTTCATTGAAACATAGACCCATCCATCTCAAAGATCCAAAAGATCATATAGTCATAATAATAAGTAGAGCAGTATATTTATGCTGAGCCAGACAGTGCTACTACACTGGAAGGCAACGAAGCACAGTGGAAAGTGCAAGGCTTTTGGTGTCAGGCCATGAGAAAGTAGAAAGGAAAAAATTCCTAATATTAGTGTTAGCTATACAAAAAATACCCAATCTTCTAAGACAGCTTTATTGAGATATAATTCACATATCATACAATCCATCCTTTAAAGTGGACAATTCAATGGGTTTTAGTACAGAGTTGTACAACTGCTACCACAATCAATTTTTAGAACATTTTCATTACCTCAAAAAGAAAGATAGTACCCATTAGCAGTGACTTCCCATTCCCACACCCCCCGTCTTAGCACTAGACAATTACTAATCTTTCTTTTTATATAGATTTGCCTATTCTGGATATTTCTTATAAATGTAATCATACAGTACATGGTCTTTTCTGATTGGCTTCTTCAACTTAGCATAATCCTTTTAAGGGTTTACCATGTTGTGGCATGTATTAGTACTTCATTACTTTTTATTGCCAAATAATATTCCATTGTAGAATAATACCAAATTTTATTTACCCAATTCATCAGATAATGGACATTTGTTTCCAGTTTTTGGCTATTATGAACAATGCTGTTATGAACATTCATGTGCAAGTTTTTGTGTGGATTTATATTTTCACTTCTCTAGGGTCTATACCTAGGAGTAGAACTAAGATCATATGGTAATTCTATGTTCAACCACTTGAGGAATTGCCAGATTATTTTCCATAGTGACAGCACCATTTTTACATCCCCATGATTCCTGTGTGAGGGTTCAAATTTCTCCACATCTTGAATCTCCTCTCTGCTTTTCCCCCAGCAAAGGGTACTCCCTGTTTCCAAGCTCCTCCCTCAGCATGGCTTCTTTACCTTTATTATGCCATGGGTTCTTTCAACAGTATGGTGAAGACTATGGACTCCTTAGAATAATGTTTTTAATGCATCAAATAAAACATGCACGATTACAAAGGAAATCAATTATATTGAAACACAACTCTGCAGCAGTAGCAGAGGAACAGGGACTAAGACACTCTAAGTATTCTAAAGTACTGCTGTAAAAATGAAGTGAAAACTTGTCAACTAAAAATTCACATAAATTTCTATAAACTTTGTCTTTTTAAGTCTCCAGTTTTTCTTAATTCTGTAAATTCAGATAATTCATTGAAGTTGGTAAACCAGGCCTACTGGTATGTTGGCAAAATAAAAAAATGATTTGAAAAGGATTAAAATTAGTTTAAATTGAAACATATTAGATATGAAGCTATATTCAAAAGATTTTTTTAAACATTGAATATATTTCTATTTAAAAATATATATTCACTATATATATTTATATATAATATATATTCATTGGTATATTCAATAGAATATATTCATAGGGAGAGTATAATAACTAAATATGCCCATACTCCTGTTCATAGAATATATTCATAGAAATAAAATAACTAAAACAAATTTTTGGTTAATCAATACATTTGGTCAGTTTCACAGTAGCATATCTCTAAAATTATTCTTCAATAGTTAAGCTATGAAACTAATACACAATGGATCAGAGTAGAGATGTGCAAAGTCCCCTTAGGGGGACCCCAGATCACCAGTCAGAGCTAGATGTCACAGAAGATATTGATGTATCTAAAGAAAGAATGTATCTAAAGAAAGAATATCTTCAGAAGAGGTTTTGTGAAGAATGTAGTACATACATAGGAAGGTGAAGGAGTCATGCACTGGTAGGGTCTATTTATCTGACACAAGTATAACTGTTATGGAGATTGGCTTGAGCACCCAGAGCCAGAGGCCAAGAACAGTCAAACTCAGATGACTGACTTGATTTCCATGCTCACTAACTAAAAACTTGTGATAATTTGGTTTCTACTGTAGTTTCCTTATAAGGAAGAAGCAGCACTAATGACTGACATAAGTTATCTGGTTTCCGTGAGAGTTTTATTATTGTAAATTAATAAACTGGTATGAGTTTTATACATCAGTTTCTTGTGAACTCTTCTAGCATCTCTCCATGTCTACTGAACACTGGGACACTAACAAGATTAAGTTTCTAAGTTCACAAGGCTAAAAGGCAGTTTTGACCAAAAAGTGACTTTATTTTTTTTCACATGCCAATATTTCATTTATCTTATTTTGTTTTATTTGAATTCCAGTTAACATATAGTGTTATATTAGTTTCACGTGTATAATATAGTGATTCAACAATTCGATATATCACCCAGTGCTCATCACCACAGGTGCAGTCCTTAATCCCCATCACCTATTTCACCTGTCCACCCACCCACCTCCCCTCTGGTAACTAATGGAATTTAATAAAAACTTGAAACTAAACAAACAAAAAAACCCAAACACAACCAATTAAGACATCACACACACACACACACACACACACACACACACACACCCCACCATCACCACCACCAACAACAAATGAGCAAAGGAAAAAAAAAACAAGAAGTGAATTTATAAAGGCAAAGGTCGCATTGTGAGCCTTCTTGAAAGACAGGCATTTGTTCAGCCTCTACTGGTTACATTCAGACTTTGATATGTGTCTTAATATTCAACCTTGAACATCTGTAGGCACTAAGGATGTAAATGGTTCTGTCTAGAACATAACTTTTTGCCTCTAGGAAGTGGATGGGCTACTACTCTCATTAATTACTGTTGCTGGCTAGGCAGAACTAAGCAATAGTGAAGGAGGGGTGGTGCCCACAAAACACAGTGGCAAAAAGAAAGCCTGTATAAGCCAAATCTCACCTCATTCACTACTTTTTTTTTGTTCCCTCCATTCTAGCCACAGTGTTCTTCTGTTCTCTAAGCCAACATATGTTCTTAAGACCTTTACACTTGCTTTTTCTTTTTCCTGGAAAGCTCTTCCTCAGATCTGCATGCCTTGCTCCTTCACTTCTTTTAGGATTTTGCTGAAAGAGACCTACTCAGTAAAGATTTTGATGGCTGCAAGATCTAATATTTCACCTTCTCTCTCCCTGCAATACATGTATTACATATTCCCTTCTCTGCTCCATTTTTTTTTTTGTTCTTAACCCTATCCTTAGCTAACATGCTGTATGTCTTACACATCTTGTTTAGGTCTGTCTCTCCAACTAGAAGGCAAGTTCATGAAGACATATATTAGAAAGGGTTTTATGAAGAATGTAGCACACACATAGAAAAGTGAAGGAGTCACGTGCTATTTTATTCACCACTCCATTGTCAGCCTAAAAAGAGTAACTAGCACATAGTATGAGCTCAATAAATAAGTTGAATAAATTACTGAATAAATATATGAATAAAATGAGACCACTTTTGGAAACCAAATGACTGCTACCCTACTTTGAGAAGAATGTTATATAAAATATATTACTAAATTCTGTATTGTTCAGAATGTAACAAAGACTCCTAAAATGTCACTGTTTTACCATGGAGAAAATGCTGCACTTAAGAGACTTGGAGCTCACTGGTTGCCATTTGAACATGTCCTGTAACTTCTCTTCTGGTTGTTTAATCTAAAATTATTGTTAAATATATTTATGGAAGTATAAATACATAGATTTTTAAGGCTATGGTTAAATGACTTTTGACAAATGTATACACCCATGTTGTGTCAGTATTTCATTCTTTTTATCGCTGAATAGTATTCCATAACACGGAAATTCCTCAATTTGTTTATCCATTCTGTTTTTGAGGGACATTTGTAGTGTTTCTCTTTTGGGGCTATTATGAATAAAGCTTCTATGAACATTCATATGCAAGTTTTATTTTAAGACATATGTTTTCTTTTTTCTTGAGTAAACACCTAGGGATGGAATTGTTGAAGCATACAATAGGTATGTGCTAACTTAATAAACTGCCAAACCATTTTCTAAAGCAGTTGCACCATTTTATAATCTCACCAAAAATGCAAGAGATTTTCAGTTGCTCCACACCCTTGACATTTGGTATTATCATTCATTGTAATTTTAACCTTTCTATTGGTTGTGAAATATCATACTGTGGTTTTAATTTTCACTTCCTTGTGGTTAAAGATGCTGAGCATCTTTTCATGTACTTACTGTGAAATTGTTTATATCTTTTGCCCATTTTTAAAATGGATTGTTAAGAGTTCTTTATATATAGGCCTTTGATATGTCTTCTCTCAGCTATATGTATTGCAAATATTTTTACTCCTATGATTTTGTCTTTTCATTCCTTTTTTTTTAAGCAGGGGGAGGGGGTGGTGGGTGGGCATGGAAGGAGAGGTAGAGAGAGAATCCTTTTTTTTAATATAAAGATTTTATTTATTTTTTGACAGAGAGAGAGAGAGAGAGAGCGAGAGAGGGAACACAAGCAGGGGGAGTGGGAGAGGGAGAAGCAGGCTTCCCACTGAACAAGGAGCTCATGTGGGGCTAGATCCCAGGACCCTGGGATCATGACCCGAGCCGAAGGCAGGCGCCTAATGACTGAGCCACCCAGGTGCCCCAGCAGAGAGAGAATCTTAAGCAGGCTCCCTGTTGGGGGTAGGGCTCAATCTCACAACCCAGAGATCACGACCTGAGCCAAAATCAAGAGTCGGATGCTTAACCAACTGAGCCACCCCAGGCACCTCTATCTTTTCATTTTCTTGAGAGCATCTTTTGAAGAATGAGGTTTCAAAGTTTAAGGTGCAATGTATCAATTTTTTCCATTATGGTTAGTGCATTTTGTGTTCTAAGAAATCTTTGTTTAACCCAAATCTTAATGAAGATATTCTCCTATGGTTTCTTCTAGAAGCTTTACAGTTTTAGCTTTTACATTTAGATCTCTGATCTACTTCAAATGCAGTGTTATGTATGTTGTGAAGTAGGCACAGAGGTTCATTGTTTCCAAACAGATATCCAGTTGTTCCAGCACCATTTATGATAAGGCTTTCCTTTCTTCATGGAATTATCTTGACATCTTTGTCAAATTAACAAAGTGTGATTGATTTTTGAACTGTGTTCTGTTCCATTGGTCCATTTATTTATTCTTTCACCAATACTACAGTTTCTTAATAATTGTAGCTTCAAAATAAATCTTAATATCAGTTAGGGCAATATTACAACTTTATTCTTTTTCAAGTTTGTTTTAGCTAGCTAGATCCTTTGCATTTGTATATCAATTTTAGAACAGTTTGTAAATTTCTACAAAAAATATCTACTGGGATTTTTTTATGGAATGGTGTTGAACCTATAGATTATTTTTGGAGAAAGTTGACACTAAAATATTGAGTTTTATAGATCATGAACATATTATATCATTCCATTTATTGTTCTTTAATTTCTCATTAATATTTTTATTGTAGAAGTTTTATAAATTTTTTTCATTAAATTTCTTAGCAAATATTTTATGTTCTTTAGTGTCAATGAAGAGTTTTATTTTCTTCATTTCACTTTTCAGTTGTTTGTTGCTACTTCATGGAATCTATATAGAATGGAAATAGAATAGAAAAAAATATGATTTTTTGTTTTAACCTTTTATCCTGTGACCTTACTAAATTTACTTGTTTATTAGTCTTTTTGTAGATTCTTTAGGATTTTCTACATAAGCAATCATGCTGTCTGTAAATATAATTTTACTTCTTTACAATCTTTATGCCTTATTTTCTCTTGCTTTATAGCACTGATTAGGACCTCTAATATGTTTTAGGTAGGATAATACATCTTTGCCTTGTTTCCAATCTTTGGGGGAAAATCATTCAACATTTTATAGTAAATATGATGTTGTTAGCTGTAAGTTGTTTTATAGATGCCCTTAATTAGGCTGAGAAAATTTCCTAGAATTCTATTCTTAATTTGCTAAGAGTTGTTATATGAATGGTGTTGAAATTTGTCTAATGCTGTTTCTGCAACTATCAAATTATTTCTTTTTAACTCCTTCGATTTTGTTAATGTACTGAATTACATTGTTTACTTTTTGAAAAGTGAAAATCAAAACTCTCTCTCTCTATATATATATATATAGGTAAATACAATAGACAAATGGAGAGGTCACAGCTAATGGGTATGGAATTTCTGTTTTGAGGTGATGAACATTTCTAAAATTAACTGAAGTAATGGTTACAAATTATCTGTGAATATACCAAAAATCATTGACTTATGCACTTTCAATGGGTGAATTGTATCTCAATAAAGTTGTTTTTAAAAATCAGAATAGTGGTAGCCTAAGGAAAGGGGTACAAAAGAATTCCCTAAGCATGAATGGGCAAGTTTTACATCTTGATCTAGGTAATGGTAACATGGGTGTAAATATATATCATAGTCAAAATTAATCAAGCTAAACCTTTTAATTTGTGTACTTACTCTTATAATTATACCTCAATGAAGATTAGAGTAAAAAATTAATAGGTAATCTCAAATTCCTTTCCAAAATGCTTTTTACCAATTTACATTCATACCAACAGTATATTAAAATTCACGTGCTCCACATATTGCCAACTATAATATTGATAATCTGAGGGACTAAATATGGGACCCCATTGTGGTTTTAATTATTAGTCTGTTATTATTAATTAGGTTAGTAATTTTTCCCATTATTTTTTGGATATTCATGTTTCAAAAAATAAGACTTTTCATATCATTTGCTCAATGTTCTACTGGTTTGACATCTTATCTCTTAGTCACTTATATAAATCACAAATACCTTCTCTCAAAATGAGTTTTCTCTTCTCTATTGTTATGGTGCATTTATTATTAATAATCTAGAAATTTATGATATTGTCAAAGTAATATTTAATCATGCAGTTTGAGTGTGTGTCTTTTAAAAGAAATACTTCTCTGACACAAGTGGGTAAGTTTGTCACCTATATTGTCTTTAATCTTCCTGGAAATGGTTATATGTGTGTATTATAAGACAGAAATACAATTTTATTTCTAAATTTGCTTTATTTTTCCATACGGCTAACCTATTTTGTTTGTACCATTTATGATTGATTATATCTGTATTCTTATTTCTATTTCATTAATCATTTTATTTCTATTTTAATGCCACTGATAGTGTCTATATTTATATAATTATATATATTATAATTTTATAATAAATCTTGATCTAGAAGGTAAAAAAATAATCACTTATTCAGATTACTAGAAAAATGTAAGATAAAGTAATGATGTTTCTTAGATAAATGTTTTGTAAAGGTGAGGATTTTTATCTTCAAATTCCTCAGATGCTTTCTTATTGTGGCAAATTAGCCACAAGCAAATTAGTCACAAGTAAATGCATCTTTTTAGTTTTCAAATTAATGTCTTAAGGGTGAAAATTATTTGCCCTCAACAACAGATTCTTTTCCATTTTTGTTCTCCATTCATTTAAGTAATAATGACCATAGAAGTCTACTAGTGGTACCCCAGGGGCGCCTGGGTGGCTCAGTCGTTAAGCGTCCGCCTTTGGCTCAGGTGATGATCCCAGGGTCCAGGGTTCGAGCCCACATTGGGCTCCCTGCTTGGTAGGAAGCCTGCTTCTCCCTCTCTCACTCTCTGAGCTTATGTTCCCTCTCTCGCTGTGTCTCTCTCTGTCAAATAAATAAAATCTAAAAAAAAAAGTCTACCCCAAATTCAATCTCACTTTCAGTTTTGCATATCAGGTTTTTTAATTTTTAATAATAGAAAATATAAAGTCAGAGAGGTTTAGAATACTAATGACTTCCATTGTCTCTTACTCTATTTTAAAGAGTTTCTGATGTCTCTCTAGTAATGGTCATCCTTTTTCACTTGATAATCTCTGCTTTCTAGACATTAAT
The DNA here is from genome assembly GCF_003265705.2 of Callorhinus ursinus. Classification (NCBI taxonomy): domain Eukaryota; kingdom Metazoa; phylum Chordata; class Mammalia; order Carnivora; family Otariidae; genus Callorhinus; species Callorhinus ursinus. The sequence continues at coordinate 49,602,402 of NW_027397069.1, forward strand.
TGAGAACCAAGGTGTTGGTGGAATGAGACCTATAATAATTCTAGGTCACATTTTAATAGGAATGAGTGCTTGCTTTGTTTGAATACATTTCACATATTTAAGTATCTAAATGAGGGAGTTATCTCTATTAATGATTTGAACTTTACTTTTTATAGTTCTTTTTTTTCTCTAGCTGTTTTAGAAATTGAGAGTAAACTATATAAATTATAAATATGGTATAAGCTTAAGAAATACCATAAAACATTGAAATCAGATAATTAAGACTTACCTCTATTTCTTTTCTTAATTTTTCATGTGTCTTTTTTTCTTCTTCAAGAAAACAAGTTTTTTCAGTGATAGATTCTTTTATAGTTATAATTTTATCCTTTAACTTTGTAATGTCTTCCTGTATGTTTATAAAGTTTAAAATATACAAGTCAAACAATGAATGGTCAATATAAGTCCAACATTTTCAGTATTTCTATAATTTAAAAAAACTAACCATCACATTTAATTTCAGTAAACAGGATTAGAATATTATTTTTATAGGTACAAATAAAGAACTGTTATTCAAACAAATAAACCTTTGATTTAAAAACTTAAAATTAATAAGTGCAAGTAAGATATAAAAAAAAGTGGTAGTCATACTGGCCATTGCCCAGCAACAGTAACTCATAATATAGTATATGTTAATTAAATTGAATTTAAATTAAAAAATAATAAAAATAAAAATCTTAAATTAAAACTAAGAAAAGCGGTAGTCATAGTGGCAATTGCCCAATAACAGTATAAAGGATACTTTTAAATTCTCTAGCAAGAAATGACAGATATATTGAGTTTATATCTCCCATTGTCTTCAAAAAATAGTATTAAAAATACTACATAGTAGTATTTAAAATTTATTTTAAATTTAAAGTATTTAAAATAGTATTAAAAAAGAAAAATTATTAAGGTACAATTATTAATTGTTATTGTTTATATAATAGCATTAAGCATACAAAATTGATTTGAATTGGTCAGATCCATTAGCCTAAGAAGATAGGGCTTCAACATTTTTGTGAGTCACACTTTCTGAAACAATGGATTAACTGTTCACTGCAATTTTGTTTGACCATCTATTTTTATTAATCCACTGAGGATTCGAGAACAACTCCCTTATGTCTTTGTACATTTGGTGTAGTTGTTACATAACTCATGTATTTAAGTTTTTAAAAGTTGTGAAAATAGTTTCTGACTCTAGTTAAGGCAGCTATGGACATTTTATTAATGATAAATGTATTACTAAGTGTACTTGCAAAAAAGGAGTAATAGAAAAAGTTATGATAAGTGGTATTTCAAACCTGTACTTGTTTTATGCGATTTCCTTCTGGATTTTGGAGATTTTGCATAAGTTCCTCTTTTGTTGTTTTTAGTTTTTTAACAAGATCTCGTTTTTCATGTAGTGCAGTCATGAATGACCATTTGCTTTCTACTTCCCCCAAACTATCTTTATGCTCCTTTATTTTTGCATAATATTCATTATATCTTATCATGTGTTCCTCAAAGTCTTCTTGGGCTGCTTCTATGTCAAATTTAAGCTTGACATTTTCTGTATGTAAGGATTTGATTTGAGTTTCCAGGTTCCCACACTGAAGTTTGGCATGCTCTATGGCAGCATCTTGCTGATAAATCTGCCTTTCTGTTTCTTTAGTTTCTGCAGAGACAGATGCTATTTGTTTTTCAAGTTTATGGAGTTCATTCTGTAAAATATTTCAATATTATTATTATTAATTCATGATATTCAACATTAAGAATGTTATTGTTTTGATCCATAAGTCAGTAGTAAAATCACAATATAAAAAATACATATTTATCAGATATAGAAAAATTGATATACAATAAAAGGAACCATTCAATAAGTAACAAAATTATTTTATAATGTTGGAGGGAGCCCAGAGTTATATATTTCTTACTTTTTAATGTTCATCTAATTCAAAATATTAAAATTTTATCATTTGTACCTACAAACTCAACAGGAGATTGAAGAAAAGAATAGCAGCAACTCTCTGAACAAAAAAGCGACCACTTTCTGGAAGGTAGGAAATGTGGAGAAGTGAATCCGAGGCGATATACGGGAAGACAGACCGCAGAGGTAGGGAGCCTCCATCAGCCGCTACCAGCGAGCAATAGAGCAGTGGAGCACAAAATCAGAACTTTTAGAAGTTTGCTTCACTGAGGGACGTCACTCCAGTGGCTAAGCGGGGGATGGAACCCTTGCTGGGACAGTGTGGTCTTGGGACCCTCGGGGTCACAGAAAGACTGGGGGTGCCTGAGTATGGCAGAGCTCCCAGGTATTGGAGCAGGGAAGCCGGCTGCAAAGATGGAGCCGAGGAGTGGGCTCTCAGCTCGGGGTGGCCATAAACCATCATCCGTGGCACAGTCTGGCCACTGCTCCAGCAGGGACCCAACAAGTGGCAGATCTGGGGAGACTCTCTCCTTTTCCTCCCCTGGGAGGAGTGGCACGGCAGCGCACTGCAGGGATCTGCTGGGTTTGGAGACTCCACACGGGGTCGGGTACCAGAGATAGAAATGCTCAGTCACAGGCCGGGTGAGCACAGAGTGCAGCCAGAGACCAGGGAGACAGGAGCGACTGGCTGCTTTTCTCTGAGGGCACACTGAGGAGTGGGGCCCTGAGCTCTAGGCTCCTCTGGGACCAGAGATTGAGAGGCCTCCATTTTCATTCTTGTCCTCCAAAGCTGTACAGAAAGCTTGCAGGGAACAAAAGCTACAGCAAACCGGAGCAGATTACTTAGCCTGGCCCCTAGCAAGGGCGGGGCAATTCTGCCTCAGGCAAAGACATTTGAGAATCACTGCAACAGGCCCCTCCCCCAGATGATTAGCAAGAACAGCCAGCCAAGACCAAGTTTACCAATCAATGAGAATGGCAAAACCCCCACACTAGGGGAATACAGCACATAGAATTCATGGCTTTTTCCCCCATGATTCTTTAGTCTTTCAAAGTTAATTTTTTTAATTTAATTTTTTTCTTTTTCTATTTTTTTAGTTGAATTTTTCTTCTTTCTTTTTTCAACCAACAGCTTATCAATCCCTTTTTTAACATCTTTTCTAATTTTTCATTTTACAGTCATATTCTATCTCTTCATTGTATTTAACCTTACTTTTTGAATACATATAAGTTTTTCTTTCTTTAAAATTTTGGGATACAGTTTCTTCTAACAGACCATAATATACCCTAAATCTAGTGTATGACGTTGTCCTAGTCTCCCGCCTGTTCACAATCTTTTTTTAAAATTTTTTCATTCTTTTTTCAACCAACTTATCAATTCCTTTTAAAATCTTTTTTAATTTTCATCTTTACAGTCATATTCTATCCCTTTATTGTATTTACCCTTATTTGTGTGTGTGTGTGTGTGTGTGTGTGTGTATTTCTTTCTTTAAAATTTTGGGAGGCAATTTCTTCTAACAACCAAAATACACCCAAAATCTAGTGTGTGGCTCTGTTATTTTCACCAGGCTGATCATATTCATTTTCCCCCCTTTCCTTTCCCCCGGGTTTCAGGTCTCTTCTGATTTGTTTAGTGTATATTTTTCTGGGGCCTTTGTTACCCTTTTGGCATTTTTTTAGCATTTTGTTCTCTCATTCATCTATTCTCCTCTGGACAAAATACAAGACGGAAAAACTCACCTCAAAAAAAAGAACAAGAGGCAGTACCGATTGCCAGGAACCTAATCAATACAGACATTAGTAAGATGTCGGAACTAGAGTTCAGAATGACGATTGTAAAGATACTAGCTGGGCTTGAAAAAAGCAAAGAAGATACCAGAGAATCCCTTTCTGGAGAAATAAAAGAACTAAATCTAACCAAATCAAAATAAAAAAAGGCTATTAATGAGCTACAATAAAAAATGGAGGCTCTAACTGCTAGGATAAATGAGGCAGAAGACAGAATTAGTGATATAGAAGATCAAATGATGGAGAATAGAGAAGCTGAGAAAAAGAGATAAACAACTACTGGATCATGAGGGCAGAATTTGAGAGATAAGTGATAACATAAAACGAAACAACATTAGAATAATTGGGATCCCAGAAGAAGAAGAGAGGGGCAGAAGGTATATTGGAGCAAATTATAGCAGAGAACTTCCCTAATTTGGGGAAGGAAATAGGCATCAAAATCCAGGAGGCACAGAGAACCCCCCTCAAAATCAATAAAAATAGGTCAACACCCTGATATCTAATAGTAAAACTCACAAGTCTCAGAGACAAAGAGAAAATCCTGAAAGCAGCTCAGGACAAGAGGTCTGTAACCCACAACGGTAGAAACATTAGATTGGCAGACCTATCCACAGAGACCTAGCAGGCCAGAAAGGACTGGCATGGTATATTCAGAGCACTAAATGAGAAAAATAGGCAGCCAAGAACACTATATCCAGCTAGGCTGTCATTGAAAATAGGAGAGATAAAAAGGTTCCAGGACAAACAAAAACTAAAAGAATTTGCAAACATCAAACCAGCCCTACAAGAAATATTGAAAGGGGTCTTCTAAGCAAAGAAAGAGCCTAAAAGTAACATAGACCAGAAAGGAACAGAGACAATATACAGTAACAGTCACTTTAAAGGCAATACAATGGCACTAAATTCATATCTTTCAATAGTTACCCTGAATGTAAATGGGCTAAATGCCCCAATCAAAAGACACAGGGTATCAGATTGGATAAAAAAGCATGACCCATCGATATGCTGTCTGCAAGAGACTCATTTTAGATCCAAAGACACCTCCAGGTTTAAAGTGAGGGAGTGGAAAACCATTTACCATGCTAATGGACACCAAAAGAAAGCTGGGGTGGCAATCCTTATATCAGACAAATTACATTTTAAACCAAAGACTATAATAAGAGATGAGGAAGTACACTACATCATACTTAAAGGGTCTATCCAACAAGACGATCTAACAATTTTAAATATCTATGCCCCTAACATGGGAGCAGCCAATTATATAAGCCAATTAATAACAAAATCAAAGAAATACACTGACAATAATACAATAATAGTAGGGGACTTTAATACCCCCCTTCACTGAAATGGACAGATCATCTAAGCAAAAGATCAACAGGTAAATAAAGGCTTTAAATGACACACTGGACCAGATGGACTTCACAGATATATTCAGAACATTCCATCCCAAAGCAACAGAATACACATTCTTCTCTAGTGCCCATGGAACATTCTCTAGAATAGATCACATCCTGGGTCACAAATCAGGTCTCAACCGCTACCAAAAGATGGGGATCATTCCCTGCATATTTTTGGACCACAGTGCTTTGAAACTAGAACTCAATCATAAGAGGAAAGTTGGAAAGAACTCAAATACATGGAGGCTAAAGAGCATCCTACTAAAGAATGAATGGGTCAACCAGAAAATTAAAGAAGAATTTAAAAAATTAATGGAAACAAATGAAAATGAAAACACAACGGTTCAAAATCTTTGGGATGCCGCAAAGGCAGTCCTAAGAGGAAAGTACATAGCAATACAAGCCTTTCTCAAGAAACAAGAAAGGTCTCAAATACACAACCTAACCCTACAGCTAAGGGAGCTGGAGAAAGAACAGCAAATAAAGCCTAAACCCAGCAGGGGAAGAGAAATAATAAAGATCAGAGCAGAAATCAATGAAGTAGAAACCAAAAGAACAGTAGAACAGATCAACGAAACAAGGAGCTTGTACTTTGAAAGAATTAACAAGATTGATAAACCCCTGGCCAGACTTATCAAAAAGAAAAGAGAAAGGACCCAAATAAATAAAATCATGAACAGAAGAGGAGATATCACAATCAACACCAAAGAAATACAAACAATTTTAAGAACATATGAGTAACTATATGCCAGCAAAGTAGATAATCTGGAAGAAATGGATGCATTCCTAGAGACGTATAAACTACCAAAACTGAACCAGGAAGAAATAGAAAACCTGAACAGATCCATAACCAGTAAGGAAATTGAAGCAGTAATCAAAAATTTCCCAACAAACAAGAGCCCAGGGCCAGATGGCTTCCCAGGGGAATTCTACCAAACATTTCAAGAAGAATTCATACCTATTCTTCTGAAGCTGTTTCAAAGAATAGAAATGGAAGGAAAACTTCCAAACTCATTTTAAGAGGCCAGCATTACCTTGATCCCAAAATCAGACAAAGACCCCCAATAATCAAAAGGAACTATAGACCAATATCCCTGATGAACATGGATGCAAAAATTCTCACCAAAATACTAGCCAATAAGATCCAACAGTACATTAAAAGGATTATTCACCACGACCAAGTAGGATTTATTCCTGGCTGCAAGGTTGGTTCAACATCTGCAAATCAATCAATGTGATACAATACATTAATAAAAGAAAGAACAAGAACCATATGATCCTGGCGCTCCTGGGTGGCTCAGTTGGTTAAGCGTCTGCCTTCAGCTCAGCTCATGTTCCCAGGGCCCTGGGATCAAGCCCCGCATCGGGCTCCCTGCTCGGCGGAGAGCCTGCTTCTCCCTTTCCCTCTGACTGCTCCTCTGCCTGCCCCTCTGCCTACTTGTGCTCTCTGTCTCTCTGTCAAATAAATAAATAAATAAATAAATATTAAAAAAAAAAGAACCATATGATCCTCTCAGTAGATGCAGAAAAAGCATTTGACAAAGTACAGCATCCTTTCTTGATTAAAACTCTTCACAGTGTAGGGATAGAGGGTACATACCTCAATATCATAAAAGCCATCTATGAAAAACCCACAGTGAATATCATACTCAATGGGGAAAAACTGAGAACTTTTCCCCTAAGGTCAGGAACACGGCAGGGATGTCCACCATCACCACTGCTGTTCAACATAGTTCTAGAAGTCCTAGCCTCAGCAATCAGACAACAAAAAGAAATAAAAGGCAAAGAAAAAGTGAAACTCTCACTTTTTGCAGATGATATAATACTTTATGTGGAAAACCCAAAAGACTCTACTCCAAAACTGTTAGAACTCATACAGGAATTCAGTAAAGTGGCAGGATATAAAATCAATGCACAGAAATCAGTGGCATTTCTATACACCAACAACAAGACAGAAGAAAGAGAAATTAAGGAGTCATTCCCATTTACAATTGCACCCAAAACCGTAAGATACCTAGGAATAAATCTAACCAAAGAGGCAAAGATTCTGTATTCAGAAAACTATAGAATACTCATGAAAGAAATTGAGGAACACACAAAGAAATGGAAAAACGTTCCATGCTCATGGATTGGAAGAGAACTATTGTGAAAATGTCTATGCTACCTAGAGCAATCTACACATTTAATGCAATCCCTATCAAAATACCATCAACTTCTTTCAAAGAAATAGAACAAATAATCCTAAAATTTGTATGGAACTAGAAAAGACCCCGAATAGCCAGAGGAATGTTGAAAAAGAAAAGCAAAGCAGGTGGCATCACAATTCTGGACTTTAAGCTCTATTACAAAGCTGTAATCATCAAGACAGTATAGTACTGGCACAAAAACAGACACAAAGATCAATGAAACAGAATAGAGAGCCCAGAAATGTACCCTCAACTCTATGGTCAACTTATCTTCGACAAAGCAGTAAAGAATGTCCAATGGAAAACAGTCTCTTCAACAAATGGTTGGGAAAATTGGATAGCCACACGCAGAAGAATGAAACTGGACCATTTCCTTACACCACACATAAAAATAGACTCAAAATGGATAAAAGACCAAAATGTGAGAGAGGAATCCATCAAAATCCTAGAGGAAAACACAGGCAGCAACCTCTTTGACCTCAGCAACTTCTTCCTAGACACATCTCTGAAGGCAAGGGAAGCAAGAGTAAAAATGAAATATTGGGACTTCATCAAGATAAAAAGCTTTTGCACAGCAAAGGAAAACAAGTCAACAAAACCAAAAGACAACCGACAGAATGGGAGAAGATATTTGCAAATGACATATCAGATAAAGGGCTAGTATCCAAAATCTATAAAGAACTTATCAAACTCAACACCCAAAGAACAAATAATCCAATCAAGAAATGGGCAGAAGACCTGAACAGGCATTTCTGCAGACATCCAAATGGCCAACAAACACATGAAAAAGTGCTCAACATCACTCGGCATCAGGGAAATCCAAATCAAAACCTCAACGAGATACCACCTCACACCAGTCAGAATGGCTGAAATTAACAAGTCAGGAAACAACAGATGCTGGCGAGGATGCGGAGAAAGGGAAACCCTCCTACACTGTTGGTGGGAATGCGAGCTGGTGCAGCCACTCTGGAAAACGGTATGGAGGTTCCTCAAAAAATTGAAAATAAAGCTACCCTATGACCCGCAATTGCACTACTGGGTATTTACCCCAAAGATAAAAATGTAGTGATCCGAAGGAGCAGATGCACCCCAATGTTTATAGCAGCAATGTCCACAATAGCCAAACTATGGAAAGAGCCAAGATGTTCATCAACAGATGAATAAAGATGTGGTATATATATACAATGGAATATTATGCAGCCATCAAAAAATGAAATCTTGCCATTTGCAACGACGTGGATGGAACTGGACGGTGTTATGCTGAGTGAAATAAGTCAATCAGAGAAAGACAAGTATCCTATGATCTCACTGATAGGAGGAATTTGAGAAACAAGACAGAGGATCATAGGGGAACGGAGGGAAAAATGAAACAAGACAAAATCAGAGAGGGAGACAAACCATAAGAGATGCTAAATCTCAGGAAATAAACTGAGGGTTGCTGGAGTGGAGGGTGATGGGGTGGGAAAGAAAGGGTGGCTGGGGGATGGACATTGGAGAGGGTAAGTACTATGGTGAGTGCTGTGAATTGTGTAAGAATGCTGAATTACAGACCTGTTCCCCTGAAACAAATAATACATTATGTGTTAATAAAAAATTTTTTAAAAATTTTATTTGTGTTAACATTTATTTGTAAAAGTTACTCTGTAATCATTTAAATAATATATTTATGGACATCAGAAGTACTCACTGAAGAAAGATAATATGATAAAAATGATAAAGCCCTAGGGTAAAAATCAAAAGGTCTGGGTTCCAGGGCCTTACTGCCATTTACTAGTTGGTATGATCATACATAGCAAACTTAATTGCACTATCCAAATCTCACTTTCTTCATTTGTAAATGAGTATAAAGATGTCTGCCTTACCTCTCTGGGACAGTTGGCATTTCTCACCAGCACCTCCTTTTTAAAACCTACTTTTCACACCACCATTCTTCTCTGGTTCTCCTCAGATATCTGGGCATTCCTTCTCAATCTCAATTGTTCCTTCAAATACAGGTCTTCTTCAGGGTGCAAGTATCATAATTTCCTCTGCTCATTCTATGTATACTCCTTGGGTAATCTTATCCATACTTACATATTGAGCTACATATATGCTGATGATTCACAGAACATAGTGGCTGTTGAGTCCTACACCCAGGTGCCACTGGCCATCTCAAATCAGACCAGTCAGACTAATCCTACTCCCCTTCCCATCCTGTTCTTCCTTGCATTACTTATCTATTGTCAGAACCATAAGACCTCAGTGACAATAAATATTTATTGCTCACAGGAGTGAGAACAGTTGGAGTTGGCCAGATGTTGACACTGGTTAGATTTGCTCAAATGTCTGGGCTTGACTGGCTGTAAGATGGTTTGGTTTGGCTGACTGGGTGGCTGTGGTATCTTGGCTTTGCTTCATATGTATCTTATCCTCTAGTGGGCTAGGTTAGGCATGTCCTCAAGATGACAGCAGATGCAAAAGAACGGAAGTCCAATCATGGAAGAGCTTTTTCAAGCTTCTATTTATAATATTTGGTAATATCCCAGTTAGTCACATGATGAAACTCACAGTCAAAGGGTAGAAGTATGATCACCTACTGTAATGATACATGGCAAGGGTGTAACCATAGACAAAGATGAGGATCTGGGACCAAAAATGCAAATTGCCACTCCCCTAGTTTCCCAAACTAATTAACTAATGGTACTACTTTGGGAGCCAGCCTTAATTCCTTCCTTCTATTTGCTATTTATATCTCTTCACCAAATTTTATAGATCCTCTCACCAAAACAACTCTGCAGACCATCATCCATTCTTTTTTTTTCCCTATCTAGTATAGCATTCTCTTAAATAAATTTATAATTTTGGGAAGGAGCAGTGCATTAAAAAGACAGACCCAGTTATCCTTTTCCTGGCAGAGATGAGAGAGAAAAGTACAACATGCTGATGAACCTCAATTTTTATCTCCAGCTCTAAGATTTCAAATGCCCACTTGACATTCCTCTTTGGATACCCAATAGACATCTAAACTATTCATGTTCAGAAAAGAATAATCTATACACCCAACATGTTCCTCCCCTAGTCTTCCTGATTTCAATAAATTGCACCACTTTACACCTAATTAATACTCAAGATCTACAAGTCATTCTTGATTCTTCTCTTTACCTAATCCCCCCACAACCTACTTACCAGCAAAGCTTGATGGTTGGGCCTCCAACATAAAATCCTAAATTGACTTCTGACCAATTTTTGTAGTGTGGCCTGCCTCCTGCCTGGTCTTCTTATTTCTATTCTTCCCTCTCTCCCACAATCATGTTCCACATATTAGATGGAAGAATCTTTCAAAAACATAAGGCCTATCTTATTACCTCCCTGCTCAAGACCTTCCAGTGATTTCCTATTGCAGTAATAATAAAATTTAAATTCCTTAATGTGGCTTATAAGGTCATATATCCTCTAGTCACTATTTACTGTGCCATCCCTCTCATGTTTTACTCTCCCCTCTTCCAGCCTCCTTTCTGTTTATTAAATATGCCTAGTGCCTTCTCATTTGAGGATATTTGTAATTGCTCTCTCAACCTTAGGACTTCTCTACCCGTAGTTATTACCTGTTGGGGTCTTTGTCTTTCACAATTCAGCTATATTATTACTCTTCAAATAGTCTTCCCTGAATTAAAATGTAAATTAACCACCTATCCTTCTCCTTGAGTTACTCTCTACACATTATTGTATTTCCTTTGTAACACATCTGCTAATGGAATTACCTTTTTTGTTTATTTCTTTATTGCCTGCCTCCCCTGACTAGAAAGTAAGCCCCATGGGTGCAGTAACTTTGTCTTCTTTACCATTATCTTCTCAGTGTTTAAAATAGTACTTGGTAAAATGAAGGTGATCAATAAATATTAAATGATTGAATGAGTGATGCACAGGGACATAGGCACGGCCAGCTAGATCAGGCTATTGACACTATTGATCAATATGGGGAAAGATGGTATTTCCACTGATTTGGTCATCATCTCTTCTCTCTCCTGGACTAATGTAATAGACTATTAATGTTTCTCCCTGGCTTTAGTCAATTCCTCCTTCAACCCATTTCTATCCTTTCACTAGAATTTGTTGATGCTGTTCTCCTTCTCCTCATGCCAAAGCCCTCCTCCTCCTTTTACCCCTCCTCTTTTCTTCTTCCTTCCCTTCCTCTTCCCCTCTCCTTTTTTTTGTTTATAGATTTATTGATGTAGAATTTACATAAACTGCACATATTTAAACTTTACAACTGATGAGTTTTGACTTACTTTTATGCTCATGAGACATCACAATAAAGATAATAAACATATCTATTACCCACAAGTTTCCTCCTGCCGCTTTGCAATCCATCCTACTCTCCCATCTCTCCATTCCCAGACAATCATTCATTCGCTCTCTGTCACTAAAGATAAGTTTGCATTTTCAAGAATTTTACAAAAATAGAATCTCACCATATATATTTTTTTAGTCTCACCACTTTCACTCAGCATAATTACTTTTAGATACATCTGTATTGTTGTATATATCAGTGGCTCTTCCTTTTTATTGCTGAGTAGCATTCCATTGTATGGATATACCACACTTTGTTCTGATGGGTATTTGGGTTGTATGCAATTTTCCAGTGAGCATACACTTTCATTTCTCTTGGGTAAACAAATATCTAGAAGTTGAATGGCTGAGTTATACAGTAATTATATCTTAATTTTTTAAGAAAATGTAAACTGTTTCCAAAGTGCTTGTACTGAACATCTGTGAATAAAAAGTTTTACTTCCTCCTTTCAATATGGATCCCTTTTATTTATTTTTCTTTCATGACTGCACTTGCTTGAACCACCAGTACCATAGAAATAACAGAAGTGGTAAGACCACATATCCTTGCCTTGTTCCTCATCTTAGGAGAGAAACATTCAGTTTTTCACCATTAGGTATGAAGTTGGCTATAGGATTCATAAAGGGATGTATATGCCCTTTTTTAGATTAAGGAAGTTCTACTCCTAATTTCCTAGAGTTTTTATCATGAATGGATGTTGGATTATGGAAAGTATTTTTTATGCATCTATAGTTCTCTTTCTAAAATATAAATGTAATAATTTGCTCTCTTGCTTAAAGCCCATCAAAATCTTCCCATCACTTTTAGAATAATGTCCAAGTTTCTTATCATAATTATGTATCTCCCACCACTTCTCAAAACATACCCTGTGCTATACTGCCACCAAACTACATATACAGTTAACCCTTGAGCAACACAGGTTTGTGCTGCATGGGTCCGTGTATAGGCAGATTTTTTATATATATAAATACACTACAGTACTGTAAATGTATTTTCTCTTCCTTATAATTTTTTTTAAGATTTTATTTATTTGAGAGAGTGAGCGCACGCGCGCGCGTGAGAGAGAGCACAAGCCAGGGGGAGAGGCAAAGGGAGAAGCAGACTGGTGAGCAGGAAGCCCAATGCAACTTGCAACTCAGGGCTTGATCCCAGGATCCTGGGATCATGACCTGAGCCAAAGGCAGTTGTTTAACCAACTGAGCCACCCAGGCGTCCGCCTGTGATTTTCTTAATGACATTTTTTTCTCTAGCTGACTTTATTGTAAAAATACAGTATATAATACATGTAACTTAAAGATCTGTCTTAACTGACTGTTTATGTTATTGTTAAGTCTTCTAGTCAATAGTAGCCTATTGTAGTTAAGTTTTGGGGTAATCAAAGTTTATATGTGGATTTAACTGGGCCAGAGGTTAACACTCCTAACCCCCCACCTTATTCAAGGGTCAACTGTAGTTCTATGAATGTATCAAATGCTATTTCAGGCCTCTGTGAATTTTCTCAGAAACCTGTTGTCCGGAATACCATCCTCCTCACCCCCTAACCCTTAAACCTGTCCTAGATACCCAATATTCAAGTGAACTCCAGCTGTCTTCTTTTAAACTCAACTGAAACATCGCTTTGTGATCATTCCGTCTTCAGCGTTAAATTTGTGTTCATGCCTCTATTGTGGACATTACTAACCTGCATATAATTATTTATTTCGTTGTCTCCCTCTTCAATAGATGAGTGAGGACAATGTTTGGCAAAATGCTTAATAAAAAGTAGGCCCTCATGGGGCGCCTGGGTGGCTCAGTTGGTTAAGTGGCTGCCTTTGGCTCAGGTCATGATTCCGGGTCCTGGGAATGAGCTCCACATCGGGCTCCATGCTCAGCAGGAAGCCTGCTTCTCCCTCTCCCACTCCCCCTACTTATGTTCCCTCTCTCGCTGTCTCTCTGTCAAATGAATAAATAAATAAAATCTTAAAAAAAAAAAGTAGGCCCTTGATATAAGTGAAATAACCCTTGTGAAACTCACTGAAGACTGAGAAGGTTTACAGAAAATTTCTTCATAAGAAGCTAAGACATTATTATTTTTATATTATATTCTCTTACAAAAAATGTATTCTTTTCTAAAAGCGACTATGCAATGCAAATATTTATGAGATCCATATTTAGTATAATTATTATCGTCACAGCTCTGCTGATGCATTAATACCTAAAGCCAACATCAAAATCTAGCTCTATATTGTCCACCAGGGCCCCAGCAGGATTCTTTACATATATTTACAAATATTAATTCATTTAATCCTCATGAAAACCTTGTAAGCAGGTCATATTATTATCTCCATTTTACAAATACCAAAACACAAGCACAGAGAAATTAAACCATGGCACTGAAAGTGGCAAACCTTGTCTTTCAAACTAGGTAGCTGGGCTGTAGAGCCTAGTCTTCACTTCTATGATATATTTAATAATAACCTTTACAAAGCACAAAGTAAACATACCATTTCCATTTTTGTTTCTTTAGCTATATTAACAGAGTATAGTTATATCTAATTGTGCTGCATACAAAAAACAAGTATGGCTTCCAGATTCCGCACAGTGGAATTATGACTATATTATGAAATATAAGGAACACAAAAATGTTTCTTACCAACTTGAAATGTTCACTGACAACTAATAACTCAAAAGCCATGGCTTTAAAAACACTGGCTTAAAAACTTAACCTTCCTTCAATTTAGCATTTTAGGAAAAACTATCAAATAGAAGTGAGTTTAAAATAATTCTATGTGATACATTGGGTTTTATATGTACACACTACAGTTGTAAGGACATTGCTGAATCCTTGTATACTGGGTGTGTGAAATGTTCCATGAAACTAGAATACTTGTACAGACTTCACTTTGGGATAACATAATAATTAAGAAGGAGTAAGCATGAAAAACAGGAGTTTCAAATAGCCTCCCAAGTTAAGTATCCTTAATAACTTCCCTATTAATAATTTAATATAGTTCTGAAGATAGTAATGACTCATTTAAAAGACTATATGAAGTAGATTACCTGCAAATGGAACAGAACTTTTTTGTTTTTTTCTATTTCTGATGTTTGTGATTGTTGTTGCTTTGCAACTTGTTCTACAGCATCAGTTAATGAAGATGTGCCTTGGTTAGCCAGAGCTGAACAAAAGAATAAAGTATATAAAAAAATGAAAGTTGCAAACACTCTAAGAAAGTTATTGTTTCTTCACACATAGTCATGAAAAATGTGATGTTACTCTAAATAAAGTAGATTTAGGGTTGGTAATATTACCTTTCTGACTACAAACAAAACCAAAATCAAAAGCCATATTAATACACAATTCAGAATTGCCTACTGTAATGTTATACCTGTTCCTGTATGGAACAGGATAAATATTTTGATAGTCCTCATTTTTTTAATCCAGACCACTTATACATATACATAATTACAGTGCTACCATAATAACCATATAGCAATTATAGTTGATGAATTTTCAGTACAGGCCTGCATTTTTAGGTTGTTATGCCTTTTCTAAACACCATGTAAGTTTCTTCCTGGAGAAATTTAATAGCTTCCCTCTATTCTATTTGGCTATACATGTTAACACAATTATCCTATCATACTACCTTTTTGTTGCTGCTTATCTTTTAATTATTTATTTAAGATTGCTTCATTACCTTCTTCAGGAACTCCTTGACTCTTCCTTTCTTTGTTGCCTGACATTCTACTTTGTCTCTTTCTCCCTTTTTTGTTCACCTTCTTTATGCCTACAAAATAATCAATATTGACAAATTTTCACAATTCTTTGTTTTTTTTCCCCCATCATTTATCCTGGTGATACTGAAAGCAAATTCACTGTCAAATACCTCATAGGGATGGCAATGATATTTCATCATTGTTTCAAGAATTAAAACACAATGGTTAAGTCAGAGAGTTTTATAGAGAAAATAGAACTGTATTTGAATCCTGGTTCTCCTACTTTTTAGCTGTTATGATTTTGAGCAAGTTTCTTAACCTCTTTGATCATCAGGGTCCTCATCTGTAAAACCTCCCAGGACTGCCATAAAGTAATATACGTAGCATGCTTAGCATAGTACCTTACATATATAGTGAGTAATTCATTACTATGGACTCTGTCTAGGGTTTCCTTTGCTAGTTCCTCCTCAGCGTCAGTGTCCCAGTGCTAAGTCTTTAGGCCTCTTCTCTAAACTGACTCTTCAGGTGATGTCATCTAGTTGCATAGCTTTAAAATCCACTTACAGGTTTTATCTTATTTATATCTCTAACTTGAACATCCTTCTTGAGCTCCAGACTCATTCTAAATTGCCTACTTGGTATCTTCACTCGGATTTTTAGAGTCATTTCAACTTAATACATCCCAAACTGAACTCCTGATGTCTCTGTTCACTCCATCACCACCACTAAACCTCCTCCTTCATAGTCTCTTCCTTTCAATAAGTTACAAGTTTTTCTTGTTCAGGCCCAAAACCCTGGAGACATTAGCAAGGAGGTCTCTAGAAGAGTGTAGAGTCCATGGAAATTCAACAAGACTTGCCCAAGATAATCATAAATGAGAGCTCATTGTTGATGTTTCATAGGCCCTTTGGGAAATCCTTTAAGACATTTTCCAAGTATATGGCCCAGGACTTCTCCCCAATTGTTTACTCAAAGGACAAACCAGAATCTCGACTTTTCTCTTATATGCTGCATGCAATTCTTTTAGCAAAACTCATTGGTTCTACGTTTAAATTATATTAGAATCCACTCACTGCTTACCACTTCTAAATAGTATCTTAGTAGAGAAGCCTTCCCTCATAACCTTTAAAACAGGACCTCTCCTCCTTCATTCTCCATTTCCTTACCCTGCCTGATTTTTTTTAATAGCGTTTGTCACCACTGATATTTTATATACATTTGTTTCTTTTCTATCTCCTTTTACTAATGTAAGCTCTACCAGGGTAGAGACCTTAGAACAGTGCCTGGCACTTACTTAATAGGTGTCTATTTGTAGTCTATCTCCACTCCAATTTACCCTGTTCTAATGATAGAATTATGCTCCTAAAATACTGTTCCCACCATGTCAACATCACAGCCAATCTTTCAACTCCATCATAGATGGCATCTTCTTTAAGAAGTCTTTCTTGATCTTTCTTGGTAGATATGATCCTTCCCTCTCTTTAGTGCAATTGTTTCTATATCTCTGTAACAGTTTAGGTCATACAGTAAGATAGAGCTAGCTTTGAACTCAGGTTGTACCACTTACTACTTCATTAGGTAAATTCTTTCCAAGCTGGGCCTAAGATTCTTTATCTATAAAACAGAAACAATAGTAATACCTGTCTCATTAGGACTATTGGGAGGACTACATGAAATAATGCATGACAGCATTTAGCAAATTCCTGCTACTCAAAAGTTTTTGTTCTTATTATTTCCATTACTTTATACTATATTTCCCCATTAAACTGTAAGCTCCAGGAAGACAGATATAATGTCTTATACATTTTTGTATTCCCTAAAAAATTTGGTTTAGAAATCTAAAAAATGAAGAAAATTAGATTTATATAACAAAAAATAAAATAACTGATACTTCTTGATCTTTATTTCTGAAGCAACATAAATTGAAAAACTCTTGGGTGACATTTATTTAAACCAACTATTTGTGAAAGGATATCTACTTTATTTTTTTTTTAAGATTTTATTTGTTTAGGGCGCCTGGGTGGCTCAGATGGTTGGGCGTCTGCCTTCGGCTCAGGTCCTGATCCCAGGGTCCTGGGATCGAGTCCCGCAGGGAGCCTGCTTCTCCCTCTGCCTCTCTCTCTCTCTGTCTCTCATGAATAAATAAATAAAATCTTTAAAAAAAAATTTTATTTGTTTATTTGACAGAGAGAGACACAGTGAGAGAGGGAACACAAGCAGGGGGAATGGGAGAGGGAGAAGCAGGCTTCCTGCGGAGCGGGGAGCCGACGCAGGGCTCAATCCCAGGACCCTGGGATCACGACCTGAGCCGAAGGCAGACACTTAACGACTGAGCCACCCAGGTGCCCCAAGGATATCTACTTTAAAATTGGGAAAGTTTTAGGGGCGCCTAGGTGGCTCAGTTAGGTAAGTGTCTGCCTTTGGCTCAGGTCCATGATCTGGTCATGGGTGGGACTGAGCACCAAGTGAGGCTCCCTGCTCAGGGGTGGAGTCTGCTTCTCTCTCTCCCTCTGCCCCTCTCCCCGCCTTCCCCATTCGTGCTCTCTCTCTCAAATAAATAAATAAAATCTTAAAAAAAATAAAATTAAATTGGGAAAGTTTTTGTTTTTTCTGGATCTCTATTGTAGAATGGACAAAAGATAAAAATGAAAACTATTGCCACCTACTGATAATTCATTACAATTGCTTAAATCAATGAAAACAGAGTTTACACTAGACAGTATCAAACTTTCATTCAAACCATATATGTAGGTACATATAATATGCAAGGTATTGTGAGGAATATGAAGATGAATTAAGTGACTCTGATTAAAAAAATATCTACAGTATTCCATAGTAAATGTCCAATTTACATCTAAAACACATTTAGAAAAAATATTTTTAACTAAGAAAATTAGCTTTACAGAAAACAATGTAATGCAGATACTATATTAAACTACCATTCTCTTATAATAACTATAGTCAACATTTATTGAGTACTTACAAGTAACTAGCATTTTTCTAAGTGCTTTTACATGAATTATCTTCATTTTCCCTCAGAGCAATCCTATAACCTAGATATTATTTTTATTTATATTTTGTAGATGAGTAAACTAAGACTTGGAGAAATTAAGAAATTAGCCAAAGGCCACACATCCAACAAGTAGGAAGGATGGAATTTGAAACAATTAGGATCCAAATTAACGTTTATTAGGCACTTAATATGTACTAAAGCGCTGGGATAAGCATGATTTGTGCATTATCTCTTTTCCATTGAAGAGGCAAACCCCTCTATTTGACCCTTGGGAGAATTTAAAAAGGCCATGGTTCCAGCTTTTGGAAACTCATCATCTGGTACCTCCTCCACGTTAATGAGCAAAATAAAACAAGATTGTCAAACTACTCTGGGGCTTTTGAGAGCTTTTAGCTTAGAAGAATTAAGAGGCAATTGTACATGTGCATCCATATCACATAGGCACTGTTTTTGATTCTGAATGGGAAAAGCTATCACGTGAACCTGCTAGGTAGTTAAAGTAGTTAAGTTTATAATTTCATTCTACCCCTTTAGAATAGATACTTTATCAGAAAACAGATAATTTTTCCTTGTGTGAAACTGTTTTCTAAGGGGGGTAAACCTGACATTTAACCGAGAAAGCTAAAAATTAGCCTAGGGCAAGATGAGATAAAAGAGTTCCTTGGTATCAAGCAAATTTTAAATTATGGTCTATATTTGCCATAAGCATGATGAAATCAAATTTGAGTGGTTCAATTCCAACAAGATAATAGTGGGGAAAATGTGACACACTGTGCAAATGAGTAAGAATAAGACATATTTCAGGTAAAAAAAGACCATAAGTGTTTTCAACCACATGTTTTCAAGAGAAGTTACAACATTATCAGAGTCATCCAAAGGATTTAATTCACTGAATCATTAAAAATTTATTCATACCTGTTATATACTTGTGTGTTAGTATCTGCTAGGACTAGGTATTACTCTCTTCTTTGACCAGGCAGTGAGATTAAGGTTTCAGGATGCTGAAAACAAAATAAAACAAAAACCCAGAGGATTTGTACTGTTCTTTAACTTCCTATCAAAGACAATACAGACAACAATAATATATTATCCACATTGCTTCTAGCTTTCTACCAAAGGTGAGATTTCTCTGAATGTTCTGATAGTGCTGGACTACCAAATGTGTCCTTTTAAAGTGTAGACATACAGAGACTGATCAGCAGCTTGAATCCAAGCTTTAAGGGATGGCTAGGCCACTGTTTCAAATAGAAATTCTAGGCCTATGATGAAATCCAGTCATAACCTACCTGCTTGTTTCATTGAGAACAGTAAGAAGCAAGGTCTTCTGTTACTCTACAAGTAAGCATGATTTCTAAACCATAAGGAGCTTGTAGTGGGTTGAATGGTGCCCGCCCATAAGTCTATATCCTAACCTCCAGAACCTGTGAATGTGGTCTTATTTGGAAAAATAGTCTTTGCAGATGTAATTAAGTTAAGTATCTTGGATGAGATCATGGTGGATTTAGGGTGGGCCCTAAATCCAATGACAGGTAAGAGACTGGCTATGTAAAAAATGGTCAGACCATATATAAATACAGCACTTTGACCCACAACCTGCAGCAACCAATTCAGGAAACCAATCTGCTATCTACAGTAACCAGACTAGGAAGCCATACGGCTATCTATGTCAGACTTGTAGGAAGCCAGATCACTATCTCTAATAACAATTCCAGAAGCCAAACAATAAGTCCTATAACAATTGGCCCCAAATGACCAGTATTTGATGAATAACTAACAGCTTCCCTAATTGGGGCCAATCAGAGAAAGCCAAAATGTACACTCTTAACCAATCACATAGGAAGTCCCGCTTCTAGTTAGCCTACCTACAGCTTCCCCATGCCAGTAGCCTCCAATCGGGATATACCTGAAGATTTCCCCTTTTTCCACTATTAAAGCTTTCCTACTCTGCCAACACACAAGTGATGGTGGCTGACTCCCTTGCCATAGCAAACTCTGAATAAATAATTCTTTGCTTGTTCTCATATGGCTGGTCATTATTTCCACACAGTTGTTTTTACAGCAGAAAGGCAGAGGGAAATTTGAAACTCAGACACACATTAAGAAGACCATATGAGTATGAAGACATAGAGTCCCAAGTCACACAGCTATATACTATCAAGTTCATCCTTATAAAGTGTACACTTCAGTGTTTAATTGACTTTTTCAACTTATTACTAGGCTATGGGTCCAGACTGCATCAATGAGAGGGTTTCTTTTGTATTAACAAAATGCTAAGGAAGAAGCAATTAATTCTGCCTGGTGAGGGAATGGGGATCCAAAGAAAATTATGATTGAGCTTGAAAGATCTTAAATAAGTAGCAGTTAGGTAAGCATAAAAAGAGAAGGGTGTTCTAAGTAAAAGGAATAGCATATGTATAGGGTAAAATCTCGTAGCTCATCCAAGAAACAGCCTCCAGTTTGAGTGGCTTGGAAATGAGGCATTGTTTTTCAAACCTAATTATGCATCTGAATCATCTGTATAGATTAAAACAAAATAAACAGCAAAGAAAAACATGCCCAGACTTGACTCCCAGAGATTCTGATTCAAATGTATACCAAGTGGAGTCCCTAGATTTAGTTTTAAGTTCTGCTTGTAGTTCTGATGTACAGCCAGGAGAACCACTGGAGTGGGGTGAATGGAGATGAGGTAAGAGAGTTAGATGGGGGTAGATAGTCTAGGAAAAAATGGTGAAAGGAAATGCTATGTAAATACAACACAATGACAAACTATCTCTTCCCTGCCAGCTTTCCTATTTTGAAATATTTTTAAATTTTTTACTGCCACTATTGTTTCATGAAAGAAAATGAATTCCCATCATTGTCTATAAAAACAGGGTTGTACCTCAAAAGATCTCTATTTTGCTTAAGATAATATTTAACATAAAACAAACTCAGAGAGTGCAGAGTGTCCCTTCTGATCAGGTGTACCATCTACCGCTCAGGGCTCTTAAATGCCCCACAAAAATCATGAAAATACAAATTTGGCAAAAATATCTGCCAGGGATACTGAACAGCATGTTCCTATTCTGGGTTGGTGATCCCATTACCTAGTCAAATAGAATGGAAGCACTTGCCCACCTCCAAGTGCTCTTCTAAACTCCTAGATATCTAGGACTCTTTCTCTTTCAGGCAAAACTTCTTCAGCATTTACGGTCTGAGCAACAGTAAAGACAAAAGGGACCTCTCCTTCCACCATAACCAGTTCCATAGGAAGCATCCTTTCTCCTACTCTTCAATGGCTGAACAGATTGTCCCTTTATCTTAGCATCTGCCCTCCACGTAGTAGTAGCTGTTCGCTATTTCTAAATAAATGTGATACTCTTTGAGGTCAGACAAGGGATGCTAATTTATCACAATTCTAAGAGTTACTGTCTTCTAATTTTCTCCTAGTGGCACAGATTTTAAATGGCCATACAAGACTTTGTCAGTACAAATAAAGGAGCTATAAAGAGTGTTGGTCCAGTCAGCAAGATGGAATCCGCAAAAAGGCAAAGGAAGGTTCAACCCAAGTGTTTCTGGGAACAACAACAACAACAACAAAACCACACTGTAAAAAACACCAAGAACAACAAACAAACTCCACCCAAGGAGGCCGATTACTTGAACCCTGGATGGGGGGAACTGCCAAGGGCTAACACAGGCTGGTTCTCAGGGTTGGGCTCTGGTGATTAAACCAAGTGTCTGACCCACATTGCTCGTCCTCGAGCGCTGGGGAACGGGCTTGGGGAGAGGGCTTCCATTCGCAGAAGGGAATTTGCCATTTGTTCCCCGGGTCGCTCCCGCCGCCCTGCTCTCCTCAGGGGCCCGCCCGCCTTCCCGCCGCCCAGCCCCCCTCACTGGCTCGCTCTCCTGCTGCCCTGCTCCCCTCACCCGCCCATCAGCCTCCCAGCCGCCCTACTCCCCTCACCCGCCAGCAAGCCTCTCAGCCGCCGGGCTCCACTCAGTGGCCAGCAAGCCTGCCAGTCGCCCCGCTTCTCTCACCTGCGCGCCCGACGTGCCTCCCCCACTCAAGGGCCCGCCTTCCGCCCCGCCCCCGTCACGGGCCCGCCTCCCTCCCAGCTTCCCTCATGGTCCGCCGCCCCGGCCCACGCCAGCTGACCCGGCTGGCTCCTGCCAGAGGGCTCTGGTTCCTGTTTCTCTAGTCTCGACCGGGCGGCGGAGGACGGCCTCGACTGGCTGCGCTGACCCGGAATTGCTGAGGCGGCTGCGAAGGCCGGCGCTCGGCTCCTCCCGGGCTTTCCCCGCGCTTCTCGGTGCCCAGCCCTCTTCCCCCGAACTCGCTCGTGCCTCCTTGCGGGTCTCCGGCCTAACCCAGCCCGGTCCTCCGCAGTCGCGGAGCCCCAGCCGTCGTGCCCACGCCAGGCCGGGCGCCCGTGGTCGGTCAGCGGTGAGGTGGGTGAGGTGGGGCAGGCGCTGCTGCGGCGGAGTCTTGGGGTCGGGCTTAGAACTCCAGGTGCCACGCTCGTGGCTTCCGGGTTTCGTCCAGGCTCTGGGCGTGGGGTGGCGGCGGCTGAGCGCCGAGGAGCTCGCGGAAGACGGAGAGTACAAGCCACGGCGGACCGCCGGCAGGCGGGACGGGGAAAACTGCCTGCGTTGTGCGTCGGTGGGTCAGAAAGTCCCAAAGGGGCGGGGTGGAGGCGGTGGAGGCGCCGGGGCTGGTGGGGGCGCCGGGGCAGGTGGGGACCGAGCGCAGGACCGGGCGGGGCGGGGAGGACAGATGCTTTTAGTGGGCATTTCCCAAGGCAGAAGGGAGTATGGTCGTCACCCCCCTCGCTGCTCTCGTTTTTCAAAATTGGCGAAATGAACCTCAGTGGGAGCCCAGTACGGTACGGAGTGGAGGTTGGGAGTGGCTGCAGGAGAAAAGCGTCCCGGGCCAAGGGGGTCACCACCAAAGGCGGCCCCTGAAGAGAAACCGACTGCCAGGGCGGGGGGGGGGGGGGGCTGGTACGGAGTAAGGAAGTAGGTGGGTAGCACGTCTGATCCAAATCGCTCACCTGGAGTGCTGTGTAAATCCTGGAATCATCTCAGCTTTTATCCCCTTATAAAACGTAAATTTTAGGTGCAGCTCCATTAACCTATTGAAGGCCCCGATATTTCATATGAAGGATATGACCCAACATGCCAGTCATGTCAGGATTAATGATATACATATAAGATAAATTGACACCCTGTAATTAAAAAGCAGAACTTTGTCTAAGTTAATAAGTAATTCCCTACTTAAAATTTGCTGTATGGAAGAACATCACACACACAGAGTAACCGTTGTTCTGCTGGAAAGATGTACAAATCACTTTCATAAAACGAATTAAGAGATGGTTCCACTCTTATGGTTCTCTTAGGACAAATAATGGTCTATCTTTGCTTTGAATCGTCTAGATCTACTATTTTGTTACATTTTTAGATCAGTGAAACTTTTTTTTAAAACGTAGGTACAAATTTGTAACTATGAAAAGATTGATATAATTTTGCATTCTTAGGCTAATTTTTCTTTATAGGTGATTTCTTAGGAGGTACAGAAATCTTTGAAGGGCTTTGTACGGTATTGAAGGATGGCAGAAGCAGTGTTGATTGATTTCTTTGGTTTGAAATTTAACTCTCAGAAAAATAGTCATCAGGCATTACTGAAGACATTGAATGCTGTCAGATACCACCATGCTGCCAAGGCGAAGTTTCTTTGCATAATGTGTTGCAATAACATCAGCTGTGAAAGGGATGGTGCACATAATAACTGTGAATTAGAAGCAAGCAATGGATTATCAACTCTCTTGAGAGAATTTGAGACTGTTAGCAATCCTAGTATGGCCGCCTCCTTGTATACTATTAAGCAAAAAATTGATGAAAAAAATTTGAGCAGCATTAAGGTAATTGTACCCATGCACCGGAAGACATTACTGAAGGCTTTTATTGATCAACTCTTCACCAATGTTTACAGTTTTGAGTTTGAAGACTTACAGGTGACTTTGAGGGGCGGTCCTCTGAAACAATCCACTGAAATAAGCATGATCACAGCTCAAGAAGTAGAAGCAATCCAGAATGAAATACAAACATATTTGAGAAGTCTGCCAGCACTGAAAGGAGAGTTAACCATTATCACATCTCCTTTGATCTCAGGTATGTTAAACATTGTGTTGTTTCTACTGTATACATGAAAAAACTAGTCTTCCTTTAGAGGATGTTCGCCTTTTTTTCCCCCTCCTTTCTTTTGTAGACTATAGGTTTATGAGCTCATTGGCATCAGTTGCACCATGGGAGTGTGAGGGATGTCAAGGGATATCAAGGGATAGTCCCTTCAAAGCCACCCTT
Organism: Callorhinus ursinus; assembly: GCF_003265705.2. Classification (NCBI taxonomy): domain Eukaryota; kingdom Metazoa; phylum Chordata; class Mammalia; order Carnivora; family Otariidae; genus Callorhinus; species Callorhinus ursinus. The sequence goes on from NW_027397069.1 coordinate 49,627,075, forward strand.
CATAAATAAATTTGTTTTATGCAAATTCAGTTTTAAGACAAATTCCCCAGCCTTCCTTTAAAATGAGATTTATGACCCTAAGCATCTCCTATTTAGAAATTTTGATACCTTAACTCATTGGCACCTTCACAGAAGAATGAAATTTTAAAAAAGTCAATCTTATTTCTTGGTTAAATGATATTTAGTTTGGGCTATATGCTGTTAGGATTAACAAAGACGAAGGGGACAGAAGATACTCTGAAGAGCAATAATCCCATGGGGACGGTAAAGAAAACACAAAGCCATATGTAAAAAGAACACATGAGGTACACAGTGCTGTAGAAATTGGAAGCCAGAAAAACATGCAGCTTGAGGTGATCATGGAAAGTCTTAGTGAGACACTGGGTTTATAACATCTTATAGTCTTTTGTATAGCGTATTTTTAATCTTTATTACTTCTATTCAACAGATATTTTCTTACATGGATTTACTACAAGAACAGGTGGAATATCTTACATCCCAACTCTTAGCTCATTCAATCTCTTCAGTAGTTCCAAAAGGAGAGATCCCAAGGTGGTGGTTAAAGAAAATCTGCGTAGGTTGGGAAATGCTGCAGGATTTAACGTGGAGAAATTTTACCAAATAAAGGTAAAATTTTGTTTCATGTTTTAGAAGCTCTAAAATATATTCCTGACTGTGCTAATGACTACATGGACTTTAATCAAGCTATTTAACTTTGCATCTGGTGTTTTATCTAAAATTTCAGGATAATGCTTATGGTTGTTTTTCTTAGATCTATACACTATAGCCTAAAAATCAATTCTATGATAGATATCTTTCACCTGAAGTTCAGTATATCTAAAAGTACAGTCAATTCTTATAGTACCACTGCCCTTTTTGATTTAGAAGGAAGATTCCAGAATGGTGGGAAAGGCCATTATTTTCTGAATCAACATTAGGAGGAACTAGGATCTCTATTGATGCTTTGTTTCTTATAGAATTCTAGCTTTATTTGGGTCAGGGAAAGTAAAAATATCTTTAATTTGGTAATTAATTTAACTTCTTTCCATAAATAGTACTTTATGGAAAGTGCTACAAGTAGAGATTTACCCATCTGTAGTAGGAGATATTTGTGATGGACTTTATTAAATTGTTGAGTGTTAAAGTCTGTTTTCCTTTTCATAAAATATGCAGAGATTATAATATCAAAAGTTAAATGACAAGTAAATTTGGTATTTTACCATAGAAGTGATATTTTTAATGCTTACTAGTAATATTAAACTAGTTATATAATTTTATACAAAATGAGTATTTTCAGAAAAAGCTTATGGTATAAGAAATTCTTCTTGCAAAATATTTTTATCACACATCTTTGGTATTAGACTGATCATGCCAGTGACGTCTGGATTATGGGAAGGAAGGAACCTGAATCTTATGATGGAATCACCACAGATCAGAGGGGAGTCACAATAGCAGCTCTTGCTGCTGACTGTATACCAATTGTTTTTGCGGATCCTATCAGGAAAGCATGTGGTGTTGCTCACTCTGGTAAGTATATTTAATTAAGCATTTAGGATTTTACCAGTTTTGTAGTATAGGAAAAATTATAATTTCTTTCTGCTGGCCATGAACAGTTAATTACTTTACATGGTATTAAGTGTAAAAATAGGGATAGAGCCAGGATACTTTTATTATAGGAGCAGATAAAAGCAGTACCTAAGTCATATTATGTGAATCAGAGTAGAATTCCCAAAGGAAGCAATACCCAGGCTGATTCCTGAGAAATTTGTAGGACTTGACTAGGTGCCAGGGTTTCTCAGCAGGGTCGCTATTAACATTTTGGGCAAGATAATCTTATATTGCAGTTTGCTTGGCTTTCAAAATTCCTAATGCCAGTAGCACCCCCAGTTGTAATAACAACAAAAAAAGCGCCTACATGCTTTTTATAGCACTCCAAAGGGAGTGGTACTGCCTCTGGTTGAGAACCCTTGAAGTCTAGGCAATGGGGAATAGGAGGATAAGGCATGTTGGAGAAAGGTATTCATGAAGATAAAGGTGCAGCAGCATGTGTAAAGAGTTAAGAAGCAAGATATGTTTGGAAAACTGCATTTAGTTTAATATGTTATAGTCTAGTGCCTTTATTCTGTATAGTTAAGAACAAAGGATTTTTAAATGTTGTGTTAAGGTATGGAATTTTGTTTTCTGAAGGTATTTTAAAATGCTATTTGGATTATCCTGTGGTTATGACTTTGTGAAATGAGGGATGATCTTTTAGAGTTCCTTCTGCTTGTAAATCTCTGACTTTGCTTTTTAGACAAAAGATAAATAAGGAAGTGGCATATTTTTTTTTGATCTAGCTAAACTTATAGGATTGGATAACTAGCAGTCAGATTTATGATTTGACAGTATCAAAAAGTTATTTAACATTTGAGTCTTATTTCCTAGATATAAAAAGAGAATCTTATTTGTTATTTCTTAGGTTTTGAAACATTATTTTTAAATACCAAAGATTAAAGCTGTCAAAATGAAACACTCTTGAATAAAGTTAAAGGTCTGACACTTTATGATTTTTAAAACTTGTTATAAAGCCACAGTAATCAAAACAGTATGGTAATGGCCTAAAGACAGACATAGAGACCAATGGAATAAAAGAAAGAGCCCAGAAATAAACATTTGCATATATGATCAAAAGATTTTTAACAAGGTACCTAGAGTATACAGTGGGGAAAGGACAGTCTCCAACAAATAGTGCTGAGAAAACTGGATATTCACATGCAAAAGAATGACATTAGATCCTTATCTTACATCATATATAAAAATTAACTCAAAATAGGTTAAAGACCTGGCGCATGGGTAGCTCAGATGGTTGGGCATCTGCCTTCAGCTTAGGTCTTGATCCCAGCGTCCTGGGATTGACCCCACATCAGGCTCCTGGCTGGCTCAGCAGGAAGCCTGCTTCTCCCTCTCCTTCTGCCTCTCCCCCTGCTTGAGTGCTCTGTCTCTCTCTCTCTTCCAAATGAATAAATAAAATCTTTAAAAAAAAAATAGGTTAAAGACCTAAATGTAAGAGCTAAATCTATAAAACTTATCAAAGAAAACAAAGTGTAAATCCCTGTGAACTTGGATTAGGCCATGGTTTCATAGAAACAACACCAAAAGCACAAGAAACGAGAATAAAGACATAAATTGGAATTCATCAAAATTAAAAAACTATGCATCAAAGGACACAGTCAACAAAGTTAAAAGGCAACCCATGGAAAGGGAGAAAATATTTGCAATTCATATATCTGATAAGGGGTTAATGTCCAGAATATATTAAGAACTCCTACAACTCAACAACAGAAAATATCCCAGTTAAAAATGGGCAAAGGGCTTGAATAGACATTTCTTCAAACATGATAAGCAAATGGCCAGTAAGCAAATGGTGAAAAAATGCTTAATGTCACTAGTAATTAGGGAAATGCCATCAAAACTATAATGAGATATCACCTCACACCCATTAGGATAGCTAATACTAAAAAAAACAAAAAATAACAAATGTTGGTGAAGATGTGGAGAAATTAGAACTCTGATGCACAGTTGGTGGGAATGTAAAGTGGTATAGCTGCTATAGAAAATAGTATGGTGGTTCCTCAAAAATTTTAAAATAGAATTACCATATGATCCAGCAATTCTACTTCTGGGTGTCATTCCAAAAGAATTGAAAGCAGGATCTTGAGAAGATACTTGCACACCCGTGCTTAGAGCAGAATTATCCATAATGGCAGAGAGGTGGAAGCAATCTAGGTGTCCATGGATGGATGATTAGATAAGCAAAATGTGATATATACATACAATGGAATATTATTTTAGCATTAAAAAGGAAGGAAATCCTAACACCTGAATGAAGACCTTCAAGACATTATGCTAAATGTAGTAAGTCAGTCATAAAAAGACACTGTAAGATTCCACTTATATGAGGTATCTAAAGTAATCAAATTCATAGAAACAGAAAGTAGAATGGTGGGTGCAGGAGTGCTGGGAGAAAGTGGTGAGGGGGAATTGTTATTTAATGGGCATAGAGTTTTAGTTTTGCAAGATGAAAAAGTTCTAGAGCTTGGTAGCACAACAATGTGAATATATTTAATACTACTGAAGTATACACTTAAAAAGAGTTAAAATGGTAAATTTTATGCTGTGTGTATTTCCCCCCAACTTAAAAAAATGTGAATAAAAAGTGAAGGAGAGAAAGAAGACTAACATGGTATAATCCCAGTGGAAACTGAAAGTGTAGAATATTTTTAAAGGAAGTGGAAGGGACCTCCCATTAAGTATCTCTCCCATGTCAGATGCTTTGCAAAGTGTATCTCATTTAAAAACCAGTGTTTTAGTTAATTGATTACTTAGCTTAATTAATTGATTTTGTGATTCATTTGCTATTTCTGACTTTGAAAAAAAGAAACTGACTCTGCTCATTTTTAAGTTAGATATAAATCAAGGTGAAATGTTATGTTTTAACATCCCTTATCTCTTTTTCTTCCTATTTACCAGGTTGGAGGGGTACTTTGTTAGGTATTGCTATGGCTACAGTGAATGCTATGATCACAGAATACGGCTGTAGTTTGGAAGACATTATTGTTGTACTGGGACCTTCAGTAGGACCTTGCTGTTTTACTCTGCCAGGGGAATCAGCAAAGGGGTTTCATAATCTTGATCCTGAATGTGTACGGTTATTTGATTCACCAAATCCCTATGTTGACATTCGTAAAGCCACCAGGTATGTTTGATTTCATTTCAGAACTGCAAGTTTGGTTATTGTTTATTGTTTCTAAAATGAAAATTATTTTAGACAACAATTAGTAACTCCAAGAAAATTTGAGGTGGCAGATAAATAAGTAGCTGACATACACATATATACAAAAACTTATTTTGATTATGAAATATATTCTCATTTAAGTTTGACTAACAAATTTTCCTATTATCTCTTCATTGACTTTAAAGTGAAAGAAGATATATTTGGCATATAGTTTTGAGAGATCTACTTAAACTTCATATAGAAAAGTTGCATGTACTTCATAGCCCTTCAGCTAAAATCTCTAATAAACTATCAGGAAGATGATATTTTAAAATTATTCTCTAATTAACTAGAGGAATATATTTCTTAGCAAAAATGTTAGATAATATAAGCACATAGTCACTTTCAAGCTTTCTATGGTCCCTTTCAATTTTGAATTATGAAGTTTTGCTATTAAAAGCCATTATTTGTCTTTTCTAAAAAAGAAAATTGATCTGAATTGTGTTTCTATTCGTCAACAAAACCTTGCCCAGATTCTGCATGATTTAGCACATAAGTAGAAAGGATTGAAGTTGATTCTTAAATGTAACTTGTGGAATTAGTATCACTAATTTTTAGTCATATTTTATATTGTAAAGTATTTATGGAGAAGCAACTTCTCTGAAAAATTTTTTAATAGGAGGACAAGAGATGGGAGGGCCAAATGACTAAAAAGCATGCTCTGTCTGATCTGAACCAAATGAATCTTTCTGCAAATACCCTGGTAACTTTAGAAGTTTCTTCTAAATAAGTACTTGATTTTGATTATAAAATTCTGTACCCACGTCATGTCTGCAGGACAATATAGAAGGTTTTACAGTTCATATATGAACTTAGATTAATGGTGATAAAATCTTCCATTTCCTGACTTTTTCATGTTTTATATCTGAAAACCAATTTGCATTGTTTCAAGCAGATCTTTCCCAGAATTCTTTTACACCAGTATTCATATGTGTATATTTTTTATTGCTTTGGCTATTGGTAAAATAAAATCTTGGTATCTTTTGAAAAATCTTTATCCTAAGGATTCTTCTAGAACGAGGAGGAATTCTACCACAGAATATCCAGGACCTGAACCAAGATCTTAACCTTTGTACATCCTGCCATCCTGACAAGTTTTTCTCCCATGTCCGAGATGGCCTTAATTTTGGTACACAGATTGGCTTCATATCAATTAGAGAATGAGGTACAGTAGGTTCTTTCTCTCCCTTTACTTCTCTTCTTCTTCCTCTTTCCACCTTTCTGTCCCCTCATTTTAAAAAATAATTATATTTAACTTTACCCCTTTATTCTTAGAGGAAGAATTAAGTTTCTACTTTTTAGTGAAGGAATAGAGGTAGAAAAGTTAATTTTTAGGGGCATGCTCTAATATAAAGAATAGCCACTCCTTTTCCTATTTAATGAAGAATAATCAAGCCAGCATATAAAAATAAAATAATTTATTTAAAAAATCCTGTATGTATACCATTTATCACCTATGTACTTGACATCAGTATATTTCCTATCATAACATCTTTATACCTTTCTTTTTTCTTCTTTTGATTTTTGAGAAGAAATCTTTTCATAAAGATTCTAAATTCTAGGATAATAAAAAGTCCTCACATATCCAAACTGGCTTGGTTTTCAACTAGATTTGCAACTGATTATCTATAGCAAGGGTTGGCCAATTTTCTTTAAAGGGTAGATAGTAAATATTTTAGGCTTTGTGGTACATACAGTCTCTGTCTCAACTACTTAGCTTTGCCATTATAGAGCAAAAGCAGATATAACAACACAAACAGATGAGTATGACTGTGTTTCAATAAAAGTTTATTTATAAAAAACAGGTGGGGGGCCAGGCAGGTTTGGCCCACAGGCTATAATTTGCTGATACACGATCTATAGTCATTAAGACTGAGTATAATTTCATTAAATTAGTATTTATTTCAGATGTTTTTTTAGAGTTACACAAAAATATTTCATGACGGTGATTTAGTGCTGACCCTTTAGCATATATCTAATTTTCCTTAAGTTTACTCTTAACTGAATTAATATGATTTTTAATCTTCACAATGTCTTTAACTCTTTAATATAAAAGAGACTTTAGTAGGCTTAATGATCCTTACCTTGATATTGTAATAGCACTAGTAAGGGTCTTATATTTGTTTTCTATGTATTTTTACAGATACTTGACTGGATTTTTATACAACTATTTCTTGCCTCCTTCTAAACTGATTACAAGAGAGAAATTTAGCTGTTTGATTTACTTAAAACCGAAAGGATTACAATGGATAACTCATCTTTAGGTATATTTTCACTATTATCCAAAGCCAAATGACTTTCACTTGATTCTAGTAAAATTTAGGTGAGGATTATTCTTAAAGTTTGTTCTGTTTGTTATATAAATCAGAAATAGGTCTGTTCAGTTCAGTATTTACTGGGTATACCCTATTTGTCAGGCATTGTGTGAAACATAAGTGAATCAAAGTGAATAAGACCTTTTCTCCTTGAGTCTAATGCAGTGGAGGAGATAAACTTATAATACTTTAATTTTGATAGCAGTGGAAGAGTACAGAGGAAGGAAGTGTCAGGAAAGGGCTGTAGAGAAAATGATATGTCACATGGGCCCAAAAGATGTACAGGCTTTTGATAAATGAAGAACAACCATAACAGGTGGAGGGAACACCATGTACTGGGGCGTGAAATTGAAAGTGTAAAACATGTTCTAGAGAGAGAAGGGTGTAGGCAGAGGTTACCAGAAAAACAGGTTGGGAAGGGATTAGTCAGTCTCAAATGCCATGTCAAAGAGTTTGGAGTTGATTTTCTGGGTAAAGAGTAGGCATAAAAAGTAGGGGAGTGTTTTTATTTCCTTAGTGTCATTTGTAACAGGATGGATTTAAATTGTGAGAGACCAAAGCAGAGCGACTTTTTTAAGAGGCAAAATACTTTAAAAAAGAAACAAGACAGTGGAATTAAGATGGAGGAGAGTAGATGAAGAGACATTTCATACATGGAATCAGTAGATCCTCTTAATAGATAATAAAGATGACAGATGAGCAAGAGTGGAGAAGTCATGGATGACTCCAAGATTTCTGCTTGGTTGACTGTCAAGAACAGCAGTAAGGGGAAGGAAGATGTTTGGGAAAAGGGAGAAAAATAATGAGTTTGACATGCAGACTGAAGTATATCCAGATGGAAACTATTTGGTCAATAACTAGAAATACAGACGTCCCATCTTGGTGGGAGCTGGGAGAAAGATACAGATTTAGAAGTTGGCTATGCAGATATGAGGCCTGAGTCCATTGGGGTAGGCTGAATCATCTAGACAGAACTACAGGGTGAGAAAAAGGAGGTTCAAGTGTGAAACCTCATACAACACCTACATTTGAAGAACAAGAAGCTGAACTAGTAAAAAAAAAAAAAAGATGAATCATTAGAAATAAGGGGGGAAAAAACAGAGTATACTTATTTTGAAGAAAGTAGCCAGTATGAATGTGAGAGGTACTCAGAATTTCCAGAGATACAAGGTACAAGAAATTTTCAGAGAGAGAATAAAAGGACTGAGAAGGAAGCCAGTGGATTAACCCCATCAAAGCTGTTCTAGAAGCAATGGGGACAGAGTCTGATTTCAGTGCATTGAGGAGGAGGATGCATAAGTGTCCACTCTTCTTTGATAGTATTTACTAGAGAAAATAAAGTACTGGGGTTGTATCTCAGATCAGTACTTTTAAGTATATTTGTAGGCTGAAGAGAGGAGTCAAGCTGTTTTCACTTGGGAGAAAATGGTGTGACATAAAATATATGACATGTATTTTTAATGTGAGTAGTTATATTTCACCTTAAAAATTTATCTTATTATACATTTGTTTCTAACTGAACATGTAGTAGAATAATGGAAAATTACATTTGTTAGGTATTTACAAAGGACTTTTACATACATTATCTCATTTTACCTTTATAGCTACTCTGAAATACATAGGTCAGTTGTTACTCTTTTTATTCAGGTGAGAAAACTGAGCCTCGTTGGAGCTTAAAATCATATAATTTATGGTAAAATAAGATTTGAACCCATATCTTGTGACTTGAAATCTCATTTCAGATTTTTATAGTTAATCAAAGCTATCTAAGTTAATTTTTATTTTCAACTTTTTGTTAATAATCATCCATTCATACATTCAGCCAAAATTTTGTTGAGATACAAGGATAGGTTAAAAAAAATATAGTCGTAGTCTTTCAGATGTTTAATATCTAGTGAAAGGTGGAATCAGTAAACCAGCAGCTTCAATACTGTGATTTATGTTGTACAGCTGTCACAACCTGATACCTTATTTAGTTGAATTCTTCTATGCAACTCGGAGCTCAGTGTAAAATTTAAATAAAATACCTCATTTCTTCCAGTTGGTGAAAGGCATTAAACACAAAGCATAGGACGATAATTTCAGACTCATGCAAAAAACTTTTCTGTTTAATGATAATTATAAAGATAAAGAATAATTTCATACATTTAGAAAGGTTGATAATTTTCCAATTCTGTGCATTATTTTTTTGAAGTTTACAAATTTACAAGAGTATTAGGTGGCTGGGGCACCTGGGTGGTTCAGTCAGTTAGGTGTCTGCCTTCTACTCAGGTCTAACCCCAGGGTCCTAAGATTGAGCCCCATGTTGGGCTCCCTTTTCAGTGGGGTGTCTGCTTCTCCCTCTGCTCCTCCCCCTGCTCGTTTGTGCTCGCTCGCTCTCTCTCTCAAATCTTAAAAAAAAAAAGTATTAGGTGGCCATATTTCACTTTATGTACCAAAATATTCTAAAACCAAATAAAAATTATATTTGATTATCTGTGATTTTAGATTATCTGCTTCAGAGTATTTAATGAAAAGTCTCCTTGCTGTTTTACTGAGTGAAACATATTTTTTCAGTAACTGAGAAACATAATGACTAGGTTATTAAATCATCATATCTTATTATCTCTATAAGATCTCTGTCACTCTCAAGCATTTATATATAGGTTTCTGGGACTTTGGGGGTACAATCACAATGATAATTTTTATTTTTAGTAAGTTTTGTTTTCAATCTAAGCACTGCTACTAACTGCACATAGGAAATATTGGTTGTCGTTTTATTAAGAAGAGGAATTAAATTTGTAAATCAGATGAGAGTTCATGACTTGATTATTTTGGAGGTACTAAGTATCAAACTAAAATTTAATTGTAATTTTAAATTGTGAATAGTAGCATAGTGACTAAATATGCTATACTACAGTGCTTTATAAAACAAAAAAATGATCTTTCCACTAGGAGGCAGTATTTCTACGAGTAGCTCTGCTCTGTTTCTTGATACAAAGTTGAACCAATCCATTCTCTGTATTTAGTTATACCAAAAAAAAAAAAAGAGGGACATTTAAACTTAATGAATGTATTGGTCCTACTTTATATGCAAATATCTTGTAGTTTAAGTATATAAAAGCATTTAGGAACCCTGGAACTATCTCACTTCTACAGAATCTCTAGTAACTCTTTTTCTGGAAGTAGATTTTTGGGGGAAAAATTCACAGAAGCTTATTCTGTGACACATGACAAAAACATAAATAATACCCACGAATTCAGAAGCTGAAAGATAAGATGTCAATTACATATGAATTACATCATTTTATATCCCAAAGTGGATTTGATATGGTTTTCCCTTGGTTGTCCTAAAGTTATACTTAGAACATATCCATCCTACTTTTTTGTGAACTCTTAGAGAATGCCACCAACCTATAGAAGTTCAGGACTTTCAAGAAAGCACTGCTCAGTTATCTATGTGTTTGTGTGTGTGTATGTGTGGATCTGTGAGTGTTCATGCTAAATGGCAAGCAAGAAATCTGTATGTTATATATGATACATAGCCTCTTTGCCCTAAATGTAAATTCACACAAAACATATTGGATGCAGTCGAATTAATAGATTTCTTTCTATAAAGTTTTTGTAAATTGTGCAGTAAAGAATGGGAATCATGGTTTATGTGCTTACTGTATATGTTTATGGGAACTGTGGTCTGGTGCACCTACGTTTCCATTGTAGGCAGTGTTCTAAAACTTGTGATTTCGAAGATGGGGCAGCTGCTGCAAATAATGCATTATTCTGTGCTAGATATTTGCTTAGTGAAGGAATTAGAATCTGCCAGTACTGCTTTTTCCAGGTTAACACATTCAGTTTGGACTCATAATGATTGCATGTCAATTTTGTGGAGATAAACTTTTCCTACTCTCCTTAGATGCATTTTTTTTTTTTTAATGGAGAAATAAATGCTTACATCGTATTTCCTGAGTCCTTGTGCCAAGTGCCGGTGGTAAACTATGTCTTTTCTAAATCTGGAGCAGGCTTTTTGTTTTATTTAATTCTCAGAAGACTGGGGTGTTCAGTTATGTATTTTATTAACCAACTAAAATTTTCAGCAGACTCTTTAGCTCAGAATGTCACATTCCTTTCTAACAACAACAACAAAAAGAGTATTCTCATTTCATGAGAAACATTTGTGGAAAATAGATTTGTTAATGGTAACAATTGAGTTTTCCATTTTCTTAATTCTTTTGCATTGCACATTGCTTCAGTTTATATCTTACACGTACTTCCCTATTCCTTTACTTTCCTTAAGTACGTTTTAGAGTTATATTTTCTTATCCTCCATCATCCTTGTTTTCATAATTGATGTTTCGTATTCATAAGGTAACTTAATTCTTTCAATTTTATACTTTCAAGTACATATTCAGACTTGGATATAAAAGTTCCTTATTGGACATATCCTGTGGGCCCTTAAATTAATATCCTCCAACTTACCATTTTCCCTCCAAAATTTGTTCCCCTCTCATGTTCTATCTCAGAGAATGAAATCATTTTCCATGAAGTTGCCCATCCAAAAATCTTAGAGTATTTCTGAATGTCTCCCTTTCCTTCACCTCTTCTTTTCCTATGCTTCTACCTTTGTAAATCTATCATCCATTCCTGTGTCTCTGTCAAAACTGCCAGATACTCAGATCATTATGTCTCATGTGCATCATTTGAGCAGCCTTCTAACTAGTCCTTCATTGAATCCCTTCTTTCACTGCTATTATTGATTATTCTAAAATGCAAGTCTGGTCATATTACATCCCTCTGAATTATTTTATGGTTTTTCCACTGTCTCCAAGATAAAGACGTCCTCACTGACTTTTATAAGTGCCATTATGATCTCACCCCTGCTTACCTTTTCAATTTCCACCACTCCGCATTATATCTATATCACATATTCTAGCCATTCTGCATTTTTTTTCATTTCCTAGAATATACATTAAGCTAGGTCAGACCACAAAGGTTGGTTTGCATTCAAAGATTGACTAGAAGTCAAATTAGGTTTAAGGTTACTTTCACGTAGGCTTTCTACTGAATTAGAAAACAAGCAACACCAAGGACATATAATATAAACACCTAGGTGGATGGATATAGCACTCCAGTGTCCCCCTAGTTCCTTAGGGAGATATGACCAAAATTCAGTTGTCACTGTAGTATATATTCAGTGAGTGGTATGCCAGTCATATATAGAAACAGCTCAGTAGTTTTTGTTCCATTAGGCAGGGTGAGGGGCCATGTTAATGTTCAAAGTCTACCTTCTGCCATATAACAAAATTTTGCTGTATCTAAACGTGAATAATTTTTTTTGCCATGTCATTGGGTTCACAGCAGGTTCTTACCATTATCTTTCATAGTGGTGATTTATCTTGCCTCCTGGCTTTGTACCTATTGCTGGCTCTGTGTGCATAGTTCTCAAACTCATTTTTCTTGAACAACTCATAACCATTCTTTAAGGCTCAGACAAGTGATCTCTCTTCCAGAACATTTTCCTTGGTCATTTTCCTCACTAGCATCCTATGCATCACTTTTTATAGTCCTCAGTGTACTGATTTTTAAATGTTCTGTTTACTTGTCTACTAGTAAATGTAAGCTCTGTCAGAGTAAGGACCAGGCCAGTTGTCTTCATATTTTTAATATCTGGCAAAGATTAACACATTGTAATCACTTATATCTATAGAAGGAAAAAAGGGAGGGAGAAGGGAAGGAATCTTTTAATGATCCAATACAAAGTCCAAAGATAAAGATTATAAACCATTTGGCGGGGGGAGTGTGTGTGTTGTCATTTTTTACCAAGTAGTTTTCTATCTTCAATATTTAGTTGAATTTAAATAATCATGATACATTGTCTTTTTAAAGAAAGAACATCTGTTTTAAAGTGTTCAGCCATGTTTCTTTAAAGAGAACATCTGTTTAAAGTGTTCAGCCATGTTTCTTAAAAACATTGGAATTTCTGGTTTCCAGTTTGTATAATAATATAAACTTTAAATTATTGCTTTAAACTACATGTCTTCGGGATGCCTGGGTGGCTCAGTTGGTTAAGCATCTGCCTTCTGCTCAGGTTACAATCCCAGGGTCCTGGGATTGAGTCCCACATCGGGCTCCCTGCTCAGTGGGGAGCCTGCTTCTCCCTCTACCTGCTGCTCCCCCTGCTTGTGCTCTCCCTCTGACAAATAAATAAAATCTTAAATAAAATAAAATATGTGTCTTCTATGGGAATGCCGTATGTTAGAGACCAATATGTATTTTGCAAAACTGTTGATTTTTTTCACTCCTGTAATAATATATTTTAATATTTATTTTATATTACACAAGAGCCATGGTCCCTGACCCCATGGCACTTACTTATTTACATCCTGTTAATGAAATGAATACAACCATTTAATCAAATCACTATGAGAGGGATCCAGAGAGTAAAGGTCAAATAGGTAGGTCTTTTCCATGAAAATGAAATAGATTTTCAATAGCTCTCTTGATATTTGAAAGTAAAATAGTAAAATTGTTTTCTTTTGTTTTGGTAGACTCTCTAGAGTCTTGTTTTGGTAGACTCTAGAGCAGTAGTTCTCAACCTTGGCTACATGATTAGAATTACCTGGTAAGCTTTAAAAAACACTCAAAACCAGGGGTACCTGGGTCGCTTCTCGGTTAAGCATCTGACTCTTGATTTCAGCTCAGATCATGGTCTCAGGGTCATGGCATCAAGCCCCATGTCGGGCTCTGAGGTCGTATGGTGGAGTCTGCTTGGGATTCTCTCTCTGCTCCTCTCTGTTCTCCCCACTTGTGCTCTCTCTTTCTCTCTCTCTCAAATAAATAAAAATCTTTAAATAAATAACACCCAAAACCAATTCAATTAGAATGACAGGTGGGAGTGTTAGGACCAGGCATCAGTGCATTTCAAAGCCAACTGAGAACCACAGGTCACCAGGTACTTGTTTATCCTCATTTAGTTGAATTTATTTAAATAATTATATATTAATGCAGTATAAAGAAAGAATGTTTGCAATAGAGATCTATCTTCGGGCTTTCAGCCATTTTTTTTTTTCACCCATCATTAGTCTTTCCTGTTTCCCGCTTGTAGTAAATTTGAGAATATTGAGTCCAATCTGATCTAAATTTAAAGCTTCTCTTCCCAACTTGGACCAGACAGGCATTGCTTTATCCCTTTGGAAAAAGGCATAGTTCCTTACCACTTATTATATTATAAAAGTGGTAGATTCCCGAAATTCAGTATTCTTATCCTAGGATATAAACTTGTGTACACAAGAATATACCTACATCCCTCTCTCGTGCCCCCATGGGACTTTGGCAGCTAGGGAAACTAACTCAAATGTAGTGTTCATCCTACTTGCTAATTGTGAATAATGAAGTCTTTTGTCCCTGACTCAGGTATCTCATGTCTTCTGCCAACATCCATGAAACAGTGATAGGCTGTTTATTAGATAATTTATTAGCTTATAAGAAGGGTTAGATAAAGAAATTCCAGACCAACAAAGAAGAAGCTCATTTGTTACTGGGCTCCCTATCTAGAGGTGTTCATAAGTGGATGGATAAATCCCTTGATGGGGATACTACTTAAACATAGCAAGAAATAAAGCCCCAGACTAGTTTTCCTTGGACTTCTAATGTCATTACAATAGAATGAATTTTGGGGCACCTCAGTGGCTCAGTCAGTTAAGCATCTGCCATTCAGGTCATGATCTCAGGGTCCTGGGATCAAGCCCCCAGTCAGGCTCCTCGCTCAGAGGGGAGTCTGCTGGAAGATTCTCTCCCCCTCTCCCACTGCCCCTACCCCTGCTCATGCTCTCTCTTTCTCTCAAATAAATAAAATTTTAAAAAAACACAATAGCATGAATTTTATTATTCCTTTTAGAAGACCTAGTAAATAGGTTTAGACTTGTCTACAGAATACTCAGAAGATTCTTATGGAGTTATCCAATGAGAAGGATATTGTTGTGCCCCTCCAAGTTGAACCACTAGGAAATCCCTCCAGAAACATGACCTCAATACATAAATGATCCAACTTCCATCCATTGTCTCTGTATATCTCTACTCTAATAAATCTTTATTCGCTTTCAGATGAAGGGAAACTCAAGGTTATTATGCCAAAAATATAAGTGGTTCTAGACTTCATATCAAAGCTCTTAGCACCCTGGCAGTCAAGGTTTGAATCTCTAATCTGCCTTGAGAACCCTCTTTCTGCCTTATTGTAAGTTAAGTTTTATTGGAAATTCATGGACATAAGTTTCATTAGTATTAATGAGACCTTTAGCATCTAACGCAGAGGTAAGAACACTCATAATACTTTTCTCTCATTGCCGAAAGCCTCTGATATTGTTTATCAGAATACTTTGAAAATGTATATTAAAATCTAGTCTGGCATTCTAAAAGAGTGGTGATTCAAGTTTGGATCACCTATGATATCTGGCCTTCACTGAGCATAAACAAAGCTTTAACACTAGTAGCATCATGGTCATAACCTCTTAATGTCTTCCTTTGTCTTTCCCTTTATAAATGTTTTGTGTGTTATGCACATTCATCCACTGGGTGGCAATATATACTCAAGAATGTGTACTATTTCTAGTACCCTGTTCTTCTCCCACCACCCCCCTTGTAACTGAATTTAAAATGTGAAACTTTTTTTTTAACCTGAAAAATAGCCATTGTATCAAATCATAAACAGTTTTATCTATATTCAAGCTCCTACCCAGAAGTGACTACAGAGATTTTAATAATGTTAATACTTCCTGCCATTGACTCTCAACCACATTCTGTGTCCTCCCAATATGTTCACACACACATTTGCAAAATAGATGATCCTTCATGGTCTTCTTATCCCTCACCATTTTAGAGTTGTTCATACCTCACTCCTTAAACACACACATGCCCTGTCTGAATTCCCCTATTTTTCAGTTCCAGTAGTCTTAGTATCCTCTTATTTCTGTGGTTCTTGCATGACAATGGACTTTTCCCTTTTTCCACATACACTTATTCAAAACCAAATAATATAATGTTAAGGGATTTTTACATATCATCAACTTTGACTACCTAATTTTTTTTCCAGATGAGCATACTGAAGTCCCAATATAAAGTCAGTAATGTTAGTGCCAGACACAACACTAGAGATCGTCTACTTAGAGAGTCTACAGACACCAGTGTTGAGACCCAGATATCTGGTGACTTTCTTAGGGTCATCTCACAGGTAATAATGTAGAGCTCTATGTTTACTGTCTCGATCCTCAGGTCAGAGCTCTTTTCACCACAGAGCTTTGTCTCATTTAATCATTGATTTATACATTCAACTCATATATCTATTCATCAGAAAGTGTTTAAGTAGCTGCTCTGTTCCTGGAACTGTGCTAAGGTTTGCAGGTACAAATTTATAGTGACACCACTTTAAAGAGCTGAAGCTAAAATTGAGTAAACTGCCACCAGGTGGCATAAGCCCTCAGATTGGCAAGGACATTTATAGGTAGTCTGTAGGTAACCATTCAGTTTTCCTTCTTAGACATTTTTTTCAAACTCAGATGATGAGAACTGGTTTGAATGTGCAATCAGATTTGTTTTCTATTAAGGTGCTGCCGATCTGCCAGCCTTCCAGGCACAACTCTTTGTGTTATTTTTCTGTTTCATTTCATGTTTTGCTCATTGACTCACTGCTTGTTCAAACTGGTTCCTTTCCTCACCTTTAGCCCCTTTATAAAAACCTGCAATTTAGCAACGTCAGAAAAACAACACCTTGGGCTAGTCTCCGCCTACTGCAAGTTCACTGCTACTTCTGAGCCTTTGTTCCTGCTGTTCTCTTCCCTGAAATTCCTTTTCTTGTAAACTCATCATTGACTTACCAGTATTCAACAAACATTTGAGTGGTTATTATGATGATGCTGATAAACTAGAAGACAAACTGTGTACTCTATTTCCATACCAGAATCTGCTATGTCCCTTTCTACCCTTCTGAGAGTAAAGAAGATCCAGTTGGTAAAATGGGTATATGAACAAATAGATTGAAGGCAATTACCAGGACTAGTGATGACCAAAGTATCAGCCTTGCAGGGGTGGTCAAGAAAGAAATTGGCTTGGGGCGCCTGGGTGGCTCAGTTGGTTAAGCGACTGCCTTCGGCTCAGGTCATGGTCCCAGGGTCCTGGGATCGAGCCCCACATCGGGCTCCCTGCTCGGCGGGAAGCCTGCTTCTCCCTCTCCCACTCCGCCTGCTTGTGTTCCCTCTCTCTCTGTCTCTCTCTCTCTCTCTGTCAATTAAATAAATAAAATCTTAAAAAAAAAAAAAAGAAATTGGCCCTTGAGTTAGGTCTGGAGGTAACTCAATAGTTTAAATGGATACAGAGTCAAATATGGTTTTATTTATGAAATGGCATGGTATTTTAAAGTCTGACAATTTTACCATGGTTAGAAGCTATGATGTATAGGTAAATGGCCAAAGTTGATTATTAAAAGGAAAGGTAGGGACCAGATTATGAGGGTCCTTGAATGACATGCAAGGAAGTTAGGACTTTATCCTTGAGGCATTAAAAGTCATTACAATATTTAGGAAGGGGGATGACACAAATAGATTTGCATTTTAGAAAGATCATCCCCAACTCTGTATGGCACAGATTGGAGAAAGGTAAGGCCAGATATAAAGCAACCAGTTAGGAAATGACCATAGAACCTGGGTGAGGATGCTAAGGCCTGAGCCAAGGCAAAAACTGTGCTTAAGGAGAGGCAGGGATGGATCTGAAAGCATCAGCAGAATTTGATAATATGATATTGTGATTTATAATAAGAAATATATATTTGATCTTTGTCCCCTTTCCTGGCAGAGAGCTCCTAAAACCCATGGAATTTTTTAAGTAATGAGAACCAGAAAGATGTCTTTTATTATGTTAATGAGGTGGCTTTTGGAAAACTGTATAACTAAAGGATGGAGGCTGATTACCAGGAGAAGAAGGAAATGATCAGAGGTTTGGAACTTACAGTCCCACCCCCTGACCTCAGGGGCGGCGGGGAGAGCATCTAGGGGCTGGAGGTTGAATCAGTCACTGATGGTCAATGACCAATGATTTAATCAGTTGTGCTACGTAATGAAGCCTCCATAAAAACCCAAAAGGATGGGGTTCTGAGAGCTTGCAGGTCGGTGAACACATGGAGATTTGGAAACAGTGCTCTAAAGAGTGACCAGTATCTGGAAAGTCAGGCCGTGGGTGAGGAGAGTAGCATTAGGAAAGACACCAAGTTGGAAGTGACCTCAGTGTATTCAAGGGAGATTGAGGACCATGGCCTATCTTGACTTGTCTTTTGACTCAGAGCGGCTGATAGGTTGTATGTCTCCTATTTCTGCTTTCCCATATCCACCTCTTCTTCATGATTCACTTTATTATTTTTCTGAGTTATAGTGAAGATTTCTAGTTGTATGGTTTCCATGATTTCTTTTTCCATTTCCTTCCTGGCTTTTTTCAATTGCATTTCATTCTGAATTTGTTTTTCTGGCCTTCATCCTAAAAGTTTTGCTAAATTTTCTATTTCTAATCACCTTAGTTTCTATTTTTGGTAACATTCCCATTTGCCTCTGAGGTCCACATGCAGCCTTTTGAGGCAATGTAGTTGAAATTCCCATTAGAATTATGTAATAATGAGATATTCTTCTAGCATATTTTCAAGAGCTGTGGACAAATAAACATGTGGCACTGAAAAATCCATCATGTGACAAGGATATGTATTAGTGCCTCCTGCACAGTAGACATTTGATAAATCTTCCCAAATGAATGGATTTTACACAATAATCTGTCAATAAAAAAAGAATACATCGTTTTGGTGCACACTTTGCCTAGCACTTTTTACTATCAGAATAAGTAATACCGTAGGAGGCTCAAGGAATAAGCAGCAAGGCCATGGTTCTTCTGGATATGATTTCCTCTGTCTTCTTCAGTCAAATCAAGCTGACTTCTATGCTCTGAATGGAGGTGAGGGTCAGGGAACTGGTGTGTCAACCCCCTTCTGTCCATTGGGCCCTAGCTCAGGGATCTGTATGAAGTATATCAAAATACTAGTCCAAGTGGCTGATGTCTACTTCAGCTATTTGTTCACAAATACAAGTTCTGAAGGCTTTGAAAACAGTTTGTTCTTTAAACTTTGTGAGCATTCCTTTTATAATTTGTTTACACTGTTCAGTGAACAGGCTACTGATGTCTCTGTTAGAGCAAAATTAAAATTCAACTAGGCTCACTTTGATGGTTGATCATAAATTCCAGATAAGCCAATTCCAAATTAATGATATTTTATTATCTAAATATGTACATGTATATACATATGTGAATTAAGAATGATAGCAATTTGGAACTGGAAGGAAATATAAAGAAGAATTCTCTTTAAAGCTTACGTTTTACAGATGAAGAGATTTGTGACTGGTAAATTGTTCTTTTTTCTTGTTCTCAAGAGACTAGTTCTATATTTAAACACAATCCAGAAATAACCTCTTTACAGATATAATTTGCTTTGATTCCATGACTCTCTGAGGAGCAGGTTACGTGTTATGTAATGCTCTTATTTTTATTAGCTGTGTCTTATCATCTCCTATAAGTCTATAGGAACTTTGAAAGTAGAAATTTTGTTTTATTTTTGCATTTCCCACAATACCTGCACCAGTACATCCCACATCTGATACTGGATTGAGCATGAAGCCATCTGCAGGCAGCCATGGTCCTACACTGAAATTAAGGAGATAGGCATTAAGGTGGTAGGTCTCCTGTGGGCTTAGCACATTTTCTTTTGCTTCAGAACATCTGATAGTTTCCCTGGATAACCTTGTTTGCTATTTAGAGACCTGTAGTGTATACTCTTCACCTGATAGTTATAAAGCTGTGTCCCTACACTCTGGCCCTCCCATCCCATTGTTTCCTCACCCTAAAACCAACATCTGCATTGGGCTGGACTGGATTTCCCATTCCCTGGTTTGGACACAAATTAGAATTGCTACCACTACACAGGGTCCCCTTCCTTGTGCCCCTCAGCTCATCCTCCTTCATCCTGGCATGCTGAATGTAACTCGGGCATCCTGCCTATAATCCCACTCTGAGAGCTAAAGCTCTTGTTTGTCTATCACTGTTACATAAAAGAAATTGGTGTTGAACAATTTGAAAGAATTAATTTTGTCATTAATTATTCACTTGACAAATATTTACTGAGTACCTAATATATACCATACTACATGCTGTTCAGGTGCTAGAGATACAACAAGGAACAAGACCAAATCCCTGCCCTCCATGGAGTTTACATTCTAGTCTAGATGGAACACGATAAGCAAGTAAATGAATAGATATATAAAGTTGCTGCTAAAAAGTAAGTGTTGTGAAGAAACAAAGGGAAAGAGAATAGAAAATGACATCATTAATCAAAATCACTAACATGAAGGAAATGCAAATCAAAACCACAATGAGACATCACCTCATGCTTGTTAGAATGGTATTATCAAAAAGACAAGAGATAACGTGTTGGCAAGGATGTGGAAAAAGGGAGCCTTGTGCACTCTTGGTGGGAATGTAAATTGGTGCAGCCACTGTACAGAACAGTAGAGAGTTTCTTCAAAAAATTATAAATAGAGCCACCAAAACTGAGTGACTGAAGCCACAAGTGAGATGCTCAGTGACCATGGGGCCCTAAGGACAATCTCAGCCAAACTGCTTCCATTGTGCGAAGATGGGCTTTATGATGGGCTGAGAAGTGGGCATAGAGCCACCATATGATCCAGCAATTCTACTTCTGGGTATTTATCTGAAGAAAATAAAAATATTAATTTGAAAAGATAAATCTACCCCTGTGTTCCTTGCAGCATTATTTATGATAGCCAAGATATGGAAACAATCTAAGTGTCTTATCAATGTCTGACTGAATAAAGAGGATACATACAATGGAATATTACTCAGCCATAAAAAGAAGGAAATCCTGCCATTTGCATTGACATGGATGGACCTCAAGGGCATTATGCTAAGTGAAATAAGTCAGAGAGAGAAAGACAAATACCATATGATCTCACTTATATGTGGACTCTAACTGCCTCCCCCCAAAAAACAAGCTCATAGATAAGAGAGCAGATCAGTGATTGCCAGAGGGAGGTGGGCAAATGAATGAAGATAGTCAAAATGTACAAACTTCTTATTATAAAATAAGTAAGTCCTGAGGATTTAAAGTACATTATGGTGACTATAGTTAGTAACACTATATTATATATTTGAAAGTTGCTAAGAGAATAGATTTTAAAATAATTCAGAAAAAAATAACAGGAGGGAGTGCTATTTTAGAAAGAATGGTCAGGGAAGACCTGGACTAGAGACATTTTGGAATCATCTGCATAATGTGTTACTGAAAGCCATCCATCCATAGGACAGATGAGTGAGATAATGTAGAGAATAAATATACTTAGTGAAGAAATGTCTGAGGACTCAGCCCTGGGCATTCCAGCATTAGAGGTGAGGAACTGAGGAGGATTCAGGAAAGAAGATCAAGAAGGACTAGCCACTGAGATAGAAGGACAGGCCAGCAGGAGAGTAGTGTTCTGGAAGTCGAATTGAGAGAGTATTTCAAAAAGGAGGACAGTCACCTTAGACCAAGAATCGACTTGATTTTGGCAATTAGAAGTTAATTGGCGATCAAGGAAATAACCGTTTTGTTGAAATGGAGGGGACCCTGATAGTCTGCTCAAGAGAGAATGAGAGAAGAAATGGAGAGTGAATATACACAGTGCTTTTGCAGCACATTGCTACAAAAGGAAGCAGAAAATGGCAGAACCTAGAGAGAGCCGTGACCAAGAAAAGCCTTGATTTTTCTAAAACGGGAGAAATAAAATACCATTTTTGTGAGCAGAGAACAAAGATGCAGCAGAGAGAAGCTGATGATGGCAAGAGAGAGGGGTTATCATATAAGCAAGAGGCAGATTCAGTGTGCGTGCAGAACACATTTCTTCCAGTAAAAACAACTTTCAGCCAAAGACTTAGGGCATTGCCAAAGAAGGCAAACAGACAATGGTAAATTAATCATTTTGGCAAGTGTGCATTTCATTTCTTCTCTGTTTTGATTTCTCATCATTAAATTAAGTGAATAAGTGAAGTTACACTGGTAGTGAGAATGTTGATATACAGGATTTTAGACAGTGACCAGTCAGTGAGGTCAATGGTTATCTTAGTGAATTATTTGTAGTGTCTAATCCTAGAATAATTTGAGATGTACACTCTCCAGTGTATGGTAATCTGTCACATCACATTATTGTAATTAGACCCACATCATTAAAGCAATAGCAGCTTCTTTTTGTAGCATGTCTGCTAATGGGGCTTTAGTTTTCTTGAGGAAAGCCTCAGAGAAAACCCAAATGGGAAAAGTATGACCCTATGAACAGAAAATACAACCTTTCCTGTTTGGGTTTTTCTCTTTATAATGCTTCAGTTCTAAGTTCTCAGGCATAAATAGGGGTGGAAACTGACCTAAAGTCCAATGTACTTTTTACCAAAAAAAAAAAAAAAAAAGAAGTATTCTACAGGATGAGAAATTCAAATGAGATAAATAAGAAACAAGATTTTCAGGACATCAGTTGTGATCAGAAAGAGGGAGCACCCTCAATGACTATAAAACCTTAATTAAAACAGGTGTGATAAATTCCTGTTAATGTAAAACTAGAGACTTAGATCTAGAGAAAGACAATAAAGATCATCTATTCTAACCACTTTATTTTACAGATTAATAAACTCAGTGACCAGGTGATTAAATAATTTACATGAAGATGCAGAGATGATTATTTGGCTGTGTTGGGTGAGTTTTAAAAATTAATAAAAAGAAAACTAGAATAGTAATAAAATAATAATAATAACATTTATTGAGTGCTTTCACATACCAGGCACCCTGCTGACTACTTTACAGTCATAACCTCAGTGAAAATTTCCAGCAACTGTATGAAGTGGAAAGTAGGAGATTTCTTAACCAAAATGCTACTTAATCGACTTACCAAGTTCACTACTTATATCTCTATTACCTTCTCTTTAAAAAACTGACTGATGCAGGTAGAATGATGAATACTTTAGGCTGGTTAAGTCTTTTTCAAAAGATTTCTTTCCATTTATCTAATCTGTAATCTGCAGGCACAATCTACATTGGTATCAGTATCACCTGAGAACTTGTTAAAAATACCGATTATCAAACTATGCCCAGACTCCAAGGCTTGATACCAAGTGTCTTTCATCCTTCTTGGACTAGTAGCTACTCGAGGCATACTTACCTTACGGTGAAAGGCAGGAGTTCACGAGAGCAAGCCCAATTGTGCAAGTATAGTTCAAACCTCTGCTCATGTCATGTCCACTAACATCCTGTGAACCAAAGCAAAGCAAAGCAAATGGCCAAGCCTAAATTTAAGGGGTGAGAAAATACGCTCTTCTCGTTCAGGAGAGGGATGAGGATGAATATCTGATAAACAGGGATCTAATCTACCATCTGAATTTAAAACTCGTATTTTCTTCTTTACAAAAATAATGTTTAGTATGTTATCAAAAGCAGTGCAAATAGTTGACTCAGTACCATTTAACAAATATTTATTGAGTGATTTTTATTTGTTGGTGTGTGTTAGGTATTCAAGAAATAGAGATGGATGAGACAGTCCCTGCCCTCAAGAAGCTCAGAGACTGGGGTGCCTGGGTGGCTCAATTGGTTAAGTGTCTGACTCTTGATTTTGGCTCAGGTCCTGATCTCACGGTCATGAGATCAAGCCCTATGTTGGGCTCTGCTCAGAGCAAGATCTGCTTGAGATCCTCTCCCTTTGCCCCTCCCCCTACTCACATGTGCTCCTGTGCTCTTTCTCTCTTAAATAAATAAAATAAATCTTAAAAAAAAAAAAAAAGATAGTAGGAAGGGAAAAATGAAGGGGGGAAATCGGAGGGGGAGATGAACCATGAGAGACTATGGACTCTGAGAAACAAACCGAGGGTTCTAGAGGGGAGGAGGGCGGGGGGATGGGTTAGCCCGGTGATGGGTATTAAAGAGGGCATGTACTGCCTGGAGCCCTGGGTGTTACACGCAAACAATGAATCATGGAACACTACATCAAAAACTAATGATGTAATGTATGGTGATTAACATAACATAATAAAATTTAAAAAAAAAGCTCAGAGACTAACCTATAAGCAAATCAGAATTTCGTGTGATGAATGCATCAAAAGCATTTACAGCTCTCTAGGGTTGGTGTTATTGTTTTCATTTTCTACATAAGAAACAGACTAAGAATGGTTAAATGATTTGTACAATATTATATAACAGACAAAACTGAAATCCTACCCCTTTTTAGGGCAGAGGATTAAAAACCTAAACTTCCTGTCATTCCACATATCTTTCCTCAGAAAATGAACACAAAAGTGATTCCGTCTGATACTTCACTTGGCGCTGAATCCTTGTATCCTTACGGCAGCAAAAAACCAACATCTCAGTGAATTGAACACCCTGATAATGGATGCAGAATGGATTACATACGCTTTCTGCTGATTTGTAAATCTTCCTTTTTTACTATTTGACTTAGATTCTTCATCAAACTAACCTTTATAATATTTAAATCATAAGTCTGATTTGCATACCTAGCCTGGGCTAATAGAAATCTGGGCTAATAGAGATTTAAAACTTTGGTCATTTTTAAAAATATCTGAGTTACAGGCCATAGTCTTTTAGTGGATTGAATTTTTGTTAATATAAGCTATTTTGATGATAAAGGGAAAACTAAATGGACCATTGGGGCTTCCATTCCTGAGAAGTAAAAAGGATTATGGGCAGTAATAAGGTATCCTGAGGACTGAAAGGTATGTATAATTATGACTTTCAGCCCTGTTAGCCACTATGAAGCTATTACTATAATGTTCTATATCAATATTTAATAGTGTGTAATAACAGTTTCAATATGAAATGGCTCTTCGTATTTGTTCAGAAGAATATCCATGAGCTAATGTTTGCAGAACATTCACCATAACCCTGTTAAGGCAAATTATAGGTACCATGTTATTGTTCCCATGTTTAAAAAAGAGAAACCAGCACTTCACTAAGGTAAAGTAACAAGTCATTGGAAGAGTCCAGTATAGCACACGAATCTAGTGACTACTAGCCTGGATGGTAGACTTTTGGCTCTTGAAACAACACTTTTGGGGAATGTTAAGGGCACAAAAATAAACCCAACCACTAAGGCTTAATTTTATGTGGCCTGTCAGAAACTAATGAACACATTTAATGCTTGGGCAAGAACCAGGATAATTATGAATATTAGAAAGGATAAGGAAGCTTGGTGAATCAGAAGAATTTTTCTGTGCCATCATTTACACTGGAGGATGTTTGTGTTCTGTTCATTTCTTGCAGTGAGTTTCATGTTGGTTATTTAGGGTCTGGATTTTGGTTCACTTCAGTTATAGTTAATGTAATACTAGATGCCAACATTTATTACTTCAATTTTCCCTCTTCTTTCTCATTTCCCAAGCTTGTCAGCACTAGAGGGAACCCTTCCATGATGCTTAGTACTGAAAGTCTGTCTCAGTACTGAGAGTTTCTTATACAAACAGAAGTCCAGTCAAAGCTGCAGACATTGTTTCCCCTTCTTGATGACTGAGTATTGGAGCTGAGTTGGCCTGTTCTTCAGGGAGTACCCAACTATTTGATCTGTTAGAAAATATGCATGATTATGACCTCAATCTTTTTGTACTTGTTGAGGGCTGATTTGTGACCCTGATCTATTGACGCCTGATCTATTCTGGAGAATGTTCCCATGTGCACTTGTAAAGAATGTGTGTTCTGCTGCTTTAGGATGCACTGTTCTGAGTATATCTGTTAAGTCCATCTGGTCCAGTGTCTCATTCAAAGCCATTGTTTCCTTGTTGATCTTCTGCTTAGATGATCTGTCCATTGCTGTGAGTGAGATGTTAAAGTCCCCTACTATTATTGTATTATTATCAATGAGTTTCTTTAAGTTTGTTATTAATCAATTTATATATTTGGCTGCTCCCAAGTTGGGGGCATAAATATTTATAATTGTTAGATCTTGTTGAATAGACCCCTTTCTTATGATATAGTGCCCTTCTTCATCTCTTATTACAGTGTTTGGTTTAAAATCTAGTTTGTCTGATATAAGTATGACTATTCTAGCTTCCTTTTGATGTCCATTTGCATGATAGATGTTTCTCCATCCCCTCACTTTCCATCTATCTTTGGGTCTAAAATGAGTGTCTTGTAAGTAGCATATTGATGGGTCTTGTTTTTTATCCATTCTGATACCCTCTGTCTTTAGATTGGAGCATTTAGTCCATTTACATTCAGAGTAATTATTGATAGATATGAATTTAGTACCATTGTATTACCTATAAAGTTGCTGTTCCTATAGAATGTCTCTGTTCCTTTCACTTTCAATGGACCTCTGATAGAATCTGGAGAATAGTGACAAGAAAAATATATATACATCATCTTAACTTCAGGTCTAGATACTCAAAGAATTTTTTATTTACAGTGGGCAAATATCTTTGGAGAGTTTTAGGAGCTATTCCCACCTGTGTACATTTGAAATAGAAATGAGGTCTCAGGTTGCTTGTACCCACTGAGAGAATATTTGTTTACACAAAAGGGAGGTGAGGTGATGGCATGAGATTTTTAGAATGACTTGTCCATGAACATATGTGAGCAGGCCACTGGTATAAAGAACTAGACCCATTAGGAATCAATATATTTTCTTTTTTGTCTTATTTTTAAAAAGGTAAGTGGATAGAAAAACTTGTTGGCCCTCTTTATTTGGATGAGAAGGTAAACATTCTCTCATCTTGGGATAAATTACTGGGAAAAGAGTAAATGAAAGAACAATTTGAGATGGGAATGCTTTAGCCTATCTTTATGACAATAATGGATATTACTTCATGTCAGTGCTTGAGATTTTCTTCAGCCTGCTTATAAGGGCTGGAATTTATCAATTCAGGCATTTCCATGACACCAATTTGATATGTCTCCATGTGAATTTCACATAGTTGCTTCTAGCTCGAAGGTAATTTTCCTGGCTTTTTATATATTAAAAAAAAAAAAAAAGGTTAAAATGGCAAAAGTTTCCAAGATCATTTCTACCTTTTTTTAGTCTCTTTTTTTGGTAAGACTACATTACTTCAGTAGTCAGTTGCCCAATTAAATGATTATATACTTAATAATCCCCATGAGTTGCAGGATTATGGTTTTAAAAATTAAATCCTACAGACAACTCATGTAATTTGCCCTACCATCTTTTAGAAATTAGATCCTTTAAAAAAAAAACCTGCCATTTTTATCTCCCATAGAGATTGAATTACTTGTGTACACTTTTTGTTTTAAGGCAGACTATTCAATTTCTTTCAGGCCATTGATTCAATCATTATATTCTCTATGATAAGTATGACTCAGCTAAATTTATTATTATGACTTTTTGAAAAAAAATCTTTATTTTGAGAATTGGATTGGTATGCTAGTGCCTTTCTTTCCTGTGAGGAAGCCTTATTGCTGTTATTTACCAATTTATTTGGACATCTCTAGATATAATTGAATTGTTTTATGGTGGTGGGACTTCTCTTTCCTTTGGACTGACACCTATTTTGTGCCTCTCCCTTTCTGTACTTTTATCTACTCATGATTCAGATAGTATTGACCGTCTATCTTTAGAAATCAAGCAGTATTCAGGTGTGATTCACATTTCTTTTGTTCTGTAATAGGGAAAGCAGAAATTACTATTTAATGAAGAAGTGTACAGAAATGAAAACTAGAGGTTGAGATGGATGAGCTGTTTTTCAAAGTGCCTTCAGAATGCCAGTATCAGGGCCAGAAAGCAACTTCTTCTCTCTGATTTCAGATCCTAGATTTGTTTATTGGCTTTGTTGTCTGTCTTCATTGACCAGTCTCTGAGACAGAACAATGACTGAGAAACAAAAGGAAGCTAGTTTAGATATTCCAGGTCAGATTTGACCCTAGGAACTCATGTCCTTACCTAAGTTGTTGAAAACTCATTGGCACTCCGAATGAAAGGCATTAGAATTTTTTTATCACTCATCCATTAATTAAATCAATATGCATTACTGTGTACTAGGCCAGGTACTGTGGATATGCAGAGATAAATACACATAACAGCTTCCATTTATTGAGCAAGCTCTTTTCTAGGAACTTTTTATATCCTCTTTCTAATCCTCACAACCATCTTTCAAGAGAGGAATTGTTTATCCCCATTTTACAGATGTGTAAACTGAGACTCAGAGAGATGAAGTGACTTGTCCAAAGTTACACAACTAGTAAATGGCTGAATTGAAATTTTAACTCAGGTCTCTCTGACCCCATACTCATTCTCTTTCTCTTATATCACATATCCTGCTCATTAACTCCTCCTTCCATGAATAGGGCTTTGTCCTTAACTTTAAAAGATTTATAAGTATCTAAATGTTTCCATTTATATGAAATGTGCAGCAATGACAGATCTACAGAGACAAAAAAGAAAATTAAGATTTGCCTAGGGCTGGGGGTAAGGGGGTGCAGAGTGACTGCTAATGGTATGAGATTTCTTTTTTCAGTAATGAAAATGTTCTAAAATTGTGGTGATGGTTGCACAACTCTGTGACTATACTAAAAATCATTCAATTGCATACTTCAAATGGGTGAATTGTATGATATATGAATTAATCTCAATAAAGTTGTTATTTTTTATAAGGTTAACAATATAGTAAAGAACACAGGTCTATAAACAGTTAACATGATACTGGGAAATGTGAAACAGATATGAACAATGCACTCTGGAAACTCAGGGAAAGGTGCAGCTGTTAGGTCTAGGGGACTGGAAGATGGCTTTATGAAATAAATGCATTGGAACTGAAACAGAGCAAAATTAGAATGTTATAGGCAGCAGAGACTAGAGGCTGAGAAAATAGCATGGGCAAAGTCACAGGCAGGTGCACGGACTGGATTTTTCTGGGATATTGATTGGCAAATCATGTCAAATCATCAAGTTGGAAGTTGGTGAATGGTGAGTGGGGAATACAGAAAGAAAAGTGTTTAGAAAGGGATCTATTTGGAAGGTCTTGAATGCCATGTTAAGGAGTTAGGCTTTATTCTATACACTATAATCTTTTTCATGGTGGAAAAGAGTAAATTTTTTTAAAAAAATTTTCAGCTTATTGGGGCACCTGGGTGGCTCTCTCATTTGAGTGTCCAACTCTTGATTTTAGCTTAGGTCATGATCTCAGGGTAGTGAGATCGAGCCCTGCCTCAAGCTCCACGCTGGGTGTGGAGCCTACTTAAGATTCTCTCTCTCCCTCTCCGTTTTCTCCTCCCCCTGCTCATGTGCACTCTCTCTCTCTCTCAAATAAATAATCTTTAAAAAAATTTTTCAGCTTATTGAGGTTTAATTGACAACATTGCATGTATTTATAATGTACAAAGTGATGATTTAACATATATATACTCTGTGAAATGGTTACCACACACCCATCACCTCACGTAAGTAATATTTGTGTGTGGTAAGAATGCTTAAGGTCTATTCTCTTAGCAAATTTCAAATGCATAAGGTAGTACTATTAACTATAGGCACTGTGCTGTACTTAGATACCCAGACTTACTCATCTCATACCTAAAGGCTTGTACCCTTTGACCAGCATCTCCCCATATCCTCTACCTCCAAATCCCTGGTAACCCACCATTCTAAAGAGAGTATATTTTAAAACTAGATCTGAACTGACATTTTTCTATATGAGAGTTCTACTTTCAGCAAATCAGTACCATACATTAAACTAAATTAATGTTGCAAATTTGAATTTTACTAATTTTGTTTTAATATGTATAGTATATAAGTATAAATTTCTTTTGGTTTCATAGTTGTATAAGTGTTTAAGTGTTTAAAGTATAGGGAATTTATATATAGCCCCACTCTGTACTAGGGGACACTACTCTTTCCTTTTATGGAGTGCTGAGAATCTGTACCTAAATCTCAGCACTACAGGTACATTAGAGTTTTCATAGAGTAACAAAATAAGGGGCGCCTGGGTGGCTCAGTCATTAAGCGTCTGCCTTCGGCTCAGGTCATGATCCCAGGGTCCTGGGATTGCGCCCCACATCGGGCTCCCTGCTCAGCGGGAAGCGGGCTTCTCCCTCTCCCGCTCCCCCTGCTTGTGTTCCCTCTCTCACTGTGTCTCTCTCTGTCAAATAAATAAAATCTTTAAAAAAAAAAGTAACAAAATAAGACTATCATAGTTTGTTCCAATTTTAGTATATGTGCTGCCGAAGTGAGCACCTATCATCGTTTGTTAATACAAACATAAGAGGAGGAAATTTGACCGGTTAAGAAATGAAAATTTAGATAGTTGAACCATTTGGAGTAGTACTAGGCATGATCTTAATGTAGGATGGAACCTTTGATATAGATTGTATTCGATGACTTCAAACTAAGTAATATTGCTCTAGTCACTGCTATGGGTAGCATAGGGAATGAATGGGTAAATATATCCAGCAACTTTCCCCCCTTGTCTATTCACTAGATTTAACACTTTGACAGACTCACTTGACAAAAACAGATTGGTTGATCATTTAACCCTTTTACAAAATGGAAGAAAGGAAGGAAGGAAGAAAGAGAGAGAGGAGGGAGGGAAAGTGGGAGGAGGGAAAGAATAGAAGGAAAAAGAAGATCTTCCCAGTATTTTAACTAATAGGCATTGGGAAGTAGTAATCCTTTTTCCTTTCTTTGTTTCAAAGAGACTGTTGTGACCTTGAATACAAGCTCAGGGCCTATTTTCTGGTCAAAAAGATATAGGAACTTTGAAAATAAAACAACAACAACAACAAAGAACAAATTTCCCCCTATCTCCTATATTTCAACTCTGCAAATTATTGTATCATGATGACTTTCAAAATAATGCAAGAAACAATGTTAGTATATTTTATCAAAAGAGACCTTGTTAAAACTTGAAAATTTCTAGATAACTTTCCTAGATAACTATATTTTTATGATTCTTTAAAACTTAAAAATTAAAGCATTACAAACGTTTATATGTTCCTTATTGTCAACATTGGAACTTCTTTCAAGATACATCTCCAAAAGATAGTGAAACAAAGGCAAAAATGAACTTTTGGGACTTCATCAAGATAAAAAGCTTCTGCACAGCAAAGGAAACAGTCAACAAAATGAAGAGGCAACCCACAGAATGGGAGAAGATATTTGCAAATGACACTACAGATAAAGGGCTGGTATCCAAGATCTATAAAGAACTTCTCAAACTCAACACCCAAAAAAGAAATAATCAAGTCAAAAAATGGACGGAAGACATGAAAAGACACTTCTCTGAAGAAGACATACAAATGGCAAACAGACACATGAAAAAATGTTCATCATCATTAGCCATCAGGGAAATTAAAATCAAAACCACATTGAGATACCACCTTACACCAGTTAGAATGGCGAAAATGTACAGGGAAAGAAACAACAAACAAATGTTGGAGAGGTTGTGGAGAAAAGGGAACCGTCTTACACTGTTGGTAGGAATGCAAGTTGGAACAGCCACTTTGGAAAACAGTGTGGAGGTTCCTCAAAAAATTAAAAATAGAGCTATCCTATGACCCAGCAATTACACTACTGGGATTTACCCCAAAGACACAGATGTAATGAAAAGAAGGGCCATATGCACCCCAATGTTCATAACAGCAATGTCCACAATAGCCCAACTGTGGAAAGAGCTGAGATGCCCTTCAACAGATGAATGGATAAAGAAGATGTGGTCCATATATACAATGGAATATTACTCAGCCATCAGAAAGGATGAATACCCACCCAACTTTTGCGTCAACATGGATGGAACTGGAGGGGATTATGCTAAGTGAAATAAGTCAAGCAGAGAAAGTCAATTATCATAGGGTCTCACTTATTTGTGGAACATAAGGAATAGTATGGAGGACATTAGGAGAAGGAAGGGAAAAATGAGGGGGGGGATTCAGAGGGGGAGATGAACCATGTGAGACTATGGACTCTGAGAAACAAACAGGGTTCTAGAGGGGAGGGGGCAAGGGGGATGGGTTAGTCTGGTGATGGGTATTAAGGAGGGCACGTACTACATGGAGCACTGGGTGTTATACGATCCATGCTGGATCGTGGATCACCACATCAAAAACTAATGATGTATTGTATGGTGACTAACATAACATAATAAAATTAAACCAAAAAACAAAAACAAATCCAGGAAAGAAGTGGGTAAAAGGAATAGGAGGGAGAGGTATTTTATAATTATTCAATTTTTACCAAAAAAATTGTTTGTTATCTGTACTCATTTCAGATGTTCCTCTTTTATTTTTATTGGTATATCTGACTCCCTTTTTGTCACTTTTTACCTTCCTCATTTTCTATCTGCCTTTCTCCTTTTTATTTCTCTTTATTTATTGCTTCCTCTCTCTCTCTCTTTTGCCTCCTCTTCACTCCCTTTTCTCCCTTTCCCTGCTTAATGGACCATACTTGGGACTAGAGGGAAAATTTTTTTTTTTAGTTTTAGTTTTTTTAATTTATTTTTATTATTATTATGTTATGTTAATCACCATACATTACATTATTAGTTTTTGATGCAGTGTTCCATGATTCATTGTTTGTGTATAACACCCAGTGCTCCACGCAGAACGTGCCCTCTTTAATACCCATCACCAGGCTAACCCATCGCCCCACCCCCCCTCCCCTCTAGAACCCTGTTTGTTTTTCAGAGTCCATCATCTCTCATGGTTCATCTCCCCCTCCGATTTCCCCCCCTTTGTTCTTCCCCTCCTGCTATCTTCTTCTTATTATTCTTTTTTTTTTTTAACATATAATGTATTATTTGTTTTAGAGGTACAGATCTGTGATTCAACAGTCTTGCACAATTCACAGCGTTCACCATAGCACATACCCTCCCCAATGTCTATCACCCAGCCACCCCATCCCTCCCACCCCCCATCACTCCAGCAACCCTCAGTTTGTTTCCTGGGATTAAGAATTCCTCATATTAGTGAGGTCATATGATACATGTCTTTCTCTGATTGACTTATTTCACTAAGCATAACACTCTCCAGTTCCATCCACATCGTTGCAAATGGCAAGATTTCATTCCTTTTGATGGCTGCATAATATTCCTGTGTGTGTGTGTGTGTGTGTGTGTGTGTGTGTGTGTGTGTATACACACCACATCTTTATCCATTCATCTGTCGATGGACATCTTGGCTCTTTCCACAGTTTGGCTATTGTGGACGTTGCTGCTATAAACATTGGGGTGCACGTACCCCTTCGGATCCCTACATTTGTATCTTTGGGGTAAATACCCAGTAGTGCAATTGCTGGATCGTATGGTGGCTCTATTTTCAACTTTTTGAAGAACCTCCATACTGTTTTTCAGAGTGGCTGCACCAGCTTGCATTCCCACCAACAGTGTAGGAGGGTTCCTAAAAGGAAATTTTTAAGGGTAATTTAGAACAAATTTTGTGTATTGAGTATGATTTAATATTATTTATTGTTCACTTAAAATGTGATGAGTTAAACTTTTTATATTTTTTCTTCCTAAGAAAGCAAAACTATTAAGTTACTTTTCTTTTATGTATAACCATTTATGAGAATGATGGACTCCAGTATAAGGGGTGATGAATTGGATGTGTGCAGGAATAATACCAGCATGCACTCACTGTAATTTTCTTTAGTTAAGAGAATTCTTTGTGGCTTTTAGTACCCATACTAAGGTCTTTTCTTTGCCTTCTTCCTCCCTACTATGGTCCTGGTATGCAATGTTCATCTGCAGTTAGATTATATGAATTTAGTATGAGTTTTGCTTGCATATGTAAACCAGTTCATTTTCTCTAATTCTAAAATCAGTGTGCATATCTTGGCTTAACTCCTCCTGCATTGGTGAAATAATCAGGAATTGGAAGCAATGTGTGGGCACTCCTTTCTGATATTTCAGCAACACTGCTGAGAAGGGGAAGCAGAGATTCCTCAATCTCTCATCATAATAACCTTCCTTTCCTTCCGGAACTCATAGATTGACCCCTCCCTCACCTCTCAATCATTTGAGACCTCAAATTTCCTCACCAACATATCCTTATTAAAACTCTTACCCATATAGGAAATAAAATTATTATTTCTACTTATTGAGACTGAAGAACAGGAAGTGAAATCATTCTTGTGGTCACTGAGCAAATCAACCTGGGAGCCAGGAATGGTCCTCAGGAGTACTATAGGACACTTGTAAAAGAAGGAAAAGGGAGCATGTATAATTATTATCCTTCCAGTGAATTCTCTGAATGAAATTTTCAAATTTTCTAAGATCTTAGACCCATGCTAATCACACATTTACAAGTACTAGTCTCTATCTGAGACTTTTCCAGGGGCATTTTTGCTAGAAGATGGAGTCAGATTTTGTTATAAAAATATAATGAGGGGGCACCTGGGTGGCTCAGTCAGTTAAGCGTCTGCTTTTGGCTCAGGTCATGATCCCAGGGTCCTAGGATTAAGCCAAGCAGGGAGCCTGCTTCTCCCTCTCCTCCCTGCTTGTGATCTCTCTCGCTCTCTCTCTCAAATAAATAAATAAAATCTTTTAATTATATATATATGGTAAGAAGTATAGATAGTAGAACTAATTAGAAATAGCTAATAATTTCATTAGTAACTTAAAAGAGATAAAAACGTGGGATTGTGTATAGGTTTGGAGGAATGTTCTGAAAATCTATGGAGCTAGCTATTTTTTTTTAAAAATAAATTTATTTTGGAAAAGCTTATTTATGGCAGTGGAAAAGTCCAAGTCTAGATAATCAGATAATCAACAGTTTTGTTTGATAAAAGTGAATATTGGTGTTATGGAGAAAGGAGGTCAAGATAGCAATCTCCCAGGGAACCATTCCCTGCTTTCTGTATTACTCAATAAAAAGAAGAATTGACGAAAATATACCAGCCACTAATAAGATAATCAAATTGTTAACATCTTGTGAGAAATATCTCTATTTAATTTCTTTTCCACTGTCAGGCACAAAGATCGATGGCCTCTGATTGGAAAATGGAGCTCTGTGAGGATACGGATTTTCTGGTTTAGCCAGAATATCCCCACCCCACCTTTCTAAGTAAATTGGGTGGTTTTTTGAGGCTTCAAATCTAGTGGAATTTAATCCTTTTAGGAAGAGAGTATCAGTTCTGGGGATGCTACTAGTTGGAGTTTCTGGTCCTCACTGTCGTGACTTCCTTCAAAAAGCCTCAGCTTCATTTGGTTTCTTTCTCTTCTTTCCTTCCATTAAGTGACTCTCTCTCATGTTCTCATTCTAAATTCTAAGAAAGGAACTCAGTTTGGGCTTCATCGGTCTTTGTTTCAACTTGCTTAGTTAATGGCGAAGAGGTAACACGGTACTAATAGAGCAGCAGGGGTTGAGGGTGAAAGGCCAGTCATAAAGAAGGGGCGGGGACTCAGCAGATACCCTGAAATTCCTCTACTTCAGGATTGGAGTTTTCAGTCATCCACTAATTAGAGACAGGGCATTGGTGATTTATGAAAGAGTCTATCTAAATTTAAAAGAATCACAATAATTGAGTGCCCAGGAGAACTGGAATTTGAGCGAGGTAGGAGCTGTATGCCTAAATATGGTCTGCAGTTGTAGATCAAAAACAGCCCAATACTACTTAAGTAAGGAGTGAATGGTGGAGGTTCCATTTCTGGCAGTATGACTGAGAATTTTCCAGAATTCATGAAGGCCATAAATCCTCAGATTTAGGAAACATAATGGGTCCCATGCCAAAAAAACATAGTAGACAACGTTATAGTGAGACCACAGAACACCAAGATAAAGAGATTTTTGAAAGCAATTAGGGACAAAAAATTAAAATATGTAAATCAGTTACAAAAGGTAACTCTTAAAAAGCTGTGTGCGTTTGGAATTTTAACTATGAATTCAGTTTCTTTAAAAGATATAGATAGGGGTAATCTAGGCTAGCTAATTCTTAAGTGAGCTTTGGTTATTTGTGTGTTCAAAGGAATTTTTTCATTTCATCCAAGTTGAGAATTTATTGGCATAAACTTGTTCCTAATTTTTCTCTTAGTGACTGTTGGATCTTTAGCAAGGATCTTTCAATCCTGATATTGGTAATTTATGTATTTACCTGACCAGTCTAGCTAGAATTTATTGATTTTATTAATTTTTTTAAAAGAACTATTTTTTTTTGTTTGTTTCACTGATTTTTCTCTATTGCTTTTCTGTTTTCTATTTCATTGATTTCTGTTTGTATCCATTTAATTCCTTTTTTATCCTTATTTTGAGTTTAATTTGCTCTTCCCTTTCTACTTTCTTGAGGTGCATACTTTAGTTATGCTGTTTGAGCCCTTCTACTTCCTAATATAAGCATATTATGCTATAAACACTTAAACAACTATATGACGTTCCTAAGCACTCTTTAGCTGGATCCAGCAGATTTTTAAATACTGTGTTTTCATTTTCATTCAGCTTAATTTTTTTTTTTTTAAAGATTTTATTTATTTGACAGAGAGAGACAGTGAGAGAGGGAACACAAGCAGGGGGAGTGGGAGAGGGAGAAGCAGGCTTCCCTCGGAGCAGGGAGCCTGATGTTGGGCTCAATCCCAGGACCCTGGGATCATGACCCGAGCCAAAGGCAGACGCTTAATGACTGAGCCACCCAGGCGCCCCTCATTCAGCTTAATTTCTAATTTCACTTATGATTTCTTCTTTGATCTATGGATTATTTAAAAGTGTGTTGTTTAGCTTCCAAATATTTGGAGAAATCCTGCATATATTTTTGTTATTGATTTTTAATTTAATTCAATTGAAGTTAGAGAATATACATTATATTATTTCAATCTTTTAAAATTTATTAAGACTTATTTATTGGTCCAGAATGTGGTCTAATCTGGTGCTGTGGATTGACTTGTGTCCCCCCAAAAGATAGTTCAAGTCCTAACCCTGGTCCCTGTGAATATGACCTTATTTGGAAATAGGATCTTTGCAAATCTAATGAGGTCATACTGGATTAGGGTGCCTATATCTCAGTGTCTGCAAGAGAACAAATTTCTATTGTTTTAAGTCACCTCTGTCAAATAAAAATCTTTTAAAAAATTTTTTAAAATAAAAAATAAATAAATAAATTAAGTCACCTAGTTTGTGGTTTTTTTTGTTTTGTTTTGTTTTTTGGTAGCCCTAGGAAACTAATACATCTGGTAAATGTTCCATGTACATTTGTAAAAAAAAAAATGTGTATTCAGCTGATATTGGATGAAGTCTTCTGTAAGTATTAATTGGGTCCAGTATGTTGTCAGTGCTGTTCAAGTATTTTACACATTTAAAGATTTTCTGTCCACCTCTGTCAGTTATTGAGAGAGCAGTCCCATAGTGGAATTGTCTATTTCTTTTTCCAGTATTATCAGTTTTTGCTTCATGTATTTTGAAGTTCAGTTAAGAGGTACAAACACATTTAGAATTGTTATGCCCTCTTCGTTCTGCGTGGAGCACTGGGTGTTATGCACAAACAATGAATCATGGAACACTACATCAAAAACTAATGATGTAATGTATGGTGATTAACATAACAATAAAAAATTTAAAGAAAAAAATAAAACATAAACTAGTTACCAGAGGAAAAAATAAAATAAAAAAAAAGAATTGTTATGCCCTCTTGATGAATTCCTTCTCTGTCATTATAAAATGACTCCCTTATCCCTGCTTATATTTTTTCCTTTGAAATCTACATTATATGATATTAATACAACTACTGCAGATTTCTTTTAATTAGCGTTAGCATGAACTGTCTTTTTAATCCTTTCACCTTTAACCTACCTGCTTTTTCATATTTAAAGTGGGTTTCTTATAGAGAGCATATAGTTGTTTTTTGATATCTGATCTGACAATGTCTGCTTTTTATTTGATGTGGCTAGACCAATAATATTTGATATAATTAGTGCTATTGTTTAAATTTATGCTTTTTTTCTATTTACTTTTTATATAAGATCATACTAAGTTACAAATTTGAGAAAGCTGACAAATACCACAAACATCAGGAAATCCAGAAATAAGCAACATGTTTTTAAATAAATGACTGCCCAAATATATTTGGGTTGCATATCCTTTTACCCTTTGATTCTTCATAGGACAATAACTTTTACAATATTTTCTATAGAAATAATAGATGATCCTCTCTGGTTAATTAAAATTATTTTTCTTATTGATAATGTTTAAAACAGTTTATTTTATTTTTACAATTCATTATAGGAATGATCATATACATTTTTAATGTTATCAAATTTGGAAAACCTCAGTAAAGTTTCTTTCGTATATAATTTTAAAATTCGGAGGAATTTTCCATGGACTAGGCTCTGGCTCCAAACATTTCATATCTTATTTGACTTAGCATAGTGGCTTCTGGGTCCATCTATGTTGTTGCAAATGGTAGGATTTCCTTCTTTTTTAAGGCAGAATAATATTCCATTGTACATATATACCACACTTTTTTTTTTAAATTCATTAGTCTGTTGATGGACTTTCGGGTTGTTTCTGTATCTTGGCTATTGTAAATAATGCTGCAATGAACATGGGAATGCAGATGTGTCTTCAAGATCTTGATTTCAATTATTTTGGATACATATCCAGGAGTGGGATTGCTGGATTATATGGTAGTTCTATTTTTAATTTTTTAAGGAATCTCCACACTGTTTTTCATAGTTTCATCTTTTACCACTGTCAAAAAAACCATTTGCCAAATTGACCTCCTGCCATTCTCTAAATATTGCCCACTTTCCAATCTCTGGGCTATGGCACAAGCTCTGGACATCACAATGTGTTCTCTGAAACATCTCTAGATCTGCTTCTTATCCTTCTACTCATCCATCAGCAGTCAGCTCAGTGTCATTGTCACCCAGTTTCATTCAGATGCCCCTCTTTTATGCTCTTATAGAATCCATATCACACATTTGTCTTTCTAACTAGACCACATGCTTCTAGAGTTGTTCCTTAATGCCTTAATATATTTTCTACTATAGTCACTGATTATTTTTGCATTCAAACAAAATAAAAGAATTGTAAGGGAATACTTATTGAGTGGATTGGTGAATTGAGCTGCAGAAGAGAATGGTATGGAGGGGTAAGGTGAGCAACTGATGAATGATGGGTCATGATACCTGTTCCCAGGGCTTTCATGGTAAAAGGTTTTAATGTTCATCTGGTGGAGATTGCAGGGAAGTAGACTTCCTCTTGATATAAGAAAGATGAACAGAATTGTCTGAAGAAAAGGTTACTGGGTAAGGAGGAAGTAAATGAGTCACTTCTGGGTCTATTTAGAGAAATGTTATACCGTCTGTTTCTGATAGAATAATTTTTCTGTTGGAGGAAGGAAGTCAGCTTCTTCTGGAGGGTATGCTCTGGCGTACATGAAAGCATTTCCTGAAATGTGGCAAATTGTGTCTGGCAAAGTGAGAAGGGATGTCAATTACAGGGTGAGAGGTGACTAGCACCACTGAGAATTAGGAGTGACAACATAAAGTGAGCTCCCGGGACACTTGGGTGCCTCAGTCGGTTAAGCATCTGCCTTGGGCTCAGGTCATGATCCCAGCCTCCTGGGATCAAGCCCAGAGTCCCCACATTGGGCTTCCTACTCAGCGGGGAGTCTGCTTCTCCCTCCCCATGCTCTTGTG
Source organism: Callorhinus ursinus (assembly GCF_003265705.2). Classification (NCBI taxonomy): domain Eukaryota; kingdom Metazoa; phylum Chordata; class Mammalia; order Carnivora; family Otariidae; genus Callorhinus; species Callorhinus ursinus. The sequence goes on from NW_027397069.1 coordinate 49,666,861, forward strand.
CTCTCTCTCTCCCTTTCAAATAAATAAATAAAATCTTTTAAAAAACCCGAAAAACTGAGTTCTCATGTCCTGACTTAGCCTCAAGTGGTCCCCAGGAGTATCTGATAGGTAAAACCCCGCCCCTTCCAACGCACACACTGACCTGTGGATCCAGGAAATATTACAAGCCCAGGAATTCCATCCTTTGTTAATGTTAATCAAGAATCATATACAGTATGAGTTCAGAAATACCAGAATTTACAAAGTAAGAATGTTTCTGTCTCCAAAAAATTCCATTTTTTGGAATTATCTGCCAATGGGAAGCAAAGAAACAACCAGAGAGGAAAAGCTTTGATTCCTCTTTTTTTCTTACAGATTTTCTGTGGCTAGCAAACTATGCTTATCAGTTCCTTGGTGTTGACAGTGTTGACAGCAAAATATCACACAGTATCTGCCAGGTAGCTGTTGATCTGTAAATCATCCACCTTTCCCAGATTTGTTACATTTGGAAAGACCCTAAGGGGCAGCATCCTTCTTGAAGTTGAAAATAATTGCTTATCTTTATAAAGGTAGAGAGAGGCCTGAGGGAAGGAATAGGAATAGATACTAGCAGTAGTGGAAAAAGGGGAGAGTGGTTGGGGAAGGGGGGAGCTTGCATTTTAGGGGCAGACTGACAGTTTGCAAAGTAACATTTTCTTCAAGAATCCAACTGAAGGCATTGACAAGTCTGCACATCCAGTCCTGTTGGCTGGTCTTCTATAGCAGCAGAGATGGGAGATGAGGACAAGGCTATGTGAATCCTGGATGCGGGAAGGATGTTCCCGTGGTGTGCCCCATGGGACCTTTTGCCTTCTAGCTGACAGCATCACCTATTTCAAAAAAAATAATTTTGTGTGTGTGTGCTTCCAATCAAGACTGAAGCTGAGAAATTTTCCTGACAGAGTAGAAGTTGTAACATGCATGGTCTGTTAGATTTGCTTTCTTTGTTCAGTGAAACATAAAGTCACTACTCTACCAACAAACCTAGAATATTCTCTCTTTCTCTCTTTCATGCACACACTCACCCCTACCTCCCACGTACATGCATTTGTACACACACAACCACCTTATTACTTTAGAGTCAGGTCTCTTTCTATATGTGGTTATAGTTATAGATAGAGTCTAGTTTCTCTCTCCATCTCTCTCTCTCTTTCTCTAATGTTTCCTAGATTAATGGCTAACTTTCCACCTACATTTGGCACTTTCAGGGCCACCCTAATAGGATGAAGACTTTCTACCATTAAGGATATTTGAAAGAAATTTGCCACCAGGCCTAAAGGGAATACCAAAAGTTCATTCCAATTTTTTTGAGCAGGGATTAATTGCATAAATCAGTGAAATAAGTGACAGTTTCACCCAATGGCTAATTTGAAGGAGACAGAAGCACCTGGAAGTACAGAGTTTGGTGTGCTTGATAAAAACAAAAACAGTCTCCTTAGTTTATAATTACAGCTTGTGTTAAAGGTTTCTTCTTTTGTGGAGATGTTGCCAAGGCAATAGCTTGGCAATCTTCTACATGGCTGCTTTTCACATTAATCCACATAGGCTCCCCGGATATTAATCTTTATAACACACCTATGCAGTCCAGAAGGGCAAAATACATTTTTTAGTCTGTTTTTCAGGGTAGGGAAAGAGCATTAGAAGATAAGGTTTTCTGGTCTCCTTTCTCCTTTCCAGGACATGCCATCAGAACCAGGCCATGAATTTTGAAATGGCCTTAGTACCTCAGTGCAGGTCTATGGGGAAAAGAGAACAGGAGACCTTAAGAACATGCAACAAACCAGATCAAGGACATAGCTGATGGTCAGAGCTGAAAGTTCAGCTACTGAGACAAGGTGAAAGCCAGGAGGAGGAAGCCCAACAGGAACCAGAGCCAAAAGTCACAGTTAGCAAAGCTCAGGGCCAAAGCACAAGAAAGAAACCAAAGGAGCAATCAATCTTGAGCAGGATTTAGAGTTGCTAATAATGTGTTTGGATAATTCACAAGAAATGGGGGCCATTTTGTGTTCCCTCTTTTCTCAGTTGGCTCAGAGATACAGACAGATTAAAAATGTGATTTTTGTTAATGAAATAAATTGAGGGGAATCAGAGACACCTCGGGAGGAGTAACACTGAAGGAGTTACCACTACTAAACATTATCCCAGCAGTGTACACCTGGGAAACCAGAAACACACCAGAATCTGTGGCAAACCCTTGAATCTCACTTGCCTAGTGACTGTGCTGGGGTTAAGCCTCCAAAATATGGAGTTGATTTATTCCGGCAGCTGAATGTACTGGCTTTCAAGTTTCAAGGAAGGGAAAACTATGGACAGAATGAAATTCTAAATTCACACACTCCCAATTTATAACCCATGGCCTTTGTTTGCTAATTATGTTCGTAAAACATATAACTAGCCACTATTTTACATTGTTTCCATAACTCTCTCTAAAAGAAGACGTCTTTTATTTCTGAGTAGCCTCTGACAGCAGGGCAGAAAAAAGAAGGCCATGTGGCCATAACTTCCACTCTTGTGTCAAGGAGAAAGAACCTCCTGGGGACATGCCATTGCTTCATGTTTCTTTAATATTAAATCTAACAAGTTCTGTGTCAGGTTTAAATCCCCAGTCTGGCCTCATCCCAGAGGAGGCCCAGAGCCTGTCAGGTCTTACAGTGACCTGCCTTTGTTGACTGATTCTGCTCATTGAAATTCAGCAGCAGAGGAAGAAGGTGCCTCCTCCCTGCAGCCAGCTCCTCTCCCTGAGCAAACAAGACTGCGGCTCAAAGGCAATGTAAACCAAGATTTCTGTGGCCAATTTCAATACTCAGTTCCTCTCTAAAACCAGTAACTAGACCCACACCAGAAGGCAGACATACCCGTCTAGATAAAGAATGTATTTATTTAGGTTCATGCAGAAACCAAAGAATGAAGAACACGGTAGATGAGAAAATCCTATCCTGGACCTTACAGCTGAGCTGAGAGCTATTTCATGGAGCCTGGCTGACCACTTCAGCTTGCTTCTGTACACATATAATGCCTTTTAGACTTTGGCATGCCTTGCGTTTTCAGTTTGATTTTGGCATTTGCTGTTTGCATAGATTTTTCTTCCTTGTATTTCCACATATCTCATGTCATTATTAAAAGTGTGTTTTGGATAGACTGGTCCTAACAATTGAGTAAAAAATTATGGCTCTGAAGAGTATTATTTTCAATAGGATCTTATAAACTTCACTATCTGGAAATCAGCTGGCATCTAATATATCCTTACATATCTATATATGTCACTGTACGTAGATATACAGATAGTTCTACACATAAAATATTAAGTATATATGTGTTTTTCTTTAAGTAACTGTATGTAAAATCTAACCTCAGTTCCACTTGGCTTGAGCAATAAGCGAGCATCTAGTTTTTCATCTAATTGGCAAATCCACATAATTAATTTAAAGAATATAATTTTTCCTTTTGTTTTCTTTAAAATATAATTTGAGATTGGAGTAAAACAGAGTATATATATTAATGGAGGTTCTTTCTTTCTTTCTTCTTTCTTTTTTTTCCCCCAAATATTTGTTATCCTGCAGATGACATACAAAAAAAGGATGACCTTGAACTATTGGGTTGTGACTTCTCTAGACCTTTATATTCTGTCTTTGAGTTACAACAAAAAGAAAGAAAAAAAGAGAAAAAAAACGCACACAAACTCCCAATCTAACAGTGAAATTGCTCCCTCAAATAACACTCCATAGATTATCTTTGGTTATTTTGATAGGCATTATAATTAGTTTTATTTTATTTATTTTTAAAGATTTTATTTATTTGAGAGAGAAGAGAGAGAGCGAGAGAAAGAGAGTGCACACACCAGTGGGGGAGGGGCATAGTGAGAGGGAGAAGCAAATTCCCCACTGAACAGGGAGCTGGACATGAGGCTTGATCCCAGGTACCCGGGATCATGACCTGAGCCGAAGGTAGACGCTTATCTGACTTAGCCACCCAGGTGCCTCCACTATAATCAGTTTTAAACTCATTCATTCAGATTCAATAACTATTGTGTTGAGAACCTACCTACTACATGCCAGACAGGTAAGGTGTCTGTCCTTATGATGTTTAGTTTTAATTGAGGGAGATATTTAATAAATGAGAGAACATTTTTTAAAAGCAAAATAATTTCAGATAATGACACATGCTTATAATTAATTCTATGATGACCTTTCCAGATACCCCTTTAGGTCTAATGTTCTTAGACATTCCCGCTGGGAATGCAGTCAGCCAACAGCCCTCACTTCCCAGCCTCCTCTGAGAATTACCTTACCTAAAGAGAGTCACCTTGCTCAAGGTCATGTTCCCTTTCTAGGGTAGTCCATACCCAATAACTGGTCAACATGGAGGTATAATGGATGGACACCCTCATCTTAGCTCAGAACAACTCTAAAGGTCCATACCAGCTTTCTGTAGGGTCGGCTGAGGCTTTTGTTAATGCATCATGGCCCAACTTTTTCCTCTGCCCAATCCTATTTCCTTTCCTTCTGTAGACAAGGACCCAAGAGCACTCCCTAATAAACTTCTGATTACTAATCTCTGCCTCAGTCTGCTTCTTGAGAGCCCCGACCTGCAAAAGTAGTATCATCATGGGACTAAGAAACCAGACACTAAATTAGATTTTGGCATAAGGAACCCAAAGTGCTCAGGGACCAATGGTCCTTTTGGTATCAGAAGGGGATTGGATGACTATTACACAATGGAGATAGGGAAAAGTTTATTTGGCACCCAAGTGATTTATTTAGGTGCCTCTTGGTACGCCTTTGCCCAATTTTGACATTAATAGATAAGTTCAGAAGCCACAGTCAGAGAAAAATGTAGTGACTTGGAGCTCAGACCCCTCAGGTCTAAGGGTCTTGTCATGCCACCAGGTAGAAACCTAGACTTGTGGAGATGCTAGGTGAGGTTGGGGAAGATATAGAATAGAAAGTAAGTAAGACAATGAGTTTCACATGTGATCCTAAGGTTGGCTGCAGTGGCTGGGGCTGTATTTCATTCCAGTAAATCTCTGTTAAGTTTCACCTGAGAAAGAGATACACCAGCATCCTAACAAAGCTGCTTCCAGATTGTATACAAAACAGTGGATTTAAAGGGAGACTCTGGTGAACTCTGTGCAGTGCTACCCAAACCTCATTTAGTATAAAAAAACATACTTCTGCAGCTCTTTGGGGTGCTACAAACAGACAGTGTTAGCTGTCAGCTTTCTTTGGGAACTGTCTCAACTGAAGAGAGCCATTGTGTCTCCTTGGGGCCACTGGCAGCCAGTAATTGGTTGATGTGGAGATATAAAAGTGTGTCCCCCTGCCTTGCTGATCTATCTCTAAAGGGCCATTGCAGCTTCAGAGCTCCCTGTGGGGTTGGGTGAAGCCTTTGTTGAGACTGAACTTGTAGCTCAACTTCTCCCTTTGTCCAAGCCTCTTATTTTCCTTCTCTTCATCAGATGTTGACCAAGAAAATCTCTAATAACTTCCTATAAGCAAAGCCACTGCCCAGTCTCTGGTTCCTGGGGAACCCAACCTGCAACAGTGCTATGAAAAAAAAAAAAAAAAAAAAACGAAACTCTCTTTTGGAATAAATTTCAGTACCACGAGGGGCTGCTCTAGTTAAGATGGTCAGGTAAGGCTCTTCTGAGCAGCTGATATTTGAGCTATGTGAATGTGAGAAAGTGCACAGAAAGAATTGAGGGAGTAGCATTCCAGATGGGGACACATGAAGACCTTGAGGTGAGAATGAGTTTGACATGTTCCAGAAAAAGAAGGAAGGCCAGTGTTAACTCAAGCATGGTTAATGAGAAAGAGGCTGGTAGAAAGAGTGGATGGATCATGGAATTTGATTTTTATTCTAAATTCAATGAGGAATTATTAGAAGTAACTAAAAACATCACTTTGACTTCTGTGTAGTGAATGACTTGTAGGAGTTAAAGAATAGAATAAGAAAGAATAGTGAATTATGAGAACATATAGTTACCCAGGAAAAAGATGGGGTTTTTTGGAGGAGGTGGTGATGGTGAAGTGTGGTTGACTTTTAGTATATATTTTGCAGGGGAATCCAAAAGAAGTTGTGATGGATTATATGTAGAACAATGAAAAGAGAATAAAGATGACCCTTAGGACTGGCCTGAGCACCTGGGGCAGTGTCACAACTCGGAAAGACTAGTAGAGGACCATGTTTGGAAGAGGAAATTGAAAGTAACCTGAGGTTGTATATGGGTTTGATATGATTTCAAATCCATTTATTTATGACAAAAATAAAATTGTTAAGAGTAAAGTTGTCTTTGCTATAAGAGTAAAGTCCACTGTGACAGAGTGTTGTCATCCCCTCTGTTGCCGGTGATAAGCTGAGCTGCTGAGGGGTGCCCCTGGGGGCTCATCAATAAAAACATGAAGAAGCACCTATGGCAAGGGGACATTTAGAGTATAAAGACTGAGGGTTTGTGAAGACTATCCAAGAGGTGTTTATTAGCTCCTGCCAGTAAAGACAACTCTTCCCTGCAGTGGTGAAGACCATGGAGTGGCCCTCAGAGATCTTCTTGCAGAACAACACCAACACCATGGCCCACGTTCCCTAGCAACATGCTTTAGCAACAGGGGACTCTTGACACTAGCAGCTGGACATCAGGTCTCCTATAAAGGGTACACCTCAACTAAACTTGGACTTTATTCCTTTCCTATTCCCTTGCCTGGAAAAATAATGTGATTAATCTGTCATTAGCTTGGAGCATAATACTTCTTTATTGGCTTATTAAGAGATATTATCCTGTTTGCTATTGGCTTGTGGAACTTCTCCTGGAGAAAAGGAACAGATTCAAAGGTTAGATTACACAATTAAGTAGTGAATTAAACTCTGTCAACACTTTCAATCCCTGTGTACCTCAGTTTCTTAGTTTTCCATTCTCTCCGAGGCACCTATGAGATTTGGCAGGCCTCAATCTGAATTATCTGTAAATTGGTTTATATTTCTCAGAGATTCTGCGTTTTCAGCAACCTTGCAGTGACACTAGTGCTGTGGACATTTTGAACAGCAAAGATTCCAGTGAAAATAGCATTGTTGTGTCAGACCCAGCTTTGAATGATTTTCCAGCCAATTATTAGTTGTATAATATTGGGCAAGTTTAAATCTTTTCAGAGCTTTAGTTTCTTGTAAAACCAGGAATAATATACCTACCTCATAAAGTTTCTGGGAGAATTAAATGATGTCATGTCTCTAGAGCATAAGGCAAGCAACCCAGTTCCTTACTCACAATAGGACTCACTAATTAGTTTACCACTTTCTTCCTCTCAAAACAGGCTGTATATTCACAAATTATATTAAAATTTAAAAAAATCATTATAAGACCTTTGGCATTCAGGGAATTAATATGTGCAGTTTTGACTATTGCTAAGTAATTCCAATAGTCCAAATAATGTAATAGTTTGAATTTTGCCGAGGTACACAATTGGATCCTACATATGGAGAGGAGGCTAGTTGGCAGGAGTGAGTCACATTCTTCAGGTGGAGCCTATCCAATGCCAAACATCCTCATCTCAGCTTGACTTTATGGTTCTTAGCTCATCTCCCTATCCATGCAACTTCTGTGAAGCAAGGAAGTCTGTATTTTATGGAAAGTGCCCCTGCTAAACGAAGAAACAGAAAAAAAACCAGACAACTAAAACCAACTAGGGAATAAAAACAGTGTTGGTGGGGTGCCTGGGAGGCTCAGTTGGTTAAAATTCTGACTCTTGATTTCAGCTCAGGTCATGATCTCGTGGTCATGGGATCAAGCCCCAAGTCAGGGAGATTCTCTCTCCCTCCCCCTCTGCTCCACCCCTCACTTGCTCAGGCTCTCGCTCTCTAAATAAATAAATAAATAAATAAATAAATAAATAAATAAATAAATAAAAATCTTTAAAAACAGTTGTCATGGTGTGAAGAGAAAGTTAAGCAATCTAAGAAATAGATGATGCTTATACAGAGAAATAGATGTTTGGGACGCATTATTGAGAGGGAATGCTACATTGGCAGTGGCTTGGATCCACGATATGAGTGTTTTTACCATGTGCTCCATAAAGAAAAAAGGAAAGGCAATTCGCAAACTATTTCAATAAATTTTCCAGACAGAATTCATACTGTTATCTTTATAAATGAGTCTAGTCTTCTATTTATGGAATTATAAAGGTCTTAAGGGATCAATTAAAAGTTTTTCATGATACTTGACTGAACCTCACAGGAGAAATTCTATACTATAAATGGAATCTGTGATTTGAGGAGTTTGTAAATGTCTCAGGACATATATATTAAGAATGTCAGGGTCTGCTGTGATTATTTTTACTACTACCACATAGTTCCTGTAAATTGTAAAATGCAAATTATTAACTGCTGGGTTGGTAATCAAATCACATTGTAAAGAGAGAATTTGCATCTTTAATTTCCTATTTTACAATAAGGCTATGGCATTTGCCAATAGATAGTCAATACCATGTACACAAGTGTTCATGCTACCAAGTACACAGACAAATAAGACATGGGTCCTGCCCTCTTTTGAGGAAGGGACACACTGGCTCCATGACACAAATATAACCCTTAGAATTGGGAGGGTAAATTATCTTGGGAAATAATATTGGGATCTTGCAGAAAGCCATGATATTGGTGCATTTAAATAGCTGTTAATCCCCTGGTAATCATCTAGGGAGAAAAAATGGACCTGTCATTTATTATGATACTGAAAGCACAGGGCTAGCTCTAAAAAGTCTGACATATCCCGGATGTGATCAGCAAATCTCAGCACTTTTGATCTCTGTGAAGTCACTTAACTTTGATTGGATACTCCTTGTGGTAGGTAGAGCTAACACATCTAAAGATAGATATATTTCCATTAAAAGTGATTTTTACACTCACATCCATAGAAAAAAGCAGTCTCATTTTCATAAGGCTCCAAGCAGTCTCAACATTGTATTCCTTTCATTTGAATTTTGTAGTGTAGAATCAATGATCCTCCATTCCGTTGCTGTTTGAAGAGTCTGAGTTGAATTCTGTGGACCAATTAGGCTATGTTGCAAAAAGACTGGTATTTCTTGGGGAAGGTTTAGGGTAGTCAACCACAAGATTGATTAAAATTCAGCTGGGCACTAATTTCTTCATATTATCTTCTGAAATCCTAATTTAAAATGCAAATACTACAGGGAGGGTAATATATTAAAAGGCATTAGGGAGTAAAGCTATCAAGAGAACTCCCAAGGCCTATTACCATCCTACTTCTAATGACTTCCACAGAATTGTCACTCATTCTTAGAAGTCTTTTCAAGAATTCATTTGGAAGTCTTATTGGAGGAGATTTCCTGATCTCTCGAGAGGAGGTCCTACTGTTATTGCCCCAGTGAGGTGGGGGAGGGAAAGTATAGTGTGGTATTCAAGTCGTCTTAATCAAAGGAGGGAAATAAACTTTTGTTGAGGGTCTCCCATATACCTGGTTCTGTTCTGTGTGCTTAGAATATGCCATTTCATCAAATCTTTCTCCAATGCCATTATGCCACTAATCACCATTTTATGAATGGGAAACTGAGGCTATGGTAGGTTAAGTAACTGTAATGAAGAACTAGTAAGTAGATTTTGGAGTCAAGCTTGACCTACCTCATTTCAAAGCTCATAAACCCAAGAAAAAGGAATCTTACCCATGGAATTTTTTTCTATAACATTTTGGTTCTCTTCCTCACCACCCAAATCTACTTGACTCTGACTTGTTTTACAGAGGAGCTTAGAGGCTCCTTAAAGAGAAGAAATGTAGGTTAAAATGTAAAAACACTATTCTGAGATCTCTTACTAAGTAGGACTGAGGTAGCAATGGAAAAAAAGGCCATTTCCAATGTTCTGTTCTGAATAAGCACCTCATTTTTTTTATATTTAGAATGTTTAAAAAATTATCTATCACAAAGTTGAACATAATCTTACCATATGACCTGTACCCCCATTTACCCAGATGAATTGAAAACTTATGTCCACAAAAAACATGCACAGTTGTGTAACTGTTTATATCAACCTTACTCATAATTGCCAAAATTGGAAGCAACCAAGATGTAATTCGATAGGTGAATGGGTAAACAAATTGTGGTACATCCAAACAATGAACTATTACCCAACAATAATTTTGTAAAAAGTGCTATCAAGACATGAAAATACGTGTAAGGAACTTAGTGAATATTGCAAGTGAAAGAAGCCAGTCTGAAAGGCTATATCCTATATGATTCCAATTATATGACATTCTGAAAAAGGCAAAACTATAGAGAGAGTAAAAATATCAGAGGCTGCCAGAAGTTTGAGGTGGGGTGCAATAGAGGAGGAGGGAGGTGAATAGGGGGGAATACAGGGCATTTTTAGGGTAGGGAAACTATTCTGTGTGATACCGTAATGATGGATGCATGACATTATGCATATGTCAAAACCCATAAAGGGCACCTGGTTGGCTCAGTTGGTAGAGCATGACTCCTGATCCCAGGGTCATGAGTTCAAGCCCCACATTGGGCATGGAGCCTACTTAAGATTAAAACACCATGAAACTGTACACCACAAAAGGTGAAGCCTAATGTAAACTATGGGCTTTAGTTAATAATATTGTATCAATATTGTTTCATCATTTGTACTACATCAATGAAAGATGTTAGTATTAGGGAAACTAGGTGGAAAGATGGGTGTCTTGGAAAGGGGGTATATGGGACTCTCTAGTACTTTCTGATCAATTTTTCTCTAAACCTAAAACTGCTCTAAAAAGTCTATTTATTAAAAAAAAATTATTCTAGAACTGTCTCGTTCTTCATGTATAAATAGAGAGAAAAGAAGAAATAAGAATAGTGTAAAGGAAAGAAAAAGGTAGAAAAATATAAAAATTACAAAAAGATAAAGAAAATGGAATTTATGCCACCAGAAAAAAAATTTTTTAACTTATAGTCACCCCCCCACACACCCATTTTCTTTTCTTTTTTTTTCTGGGGGGATTCTTTAGGTGAAGAAGAGGACTTCAACAAGCTTAGAATGTGGAGTAAGATGACAGCATGGAATCTTAAAAATAGTCTGTGCACTTTCCGCAAGAGCAGCAATTTTACTTAGGGCTGATGGAAGGCCAGGATATCTAGAACATTAAGCTTGAGATGGTTAAATTCTAACTTCTGAATAGTTGGGGGAAGAAGGTGTTTAGTGTTGTGACACTGGAAAACTCATGGGCTGAACAACTGGGAACCTGCTTTCAGCTTGGACTCTAAGAGTAAATAGAGCGCACAGAGGTTCCTGGAAACCGGGGGTAGTAGCAACAGGGAGACCCTGAGTGAGGTGAAGGAGCTTAAAAAGATGTCCCCCAAACAAACTTTTCTTTTCTATTGCGGTATATCATATATATATGTGCATTAATCTTAGGTGTGTAATTTATTTAATTTTTATTTATGAGCATTCCTAAGGATCCACAAGCCAGATCAAAATACAGCACATTTCTAGGATCTCAGAAGGCTTCCTTGTGCTTCATTCCAGTCACTATTTCTGTCCTCAGAGTAATTACTGTAATTTGTATTACTAAAAATTTATTTTGCTTGCACACCTCAGATAAATGGAATCTTGCTATATGTACTCATTTGTGTCTAGCTTCTTTCACCCAACATAAGTCTGTGAGATTCATCCACATTGTTGCATTTAATAGTGGCTTGTTCTTTTTAATTGCTACTTCATATTCCATTGTAGGAAAATACCATAGCTTATCTATTCCATTGCTGAGGAAGATTTGGGTTGTTTCCAATGTTTTTCTTTAATGAATAAATTTGCTATAACATTCTCGTATATATCTTTTGGTGGATGTATGCATACATTCCTCTCGAATGTATATATTACTAGGAGTGGAATTAATGTGTCATAGATACCAAAACAATTTTCCAAAGTGGTTATACAATTTAAATTTCTGCATATGAAGATTCCAGTTGCCCCCCTTTATCACCTACTTTTGCTATTACTGTGTTTTAAATGTTAGACATCCTGGTGAGTGCACAGTGGTATTCATTCTGGTTTTAATTTGTATTTGCCTAATGAGTAATGAAATTGAGCATTTTCTCCCAAATAATTGTTGCCCATGTGGATATCCACGTTTATAAAGTTCTTACTCTAGTCTTTTGCCCATAAAGTTTGGTTGTCTACCTTTATACTATTGATTTGTAGTTATTTATATATCCTAAATTCAATCCCTTTGTCAGATATTTGTGTTGTAAACATCTTCTCTCAGTCCGTGACTTGCCTTTTAAGTCTTTGTTTAATAGAAGTTCTTAACTGTGATAAAATTTATTTTATCAATCTCTTGTTTTATAATTAGTGCTTTTCTTATGCTACTTAAATCTAACCCCAAGTTCACAAATCTATTATTCTGTTCTCTTCTAAAAGCTTTATATTTTACTTTTAGCTCTATAATCCATATCTAATTAACTTTTGTATATTCTGTGAGGTAAGGGCCATGGTTCATATCCTTCCCGCAAACGGATATTCAATTAGTTCAGCAATATTTATTGAAAATTCCAGTCCTTTCCCCCTAAATTACAGTAGTGCTTCTGTTGTAAATCACATGACTGTACATGTATAGATCTTTTTGTTTATTCTACTTTTTCTCATTGCTTTGTCTATCTTTATGCCAGTAGTACACTACCTTAATTATGAAGCTGTATAAAAAGTATTTATATCTTGCAGCACCTGGGTGGCTCAGTCAGTTAAGTGTCTGACCCTTGATCTCAGCTTAGGTTTTGATCTCAGGGTTGTGAGTTTAAGCCCTATATTGGGCTCCATGCTGAGCCTACATTAAAAAAAAAAGTATTTCTATCTTGTCTTGGCTATTCTCAATGCTTTGCCTTTTCATATACATTTTAGAATCAATTCTAATTAAGCTCTTTTTTCTTTATAATTTCTATTTTTTATATTTAATTTTACTTTTAATAAAAATTACTTATATACACAGTTTAAACAGCTTTTTAAGTCTCAAATTGCTCTATAAGGCTTCAGTAAAAAACGGTGGTCTCTTACTTTGCCTCTTTCTACTCCATTTCAAGGTGCAATCCCCCTCATCTTTTAGTTTCCTTCTTGTATTTAATTTCATATTTGTCAATAATATCCTTCTAGCTTTATTACTTGATTTTCAGTGTTAGATATTATCCACTAACTTCCTACTATGGTGGATAATTTAACTCTCACAGTTTTCTCAACATATTTTTTTAGATCAGTATTCATTAATTACATTATTAATCTCTTGTAAATATTATTCACAGCATTTTTTATACCTGTTTTCCCTAGACTAATCACTTCTTTTCTTCAATTTTAAATTTTATGTGCTGTTTACTACCATTAATTCATTCTTAAACTTTCTGCTAGAAATACAAATCTCCTCTGAACATATTCAATTACATCAGGTAACCTATCATATTATATTTTTTTTTCTTGAAGACACATCTCTTGTAACCTTCTATCCTCCCTCAAGTCTGGACTGGCTGTCTAGACCTGCCACACAGATGTTGCCAAAGAATCTTCTTTCATTACTATTTTTGAGATTTCCTTTGCCTCTCTCCTATGTTGGACCTTGGACCGTACTGTTTTCTAGATCCCATGTCTTCATCTTTCTTGGTTTCCTCTACTGTTTTGATGGAGCATATCTTATAATAGCTTCTTAGGAAAGAGTTCATTGGACATATTTTTTTGAGAACTTGCTGTCTTTATTCTAGTCTTGTAATTAATGGATCATTTGACCAGGTTGGTTGAGTGAAAATCATTTCCATCAGGAGTTTGAAATATCACTCCATTATTTTCTAGATTCTGATGTTGCACTTTATTTTGCAGTTGCTGTAATAACATGATGTAATCAATGTTAGTTTGATTCCTGCTCTTGTATGTTTTTCACTCTCTGGAAGGTTTTAGGATTTCCTTTTTGTCCCTTAGCTCCTAAAATTTCCAGACTAAAGGAATTGATATGGATCTTTGCTCATGTATTGTGCTGGGCATTTTATGGGTCTCTTCCTTTGCAAGATAATTTTTTTAGTGCTGACACATTTTCAAATTATTTCTGTAATAATTTCTACCCCTCTGTTTTATTTTTTTCTCTTTCAGAATATTCCATTCAAATGATGATGGACCTCTGGATTGATCCTCTAATTTTCTTATCATTCTTCCTATTTTCTATCTCTAAATAGATATGTCATACTTTCTACTTGACTTAGTAAACTTTATCTCATATTCCTTCAATTCAAATGTTTGTTTCTGCTGTGTCCTCCTATTCCCAAGAGTTTGTTTTTGTTCAGTAAATGTTGCTTTTTTATAGCCTTCTGTTCTTGTTTGGTGGATGCTATATCTTTTTCATTTCTCTGAGGATTATGAGTATTAATTGTTTGTTTATTTGAAGTTTTCTTCTGTTTCTTTCAATACCTCTTTTCTGGTTCTTTTTTGTTTTGTTTTGTTCAATGCCCTTTATATCATAGGTTTTTTTCATATTCAGTGTTATTATTGGCTGTGTGCTCATATTTTAGGCACCAAAAAAGGTTGCTTAAAAACTCTGAATGAGTGGATAGGCCTTGTTGAGTAGTGGGCTTCACTCTAAAATAATCTGGCTGAGGTGTTTTCTTAGAGGATCCAGCTGTCAATATCAATGCGTCTTTCTGCTGGCTCAGGTTCCCTAGAGGTGAATCCTCCATTTTCATGCCTTAAGGTTATGAGTTCCTGCCAGTTTCTGGGACTAAGTAGAAGAGGCTGGGGCAGATGTGGAGGAAGTTCACCTCTCAGAAGTTTCATAGTTAAGCTATTCTCCCTGTTTTTAGTACATTTCTTTTGTATTTTGTGGCAAAGTAAGGCTGGAATCTCTCTGGTTCAGTTTCTCCAGTGAGCAAACCTTTTGTTTGCTTTCACGGTAGGGGAAGAGGTGGTCATTTGGCTGAACAGGCTGGGGGAGGAGATCTATGAGGTTGTTTCTTATACAGATTATTAACTAAGCTTCTGGCTTTCTTCCTCACTCTAACCTCCACTTTCAGAGGTGATTGACACCCGAAATACCCAGGCTTTCTGTGGCTTTAGGACATGCATCTGTTTGTTTCTGAAGTTACCTTGAGGTTTCCCCACCTCAAACCACTTCTGGGCTTTTTCTGGTTTCCTAAGTTAGTAACCACTCATCCATCTGATTTTCAGCTTTCAAAATTTTATTGTCATTTCTTTTTCCATTCTCTTTACACTTGTGGATGTATATATCTTAACACCTTTACTGCCTTCTTAGTGAGGTTTCTAGAGAGAAAATAGTGAATACTTGTTCAGTCTACATTTTAACTGGAAGCTAGTTAGTCAGTATTCAAAAATTCAAAGTCAGCTCTTGCTTGAAATCAGAGTGACCGGCTCTTGAAGTCTCGGAGACAGAAGTAAAAACTGCTTCTTTTCCTACTGTTGTTCTAATAGCCAACTGATAAAGAAAAATACCTCTATTTAGCATGTCCCTTTGGGGAATATGATGGAATGGAATGGGAGCCAAGATGGATCATTGCCAAGGAGACATTTGGGGGCTGGCTTCTCTGGTCATATTTAGGATCAAATCCCCACAAGAAGGTGACAGCATTATAATGTAAAACTGCTGTTCTGGAATTGTTAGCTTGATTATTACAGGGTGAATACAAAAGAAATAACAGAATATAATCATTATTGAACACATGGTCTTTATTTAGGAATGATTATTTTATTCATTTGTTGCAAAGATGAGAAACCTAATTTGGAATATCAATGGAACATTCAGATTTTATTTACAGGAAGTTCTTCAAGCATTTGAGTGTGCTTTAAATATTCTCTACTTACAATTTGAGTCTTCACAGAATTATTTCCATATTTTACAGATAAATGTCGCTTGTGTTGCAACAAGTCATAGGTGACGATTCCAAAAAATACACATTCTTGAGAAACCTAACACTAATTTGTGATAATTTTTTTTCCACTTTGCTTTGTGCAGCTGGAAAATTAGACTGCATTTTTTTTAAAGGAATGAAATAAATCTTGGCAATTGGAGCTTGGTAACATGTGGCTCACATGCCATCATTTGTGACTTGCACAGCCTTGTCTCAGATAACTGCTTTATTAGCTTCCATCATCATGGAAGATTTATTTCCCATCAATAAGGGACAGTCTTCCATTACCAGATTTAAATGCTGCTATGATCAACATTACACAGCCAGAAAAATTAGAAGATAGGAAGAAAATATGGCAAAGTATGTTTGAGAGTTGTAAACTAATAGGGATAGTCATAAAACTCCTGTAAGGAGACTTCAGAAACTTGAAATTTTTCAGATATCTAAATACGTGGAACATGTAAAAGTGCAGAATGTAGAGAGTGGCTGAATGAGAATTATTTCAGACATGTGACCCTGTTTGTAGGAGTTTGTGAGTAAAAAAAAGGAAAATGAATGGAATTACACTTAATTAGAGGGAAGGAGATATATGAAGAGTGTTGAGTGAGTTGGAGAAATGCCTGGACACTGAAGAATGTCTTGAGTGTTGTGTATGTATAGTGAACTTTTTATAAAGTGAATGGAGAACTAAAGTTGTAGCAGAGAAACTGACAAAGTGTTGTGGAATTTAGAGTTTGGGGCTGATACAATACTTATAAAGCTATGACCCATGTGGTCGTGTTCCTAAGCAGTGTCACATTTACAAAAGCACAGCACAAATAGGCAATCCAAGCTGTAATATGGTTCTCAAAAATATTTGAGGAAGTCCAAGTATGTGATTCAAAGCATTTCTTACTAAAGTCCTTCTCTTTTCTAATCTGCAGCACCCAGCTTCCAGGTGGTTATGTATGCAGATCAATAGACAAATGTTTTTATTGAGCAAGATATCTAATAAACAAGAATAGAACCTGTTTGGGGCTATTACTAGTAGGATTTTGAGAAAGATATTGGTATAAATATTGCTCAAGTAGCTTGTAGATCATAGAAGCCTGGCCATCCTTTACTTTGTATCTAGCCAACTTTAAGGGAAAAGTGAGCCACCTGTGTTCCTTGGCCTTCCCATGAACGGTTTAGAATTCTGTTGGTTGCCATGCTATATCCTATATCTTTGGATAAAAGCTTTACTGCTATGACTAGGTTGTTACTAAGACAGTTGTTTTGACCCAAGTCCTTCTTCTTGAATTATTATCTGCTCAGGAAGGAGACTAGATGGAGGAGTTTAAAGAAGAGAAATGTTTTTTGAAGGGGCCATAAGTCTCTGTTGTGTATGCCCATGTACACCCCAATGCATTGGAAAAAAAAGATCAAGTTTTACTTTTTTATTAATAAGATGCCTACTAGTGCTGATTGAATCATTCAAATCTGCACTAAAAGCAGTGATTAGAAATATTCCTGTAAAAATAAGTACATTTGAAACAAAGCAATTGATTTAATAATTCAGCTTAAGTAAATGTTATCCTTGATAAGTAATAATTGTGAGAAAAGTTTAAGTTTGCTTATCACAACAGACTAAAGGACAGATCCATTTCATTAAAAAATATTTTCCCAGATCTAATCCCATAAAGTCATACATGATTAAAACATAAAATTTGGATAAAAGTCAACATCAAAAATTATCCTGTATTTTAATTTTTCACCCTTGAGAAATCTTAGAGTAGATTTATGACTCTTTATAAAATCAAATCAGAAGAATAACTATTCATTAAGGACATATGATGTGCCAGGCTTTGCCATAAGTCCTATGGGAGGAACAAAGGAGGTTCCTGTCTTCTTAAAAGCTTGTAGAGGAGAATTGTTGAGGACTAAAAGTTTAAATAACATCATAAGACATAAGTAATACTTTAAGACCACAGTGGAAAAGAACACACAAGGGCAATTATCAATACAAATCAGACATTAAAATTCCTTTGGGAATCAGTAATTCAACTATCTGACTAAAGAACAGGATTTTTGAAAAATGGTTCAGGAGACAAGCCTAGAAAGATAAATTGGGTTAAAATTATGGGCTTTAGATGCCAGGCTAAGGTTTTAGAACTTGATTTTATAGGGAAACCATTGAAAATTTTAATTCTAACCTTAAGTGCAGAAATGACAAAATCAGAGCAGCATGTTAGGGAGATGGAGTTATCTCAGTTATATGCAGACTGGACAGAGAAACTTCAGACACTGAGATGGACTAAAAGGATACTTCCCTTTTTCAGATTGTTTAGGTCACTCTGTGGATACAAGATGGAGCTCCCACCATGCAAAATTTGATTTGGATGTCTAGACTGATGATGCCACACACACACTCTAAGAAGGTATGAAAAGGTTTACTACTCACACAATGAGGCTTTCTAGGGAGGGCAAAGCAAACTCCCAAGCAGGTCCACAAGGCTTAGGAGAACAGAGAGGGGGGACCACATGGATTTTTATGGTGGCTGGAGTATATGGCTGGAGTGAGTATTTCCTTCCATGTGCTGAGGCTTGCATGGTTTGAACTTCCCGCTGGTGCCAAAGGAGGAAGCACCCAGACTTTCTTATCAGCTTGTCCAGATATGGAGCAGAAGGAGGAGGGGAATGATGTGGCTTCAAACTGTCAGCAATCAGAAACCAAAAATGGAGTCAGACTCTTTATTACAGATACATAGACTGATAAGAGTGATAAAGTGGTGAATGAGGGTGCTATGTTAATATTATAAATGAACTATGAACTATAAGCCTCCATCTGTTAGAACCTGCATTATGGAGGCAAGTCTCTGGGAGAATGGATTTTAATAAGCATGTGGTTATATAATATTCAATTTACAAGCCCACTGAGGGCTTTTGGAATGTTGAGGAGGTCTCTGGGGCCTTGAAATAAATATCCCAGCAACCCTTGACCTTTTGTTCATTGCATTAAAAAAAAAAAAAACTAAACTAACATATTGCTTATGTTTTGGAGAAAGATTTTTAAAAAGATGCAAAGCTAAATGGAGACTGTGTGCATCTGAGATCAGAACTATAGATTCTATTGTTCAATAAATCAGTCAATTTTGGTTTGAGTGCCAGTTACATGTTGTCAATGTGTGTGTGCAATAAAAATCATCAAGGAAACTTGTTTAAAATATCCATTACTGCCCTCAACCCAGGGATTCTGGATGAAAGGTCTTGGGTGGATCTCAAGAATGTGCCTCATGACAAAAGTTTCTGATACAGGGGTTGACATGCCTCATTTGAGAAACATTGCTTCATTGTGTGCCCAGTACTATACCAGATATTCCCAAAGCTTCAGGCAAAGTCTAACACAGTCCCAATCCATGACAAGTTGACTGCTTTGCTGGCTCTTTCCTTGCCTAACCCATCTTTTATGAGGTTTGTAAAAGAAAAAATAAAAGCCAAAATTGCAATTCTGTTTAGTTACTGTTCAGGATTTAGCAGTGCTTGCGTTCTTACTATGCCAAAGAGCTTTCTGTGCTTTTTCTAATTTCATTTTCATAAAGTCAACTAAATTACCACATTTTAGTGTAGAAAAATTGAAGCCCAGTAAGATTATGTGACTCAGTAATACAGCCACAGTGGTAAAATCAGGTTTCAAACCTAGTTTTGTCTAAATCAAACTTGTATTATGAACCATGACATCCTATTACTATAGGAGCCTGATGTTACCTTGCAGCCTCACTTGAGTGATGATGGGGATATCCTGGCACTCAGGGAAGAATTAGGCAGCTGCCCATTTAGTTTTTTCATATATTGACTGTAGAATAACAAATGTTGGTCTGACGTCAGAATAAAGCTTCCTCATTGGCTGACATCTCAACCCTTCTGTGGGATTCTGGAAGACCTGAGATTTGTAGGTAGCTTACCTGTAAACACAGTTTATCTGGTTCAGAATAGCACTTTTAGGACCAGGCATTTTTAAGAGACTATGAGGATCTAGAGTGGCTGAAGGAGAGTAAGTTGGGGAAAGGGGATATGACTTGGGGCTAGGGAGAAATGTAGAGCCCAGATCATACAGGACTTTTGGGGTCATGGTCAGAAATTTAGTTTTTATTATCAGTACAGTGAGAAACAAATGAAGTGTTTTAGACAGGGGAGTTAGTGGTCTCATTTTATATCTTTTTTTTTTAAGATCTTATTTATTTATTTGAGAAAGAGAGAGAGAGATTGGGGGAAGAGGGCAGAGGGAAAGGGAGAAGCAGGCTCTCCGCTGAGCAGGGAGCCTGACACGGAGCTCTATCCCAGAACCCTGGGATCATGACCTGAGCTGAAGGCAGAGGCTTAACTGACTGAGCCACCCAGGCGCCCCTCTCATTTTATATCTTAAAAATAGTCTTTTGGTGGCTATGTGAAGAATGGATGAGAGGGAACAGAATTGAAGAGGGGAGATGAGCAAACAAAACTCCATTTGCCTGAGATCATTTGAAATCCATTTATCGCTGAGGATTTTTGTGGAGGGAGTGGGGGAGGGTAAAAGAAGATGGATTATGGCATAACCAGAAGACTGTTTCTAATTAAATATTCCAGCAAACATTTTTCCTCTCTCATATCTCTCTCCTTGATCTTTGTTGCCTCTCTTCCTCCTGGTGCTTAGCCTTTTTGCTTCCTGAATATTCGTCCACCTCTCTCCCTCTGTGTCTATCTTCACCCCCTTATACAGAGCAGTTTCACTCCTGCCCTGCTATCTGCTGGCAAGTTACAACCTGTGTGACTGGTTTCGCGAGCAGGCTGGATGCTAGGGTATAATCCAGAAACAACTTTTGCTCCTCTTGCCATTCTATTCAAATGCCATGGTGTCTCCTTTTCCCCCTTGATGACAACCACAGATTCCTAACAAAGGAGTAAGATGGGATTCTCTCAGCAATGGTGCAGATCTGCCAGGACTAGTGAAAAAGCATGATGTGGAAAGAAACCAAGAGGTAAAGGCCACTGGAAGTCACTCAGAAATAAGGGACTAGTGGGATACTCAAAAGACAAAATTCCTTCTGCAAAGGAAACTAAATGGCTAACCAGATTAAGATCCCTACAAAAGTAGGCACTGCTCAGCTTCAGTTTCAACAGCTAGAATTGGAGATGCAGATGCTTTATTATTAATGAGGTTGACCTTTGTATGTATATCTGCATCACTTAAGGGTATTGATCTGCTAATGATTTTTGATTCGAGGAAAACTGCTTTCATCATTTACTCTAAACTGTTTAGGAGACTTTAATTGCCATCTCTTCAATGTCCTACTTCCCCACATCCATGGGTTTCAGTTCTCTTTCTTAGGATTAATGAATGAAGATAAGAGCTTAATGGTGAAAAGGATGCCTGCTGATCTCCGACCAGATTCCTCTCTTTCTCTGAGGATGATTCAGAAAATAGGCTAGGCTGTGAGCATGACCACAAGCTGACTGCCTGAGTCAGTAGTTCAGGGTTAGAAGTGAGGACGAGAGTAGTGATCTTTGATATGTGGAGGCATATTCCTGATCTTCCCCACCCTTGACTGGCTTGGTAACTCACACACTCTCAGGAGCTCCATCAAGTGAGAGGAGGCCTTTGCTGGCTTCTGTCTTACTGGAGGAGAGATCTGAGGTGAGGCACAGATGGATTCTTGCAATACAGCCAAACAATGTGATTCTGAAGATTTAATGAAATCACTTTGTTAACTGTAGAATGTTATATAAATGTTACTGGATTTAATTTTAATTTTCTGAGCTGCTGGTCCATAAGACTTAGGACTATTAATGTAATTGAGCACTTAATTATGTAATTGAGTACATATAATGAGAACTTTAGGTCATTGCTTAGAAATGATTGAAATGTATGCTTTAAGTGATGATTTCACATCTATGTATTTGAGCCTTTCATAAGTGTGAGTACCTTATGTGCATGGGTGTATTTGTATGTATAGTGTAATTTTTTTCTTCTTTTCTTTTTTTTATTATGTTATGTTAATCACCATACATTACATCATTAGTTTTTGATGCAGTGTTCCATGATTCATTGTTTGCCTGTAACACCCAATGCTCCATGCTGAACGTGCCCTCCTTAATACCCATCGCCAGGCTAACCCATCCCCCCACCTACCTCCCCTCTAGAACCCTCAGTTTGTTTTAAAGAGTCCATAGTCACTCATGGTTCTCCTCCTCCAATAGTGTAATTTTAATCTTACTGTTTGTGAAGAGCAAAGGGACTTGAAAAGGTTTGCAAATAAGAAATTGTAATGATAGAGTTTTAAAAAAACTGACTTCAAAATGGAAATAAATGCCTTTTATTTCCTTCTGATTAGAAAAATTTAAAAGCCTATAAAAATGTCCGGTAATTCAGACAAGTGTAAGGAGAAAGTTAACAATCATCTATAATTCTATGGTAAAGAGATTACTCCTGTTAACACATAAATGTATGGAATAATGTATAAAATAAATCATGGATGGGCGCCTGGGTGGCTCAATTGGTTAAGCATCAGCCTTTGGCTCAGGTCATGATCCAGGTGTCCTGGGATTGAGTCTGGCATCGAGCTCCATGCTGATCTGGGAGTCTGCTTCTCCCTCTGCCCCTCACTTCACTCTCATGTTCTTTCTCTCTCTTTCAAAATAAATAAATAAAATCTTAAAAAAATAAATCATGGGTATTTTCCCATTTTAATAAACATAAATCCTACATCATAATTTTTTATAATTTATTTTGAAATAATTTCAAACCTAAAGACCGCCATATTTTCTTTGTCCAGATCCCCCTATATTAACATTCTACCCCTTTTACTACTCCATTTCTCTCTATATCTATACACACATATCACACCACATACATATATATATATATATATATATATATATATATCTCCATTGTCATTAGTCTTTTTCTGACTCATTTGAGAGAAAGTTGCAAACATGATGCTCCATCATTTCTAGACCCTCCAGTGTGTATTTTCCACCTCTACCCTCAAAAAAGGAAACTTTTCTGTTTCTGCCATATAAGCTGCTGAATTAGGAAATTAATATTGATGCAACACGACCCCTCAAACCATAGACCCATTCACATTTCCTCAGCTGTTCCCAAATCTCTCTTTTTTTCTTCTGATGTAAAACCCAATTCATAATTATGTGTTGCATTTAGTTGTTGTATCTCTTTAATTTCCTTCTCTCTGGAACATTTCCTCACTCTTTTCCTGTATTCTATGGCCGTGACATTTTAAATTCTGTATCTGTATTTAATTCTGTATTCATTCTGTATGATGTCCCTCAGCCTGGGTCTGTTCAGTGATTCCTCTTGCCCAGAGTCATGCCATGCATTCTTGGCAGCGATACCCTAGGGATGCTGCTAACAGTGCTCCTCACAGGGCACCCCACAGGAGACAGTGTGATGTTGACCCATTCCACCATAGTGAAGTAAACCTTCATCACCTCATGTGGCAGGCAGACTACTGGCTCCCAAAGATGTCCTAGCCCTAATTCTAGGAACCTGTGGATATGTTGCCTTAAATGGCAAAAAGGACCTTGCAGGTATATTTAAGGTTAAAAACTTTGAGATGGGAAGATTATTCTGGTGGATAACCCAGGTGGGTCCATTCTAATCCAATGAGTCCTTTATAAAGACCAGAGCCTTTATTAGATTGGAGAGAACCAGAGATGGCAGTGTGAGAGAGACTCAATCCACCCTTGCTGGCTTTGAAACTGGAAGAAAGAGGCTCTAAGCCAAAGAATTTAGGCAGCCGATAAAAGCTGAAAAGACAAAGAAATGGATTGTCCCTTGGAACCTCCAGAAAGGAATACAGCCCAATAACAACTTGATTTTAGCCCAGTGACACTTCTGTCAGACTTCTGACCTACAGAACTGTAAAGATAATAAATTAGTATTCTTTAAGCCACCAAGTTTGTGGTGATTTGTTACAGCAGCAATTGAAAATGAATATACTTGGTCAAAATGTCATTCTTGGTTGAAAGCCACTAATTGGGCTTATCTGAGCATAAGAGGGCATTATGAGAACGTCATAGTTCTCACAGATTTGATTTTAGGCTTGAGAACAAGGGCTTAGCAATGGTCAGAAACCAAGGGAGATCTGAAATGCCAAGAGATAGGGAAGGGAAAATAGTAAGTTTCAGTCTCTGACCTTACCCCACCAAACCTATGCACAATGGGTAATGACAATTTTCCAAAGAATTAGGAAGGAGAATAAGAGCCTAGATCATTAAAAAAAAAGGAATAAAAGAAAAAGAAAAGAACAGATATATACTTACCAAAAGAGTTTGTATAGATTTTATCCCAAAGACTTTAGAGAGGTTCTGGGGGGCCTTAACCATTTTGTGACTTTACTCTGTAAAAACGAAGTTTTCCACCCAGCTTCTCTCAAAATATATGAATTATAGTTTTCCAGTTTTTAAATGTAGCTTCTGATTTTCTTGAACTCAAGTTCATTAAAAGTCCAGATCAGTAGCAATCCTGATTACTTTTGAAGTCCCCTCCCTCCCTCCCTCCCTTTCTTTCCTTCCTTCTTTCCCCTTCCTCTTCCCTTCTCCTCCCTCCCTCCCTCCCTCCTTCCCTCCTTCCCTCCCTCCTTCCCTCTTTCCCTCTGTCCCATCCCTTCCTCTCTTTCTCTTTCTCACCTTTATTATGTTGTTCTTTTTTTGGCTTTCTTACTTTTTTTCTGGTCTTTTCTCAGTCTTCATGAAAAATAGTGCATATTTCTGGGAAGTTCCCCAAACATGCATTGCAGATTTTCCTGCCACATCTTGTACTTATTGCCCACCCTGCCTGAGTTGTGCCCTCCCCTTCTATGCCTGGCAAACCACCACTTATCCTTCACTACCAAGGTTAAGTCTCTGAAGTTTCTCTAAGTCCCCCATGGTAGATCGTTTTCTTCATAGAGGCATTATTGTACCTTCCCTGTTTCTCAACTGTAGTACATATTCAAATTCTTTCTCTCTCTTTCTCTTCTTTTTATTCTATCAGACCTTAAGCTCCTTTTCAGAAGTTACCCTCAGTGGCTTTGCATTATGTTTGGCCCATGGTTGATATTGACTGAGTGGATGAGAGACTGCTAAGGACCCTTTCTGAAATCTACTAAGGTTGGTATATCCTCCTAGCAATCTACATATGCAGTTCATCATAGGACTGTAAGATGTGTTTCATAGAAGAAGAAAATGTTTTCATTTATGTATACCCTGCCCCAGGCAACAGGTCTAAGCAAAGAGTCACAGAAAACAAAGTGGGTGAAAGGGAGGCAAATAATTCTGAAGTTGATTACATTTTTCCATAGAATCCCAATTCTTTGGGATTCTTAAAAGGGTAAATACATTTAATATTCCACACCCCCCCCCACCGCCTTTAAGAATCACTTCCGTAGGGACTAGGGTAGCTGATGCAAGTATGCTACTAATCTCATTTTTGTTGTGCTGTTGAGGCATGGGAACAGAGACTGTGAGTCCTCCTCATTCAGATTTTAATGTTGAACAGAACCTTCTGGAAGAATCTGAGCACAGGAACTCTTACAGATAAGGGCTTCAAGAAACACAGAGAAGAGTGGTCACAAGAGCATCAAGAACTTACAAAACTAGAATTAACCTGTTAGTGCAGTGACTGCTTATAGAATTATAGAATAAAATAAAGTTTTAGAGCTGGAAGGGACTGTCACAAATATTTACAACAGATTTTTAACCTATCAATTGTAATGAATTATGGATTGACCTTCTTGATGGGCTACCATGTTCCTCTCACCTCGCTTTCCTGGCACTGCCACACGGGAGCTTCCGGTGAATCACTGTTTTAAAGGCTGGAGCAGTGGAGTCCTGCAGCAGCCTGCTCTGCCCATGCTGAGGGTAGATCCAAAAGATGAAAACAATGGAGCCCTAAGGAGAGCCCATCCCCATTCTTAAGGTCATTTATTTGCATATTATTTATCCCTTGTTTTATTCTGCAAATTATTTCAGATTGTCTCTGAAAATATATTTACAATGCTGCAGGATAACTGTGTAGAAATCAGAGGAAAGGAAAAATAAGGAAAATAAAGTAAAACCGGAGACAAGATTAATATACAAAATACTTGAAATAAAAGCCTGAAGAGGGTTTCAGATTTGGCTCTGAGCTTCCTAGTTGCCAAACAAAATGAAACATAATTGATTACAATGTTTAGAGTGTCTAAAAATGAAAACAAATCATTTTTTCAGAGATGCATTGCTCTTCCCGATATTGAGAGCTGGCAGAAACATCTCCTATAACTTCTCAAGCAGATCAACAGCCTTAACAATATTTCTGCAATAAACAAAATGGCAAGTTTAGAATGACTTCCTCTTATTACTTCCCTGTATGCAAGTTAAAGGCAAAAGGCTGAAACATAGTTTGCATATGAGGGACCAAAAAGCAATGAAATCTAAAGCAATTTTTTTGTCTCTTTAGCTCTTCTAGATAGAAGAGAACCCAATCTCCAGGTTACTGATAAGAGGAAGTTTCCTAAATATATTTAAGGAATATAGGGATTTTAAGGAAGGGCAGGATTGACTTTTCTGTATGAAATTTTATGAGTATTAAGTAAGAGGTCTAACCAGGGAGTGTGGCTGCCTGGGTGGCAGCCTCACCTTCACACAAGGGTTGATAAATCCTTAGGTAGGGCTAAGAATTTCCCCAGAAAATTAACTAATTGTTTAGCTAATTTAAGTAATTTAATTAACTAATTGTTTCACTTCACCATAAATCTAGAAGTATTATGGGGTAATACATGCCCACAGAATTTTTAGCATCATGGAAAATGTTATAATTAGGTGATATTAATCAACTGAAGTATCCATTAGGAAACCAAAGATAGTCTAATTTAAAGAACTAATATAAAACACTATTTAATACAAACTAACTAAAATTTAGAGTTTCTGGCCTCAAAATGATGGATTTTAGAATGGTTGATGTTCATTTATGAATTTCATTCTGTTACTAGGAGCAGTTGTCTGGTTTATGACACTAAACTATGTCATCAGTTCCCACCTATGATTGAAGAGCTTGTGGCATACCTGTGCTCCCACTGAAAAATTAAAAACCATTAAAAAATTATTTTTGAAGTCTTGCAAAAGCAAGCAGAGCTTAAGGTGCTAAGATCCCAGAGAAAAGGGAATAGCAGAGGGAGGAATTGACTTCAGTGTCTGTTTTTCTCCTTGGGTGTTTGCTGATCCTTGGCGTGGAGCAAGAGATGTGAATGTGGGCAGAGAGCTGCAGCCAAGAGGCAGATGATTAAATAACTAAAAATAGTAACTCTTGGGAGAAATATAAATATGGAGAGATAACTATGTGAAGAAAAAGTGAAACAGAGGCACATAAAAGTCACTAATTATATATCAATAGTCAGCCAGTATACTGATACGTGTGTCTTGCTCTGGGCAGAGAAGTCAGTCTCCCCTTCCTATAGGATTATTTTGCTCTCCTGACCCACTACTGATGTGTGACCCACAAGAGATTGCAACCTTTGCACTAGGATGCACTCAGTATGTGGTTTGGGAGGTGGATGAGAAGCTCCTCCCCCCGCAGGCACCTGCCTAGGGCACTGTGGTACTGCCAGCCCAGGATGGGAATGCCACCTCCACACCCTATCCCAAGATGGCTGATTCTTCTGGTGTCTAGGCTCCAGAAGGGGCCGGAGTGCAGCCAGAGTCCTGGGAAAGGGCAGGAAGGGGAGGATGGGAGTGGCCTGAGGCATCAGGGAGTGGAAGAGTGGGTGGCTGAAAGGAGGGAGAAGAGTTGAGTTGGGTGGGGCCTCTCATGAGCCAAAGCTCCAAGCCACCAGCACATGCTCCATTGTCTCATGAGACTTCATTTTAAAAAAACACAAATTCAAAGATGAACAATTTCAAGATGACAACCACAGAACATTAAGCCCCAAGTACAGGGCCAGTGAGAGTGTGGGGCTCTGAGAGACTGCATTGGTGGCAAGTTCATAAAGCTGGCCTTGTTTGGAAATGTGTTAAAGGTCATGGAACCCAGTCATCATCCGTTGTTTCTGTCTTCCTCTTGTGCCAAGTTCTTTCCTGCTTCAGCCTTGATTTTTGATGTATTCTACTTCCATCTTAAACACAGCATTCTTTTTCTTGCTAGAGATTAGCTTTAGCAGTTCCCCATGTCTGAAATCTTCCACAGAAAAATTAGAATGGGTGTACTGCAAATTTTCAGGGATAATGCATTGGTATTCTTAATTTAAACAGCAGCAACAACAAAAACCATTTTTGCTGATTTTAACTGGGTTGGGTTAACTTTTGTGTCTATGATTCCCCATCCTTTATTTTGATCATCAAAGGCAGTATTTTATTCTCCAAGGGACCTCCTCCGACATACTAGTTTTCATGGTTTATTTTGAGTGGAAAATTAGAATCTCACACTGGTTTCCAAGTCTGGGTATGATGAATGAGAACATTGTAGGTTGAAGGTCTACTTGGAAAAATACATTTCAAACTCCCAAAGAGGTGAATATGATTGTTTCACATGGTTGTTTTTATTTTGTTTTCAAGATTTCTGATAAACAGTGGAGCCCAAAGCCAAATAATCCTACTAAAAACCCTTGGGGCTAAGATTGACTAATTCCTATAAAGCTGTTCTTCTACAAACTTGTATGATATTCTTACATGGGCAACCAAAACAGGATCTTGAAATTATACCTTCTCATGGCACAGCTGAGACACTTCGTTTCCTGGCTCTAAAGCAAAATATAATCTTAACATGTGTCCAGTACCTCTTAAAATATACTGTGACTCATCCCCCAAACTCCAGGCCCCATATTCCTGCTGTAAATTTGATGTCTAAATACAAATTGAAGTCTCAGGGGATGTGAGCTGGGTTAGAGTTGAGCCATACTTATCATAAGCAATTTCCATTTGTTTTCCTTATCTTTGTGAGAGATTTCTGTCTTCTTCAACAAAACTGGGTTGGAAGTATTAGTGAGGAACCCAGCAGTGTAGGCAATGTAATAGGGAAAAGAAGCCTTTGAGGAGGGAATGGACCCACTGAAGGCCAGCAAGATTGGACACGAAGCATATAAAACTGGACAGAGCAGTTTTCTGCAGGTTTAACCACTTCTGGAACTCATTCTCTAGCTCCCAATTTCTCCTTGCTAACAGCCTCCAAAAAACACTTTGTTTTCTCTGGTAGAGTGCATTGGTTGGGGGCAGTAGCTGAAATGATGTGGTATGGGGAGGTCATGCTGATAGGAGGAGAAAGCAGTTTTGAAAATGTCAGCTGGTATGCCCTGATTCAGTGTGATGCTAGAGAAGGCTTGTATTGGCTTGAGAGATGATTGTTCAGGATCCTGGTAGCTTGAATATGGCATGCACATAAAACCTCCCTCATCCCACCCACCAAGAAACGGTTTCCCAATAGGACACTGTCTGATTTTAAGCTTATACTACTTTCTAGATCTGTTCTCTGGCTTCCTCTGATTGCTTGTGGCACTTTCTCTGGCCGTAATCTCCAGGTATCATTATTATTTATGTACCTGCTTCAATTCCTGGCCGCATGGACCATAATGTCTGGCATAGAGTAGATGCTTAATAAATGTCTGTTGTATCAGGGGACCCATAAAAGGCACAGTTTTCACACTCACATTAAAACTAAGAAAAGATACATCTTCATCAGCAGCAGTTTTTTAAATCCCTTTTCCACTTTTTAACACTTAATAAGCATCCATAGCAATGTACTCTGTCCTGCAGGATTTACCAAATAGTAGGGCATTCTTCCTTTCTTTAAGCTCACAGTTTTCTGGGAAAGACATATCCAAATAATCACACTACACTTACATCTATGTACAGATTTCCCCACTATCTGAAAGTAGAGCCTTTCTGTGAAAACTTTCCTAAGCTGAAATGGCATTAAAGCAAAGAAGCAATTATCATTAATTGATATGGAACCATTTTTGAGCATTCTCATATCCAAAAAATAACCCCACTTGGGCTTTTCTGATACCTTTTCTGATCTTGCTAACAAATGCCCAAAAGAAATCAAAATAAAGGACAGATGCTCACAGACACTCTTTAAAGCTATTACATTTTGATGCTTCCATGCTGAGTGTAGCTCCTGGGGAAGGAGCTGGGCAGGGCCACTCTCCTGGCTGTTCTAGCCTACATTGCCTCCATAAGGGCTCGCTGCAAAACAAATGCTGAATACTATTTTCACTTTTTGCCTTGTTTCCCAAAAGTGCAATTCCTTTTTGGATTTTTTTGGGGGTATCGAAAACAGGTACTAAGGTAGGTCTTTTGTAAAAGAGAAATGACTAACACAAACTTTTGAAGAGTGGGGGGTACCCTGTATTAATAATAAAGTATGAATAAAGATAGGAATATTCAATTTTAAGAATGAGTGTGTTAGAGTATGAGTGTGTTTTTACAATGAGTGTGTTCAGGATCGTTTTCAATAACATAAAACTTGAAACATTGTAAATATCAATCAGTAAGGGACTAATTGAATAAATTAGTCCGATACAATAAAATGGAATAGTATACAAGCACTAGAATTAGGTAGACTTATATATACTGATATGGTAAGAATCTCAAAGATATATTTTTCGAAGGAAAGAAAAGCACAATGAAAATTTGCATGTATATAATAATCCTTTATTATTAAAAGGACATACATATTTATATGTTCATAAGAATGCTATTATAGGCATACAAAAATTTGTTAAAGGAAACCCAGGGGGTTACCTTTGGAAGAAATTGTGGAGAGGTAGATTTTTTTCTATTTTTGTTTTTATATTTATATATTTCAATTCTGTATTGTAAATTTCAGTGGAGACTATGGGACATTTTTGCTTTCTTCTTCATACTTTTCTATAATAAATAACTCCTAAATATTCTTTAGAAAAAAGTGAGGGACACTATTAGTATGTGTTTAAGTTTATATAACCATTTGATAATATTTGTCAAAAATTTATCAAATATATTTATCAAAAAAAGTGCCTACCTTTTGTTCCAGTATTTTGACTACCAAATATGTATCCTGCCAATATCCCCAAACAAGAGCACAAAGGTTTATGTAAAAGGATGTTTGGAGCACCACCTATACTAATGAAAACCTGGGATAAAATGCCCATCAACAGGAGATAGGTTAAAAAAATTACGGTACATCTAAGCAATGGCATAACAGGCAGTGGTAAAAAAAAATTATGAAATAAATAAAAACTTGAAAAAATGCTCATGGTTGCGAAGCAGTATGATACACTCTCATTATAATAACAAAATGTATTCTTATATGCAATGGAGTTACATCCAATGAGAGATGCTCAGTTGAGATAGCATCAGTCTATAGTAAGACTGAGGTCCACATTGATACCATTCATACAGATTGTTTCTTTGATTATATACCCAGGCAGTTTAAAGTCAAATCTGCATTTGTGAGCACCAGAATCACACTCAGCTCCATGAGGTGTTCATGCTCCACGGGCCTGGAAACTTAGTTCTCCCAACAGACAGTAGAATCATG
The DNA here is from genome assembly GCF_003265705.2 of Callorhinus ursinus. NCBI lineage: Eukaryota > Metazoa > Chordata > Mammalia > Carnivora > Otariidae > Callorhinus > Callorhinus ursinus. Next base: position 49,698,232 of record NW_027397069.1, read on the forward strand.
CCTTGCATACCAGCCTCTCTCAGGACTTTGTATTCATTGAGTAGAATAGTGGCCTGAACTTCTCTGTTTAGATTGCTTTCTTTTTGTATGTTTCTCTCTGTCTGTTTCCATGTATTTTTTTATGTGTGCATGAGTAAGTTATAATGCAACTCAATACACAAACATTCATACACTGAAGAAGATCTAAAGGGCTACCCACCAAAGCATTAACAGTTTATTCTGAAAGGAAAGAGGTGGAGATAGAAGAAGAGAATATTTTTTCTTTGTGCCATTTATATTGTTTGAATTTTTGAGTGTGTATTATTTTATGCTTAAAATATCTAAAATGAAAATTTTAAAATCGGTATGGTTAAAGCAGCTCGGGAGAAGAGATATGTAACCTACAATGGTAGAAACATTAGATTGGCAACAGACCTATCCACAGAGACCTGGCAGGCCAGAAAGGACTGGCAAGATATCTTCAGAGCACTAAATGAGAAAAATATGCAGCCAAGAATACTATATCCAGCTAGGCTATCATTGAAAATAGAAGGAGAGATAAAAAGCTTCCAGAACAAACAAAAACTAAAGGAATTTGCAAACACGAAACCAGCCCTCCAAGAAATATTGAGAGGGGTCCTCTAAGCAAAGAGAGAACCTAAAAGCAGCAAAGAGCAGAAATGAACACAGACAACAGACAGTTAACAGTCACCTTACAGGTAATACAATGGCACTAAATTCATACCTTTCAATAGTTACCCTGAATGTAAATGGGCTCAATGCCCCAATCAAAAGACATAGGCTATCAGATTGGATTAAAAAACAAGACCCATCAATATGCTGTCTGCAAGAGACTCATTTTAGACCCAAAGACACCCCCAGATTGAAAGTGAGGGGGTGGAAAACCATTTACCATGCTAATGGACACCAAAAGAAAGCTGGGGTGGCAATCCTTATATCAGACAAACTAGATTTTAAAACAAAGACTGTAATAAGAGATGAGGAAGGACACTATATCCTACTTAAAGGGTCTATCCAACAAGAAGATCTAACAATTGTAAATATCTATGCCCCGAACATGGGAGCAGCCAATTATATAAGGCAATTAATAACAAAAGCAAAGAAACACATTGACAACAATACAATAATAGTGGGGGACTTTAACACCCCCCTGACTGAAATGGACAGATCATCTAAGCAAAAGATCAACAAGGAAATAAAGACTTTAAATGACACACTGGACCAAATGGACTTCACAGACATATTCAGAACATTCCATCCCAAAGCAACGGAATACACATTCTTCTCTAGTGCCCATGGAACATTCTCCAGAATTGATCGCATTCTAGGTCACAAATCAGGTCTCAACCGGTACCAAAAGATTGGGATCATTCCCTGCATATTTTCAGACCACAATGCTTTGAAACTAGAACTCAACCACAAGAGGAAAGTC
>NW_027397069.1:49704663-50040911 GCF_003265705.2 Callorhinus ursinus
CAAAAACTAATGATGTAATATATGGTGATTAACATAACAATAAAAAAATTTAAAAAAAATCGGTATGGTTAAACACAAATTCAAGGATGTGTGAGGGGGCATGAAACAAGAGTTTGGATTTGATCCTGTAGATAATGAGAATCACATGGAGATTTTTAACCTGAAGAGTGATGTGATTTGATCTGTATTTTTGGGAAGATAACATATAGGACTGAGAACTATAGGTGGCACCGGTGAGAGGCAGACTGAGTTTGATGGATTAGTTCTCTTCTGGTCTTTATACAACAAAAGTGTTTATCTAGTTTTGGATAGAAATAACTTGTACTGGGACGCCTGGGTGGCTCAGTCATTAAACATCTGCCTTCAGCTCAGGTCATGATCCCAGAGTCCTGGGATCAAGCCCTGCACCGGGCTCCCTGCTCAGAGGAAAGCTTTCTTCTCCCTCTCCTACTCTCCCTGCTTGGAGTTCCCTTTCTTGCTGCCTCTCTCTCTGTCAAATAAATAAAATCTTAAAAAAGAAAAAAGAAATAACTTGCACTAGGAGTTCATAGGGTGTGATACTCAAGTCTTTGCATGTCTATACACATAGGCATACAGTCCAGACATTGAGGCTGTTCTTTCAGCTCTAATGTCATCCTCATTTTGTATCCTGCCAATCTTTAAACATTCACAGGTGTCTCGGGTAGGGGGAAATTCAGTCTGCTTCTGAGTCATATGGGTGGACCAAAAGTGGTTAAGGGTAGAAAGCTCCTAGTAGAGGTTGGCTTTGCTGGAAATACAGAGATGGAAGCTTCCTGTACCTAAGGTAGTCAAGAATGTCAGGGATGGTCTAGGCTGTACTCAATGGCAATGACTTCCAGCCCGCTGACCATGTCCCGTTGAGTTATAATGATTTCAGTTCCTTCACATGGTGACATTCATGTAGTACTAATCTCCTTTAGGCACGTTCAGATGAAAATCACTGTGTGAATATAAGGTGGATGAAAGCCCATTGGGGTACCAACCACTCTTTTTGAAGCACCTCATGTGGAATGAGATGACCCAGAAACCCTCCAAAAGAAGAAGAGTCAGGCAGGGAGGGGACACACCATTTGTATATTAATTTGACTCCAGAATGTTGCCCGCTCTTGTTGGTAAACACTGAGTGCTATCCAAGAACACGCAGTGGGGCTGGGTGAGATCCTCTTTGTTGACAGAGCCCTGTCCTAACCTCAATGAGCCTTTGAGGGAAGGGCACTTAATGTCCATGCTCAGTTGAGATAGCATCAGTCTATAATAAGTCTGAGGTCCACGTTGATACCATTCGTACAGATTGTTTCTTTGATTGTATACCCAGACAGTTTAAACGACTGGCCTTCCCAGGAATGATGGGTCAAGACCAGTTCTAGTGTCTTTCCCGACCTTATTTGGTACCACCCTAAATAGATCTTTCCAATTCATTCATTCGTTCATTCATTCACTTATCTTCTCTACAAGTACTATATTTACTGAGTGCTAATGTGGGTCAGGCACTGTGTGAGGCCTTAGAAATATAAATATGGGCAAAGAGCGTCATGGTCTTTGCCCTAATGTTGCTTAAAGCCTAGAGGAGGATTGAGATATTAGCAAAGTAATGATATAAATACAAGGTCGTAACTGTGATAAGGCAGTGATGGAGTGGTACAGGAGAGGTTATATAAAAGAAGAACCATCTGGTCAGGAAATTCTGGGAAGGCTTTCCTGAGGGAGTGACTCTGCTGAGCTCGTCCTTCAGGGGTAGAAAAGCCTGGCTTCCGGCCAAGTTGATCTACTTCCTACCGGAAAAGGGGGAAGTCATTCTAAAAAAAAGAGAGAAATAAAGGAGTCCTGTTATACTATAGTTCTAGTTCAATGGGGCTTACTCAGCCATATTCATATAACTGAGGGCTACTCAAGTGACTCTGAAGGACAAAAAGAATAAATAGAAAGCAAACATGTATCCTGTATATTTATTAAAATGTTGCTTAATATTTATATAATATCACTGAAGGGCATAGTCCCTTCCTGACATCTGACTCTGTGGGACTAAGAAGTCAACCATTTTCTACCTAGTTTGGGCACTTTTATTTCCCTCTGAATGTTTTGTTCAGTAGCCAGCCTATTAAAGCTTGTTTCTAATTTTTCAAGGTCCTTCAGGATTTTGATCAGCAAGTATTTCTTTTCTCCTCATAGAGACATGCTGTAAGTTGTCTACAACTAGAACTGATTCAGTTATTTAATTATAATTCTGAAGGAGCTTTGAGAGGTAAATATAGTTGTCACATGACAAATTATGCTTTCTGGAATTCCCAGGTTGGAATTTCCAGTCACAAGCAAGGGTGCTATTTGGCATTTCTGGACAGAGAGTCTGACTAACAAGCTCCCTTCTCATGAACTAGGAGTGCCTGTTGCCTGGCATTCATTATTAGCAGTTGGGGGACTGTGCCCCACCAGTGATGTGTTGCAAACTTCTCTTTAGAATTCCCCCAGCTAAGAGAGGACTAATGAGTCACAGTGTTGGGAACTACATATTTCAGGCAACTTGATTTTCAGGAAAATTTGTCTGGCTCAAAAATCACAAAAATTAATAAATTCTATCTATTTAGAAAGAGGTAGAGGGATGTGCAGGTGTGGAGAGATTTAAATGGGTACAAACGTACATACAGCAACTCCCTATTCACCAAAGAGACCCATAAAAATGAAGGCTTCCAGGGCAAATGGATGAAAAGGATTACAATTAGTTTGAAATGTTAACATTTTTTATAAGTCATTAGATGCTGTATAAGAGTCACAATGCAGTGGACTCACAAATTAAATAGGATTGACTGGGAGTAAAAGAACAAATTAAGCAATATAAGGGAGTGTTCAACTGTTGCTAAGAAACTAACCAACTCTAACACATAGGGGTAATTAAAGATAATCCCCAAATAATGGAGCTTATTAATGTTGCAAACAGGAAGAGACAGTCCAACTGTATTTATTTAAAATACATATATTTTATACTTAAATTGTGTATTAATTTTTTATATCCATTATTCATTTTGAGCATCATCATTATGATCCCTTTTTTACATGTTGATATGAGCTTATTTCTCATTTCTGACTGTAAACAAAACATGTTTACCATGAGTAATTCAAAGAGATAGAAGGAGAGACATAAAAGAAATTCACAGAGAAATCCCAACTGAGATCATAATTGCTAAGAATTTTGTCAACATCCTTGCAGCCACTTTTATGTAAATATCAGTAGGTAGCAGTGTAATGATTTTGCATTTGCTGCAAGGTTAGGACATCATAGTATATGCATAGTCAATCTCTTCCTCCTACTCCCTGGGAAGAAAATTTTGTTCACTTGGTATTTTCTTCTTTCCCCACCTTATCATTCAGATTATGGTAATCACTGAAAAGAGAACCAAAGGAAGAGGAAAGAGGGACAAAAAAATGAGTGATTGATCAATTTGGGGGCATACTTTGTGGTTGAGACTAGGAAAAGGCTGTTGAGGACAGAGAGTCTTCAGCACATTTCTAATGCTGAAATGTGTTAGAGATAAGAAGATGAAAAAGGTGGGGTACAGAGGTTATTTTAGGATGTGGTGCTGTGGGTTAGGAATTATATGTTCCTTAATGTTTTCTGAAAGTTGAGAGCAAAGACTAAAATTACTTTATAACGCCTTTTGGTAGCTGAGCTGTTTCTGTGAAGGCAACACTGCTGAGGTGGATCACAGCAGGATCTGGGATTTACATGATTTACACATAAATGGGATTATATTAACTACACAGCTTTGTAATTCCTTTTCGTTAAAAAATATGTCATGGAGTTTCTACTCAAGTCAACAAGTACAAATCTCCATGATTCTTTTTAGTAGGTGTATAGGTTCTCTTGTATGAATATACCTACTATATCTTTTTTCACTAGTCCCTTGTTGGTGGATGTTGAGGTTGTTTCTAATTGCAATGAACATCTTTGTGTATCTTTGCATACTGATGTGGCTATCTCATTGGGATAGATTATTAAGTATAAAATTTTCTGTATAAAATGATATATACATTTTGAGTTTTACTACATAGGATCAACAGAAAGTCATGCTAATTTATATTCCCACCACCGAGTGTAAAATTCCCATAGCCACACATAATCTCATTCTTACAATTTATTAGTTGGGGAAGATAACTTCAATATTGAAGCCATGTATATGAAGAAGCTGAAACCCAGGGAGGTTAAGGGACTCTCATTTAAGGTGTTAGAACTGAGATAGTTCCAGACTTTTGGCCTCTCTAGAGGTGTCCTGTGCCTGGGAGAGCCAAATGACAACAATGTCTCTTAGGCCACATGGAAACTAATGCTGCCCAGAGGGTAAAGGAAGATACTTAAAACTGGCAAGTGAAACTAATTTCAGTTCAACTCATCTGTTTAACAGGGGCACACACACCATGGTATTGAGATGACATGTGTAAAAGTACTTTAAGTCACTAGAGATTGAGGCACCATTGGAGAAAATAACTACCCCCTTTATCTGAAGAGTTAGGACTGTGTGCATTTCACTAATAGAAAGAAATTATAAGCCTTTGCATTTCACCTTGTATTTCAATGACATTTTTATCTTTGGCAACCTGATAGCAAAATTCCCAGTAAATGAAGCATTTATTATAAAAGTGCTGACAGGGTCAGTGCCAATCTGGACCACTTTTCCTTGCGATACCCTGATGATTAAAAGACAAAATGTCCAATTCTGTACCATCTTGTAGCAAATGTGCTGTAGACAGTATCTTCCTCTGTAAATCCATGTCCCCAGCTTGTGTCTGACCTTGGCCCAGGAGCTCTGCTGACTCCGTGCTTATTTATGCTCATTTTCTCTCTAGAAAAGCTGGTTCAGACAGCCTTCTCTGAGTTTATTTTACCAGCTCAGGTCCTGCTGGACTCTTAAGGATTTCAGACACCAGAACAGCTGTGTTTAACCTCGTCTGTTAGTCCCTGCCCAAGAAACCCATCTGAATTGGCAGTGCTTCTCATAACACAAGTGACACCAAATTACAAATGGAAAAAGTGTCTGGGTTAAAATAAACTGTCACCAGACAAAAGCTTTCCTCCCATTTTCTTTTTTTCTGAACTGGCCTTGATCTTATTCTTAGATGAGATTTGTTTTTCTAATCTTTTTAAAAGCTCTTATCTCAGAATTTCTGATCAACAGTAGGAAGGGGGAACAGTTATCTGCTTGTAGTAATAAAGATCCAAATCTAATTTTGCAGTTCTGCCTTCTAGTTTGAAATGGAGTAGCACAAAAAAAGTAAATTGTGGACCTTGCAATTGGAGCATGTCTTGTGTTGCCTGGTTACTGGGGCTCTCTGGAGATTAGATTGTCAGGATATTCAGATGCATAGAAAAGCAAACAAAACTCTTACCTCTCTGGTACTACCTCTGCAGGGACAGGACAGCCTCTAAGGTTGGAAACCTATGTAAGGGGGAAAAATTGTTTCTGTTAGCAGAGCATGATGAATAGTAATTATTTTCAACTATGTCTTCCCTAAAAGGTGGTCTCTTATCTGAGAGACATGGTCAGTGGGAAGTGCCTACATTCAATATGATGAATTTCATATTACTTAATTCTAGGAACCTTCAGATGATTATACACAGGCCTACTTTTCTTCAAAGTAGAAGAGAGCAATCTGCAAAATAAGAGAAGAAGGTCTTGTAACTCACTGGTCTTGAAAGAAGTAAAATAGAAGCAGGCTTTTAACTATCCCTAAGGAGGGCACTGTAGGATTTGTGTTGGAAAGGGATCGGAAGACCCAGGAATGACTAGCAGGTCAGAAATGTAGCCAGGCGCCAGTTCTCTTCCATCAGCTAATTTAAAACTAAGCTTCTGCCAAATGATGTTCTTAGCTCAACATCATCATTCCTCTGTGTCCTGCGTCACAGGAGAGACATTCAGAATGTCTCTTTTCTGAATCCTTTTCCAGTAGAGTTCTGGGTTAAACCTGCCAGTGATAGGAACTTAGGTGAGATTTGGAAGGCAAAAGAGGAGAAAGTAGTTTTCTTATGACAGCCATCAGTAGGGAGCTGTGATCATCACTGATGGCTTCCCTCAGCTCTGGGGTTCCTTTAGACAGGCAGCTGAGGACATCAGCAGTGGCTTCCCTGTGATCACTGCAGGTGTTCTAAAGCGGCCTCTTCCCTTGCTCCCCCAGCTCTTCCAATGGCATGTGAAATTTGAAATTTCTATATTAACTATCTCTTCACTCAGAATTTATACAGTCACTTTTTCCTCCCCAAATAAACCTGAATGACACAAGGCTTAGGCACAAAGGCCCAATACTTTGGTCAGTTATATTGATAAATTTGAATTTTGATTAGCACCAAATTATGACCAATATATGGCTTACAGATATAAAAAGATACATATGGTATAATTTCATTGTAATAATGTTCAAAAGCAGACTGATTTGTGATATTGGAAGTAAGGATAGTGTTGGGGAGAACTGAGGGGTTGGTAGTTGGGTGGGCCATGAGGAGGTCTTGGGATGCTGGTAAGGTTTGATTTCTTCATCAGGGTGGTGTTTAGTTGATTGAGTTCTTCTTTGTGATAATTCTTGAGCAAGACAATGATAATTTATGCATATTCTTTGGAGATATTAAACTTAAAAAAATTTATCTAAAAATTTAAGGTTTGTAGGAAATTTTAGTTTTTAATGTCATTCCTAAAATGACAATTTAATCATTGAGTGCATTCTTACTCTTTGATACAACTGAGGCAGCAAAAAACCCAATGGCTTGCTCAAAGTCTGCCTTCAAGTCCAGTTTTCTATCCATTTATAATCTGGTTTAATGAGAGAATTTTTAAAAATCAGGTTTTCCTAATTGTCTTTTTGCCCCATTTTTTTTCTAATTATAGTAAAATAGAAATAAACTTTACATAAAAAAACAGATGAGGAATCATTCCAAGCTGATTTGTCATCTCAGACATTACTTAAAAAATATAAGTCCAGTGAAAAGGTCTATGGGTAATATTGGTAGAGAATGTGCCAATCTTGCCAAGGTGTTTAGAATTTAGGAGTAGGAGGCAGAGAAGCTGCTTCAACAATGGATCATTGTGAATTGGATGTGGCTCTAAATCAAGCAAAAAACACATACTGTAAAATGTCACCAAGAAAGGTAAATTGGATACTGCTTAAAAACCTGTACTAATTTTGTCCATTTATCCATTTCTCATAGTTTTTTTTCTACCTTTGTGCCATCTAAATAGTCATCTCTTAAGGCTTAAGATTCCTAAGGCTTAATGTACCCAGTGTTAATTTCCCTGCCATTCTTTTTTCTTAAATTTTTTATTGTTATATTAATCACCATACATTACATCATTAGTTTTTGATGTAGTGTTCCATGATTCATTGTTTGTGTCCCTGCCATTCGTGCCCTGAGAATATGTGCTGACCTATAAATGCCCATCAAGTGAACCCTGTATTGCAAGGAGTTTCACCAAAGGAAGGCTACTTCCCTGAAAGCCAGGAATTTCATAGTTAACAAAGGATGAGAAAGTTCTTTCTACAGAGTCTTCTTCCATGCTGCCCCCTCACAAGGGCCTAAATTGTAATATATCCTAGGACATTCTAGTTTCATTACAACATACATATGGCTTTGAAATCTTTTAACTCATTATTTTCAGAAACCAACAATATAGTGTATGCTTTTGAGATTCTCAGAGTTTTCTAAGCTCGCACCCAGCACAATTCAGAAAAAACTACTTCTCATAATCTATTTGTTCCACATGTATTTGTTGAACTTCCATGATATACCTGGCATTGAGCTAGGTGCTGAAGTCACATGATAAATAAGATGCAGTCTCTGACCCCAAGAAATTCATGACTGGTTGCAAAACAGTCATACAAAATAATAGTTTAGGTACAGGAATGAATTTTGGTACTCATTAAAGCATATCACTTCTATGAGTTTTAAATTCTGTTTTCTTGATAGCCCTTTTCTGGTGAACTTCCAATATAAGGCTCACTGTTATTTTGGGTAAAAGGTTGAAAATTCATCCTACTTCACTTCATTTAAAAGTGCTAAATGTGGGTATAGTTTGGGGGCATTTCAAGTTCAGATGATGAGAAGAATATACCTATAGGAAATAGGCTGTGATTTCTTGCTTAAAATTGATACTGATTAGAAATCTTGGGAGGAGGGAATTTTGTAGCAAAAAAACTTCTGTAATAGTTACTTGTACACTGTTTGAGAAGGTTCTAAGACATACTGATGTTTTTTTTTAAAAAAAGGTCAAATATAGTGTTGAGTATTTTTAATTGTCGCCTATCTTTTTTTAAGATTTTATTTATTTTTTTATTATGTTCTGTTAATCACCATACATTACATCATTAGTTTTTGTTTTGGTTTTTTTGTTTTTTTTAAAGATTTTATTTATTTGACAGAGAGAGAGCACAAGTAGGCAGAGAGGCAGGCAGAGGGAGAGGGAGAAGCAGGCTCTCCACTGAGCAGGGAGCCCAACGTGGGGCTTGATGCCAGGACCCCAGGATCATGACCTGAGCCGAAGGCAGACGCTTAACCAACTGAGCTACCCAGGCACCCCTACATCATTAGTTTTTGACATAGTGTTCCATGATTCATTGTTTGCATATAACACCCAGTGCTCCATTCAATATGTGCCCTCTTTAATACCCATCACCAGGCTAACCCATCCCCCTACCCCCCTCCCCTCCAGAACCCTCAGTTTGTTTCTCAGAGTCCACAGTCTCTCATGGTTCGTCTCCCCCCTCCGATCTCCCCCCCTTCATTTTTCCCTTCCTGCTATCTTCTTCTTTGTATTCTTTGTTTCAGAGGTACAGTTCTGTGATTCAACAGTCTTACACAATTCACAGTGCTCACCATAGCACATACCCTCCCCAATGTCTATCACCCAGGCACCCCATCCCTCCCCCACCCACCACTCCAGCAACTCTCAGTTTGTTTCCTGAGATTAAGAATTCCTCATATCAGTGAGGTCATATGATGCATGTCTTTCTCTGATTGACTTATTTCACTCAGCATAATACTCTCCATTGCATATATATATATATATATATATATATATATATATCTATATATATTTCTATTGCATCTTCTTTATCCATTCATCTGTCGATGGACATCTTGGCTCTTTCCATAGTTTGGCTATTGTGGACATTGCTGCTATAAACATTGGTGTGCACGTACCCCTTCGGATCCCTACATTTGTATCTTTGGGGTAAATACCCAGTAGTGCAGTTGCTGGGTCGTAGTGTAGCTCTATTTTCAACTTTTTGAGGAACCTCCCTACTGTTTTCCAGAGTGGCTGCACCAGCTTGCATTCCCACCAACAGTGTAGGAGGGTTCCCCTTTCTCTGCATCCCCGCCAACATCTGTCGTTTCCTGACTTGTTAATTTTAGCCATTCTGACTGGTGTGAGGTGGTATCTCATTGAGGTTTTGATTTGGATTTCCCTGATGCTGAGCGATGTTGAGCACTTTTTCATGTGCCTGTTGGCCATTTGGATGTCTTCTTTGGGAAAATGTCTGTTCATGTCTTCTGCCCATTTCCTGATTGGATTATTTGTTCTTTGGGTGTTGAGTCAGATGAGTTCTTTATAGATTTTGGATACTAGCCCTTTATCTGAGATGTCATTTGCAAATATCTTCTCCCATTCTGTCGGTTGTCTTTTGGTTTTGTTGACTGTTTATTTTGCTCTGCAAAAGCTTTTTATTTTGATTAAGTTCCAATAGTTCATTTTTGCCCTGGCTTCCCTTGCCTTTGGCGATGTTTCTAGGAAGAAGTTGCTGTGGCTGAGGTCGAAGAGGTTGCTGCCTGTGTTCCCCTTTAGGTTTCTGATGGACTCCTATCTCACATTTAGGTCTTTCAACCATTTTGAGTCTATTTTTGTATGTGGTGTAAGGAAATGGTCCAGTTTCATTCTTCTGCATGTGGCTGTCCAATTTTCCCAACACCATTTGTTGAAGAGACTTTTTTCCACTGGACATTCTTTCTTGCTTTGTCGAAGATTAGTTGACCATGGAGTTGAGGGTCCATTTCTGGGCTCTCTGTTCTGTTCCATTGATCTATGTGTCTGTTATAAGAACATATGAGCAACTATATGCCAGCAAATTAGATAATCTGGAAGAAACGGATGCATTCCTAGAGATGTATAAACTACCAAAACTGAACCCGGAAGAAACAGAAAACCTGAACAGACCTATAACAACTAAGGAAATTGAAGCAGTCATCAAAAATCTCCCAAAAAACAAAAGCCCAGGGCCAGATGGCTTCCCAGGGGAATTCTACCAAACATTTAAAGAAGAATTAATACCTATTCTTCTGAAACTGTTCCAAAAAATACAAGTGGAAGGAAAACTTTCAAACCTGTTTTATGAGGCCACCATTACCTTGATCCCAAAACCAGACAAAGACCCCATCAAAAAGGAGAATTACAGACCAATATCCTTGATGAACATGGATGCAAAAATTCTCACCAAAATACTAGCCAATAGGATCCAATAGTAGATTAAAAGGATTATTCACCATGACCGAGTGAGATTTATCCCTGGGCTGCAAGTTTGGTTCAACATCTGCAAATCAATCAGTGTGATACAATACATTAATAAAAGAAAGAACAAGAACTATATGATCCTCTCAATAGATGCAGAAAAAGCATTTGACAAAGAACAGCATCCTTTCTTGATCAAAACTCTTCAGAGTATTGGGATAGAGGGTACATATCTCAATATCATAAAAGCCATCTATGAAAAACCCACAGTGAATATCATTCTCAATGGGGAAAAACTGAGAGCTTTCCCCCTAAGGTCAGGGACACGGCAGGGATGTCCACTATCACCACTACTATTCAACATAGTATTAGAAGTCCTAGCCACAGCAATCAGACAACAAAAAGAAATAAAAAGCATCTAGATCGGCAAGGAAGAAGTCAAACTCTCACTCTTTGCAGATGATATATTTTATGTGAAAAACCCAAAAGACTCCACCCCAAAACTGCTAGAACTCATACAGGAATTCAGTAAAGTGGCAGGCTATAAAATCAATGCACAGAAATCAGTGGCATTCCTATACACCAACAACAAGACAGAAGAAAGAGAAATGAAGGAGTCGATCCCATTTACAATTGCACCCAAAACCATAAGATACTTAAAAATAAATCTAACCAAAGAGGCAAAGGATCTGTACTCAGAAAACTATAAAATACTCATGAAAGAAACTGAGCAAGACACAAAGAAATGGAAAAATGTTCCATGCTCATGGATTGGAAGAACAAATATTGTGAAGATGTCAATGCTACCTAGAGCAATCTACACATTTAATGCAATCCCGATCAAAATACCATCCACTTTTTTCAAAGAAATGGAACAAATAATCCTAAAATTTGTATGGAACCAGAAAAGACCCCAAATAGCCAGAGGAATGTTGAAAAAGAAAAGCTAAGTGGGTGGCATCACAATTCCGGACTTCTATTACAAAGCTGTCATCATCAAGACAGTATGGGGTACTGGCACAAAATTGTCACCTATCTATTATTAGACAACATTTCAGGGCAAACAGCTCAGAGCATGGAAACTTAAGGGTAGCTTTTACAGACTGTGAGTTTCTGTATCTTCCCAGAGCAGAGAAATTCTATCTTAAAACAAGAGATACCTACTTGCAGTTATTCCTGATTTGTTCTTGGGGAGATCAATTATCTGCCAAATGTGATCAGAGACTTGAACCAGAAGAGATTGTCAGTCGCTCAAGATATCTTTGACTTTAATTTTATTGCCCATAGGTTTAAATGAATCAGGATTTGGTTAAAAACTTTGCTGCATGATTCTCCTTCAGCCTGAGGGAAAAATCTGGTGATGAATATTCAAAAGACCAGGGATCACAAGTAATGTGACTTGGGCTGGATGATGGGAGTGCAGGCAATGAGATTGAAGTGGAGGGTGCCCATCCTGTGTTCATGGGCAGCCTCTGCTTAGCTGTGACCAATCACTATATATGGAAATGTAGGCCTAGTATGTTCAAGAGAACCTACTCTAAAGGGAAGCTGGAAATCTGCATATTTGGGGGGATTTCCCTAATTTTTAATGGTTGTCAGTTAACACAAAAACTAGAAAAAGAGAAAAAGAAAAGATGTGTGCCTCCAGCTACACTATGGAAAACTATGAAAGCCCTTTGCTCTCATGGTAACAAAAAGAAAAATCCATACAAAACAAAAAGCAGTGTAGACACAGGGAAGCTTTGATGAGCAGAATTGGCTCAACAATTCTCCCTCCAAACCCAAATTTGACTGAGAAGGCAACAGTAAAGAAAAGGATGGTAAGCAGAAAGGAAATAACATATTACCTTATGTTCCCATGGTAATTGGATTCCAGGACCCTGAGTGAGTTGAATCTAAATGTGATGCCCCCAAATAAATAAATAATAAAATAAAGGTGAACCCAAAATACCTTCAACTGCCGCCAACCTTTCTTATAGCTCAAATATTGAAAAGATCAAAAGGCAGGGGCAAGGAAGTTTGGATTGTGGTCAACATGAGTTTTCATCGGAGAAATGCAAATTGAAACCACGGTGAATGAGATACCATTTCATACCCGTTAAAATGGCTAAAATTAAAAGTATGGCATCAAATGTTGGCAAGGATGTGAAACAGCTGGAAGTCTTACACACTGCTGGTGGGAGTGTAAAATGGAATAAGTACTTTGGAACACTCAGTGGCAGTTTCTCATAGTGTCATGTATACCTATCTATGAAAAAGCAATTCTGTTCCTATGTATATACTTAAATAAAAAATTATGTCCTCCAGAAGACTTGTAACAATGCTGTTCTTTGTAGCAACTTTATGCATAGTAGCCTAAAATACTCCTGAAAATAAGAGGTGTTATTTCCATCAAATTCCACCAACAAAAGAATATATAAATAAATTGTGATAGCCACACAGTGGAATAGTATTTAAAAATAAAAAGGAGCAAACTACTGACATATGCACCAACAATATGAATGAATCTCAAAAACATTATATTGAGTGAAAGAAGCCAGACACAAAATAGTGCATATTTGTAAATTTCATTTATATGAAGTTCAAGAATACCAAAAACTAATGTATGATGATAAAAATAGTAATAATGGTTGCTTTTGCAAGGAAAGGTCAGGTTTTGACTAGAAAGGGATGTAAGAAAACTTTCTGGGGTAATGGAATTGTCAGTATTCAGTGTGCTTAAGTATATGCATTTCCCTTTGTAAAATTATATCACAATAAAAAATAAAAATCTAAGATAATAGCAATCATAATAACATGTGGACCAAATAGAACAGTTTTATGACCTGTTTCCACCTGAGTTCCGTCTGGTCACTGAAAGAGCCCTGCCGGCAGGCACCAACCCGAGGATTTATGGATGGAAGAATGGCCAGTAACCACTCCTCTAGGCTCAAGAGAATCTCCTTATTGTGTGGGCTACTAAGAGATGCTCAGAATTTTTCAGCAAGAAGATGCATAGGCGTGATCACAGCTTCTGGGTCCCTTTCTCTCCCTAGCTTGTGCTCATCACTTCCCCACGGTTGTGGCCTGGACTTGAGAATGAGGCTCTCTTGGCTCTCATTTCCCCTGGCTTGGTTTCTGGGTTATGATGCTCTCTTGAGCAGCCTGTTCCTGTGTTTAGCTCTTCTAGGATGCTGTCTAACATCCACCATGTTTATCCTGAAACAGTTTGCTTGAGTCACAGCCAAGCTCCTCTCTAAATCAGGAAGTCTTCACCTGAGTCTGACCTCTAATGGATCTCTGGATAGAATTCCAGAACTTGAAAGCGAAAATTGGGTCTTTATTTTACTAATCAGTGATGAAAATTTGCATTTCCTTTCATTATGAATGTAAGCAGCAAACTATAATAATATTAACAGTACCTGTGACCATCATGACTAGGAATCACAGGTAATTTATGTTATGTTATAGCTATGCAGGTATCTCAAAATATTGTTAATGACCATCACTATTTCAAAATTACGGTAATTATACTTGCCACAAAATCTTCTATTTAGTGAATTAATAAAGATACATATATATATATCACTTTAAAATACTTAGGGACATCTGGGTGACTCAGTTGGTTAAGTGTCTGCCTTCAGGTCAGGTCATGATCCCAGAGTCCTGGAATCAAGCCCCACATGGGGCTTCCTACTCAGTGGGGAGTCTGCTTCTCCCACTCCCTTTTTCTGCCGCTCCCCTTGCTTGTGCTGTCTCTCTCTCCGTCAAATAAATACAAATCTTTAAAAAATGAAATAAAATAAAATACTTAGATAACAATTTCAATATAATTGCTTTCCATTGTAACACTATGCATTTTATTTACGCATTTTCAAACATTTCAAGAAGAGGTCTGTATTAGTTTTCTATTGCTGCTGTGAGAAGTTACCACAAACTTAGTGATTTAAAACAACACAAATTACTATTATATTGTTCTGTAGGTCCCACTGGGCGGAATCTGACATGGGTCTCACTGGGCAGAAATCAAAGTGTCAGTTGGGCTGTGCCCCTTCTTCAGTGCTGGGGAGAATCCGTTCTTTGCCTTTCCCAGCTCCTAGAGGCTGCCTGCAGTCTGTGGCTCAGGACTTCCTTTTTCTATCTTCAAAGACATGTTTGAGTCCTTCTCAAATCATGTCACTCCAACCTTCCCTTCCACTTCCCTTTTCCACTTAGACTTTTGTGATTACATCAGACCCATTTGAATGATCCAGAATAATCTCTCTATTTTAAGGTCAGCTGATTAGCAACTTTAATTGTCCTTTGTCATGTAACAACATATTCTTATGTTCTAAGAATTAGATAAGGACATCTTTGAGGGGCAGTATTCTGCCTGTCATAAGGTTCATAGATTTCATCAGACAGCCCAAGGTGTCCATGGTATAAAAAGTCTAACACCATACCTAAAACCTTGTCTGACTCATTTTGCCTGATACAGGCTGTCCTCCTGAATTGTGCCAGCCTCACTTTGGGTACCTCTGTAGCCAGTTGGTCAGAAACCCTGTGAGAGGCACATCCAGACCAAATCTGGGGAAGCCTAGAGTCTGAGAGAGGAAATTACATGGACTTCAATACAAAGGGTCCTAGCCAAAGTGTTTGGGAGCCCTTTTACTGTGGGTAACACTAGGAAAATGGCCCAGCTCCCTGCCTGAATTTTGTTATGGCCAAGGCAAGACCCTATTCTGGACTTGTGGATATTACAGGGACAGGGAACATGGATATGCCTCCTCCATTGGCATACGACAAACTTGAGACCCCTGTGAGCTGTCAGAGATCCCAGATCATGGAGCAAAGAAGGGACTGGAGGTCTGAAGTAGGATAGACTAGATTTCTGAACTTTCTGTTGTTATTGGACCATAAAGTCTTAACCTTTGCACTCTGAGGATTTATATGCTAAATTGAGTAGAAGGATATCCTGGTTTTATAGAAAACCTTTCAAGTTGAAAATAGTTATTAAAATGAGGAGAGCACATGGTCCTTCAAACTAGAGCCTTAAATGATAGCTCAGTAATACCCTTAAGTTTCATTGCCACCTAAGCTTCATGAGAATATAATGGCCTTAAAGATATGTTATCCTGTATTTCTTTGCCTGATGACTTTAATTGTTATTTTCCTCAATAAAATTGTATGCAATGCAGAACTGTCAATCATCGTTGGTCTAAAAGTGAAAAATACCTGGATTTAGCCTTGGTTTTACCTCTAGTCAGCAATATGATGCTAGCGAATTATTTAATGTCACCTGAAGAGCTTATTAAAAATTTAGGTGCCTGGGGCATTAAGCACACACTTTTTGAATCAGAAATGTCATTGAAGAGCACTGTATATTGAACATCTGTATATTGAAAAAACACCTGATGATTCTCACCATCAAAAGACCACTGTAACTACATTCTGGTAGTGGATGTGTTCACCTTCCTAAAAAAATCACCAGGAGTCTTTGTGCTTAAAATAATAAGGCATCAAGGGGTCAATTTTGATTTTGCTTCTATTGGTGAAAAATTAGGTACTACAAATGGCATTTTCTTACAATGATCTCTTTAATAAATGGCAATTTTTTTTCTTCGGGCAATCAATACTAGGTATTAGTTTGCTTTTTATCTTGCATGGATCAGGAATAAAATTAAGTTTGAAGTCTTCCTCCATGAAAACAGGTTTACCAAATATCAATCCTTTTAGCAAACCATTGAGATTTAAATTGCACCTTAATATTATTCTTCCATCTTCTAGATTAGCTAGAAGATTTTTGTGAGAATAAAAATCTGAAACCTGAAGGAAGGGATGAGGTGGAAGGGAGAAAATTTCACAGGTTTAGCAGATAAGAATTGGCATGCTAACCCACATTCGTAGTGTTTCTTCTTCTTCACTAAGGTTAAACTAGAAAATATTATTTCTCCAAACATTTCTCCTGATCACTTTTGTATGATTATCATTTACAAACGTCTTGTGCTGAAAGTCTGAACCCAGAGAATTGACTTCATTTCTGGGCTGTGGATTGAAAGAGGAAAAGTATGCCAAATGCCATAGGTACTTTCATCTAAGGACACTGATTGCATCCTTTTATTTTTCAGCTGAAGAAGGAAAAACAAGAGAAATATGTGAAATGAATTTTTTCTAAGTCTACCTCATGAGCACACATGTGCATAGTTGTGCATGCATGTTCATGTGTACATACCCACGAACATGAACAAAGTTCAGGTTAGCAACCTCCAGGTTACAATGTGAGGCCTATTTACTCTGACAAGTGAGTGCATAACGATTCAGGGCAATGGCTGGCAAATTGCCCTATGTTCTTTTCTCTGATACTAGCCTGGCTGGTGTGCAGCGGCCCTTGGGAAGTACTGTTACAGGTACTGAAATCAAGCCCTGTGAAGCCTGTCAGGCTGATGGATGGAAATGAATCTCAAAAGTCCATCAACCCTGCCTGTCAAACACCTGCCAAGCGTCTTCAAATGGAAGGCATGCCAGGCTGACTCAACAAAAAACTTAGCATTGCCTGGCAGGAAAGGCTGCTGGAGGAAGTGAAGGAAGACAGAAGGGGGGAAATAGCACTGATTTTACATGGGAAGAAGAATCTGTTTGACTTGTTAGGTCTGATTTCTGTGAACAATCAAGGCAGTTTTTCTTGGTCTCATCTTAGTTACTTCTGTGCCATGGGGGGAAAAAGGCAGTAAGTGGCAAAATTAATTTTCATTATAAATTGATTATAATTTTTTCTTTCTAGAGATTCTTCTGACTCACAAAGCATGTTATATAGCCATCTGTTTTCCCCTAAAGATGAATTCTGTTAGATTTATTCATTTCTGTCTCCTCAGAAGTACCAACATTGCCAGTAGTGGGTATCTGTGTGTGTGAGGGAGAATGGAGAGGGAGGGGTGGGTATTTGGTGGTTTTTCTTTTTCCTACAGGTTAAGTTTTGTGTCCCTTGAGGGAACCCTTGAAATTTCTTTTGCTTTCTGGTCTCCAAACTCCAGTATCCATTCTCATGTAGGACCGGATGCTGTGTAGAAATCAGAGCTACCCTGGGGGCTTAGATGGGAAAGAAGCTTTCACAAGGTGGTACTGAAGAATTGATTTAAATGAAAATTTCAAAGGAGGAAGAAGGTCTGGGTTCTCTTCTGGGTTGGCATTGTTTTTAGAAGGTACTTCGCTTATCCAGTCAGTTTTTATTTTTTATTTTTCTTAAAAAATGGAGAGAGCAGTGCATTCTCCCTCTTTTTGAAAAAAAAAAGAGGCAATAACAAATGATCATAACCATCTTCTGCTTTTCTACTTTCTGGTTTCTCTTTTTTTACTTATTTCATACTCTTAACAAAAGTCAAGTATTCTCACCTCCTTTATCCATTTATCGAAAAGTTTCGGCTAATGTCTGAGTAGGGAAATTTTTTGCATACCTGTAGTTGGGGGCAGTGGGCATGACTGGTGGATTTGGCTTACAGTTGTCTGCTCCAAGACTATCATCTGGAGTGGGTTGTGTCTGAAGAGGAGGGAACCTATTTGCGAAGTGATATAATAAATGGCTTATAAGTCTTTCCTTTCATCTTTTAGTTTTAGCCCCCAAGGACACTGCGCCCTCCCATTTTCTATACATGCCTGAACCAATGAACTCCCAGATCAGAGTGGGCAACAGAGGAGTTGCATGGTATCTATGCATGTACCAAGCTTTGGAGTACCTCCCAGCCCACACTCCTAGAGACAACTAACTCTACTCCCCACTCCCAATAAAACCTAGCATTGTGTCCTGTGCAGAGTAAGGACTAAACAGTGTTGAGTCAATGAGAAAATGGATGAAAGAGTGCATTAACTTGTTTATAGTGCCTCTGCTCTACTGCTTTTGGTTTGGGTGAAGATGAGCCAGGAGAACATGCTCCGGCAGCAGATGGAAACCAGCAGGCATTTTTTTTTTTTTTTAATATTGTAGAGAACAAACCGGGGGATCTGAGGCAAAGCCCTCATGTGAAGCCCCTGAGTTCCTTGGGAACTGATAATGATGAGGTTTAGAGGTAAGATCAGTGGTCCAGATCCCTGAGAAAGGAGGGTTCTTGGGATCCCAGGGCTCCTCAGCTCACTAGCTTGGAAATCCTTAACAGCAGAATTAGTAGTCAAGTGGGCAGTAGGTCAGAGGAGAAGAAATTCTCAGTTCCACTCAGGATTTGGAGGTGTGGTTTATTTATTCTTTAAATAGTGAAATGATAAAGAATGGTTGTTACTGTATGTTTGACTAGAGAATTCTTTTTTTTTTTAAGATTTTATTTATTTATTTGAGAGAGAGACAGCGAGAGAGGGAACACAAATAGGGGGAGTGGGAGAGGGAGAAGCAGGCTTCCCGCCGAGCAGGGAGCCCGATGTGGGGCTCGATCCCAGGACCCTGGGATCATGACCTGAGCTGAAAGCAGCCGCTTAAGGACTGAGCCACCCAGGCGCCCTTGACTAGAGAATTCTGTGGACTCTCCCTGAGACATGGATTTGCACTCTGGCTGTGGAGATAGCAGTGCCAGGCCCAAATGGAGGTTTCATTCCCAGAAACGTGAATTCAAGTCTTGTAATAGCATGCAGTGTTCTAACATGTAACCTTTGGACATTGCTGCTTGGATATTTCCTGACCTGTTCTATCTCATTAAAGGTAGGGGCCTTCAGGATTATCTGTCTAGTAGCTCCTTGCCTACTCACAAACTCCCATGGGCACAAAGTCGCTTCTGTAATTTCTGTAGGAAATATTTGAGCAGTATGACAGTCAGCAACTCACCATTCTTTGGAGGTTAGCGATGTGGAAATACTATCTATTGTTTTTACTATTTGAGTTGGAGAGGCATCTGAGACTCTATAATAGGCTACACAAAATGTAACACAACAGAGGAACAATTCGTCTTTCAAGGATATATTTGCTTATCAACTATCTGGAGGGGCTGTGGGTAAAAATCTCTGTTTTGGACTTCCATCTTCTCCAGCTAAACACATTTTTGCATGCTTAGAGCAGCTCACCCCCTTGTGCACATTTAAGTTTTAAATTTAAATTTCAACACTTAAAACTTGTCCTACAGCTCCTGTACTGCTTGAGATATTTTCAGAAAACCCCTTTATTTATCTTTTCACTTTGGTTGGCTTTGCCAGAGCTTGTTTGGAGCCATAATAAACCATATATGTGATCTCTGTTTCTTATTTACACACTATCATGTCTCTCCATTTAGGCTAACCTTTGTTTCTGTCCTGGGTGGGCAAAGAAGTTTCTTTGATTTTGCCCTGATCTGAGAAGCATGTTCTGTACATGGCAGATGATGTTAATGGCATCGATCTATAAGGTGAGGGGCAGATTTAAGTTGGCAGAGAAAAAAATGAGATGTGAAGTCCTGAAAGGTGTGTGAAAAAAGGGCAGAGTTACCTGAATGGACTACATTCCCTTTCAAGTTCCTTGTTCAAATGTAATAGAGAACAGTGGTGATTCAGTGCATTAGCATTCTCCCATTTGATGGATATTTAGCCATTTCCTGCTCTGGGCTCTCTGTCCAGCTCCTGGAGGACACATGCCCTGCAGACTTCAAGTTTCAGTTAGAGGGGAATTACGTCTCAAAAAAATATATATGGTTTCCAGAAATATAACTAAATAAAATCCAGTCCTGCAGGCAGGAAGAAAGGCCAGTCTCCTGATGCTTTAGTTGAAATAGCTCCTCCAGCACACGGGACATATTTTGTTCAGTTCTTTCATGGAAGACAGATTGGAGAAACGAGAAGCAGTTGAGTTTGAGAAATTAATTACCTTATTTGTTTATTTTTTTATTGTTATGTTAATCACCATATATTACATCATTAGTTTTTGATGTAGTGTTCCATGATTCATTGTTTGTTCATAACTACCATATTTGTTAAATGCTGTAATGCTTTCACTGTAGGATAAGATGGACATCATCTGGGGATGAGGAGCTGAGAGACAGCATGGATAGGGGAGGAAACAAAAGCAAAATATTCTTGAGTCAGTCATTTAATCAGAAAGCAAAATATTCTTGAGTCAGGCATTTAATCAGTCCTCCTGGACAAAGGACAACCTTGTGTTACGAGCATTCAGGGTTATAAGTGAAAGATGTGTTCATTCCACATTCTCATGTACACCAGGGGCATAATCTGACCCAGATGTAACCCAACCTGTGAATAAAAAAGGTGCCTTATAACAGGATTTAATTGTACTTGTCTGGAATTTTGCCCCTCATTCCTGTTGTGGGATTTAATTAATCCTTACCCAGAGGTCAGTCACTTCAAGACAAATGCCATAGAAGGGCAAAGAATTATCTTAATGTGAGTTACAGTTAGATGCAGGCTGTTTTCATTTTATTACTATTATCAATTGTTTAAAGAACTGTGCTGAATGATTTCATTGTACGTGTGCCTTGAGGCTTTCTAAAACAATTTGGAAAATACATTATCAAATAAACCACAAGATTATTAAAATGACTTTAAACAGTACGACCCCAATTTTCAGCAGAGGTTGTAATACCCATATTTACTCATATTTCATCCACTGTTATAATTATTCACACTCCATATTTTGAGGACAGAATTTATAGAAATTTGTCCCCACCTAATTATCTCACCCTCTGCTTTTTTCCTGTTTTCTTTTTCTGTGAAACAATTTTCTGGCTTCTAGCAGGAGCCCACAGGGGAACTTAAGAACTAGAGGCTGAGTGATCTAGATGAAAATACCAAAATCACTCCTTCACGTGCTTTCCTTTCAATATATCTAATGTTTTTCCCACCAAGGAATACCTTTTGAAGAAAATAGAGTGGGTTTGTTCTCACCGCGTTCAGCAAAGGATTAAATTCAAGGTTTCTACCTACTGTTCTTTTATTGCCTGTTTGTTACCTGTTTCTGTCCCCAATTTCCCTGAAGCATTAGAATTTGGGCTGGAACCTCTGGTAACTGCCACTGAACAAGGTTAGAAAGGAGTGAAGCAAGAAACTTGTGGACATCTGCATTTGGTTCCAACCCACTGTGATCCTAGAGGGTACAGGAGCAGATCTGAGGTGACTAGCCTGAAGAGGTTGCCTGGTAACCTGTTTTGGACCTAACATAATACAGTATTAAATATGAAAGTTGAAGAAAAAGACATTTTAAGTCACTTTTAATCACTTCATTAATGTATTTTCTTCTCCCTCTTTTCTAATTTGTCTTGCTTTTTCGCCTCTCTCCCATATTAATCATCATTAGGTGTATTTCAAATCAAGATCTCTATCACAATCCCTTCCTCATATCTAGACAAAGTGTTGGAGATGGGGTGATGGTTTGTCATGAAAACCTAAAATAACTTGCCTGGCTACGTCGCTAGAATAGAAAAGAGTACTGGGTTTATAGTCAGACCACTGGTGTTCAAGTGCTCGCTTTGCTACTACAAATAACTTAACCACACAGTTTATTCAATTGCAAAATGGGTATAACATGATACTTAAAATCTCTATTTCACAAAGACTTGGTGAGGCTGAAGTGAGATAAATATTGTATAAAATTTAACATGGAAATACATACTATATAACATTGTGTTTCAACTATATTTAAAAAAATTAACAAAAAAATACATACTATAGAAATGTAAAGTACAGTTCATGGTAAAGAGTGGTGTCATAACCTGATCTTGTGTTTTTTGCTTGTTGTTTGTTTTTTTGTTTGTTTTTTCCATTTACCAAAAAATAATAATAGCCAATATTTGTTTGAAGCACTGTGCTAAGTGGTTTGCACGTATTTATTTATATAATTTTTGGGTATTATTACATCTTCATATACAGATGAGGAAACAAAGACACAGAGAGGTAAAGCAAGTTGCCGAGGGTCACAGAGCTGGTCACGGGGGCCTGCAGTGGGTCGGTTGCATTTGTCCCCTAAAAACATCTCCAAGTCCTATCCCCTGGTACTTATACAAGTGGCCTAATTTGGAAAAGAGTCTTTGCAGATAGTGACCCTATTTTACAAAGGGCCTTTCTATTAAGTTGAGGATTTTGAAACAAGGTAATTCTGGATTAGGGTGGGCCCTAAGTCCAATGTGTGTGTCTTCGTAAGAGATAGAATGGACACACAGAGGGAAGAGTACTATATGAACTTGGAGGCAGAGATTAGAGTGATGCAGCCACAAGCTTAGAAATGTCCAAGGCCACCAGAAGCTGGAAGAGGCAAGGAAGGATTCTTCCCTAGTGCCTTCAGAAGGAGCACGGCTCTACTGACACCTTGATTTAGGACTTGTAGGGTCCCAAATTATGAAAAGGTACATTTTTGTCATTTTAAGCCCCCCAGTTTATAGTAATTTGTTATGTCAGCTGCAGGAAACTATTAACGGTGCCCCAAGATTCAAAAAGTGGGAGCCTGATTCCAGAACATGAACACTTGATTATTTTCTTTTCTTTTGCTTTTTTTTTTTTTTTTTGAAATGTAAGTAAATTAAGGAAGGAAGGAAATTATCCAAGAGAATGTGATATGGGTGTTTTGGGAAAATGAAATGGTTAATTGTGGGAGTGTGCTCTTGTACAAGCTGAGATGTTAAAATCATTGCTATATAGGCATGGGGCTATAGGAACTCTTAGTTTTTGAAAATGTCTGGTCCAGAAATTGCCTAGAATAAACTTAAAAAATTAAAATTAAAATCACTTTCACAAAATGATGGTGATTAACATAACATAATTAAAAAAAAAACAAAATGAGGACATAGTGCAATAACACTGAGCAAAGGTAACACTGAGCAAAGATAAGCAAAGTTACCAACAAGTAAACCCAGTAAAAGCAGAACGCAAGAACTTTTTACCTGGTGAGCTGAGGTTGTCAGTTTTGGATCAGTATTCTCATGTACTGAGAGGAAAAAAATGATGTCCTTAGAGGTATTGGGTTTCATGAGCCAGACTAAAACTTGTGAACCATTTATCATTTCCTAACCATGGCTAATGTAAATTTGTGTTCTATAAAATATTCGCTCCATTTTCACTCATTTATAAATACACTGTTAGAAAGGTTTTATTTATTTGTTTTTATTTATTTTTTTATTTTTTATTTTTTTTTAAGATTTCATTTATTTATTTGACAGAGAGAGACACAGCGAGAGGGGGAACACAAGCAGGGGGAGTGGGAGAGGGAGAAGCAGGCTTCCCGCAGAGCGGGGATCCCGATGCGGGGCTCGATCCCAGGACCCTGGGATCATGACCTGAGCCGAAGGCAGACGCTTAACGACTGAGCCACCCAGGCGCCCCTATTTGTTTTTATTTTTAAAAGATTTTATTTATTTGAGAGAGAGAGAGGATGAGCAGGGAGGAGGGGAGCTGGCTCCCCACTGAGCAGGACCCTGGGATCATGACCTGAGCCAAAGGCAGACGCTTAACCGACTGAGCCACCCAGCCGCCCCTAGAAAGGTTTTAAAAATACAATTCGTTAAAGGTTGAGGAAAACTCTGGGTGAAGGCTGCCTCTCTTTTGCTGGGCCTCTTGGACATCAGCTTTGCACAAGGGCAGCCAAGCTAGGCAGCTCAGGAATCAACTGTTGTACACCTCCCTCATCTTTCTCTGAGACCAAAGACCTTAGGAAGTGAGGAAGTGAGCCCCGTAGCTGGGACCCCAGTCCATCTTTGGAAGCATCTGGAGCAGCTACTAAGCTTTGTTTTTTTTTTTATGCTAAGTAAAACTGAGTCAGTGATAGAAAGAATAAAACCCCTTTTGACCAGGGCTTCATCCAACTCTTCCCAACTTGGTTACTCTTTCAGGGCTGATGCCCTCATCTGGAGCAGCTGCTCTGTGATCACAGAAATCCCATGCTGTGTCCTTTACCCACAAAGTGCTTCTCATCCTCATCGTTTCCCATTATTCTGCTATTTTCAACATTTCTGCATTTCTTCTTGTTTCTTTTGCATTCAAGACCCTGCTCTTGGCTTCCAGTTCTTGGATGTACCATCAACAAAGGTAGCAAGGTAACTGAGTCATACAAATTTGACCCACGAATTAATTATGTATTCAGTAGGAAGGCACTCACCCTTTTCTTCCAGAAAATAGAATTTTTTTCTGATGACACGTCTTGCTCCAGTCATTGTCCTTTCTCCTCTGTGTCCTCTCCACCAAGCCTAGACTCCTGACATCCAAGTAAATCCAGAGACGTGGCTGGAATCACTAAAAGAGTTATTACTGTTTGACTTGACAGTCTCACTACTGTCCATTGAAACATTACCGGTAGGTTCAGGTGACAGCTGGAGAACATAGCAGAGAAAAGGTTTCCATTATCAGAGGCCTCAGTGATATGTTTTCACTATCAGGGTTTGGAGGGCCTGGAAACGCAAATAGGTTGAATCTTCATGAGGTCAAACATCAGTTAAGTCTCTCAGCGCATTGTAAATGCCATGAGCTTGCCAAGTCTCTTGCACAAAATGTTGCTATTTTGGGGCATCTGGGTGGCTTAGTTGGTCAAGCGTCCGATTCTTGAGTTTGGCTCAGGTCATGATCTTAGGGTCCTGGGGTCAAGCCCCGAGTCCAGCTCCCAGCTCAGTGGGGAGTCTGCTTGAGATTCTCTTCCTCTGCCCCTCTCCCAACTTGTGTGTGCTCTCTCTCTCAAATAAAAATAAATAAATCTTTTTTTCAAATGCTGCTGTTTTTCTCTAAAGCAGTTAATGTCCTCAGCAGTAAAGCTGAGCAAACTCAGTTTGCTTTTGTGCCTTATCTGGGGATGGGACTTGACCTGTACAATCTGCAGAGGCCCAGATCGTTGGGCACAAGGCTTTCACTGGTTAAAGCTCTAGGTGTCTTGCAGGTTGGAGCCATTCCCACAGCCCCCCAGCTGACTCTTGGGCTCTGGTAGTTAGGTGTGCTGTTCATTATTTCCCACTGGCTTGTCCCCTTTCCCTGCCCCAGTCTAGAGTGAGAATGCACGCCTGGGGCCTGGGCCTGCTCTCCTCTGCACGGCCGGCGCCTGATCATTCCTCAGAGCATTTTTTGCTAGGCCAAAACAAACACAACACAACAAAACAATCGCAATACCAAAACTCAAGGAAGCATAGGATAAAATGATATATGTGTGTAATCAGTCCTTAGATCTTAAGGGTGTTGCAAATTGAGCTCCTCTCCTGTTTTCATGTCACTTTTGAAGCTTTTGTGCTCCAGTCTGTATTCATTTAGTTCTGCCCCCTCCTTGAGGTTGGAGCTTAAGCTCTCAGCTCTGACTGGTAGCTGTTCTGGAGATATTTCTCCTATGTAATCTGTCATCTATCTGTCTGTCTATCTATCTATCTATCTATTTTTATCCTTTGTTTAGCTTCAGAATTCTTTTGTGGTTCTCTTGATCAGCACTACTCCTTACTCTATCTGTGCAGTACCTAATGTTTAATAAATAACTTTATAACTAATACTTTGTATGGTAGTGGGGTCATCTGTTCCCCTTTATTTGCAGTTGCAGCTAAAAGTAGCACCTAATATAGTAAACATTTCTAGCACAATAGTCTGCTTTCACATCATTTTGTCAAAATTATTCTCCTTGAGTGAGGTAACCAAGGCAGGTTTTTGTAGACCATCTATTTGTTGTCACTGCTTCTTTGAAGCATCTTTATTCTTGGTCCTTAGACATCAAAATACTTTAATAATTTGAGCTATCCTAAGATATTTAAAGCACCTTTTGTTCCGGATTTTTTTTCCCAAGTTAAACTTTTCTTTATTGACGTATAGTGCACATACGACATTATATTTGTTTCAGCTGTACAACATAATGACTCAATATTTGTATATATCACAAAATGATCACCCCAATAAATCAGTCATCACACATAGTTACAAATAGTTTTTCTTGTAATGAGAACTTTTAAGATTCTTTTAAGTTTCTCTTAGAAACTTTCAAACATGCATATAGTTATTATCAACTATAGCCACGTGCTCTACATTATATCTCCAGAACTTATTTATTTTATAATTAAAATTTGTACCATTTGACCTCCCTTCACCCATTTTGCTCATTGTCTATATTTTTAAATATACATATATTCCAAACAGACTGGTTCCAAACTGACCACTTCATCACTTCACAGGTGTCTCTGTGCCTGATGCTTATCCCATATTTTCCATCTTGGCTAATAATGTTTTCATCTGGCCTGCACCAAACTAGAAATGTCATTGTTATTTTCAACTATTCCCTTTTTCTTTAACCTGCCACATTCCATTTATGGCCAGTCCTGCAGATTTTGCTTTTAAATAGTCTACAGGGGGGTCCTGGGTGGCTCAGTTGGTTAAGCATGTCCGACTCTTGATTTCGGCTCAGGTCATGATCTCAGGGTTGTGAGACCAAGCCCCATGTTGGGCTCCTTGCTGGGCATGGAGCCTGCTTAAGATTCTCTCTCTCCCTCTCCCTCTGTACCTCCTCCCCTGTCTCTCTCTCCCTCTCTCTAAAAAAAAAAAAAAAAAGTCTCCATGTATGTCCCCGTTTTCCAAGTCACTGATCCTGCCTTGGTCTAGGCCCTCATCATGCTCACCTGGACAAGTGATGGTGCCCTTGCAGCCTGTCTTGCCACCCACCCCATTCGTGCCTCCTCAGGGCTCTGGTCCTATTCATTTATAATTATTTTGTGCCTTACTTCTGCTGTTTTCTCTGCCCTCAATGCACTTCTCATCTGTAAACATCCCAATTCAGAGTTGCTTCAAATCCTTTGGAATATGAGAAGATAGGAAAACAAAAGAAAGCAAGCAGCACAGACAACCCAAGAACAAAGAAGTCTACTCGTTCTTCAGAATTGGGTTCCAATGCTGCTTTCTTGGAGTCCCCTGATCCCATGGGGCAGAGCAGGCAGTTTCTTCCTGGTGCCTCGACAAGACTGTCAGACACTGGCTGCTTCTCTCATGGGCTTAGGAGTTTGTTCACATAGCAGGACGGGAACCATGTCTCACCCACCCTTCTGTCCTTCTTTTCCAATCTGTGGTTCACAGGTCCAGGTGGGCAGTTCCTGCTGTGTCCAGGGTGGCCTCCATTTGACTAGCAGCTGTCTCTGCTCTCTGGAGGCTCCTCAGTGCCTAGAAGACAGATGCATTTTCCTGTATGAGACACAGGTCCTTCCTTGTAGACTCCAAGCCATGTACTTTCTTTTCTTTTCTTTTCTTTTTTAAGATTTTATTTATTTATTTGACAGAGAGAAAGCAAGTGAGCATACATGCCAGCTCAGGGCAGGGGGGGGGGGGGCGGCGGGCAGAGGGAGAGGGAGAAACAGGCTTTCCCCTGCAGAGGGAGCCTGATGCGGGACTCGATCGCAGGACCCTGGGGTCATGACCTGAGCCAAAGGCAGATGCTTAACCAACTGAGCCACCCAGGCGCCCCAAGCCATGAACTTTCTGTTGCCATATTGTTACTTTACTGGAAATTACCATGATTCCTGACTAAAACACCCTTGTTTTCTCCAGAATCTGTTCTGTGTCTGATATGAGCATAGGTTCTTGCTCTCTATCTACTATTGCAATTTGAGGATTTTCTGGGTGAGCTTGTTGAAAATGCAGATTTCTGTGGCTTGCCCCCAAATATAGTGATTAATATCCCAGTAAACTGTGATATATGCTTTCCCATTCACATCTGGAGTAGGGAACAGGCATCCATCCTTTGCTTCACCAGAGAACCCACATCATTAGCTTTACTCTGATTGGCACTACTCACCCCCAAACCAATCCTGATGGCCAAGGTGATGTGTGGGATGTAGCCATCCAAGCTGTTAATTTATCTGCATAACTTAAAACAAAGGGCTTAACATCTTTAATCAACGGACAGAATCTAATTGACTTTGTGTAAGCATGGTAAAGAAGTGATAACATTTGGACCCCTAAAAAAGTTTAAGAGGAAGAAATACAATTGGTTCAAGAGTAACCATACATTTCCATGGTAGTGGCAAACAGCCAGAATCAGCCTGCCAGGCCACACAATTTAGGGGCCTTATGGAATTATATTTTGTTGAAGCTCCACTAAAATCTAGAACAGCATTTGTCAAATTGATCACAAGGGTCATAGGAGGTCCTCATGAGAAGTATAGATTTCCAGATTCTCCCTTAGCAGTTCTAATTCAGTAGGTCTAGTGAGACTGGATATAAAATATAAAAATCTGTATTTCTAATAAAATCTCTGGGTGATTCTTATAATCAAGCAAGCCTGGGGAACAGTGTTCCAAAGAAAGAAACTGAATTACTCTGTGGTAGAAAGAATAAGAACACATCAAGGCCCAGGGAGGGCTTTAGCACAGATACTGATTAGAAGGTACAAAATCCTCAGGAGGCTCCCGCTTCCTGAGTGTAGCCCCTCTCCACACACACACTAGTTTCAGCCCAATTTGGTCCAAGAATTTGGAGTCTCTTTAGGCTTAAATCAAAGCTCTGGGATAATTGCTCAGACTGTCAGATTTTTCCCCTTTCCTTGGAACTCTCTCAAAGGTTGTATTTGGGTAAAGGGGGAGAGGTGTGGCTCACATAACCTCAGGGCATGGGGAGAAGGGGACCACTGGCCTGGTGCTGGACTTTGCATGAGCACTGGGCATCACCTGAGGAAGGGGGTTGGGCCTGCTTCATTGTTGCAGTCTGTGGCCAATGACTTCCTGATTTTTTTTTTTCTTGACTTGTTCAGGCCCAGGACTTCTCCTTGCCAACCCTCCTGCTCTTGGCTTTCCCTGACACATAAATCACTCTGAGTCTCTCCACATTTGGCCACTATAGCTTCTGTGGGATTATCTGTCCTGCCTTTACCCCAGCCCCATCATGTCAGGCCCTACAGTTCTCAGCCTACTGTCTGTGCTACACAGAAGCTGCAGGAGGTTTGGGAACATCATCAAAACCCATTTTCTGCTTAGCCATGCTCTCCATCCTCTCCACCATGATGGGCCTCTGGGAGGGAAAAAGGTAGGGAGCAGAAGCCTCTCTGCCCCTGGTGCTTCCCTTAGCCTGTCCAGGGCACCTTCTAGCTCTACACTGAATTCCCAGGGTGGGAACACCAAGTTATGACTTCCCACTGTCTCCTCCTGTAGGCCTTCCCACACCTCTTTCACACGCACGCTCTCTCAGCTCAGCAAGGGTATGGATTTTCTGTGACATTCTCCTCCTGTTTTCTCAGTCCTGTGTTTATACAAAACAATGATTGTCTCCTCCCAGTCAACTTCTTTAATTAAATGGGGCAAAATTAATTTAGGAAATCCTTTCCCTGTGACAATGCCAACCTCTCCAGCTGATTGTCTTGCTGCAAAAATCCTAACTGGACTATCGGGGAAGTTTGTCAACTTTTCTGTAACAACCCCACCAGCCCCCTCTGCCCACCAGCCCCCCTCACCAGCCCCATCTGTGGCCTGGCGGGGCGCGGGGGGCTAGTCTGGCCTGAAAAGGGGAGAAGGTCATCATATATCAGAAAATCTAGTAACAGTTTAAAAATACTATCTGACTATCCTGATGTAATAAAAAATAAGTTCTTCTTTTCAGTTTGCCCTCACAACTAGGCAACTTTTAGTTCCCATAATCTTCATTTGATACCAGTTTCTGAAATACTTTGATATCAGATTCTTTAATATTTCCTTTTTTTCTCCCCAAAGAAAATGTTTTAAATGTGAGACCACAATAAAGATGATCTGAGTTTTTTCCAACAGTGGTGGGGTAGTGAAAAGAACACTAAATTTGGAGTCAGGTATCTTAGGTCCAAATCCATGCCCTTCAACTTCTGGGCTTCAGTTATAACATCTCTGTTTTGGGATAATGAGGAACCTTTTGGGGCAGTTGTGAGAATTATTTGAAATGGTGGTGTGGATATTCTTTGAAAACTTTAAATCATGTTGTAGATGATTTTTTAAAATAATAAAAAAATTAAGTTCTAGTATATGTATGGTTGTAAAGTATCAAGTCCATGGGTATAAGTAAAGAGAATCAAACCTATGTCTTGGTTTCCACTGTTCTGTATCAGCTTCCTGGTGCCAAACCACAGGCGTCTTTAGGACCCTCATGTATGTCTTTAACTGCCTGGAACACCCTCACTGGAGAGGCCCTAGATTCTCAGCTCTTCTTAACTTCCTTTATATAATAATTACCTCTCTATAGACCATTTCTTGGCCAAAAATAGGTTCATCCAGTAGATCAGCTTTTTAGGAATCTTTGGTTACAAATGACAGAAACCCTATTCAAATGAGCTTCAGCAAAAGGTCAGGAATTACTTTCTCATGTAGCCTGCTTCCCCCCCGCCACGCCCCCCACCCCTGGGCCTAACCAATCTGTCCACACCTCTACTCTGCTTCCGTACAGGTCAGACACCCTCCTTGTAGTGACCCTGACGTGTTCCATCCAGACTTACAGCTCCTAAACTTGCAACCCCAGGTGAAAAAGAGTTTCTCACTCCCGGTAGTTACAAAGAATGTCCACATTTTCCTAACGTGTGTCTCCTACCCAACTCTAAGCCAATTACGATGGCTAGGAAAAATAGAATGAAATGTGATGCTTTAGCTAGCCTGGAGTAGCAGCAAAGTATGCCCTGACAGGATTTTCTGTGAAAGGCAAATCAAGGTTGTATTACCACAAGGGGGGGACGAACATCAAGCAGGCAAAAATAACATGCCAATAAATCTTTTTAAAGAAAAAGGCAGGGGGTGCCTGGGTGGCACAGTCAGTTGAGCGCAGGACTCTTGATTTTGTTTCAGGTCGTGATCTCGTGGTTGTGGGATCTAGCTCCGTGTTAGGCTCTGTGCGCTCAGCTCAGAGTCTGCTTGGGTTTCTCTTTCCCTCTCCCTCTGCCCCTCCCCCCTGCTCTCTTTCTCTCTCAAAAATAGAAGAACCCAAAGATTCCTCATTATCCTAAAACAGAGATGTTATAACTGAAGCCCAGAAGTTGAAGGGCATGGATTTGGACCTAAGATATCTGACTCCAAATTTAGTGTTCTTTTCACTACTCCACCCCGTTGAAAAAAACTCAGATCATCTTTGTTGTGATCTCACATTTAAATAAAATAAATAAATCTTAAAAAAAACAAAAACAAAAACAGATGCTACCACACTGGCTAACATATAAAGGAACCTGGGCCCATGTATTACCCTTTCCAGGATATTTAGCCTTTGAACTCCATGGAAGTGCATGGGTCTCCATAGGTAATTTCTGCCCCATTAGAGACAGACAGGGGAAGTGGTCTGAGGTCCATAAGCCCTGGTTTCCCCAGGTGTAGAGGTAGAAATACTTTACCCACAAGAGTGGAAGTTATTCATTGTTATTCACTATGCCTTCTTATTCATCTTTATGTCTAACCACTAGAAGATGCTTGGTACATGACTGGAGTCCATTACATGTTTGCCAAATGAATGGATAAATAAGTGAATATATCTTTATTGTAAGGATTTGAGATGTCTTGTAATAAATTTTTCAGGTCCTCTAGTGTTTCATTTACTTTAACTTTCATAAGGTTTTATGTTGATGTATTATGTCCCATGCTGAACATCTTTATGGTTATGTAATCTAATGTTCCAGAAAAATTAAAGCATTAAAATAGTCCACCACTGAGAGACATGCAGTTGAAGGAAAAAGTTCAAAGGTAACAACAATAAAACTCCCATGTTGGGAATAATATTATTTGATTTAGCCAATAGTGCTATGGTTTTGTTATTAATATCGTTTTCAGTTTTTAGTAAGAGTTGTTATAGAACACCAACATCAAATATATGTTTGCTGCAAAGTACCACCTCTCTTAAACTGGATTTGCTTTCTTAGATTTCGAAAGTGATATTAAATTAAGGAGAGATCACTTTTTTAACTTATTTTTTTTACTAATTTCAGAGGTAGAATTTAGTGATTCATCAGCTGCATATAACACCCAGCTCATTATGTCAAGTGCCCACCTTAATGCCCACCACCCAATTATCACTTCCCCCCATCCACTTCCCCTCCAGCAAACCTCACTTTGTTTCCTAGAGTTCAGTGTCTCTTAAGGTTTGCCTCACTTTTAATTTTCAGATTGCCTAAATATATCCTGTAGCAAGTTGACTGTATCAGTTATATATTGCTTCATAATAATCTATTCTAAAATTTAGTTGCTTAAAACAACAATAATTTATTTTGATCATAAATCTGTAATTTTGTCAGGGCTCAGCAGGGACAACTCATCTGCTTAAATGGGGGTCAGCTTGGGTAGTCTGACTGGGGGCTGGTGGATATACTTTCATGATAGCTCATTCACATGGCTGGCAAACTGGTGTTACCTACTAACTAGAAGGCTAGCCAAGACTATGGACCAGGGACCTCAGTTCCTCTCATGTGGGTCTCTTTATGTATTGTTTTGGCTTCCTTGTACTGTGGTTTTGGGGTCTCATATATAAGCATCCCGATAGACAGGAAGTGAAAGCCCACTATCTTTAAGACCTAGGTTTGAAACTAGCATAGTACCTTTCTCTGAATTCTGTTAGTTAAGCAGTCATAAAGCTCCAGACTTATGGAGAGGAGATATAAACCTACATTTCCATAGGAGTGGTGTCAAAGAATTTTATGGCTATATTTTATAAATGCCACAGTGATCTGAATGTTGACTCTTGCCCATATAAATAAAGCTTCACTGATACACTGAATTGTAATAATATAATTTGGTAAGACTATAAGAACTAGTTCAGCTTCTTAGAATATGAGACATCTCCCTTTGATTCAAGAAATCTGAATCTGGTTCTTGTTCTTGAATGAAACAATTCCCAAGATGCATACACTTCCCTTGGGACCTGTGTTAATTAACTCTCATAGGTCAAGGTGGTCTTGATCACTATACTCAGCTGGAATTTGGCTCATGGCTATAATACCATTTGCTGTAGATAACGTGAGAGCTCAGATTGCAGAAAGACTTCCAGCCAAGCGATGCCTACTCTTCTTATATGAGAAATAGCCCCTAACTTGGAACACTTCAGTTCTTGCCAGAAAATTGTTCAAAACAATTCAAACGTGAACTCTTTATGGTACCTGTTTGCTTGAGTTATTTGGGCTGTGGTTGGGTAAGCATAAAGTGAACACACAAACAGCTTCCTGAGAAAAAACAGTGGGACTATTCAGAACATTCCCAGGAAACATAACCCTTTTTGTAATGTTGGATCTCTTCCTGGGAAAAGACTTCAGAGTTCAGATAATCTGTGTTTCACCTGCCAGGGAATTATGTCAAAGTCAGGAGTACCAAACAGACATAAGAATGGGACATGGGGGTAGGAGAGAATAGGGGTATATTTCTTTGTAACAACCAGAAAAGTTTAACATGTCTTCCTGGTATGTATATGTTTATCTGCCAGGCAAAGGTGTGTAATGGATTTGGGAAATATTTTCTTGAGACCCAGTATGATCTAAGATATAATAGAAAGAAATGTGCCTTTTTATTTTACTCTTCTTGCTATTTCTCTACTGCAAAGATTCCCTCTAGGGGCTTCCTTATGTTGACAGAAGGCAGTTCTGGTCACTGTGTTTGGTTAGCACCTGGTAGCCAGACCTTGGAAATACTGCGGTCCTAGTGGGGGATGAAGGGGGCTGAAGAACAGTGTGACTCTTGTCACTGGCCTTTGTCTACTCCAAGATTTATACAACTAGGGAGGAGTGAAATCCTGGAGACTTGTTTCACAAATGGAACCTTTCATTTGTCAAAAAGATATGTTATTCTGAACATTGAGTAGGTAAAGTTTTCTACATATATATACAGGAAAGCACTACTCGGTATGTACAAATTGCCATCCCCCAAATTTGGCCAAGATCAGATAATACACATTTTGACTTCTTATCCACCCTTTTCTCATGGTTTGACATTCCCCTGGGATGTTCTATTCTTTGAGCACAAATTTATGCCAACATTTCTAGAAAAAAACCTGTTTGCTCCCTTGTGTGATGGTGGTGGAATGTCAGACCCTCTGAAAAGGTAGAACACAACTTTGTTATAGTTTCCTTTCAAGAAACATCCACAGCCAGTTTGTCAAGGGAACTGGAAAGAAATCTAGGTTAAGATTATTGTTAATTGGTTTTTAATTAATAAGTTAGAAAAACCTATAATTATGAGTAACTAGTTCTTGGAATCATACCAAATTTATTTAAAAACAAGAAGCAAATATTCTTATTACCTTTGAAACATATTGTCCCTGTATCTTCAAACTTGAATATACTTTGAATATACCTCCAAAGATTTCTTATATAAACTAATTTATTGTATCTCCTTTTAACCTTATGCATTTCTTGTGCTAATATCTTTCTGTTTTAATCTGCTATTATTATTTTAAATATCAGATTTATTTCATTTCTGTTTTGTTATCCCTGTAATATGCCTATGACACCTGTTGGCTTGGTCACTGGGTTTTCTTCTTCACTATGTTAATATGGACACATAAGACCCAGAAGGTGCATCTTCAGGTTAGTTGGTCAGTCTTCTCAGACAGAAGGGGACATTTCTCTTCTCAATGGGACATAAAATTCTACATTTTTTTTGCTTCACCTCTTGTTTCAAATATGTGTCCTATGCTTTAAGGCTTTAGATTTTTTTTTTCAATTTTCTCTAGAAGACCACTCCTTACTTTATTTTCCAAATCTCCTTTTTCATTTTATCTAGAACATCGGATGAGAGTTCTGTCTTCTTCATGGCTAGTCTCTCCATGCCCTTCTCTTTCTTTGGTTTATCCTGGTTGTCTTCCATATACTTTTATTGCCTTCTTCAACTGGGTTGTTCAGGCCCAACTCTTTATGAATCCTGAGTTGGTGCCTTCTGTCTCTTTCTTATAGCAAGGAGGTGTAGAATCCCTGTAGACATGGGATTGGGGATGACAGATTTATATTTATTAAGAAATTGGCTGACAGGATTGCAGGTGGGGGGGCCTGCTGGGTTACATCACAGGTGTTATATATCAGGCAAATGTGAATTCTTGCAAGGAAATTTGCTTGTAATGTCTATAGAAAGGGGGCTGCTGAGGTAAAGGGCCCCATGGTGAAAATGCTAGATGAATACCTACAGAGGATAAAAGAAAAGGACTGTATTCCATGGTTAAAAAAATCTAGAGGGGAAAAGACTAGTTATCAGAGAAAGAACTTGAACTAGGGTGGAGGTCAACGGTGAGGTGAGGTGATGGTGTTCTGATCATAAAGCTTGGAAGATGGAGCAAATTGGTACTAGTGATACAGAAGGGGATTAACCCTAGACTCACACAAAGGAGAGTGTATCTGGAGTCCCACAGAAAAGAGCATCTCTAGAATGGGAGCAAGAGGGAGGTTGAAACTGGAGAAAGCCAGACTTGGGAGTATGCTCTGCAGACTCAGCAACCAGCTGCATACTTATAATTTAAGCCTCCGGGTAAAGTTCATCACCTGAAATAACAAGGCCTCTAAAAGAAAGTGAAGTAACAATGTAAAAGAGTTGATGTTTGAAGTTGAGTTTTAAGCTCTGACTATGCTCTTAACAGCTGGGTAGTCTGCAGAAAAGGGAATTTGGGAGCTCAGTGTTTCAAGGGGTCCTAGGCACATACTGTTCATTATTCTTTCATTTGTTCATTCTGCTGCATTCTCTGCCCTGAATCACCTATGATAATTAGAGGAATTCTTGCATTTTTCTTCTGTCTCCCACTTGTTAGGAGTGGGGACATTGTAAAGATTAAATGACATGTAGTATTTAGAAGTGCTCTGTGAGCAGAGGGGCACAAAAGCTGAATATGCCCTATCTCAATTGGGATTGGTTTTCTAGGATGTCCTAATGCCCTGAGTTCTCACTCTTTGGTTATAGTAAGACAAAGTAAACCCTGAAGGTAACATCATTTTTGGTTGATATATTTTTCCACAAACATTTCCTGAGCCTGCATGAGGCATTTGGACCTGGGTTAAGTAATGGAGCTACAAGATGAAGACCTGAGCACATCTGCAGGGGAGGCTGGTAGAAGTCAATGCAATCTGCAGGCTTTCTTCAGGAAAAAAAATAGATTATGTTACAAATAGAAATTTAAGCATAAAAGAGAAATTTTATTCAGAGAGAGAAAACAAATTCCAACAAATTCCAATTTTAAAAATCTGCCAAATACCTCAAGTATCATACAATCCGGGAGGGGGGTGGTGGTGGGCAGAACCAACATAGTATTTTTATTCACTAACTTCATAACAAATTTCTAGTACATTTTCCCCTATATATTTTGGCTGTGTACTCTTTGATTGCCTCTTCATATGACAATTTTTATAACCATTTTTCATAGAGACACAGAAATGTAATTCAGTGTTTCCTCTAGCATAGTTCCTTGAACTTTGTTTTTTTATTACTGATAATTTTGACTAGGTGCGATTGAATCATTCACTTACAATTCTATATATTTAAAAATTGGGAGAAAGTTTGGTACATCTCAAACCTTGTTTCACCTGCTCTCATAGTCCCAGTGCCCAGTGTGGCAAGCTGTTCTTACTGTGATGCAGAAGCTTCTGACCTCCTTGCTTCTGAGTGTCATGGTGCAGGGTGAGTCAGCCCTGTGGGCAGTAGGAGTATTCCTGGAAACCATTCCTACACCAGGACAGCTAGTGTCACTTGACTCTACATATAAGTGTTTATGAACCATATAAATACATCTGATGAAATTCAAATAAATGTCTCTCTAACTCAGCTCTCTGACCTGGAACCCCGAAATCCCCTCAACTGCTCTAAACTACTGAACATGCAAAGTAAGTGGGGGCAGTCGGAGTGGCAAGAGACAGTTAACTTATTACAATTAAAATAGATTATATCAGCAAATTTACAAGGACATATGTCCTCATGAACACATGAGGCCCAGG
The DNA here is from genome assembly GCF_003265705.2 of Callorhinus ursinus. NCBI lineage: Eukaryota > Metazoa > Chordata > Mammalia > Carnivora > Otariidae > Callorhinus > Callorhinus ursinus. The sequence goes on from NW_027397069.1 coordinate 49,741,894, forward strand.
GCCTTCGCAAATAAAGTGCCCTGATGCTTAAATTTTCTTAACTTCCATGTAAATCCACCTCTGAGGAGGCAGGCAGCTAATTTGAGTGGGCGAACAAAGACTTCATTCACAGTGGTATCAAACTTGGAGCTGAGTCTTGAAAGATAAGAAGACCCTTTTTCAGGTCAGTAGGAATGGCCAGGCCTAGTAGGAGGTGCCAGTAAAAGAGACAAAGAGATGGTGGAAACAGTGAAAGAAGGAAAATCAGGTGAGAATGTTACATTTAAAGAGTTTTAGAGAAAATTTCAATAAGGAATGGTTAAATGCTATATTGGGTCCAAGAAGACAAGAACAGGAAGGAGGCTACTGGATATGGCAATTAGAAACCATGTGGTGACCTTTGCCACAGCAGTCTCAATGATGTGGTGGGATTCAAGGCCTAATTTCAATGGGCTGAGAAGTGAATAGATAATGAGGAAGCAGACATCATGATTCTATTCCTTTAAGAAGTGTTCCTGAGAAAGGAAGAAGAGACCATGTGTAGTTACAAGAAAATTTAGAGGTGAGGGAATCTTCATTTGTATTATTATTTTTTTAATTAAAGAAGTTTGTGACCAAGCATGTTAAAAGTGTCATGTGGGGCAGGGGTGCCTGGATGGCCTAGTCAGTTGTGTTGGACTCTTTTTTAAAAAATAGTTAAATTCAATTAATTAACATACAGTGTATTATTAGTTTTAGAGGTAGAGTTCAGTGATTCCTCAGTCTTAACACCCAGTGCTCATCACATCCCGTGCCCTCCTTAGTGCCCATCACCAGTTACCCATCCCCTCATCCTCCTCCCCTCCAGCAGCCCTCAGTTTGTTTCCTATCATTATGAGTCTCTTATGGTTTGTCTCCCTCTCTGATTTCATCTTGTATTATTTTTCCCTCCCTTCCCCTATGATCCTCTGTTTGTTTCTTTTTTTTAAGATTTTATTTATTTTATTTGCGAGAGAGAATGAGAAAGAGAGAGCACATGAGAGGGGGGAGGGTCAGAGGGAGAAGCAGACTCCCCACTGAGCAGGGAGCCCGATGCGGGACTCGATCCCGCGATTCCAGGATCATGACCTGAGCCGAAGGCAGTTGCTTAACCAAACCAACTGAGCCACCCAGGCGCCCCCTCTGGTTGTTTCTTAAATTCCACACGAGTGAGATCATATGATAATTGTCTTTCTCTGATTGACTTATTTCGCTTAGCATAATACCCTCTAGTTCCATCCACATCATTGCAAATGAAAAGAACTCATTTTTTGGATGGCTGAGTAGTATTCCATTGTGTGTGTGTGTGTGTGTGTGTGTGTGTGTGTGTGTGTGTGTGTATGCATATATATATATATATATATACCACATCTTCTTTATCCATTCATCTTTCGATGGACATCTGGGCTCTTTCCATAGTTTGGCTATTGTGCAGTTGTGTCAGACTCTTGATTTCAGCTGAGGTCATGGTCTCAGGGTCATGAGATCAAGCCCCCATGTCGGGCTCTGAGCTGGGCGTGGAACCTGTTTAAGATTCTCACTCTCCCTCTGCCCACCCCACCCCTTGCTCTCTCTAAAAAAAACAAAAAACCCCCAAAAAAGTCATGTATGGCAGTTGGTAAGTAGAGAGTATTTTCCCTGGTCTGAGCAGAGGGCATGTGGTCTCCATCGGTTCATAATTTCACCCACCCGCTTCTCAGAACGACAAAATTCTCTAGAATAACTTACCAACATTAACCAACTGAGCAAGTGGGCAAATAGGCAAGTCCTTGGAGGAGTCTGTATGTTCTTACCTCAACCCACACCTCAGCCCTGACTTACCATGCCACATATCGAAGGTACTACTGTTCGTATTCTGTTTTCCTCAGCTCTCCCATTGTCCCATCTCACCCTGCCCCCCAGTCCTCTGTCTCTGTCTCTCCCTCCACACCCCTTCTTTTGGTAATATGAAATATTTCCCATGCCATTACTGTTCTTCAGAGATAGAGCTTTGAGAGGCTGCATAGTGTTCTGTAGCATGGATTAGCCATTACTTATTCTAAATCTCTTGTTGGACATTCGGTTTGTTTCAGGATGGTTGCTCAGTTATCTAAATTTCTGTGTACAGTAGCTACTTACTTCCTGAGGATAAATTTCAAAAAATTTCAAGAAATGGAATCTCTTGTACAGAGATATGCATGTTTTTATGGCTTTTGATACATATTGCCAAAATGCTTTCCTGGCTTCTCAAATGTTTGATGATAATGAAGCACTGAGAGACCATAAGCATTTGCATTTGGTGAAACACATTTGAATAACATAGTAATATGGAAAAGCTGAAGCAGTCATGTGACGCATTTGGGTAAAAACTGGAGTTTTGTTTTCTTTTGCTCATATTTTGAATTTACTCAGTAATGGAGAACTGACTTCCACATTTTCCACTTACTGTGAAAATTTATTAAGATTAAATTGAATTGCTTAGGACTTGCCATTGGATTTCTCTGATTCCCAGACTGTGGTTACTGCCCTGACTGGTCAGCCTGGGGTGAAAAACACTTTCTGGCAGTCAGCAGGCACATTATGCTGGGCTCTAGAAACATGAGAAGCAACATGAGGAAGGCTTTGTCCATGAAATAAAAACTGGAATGGTAGATGCATAAGGGGCAGCCAGCCCAGAACAATAAACCTAACCTCAGGGAGAGGCTAAAAGACCTATCTCCTGCCTAGCACCCCAGGAGGTCCTGAATCCTGACCCCTTCCTTCCTGATCATTCCCTGATCCCCAAGTTCTAGGATCTTGCTGAATAGCCTGAGGACAAATGAGAAGCTACAAACAGATTTTTCCAGAGGCTTCCTCTCAGAAGTTTTTGCCAAATTTCTGGGAATTTGTAACAAGCTTGGGCCACAGAAAGCCTGGGTGATCCACGAATACAAATATATTACTAGGGGAAATCCAGCTATATTTTTTAACAAAAGCTCCTTTTAAAAATGTCTTGGTTTTCAAAATGCTGCCTTTTCAAATGCTGCCTTTTCCAAATTACACTTATATAGTGGCATCAAACAAGAAAGCTCTTTGATAAAATTCTGCCTTTTTTTGGAAGAATGGAGTTGAGAAAGATGTGGGTGGGAACCACGTTTGGTCATAGCTCCTTAGCTACTGAACTCTGATCATTCAGGGGAGAAGGGGCAAGACCATTATGCCACCAATTAACGGCCTCAAACTGAAACTTGCTAATAAGTCATGTCTCGTCTACTCCATTAATGATCAGTAAATGATTGGAAGCCTGGCCAAGAGGCCCAGAGATCAGGACAGAGTATTAAGTAACAGCTGACACTGTCAACTAAAAATAGTGCTTTGGATTTAAATGAATGACTCAGACTTGATTTCCTGTGCTTGCCTCAGATAATACTGTACATGGGAGGAATCTTTTAAAATGTTTTTCTTTTATGTGAAAGAAGGGTTTTATAGCAACCATCTGGGCAGTGAGCTCAGACTCAGCTCTGTGGGAGATGGGTGCACCCAAACTTCCACCTCCAAGGCCCCGGGGCCACTTGGCACTATTGGCCTCCTAAGCACATCTGTGTACTCAACTCTTCAATCCGGGTCACCAAAGAACAAGAGGATGGCTCAGGAAGTTATGTTAGTTTTATATCATTTCCAGAAACTTCTCCCTTTGTACTCTTCCCATAATTCTCCCCCTTCATAAGATGGGAGCAGTTAAAGGGTAACTAGTCAATGATGAATGACACAAGCTAAACAACCCTGGACACTCCTCAGTAGAGATAGTAAACAGAAGAACCAAATGTATTTTCTAGCATATGTCATACGCATAATGAACTTATGCATATGTTGGTGAAATCAACCAGATAATTTTTAATAAAGTCTATAATAAAACATACATTTGTTGTTTATTGCAGTTGAATATTTTTTCATCAAATTTGCTTATTAGTATTGGCTAATCAGGATTGCTTGATGTGCTTTTCCTAATTTCAGTCAGTATCACTATTTGTCAGGCCAATGAAGAATGTTTAAGCTACTTATTCTCAAGATTTCTGCCACTATCAGATGTTTACCCCTTGAGTTTCTGTTTTATGTGCAAGCTTCTCCTCCTCTCAGATATTTTCCCACCTCACAGCCAACCACCAGATCCCTTATATTGAGGAAACATACCATTTGTCTACACTCCCTGCCAGGCTGTTGGTGTCTTAGGTACCTCCTACCCATGAGAGCAGAAAATAGAGCCTGGGGAAAATTATGTGAGCCAGCTTTCTATAGGGATTGCAGGCCAACAATGTCTGTTCTGAACCCAGTTACCAGTTCCAAGAGGGAAGGCACAGGAAAGGGACACCACACTGAGAAATCTACTGGAGTTGAAGCTGAGTAGAATGATGTGTAATGAGATTAAGAGTTTAGACCATGAGGCTTCAGGAGAATTCACTGAGCCCGGGAGTCACAGCAGCTTTACGGCAGCGTCATGGGCCTCAGGCATAGGTGTGGGAGGGGCACATAAAGAGTGGACACAAAGCAGGCACAGCTGTTGGAGACACTAGAATTTAGAATGAGAGCCCCTAACAAAATTTTACTGAGTTTCCAACCTACAGACCCCAGTCTAAATAAACTGGACTCTTCGTGCAGATGTGCAAGGAGTGTGGTAGGTCTGCAGACTTTAGGATGCATTAGTAGCGTCAATAACTCCACCCGTTCCTGGTCTCACCATTAGGCTGAGGTGAGTGAGCTGTGTAAAGCCTTGTGAGGCTTTGTAAAGCCAGTGAGCTGTGTAAAGCCTTCCTGAGGTCCAGAGGTCCTTTGTGTGGTGACTGGGTGCTCCATAGGAAGGGAACAAAACCCTTTGGCCTTACTTCTTTGTGAACCTTGTTCTCTGCTCTCACTCTCACCCAGGACATCTGTCATCAGACTCTTCCAGCTCCTGAGCCCCAATGTTAAGACCTACAGGAATCCCTCAAGCATGTCTGCTGAGTGGCCTGTCTCTGCAAGTGAGGCCGTTGCTTGCCTATTAGGGTTTGGGGCCACTCTTGCCCTATCTAGCCTTACCAGCCCCCGAATGAAGACCCTGCTGCTGACACCACCTTGTTCCAAAGTCATTTGTGAATCTTTGCCAACATTACAGAGCCAGAGCTTGAGCCATGTGTAGCAAGCACAGCCCCTCCCTGGAGGCTGTCCCCTCCTCCCCAAAGGAAGAAGAGTGGACAGTTATGCAAACAGGAATGGAGACCATATTATGTGCCCCAGGAAGGACACACCCCTAAGAAAGAGAGATGGCACTCTCTTATTATATGGAACAGCTGTGATTCAACTATCTTTCTCCATCTGACTAAAGGCAGCTATAATAGCTTCTCAGAGGGAAGGGAGAAGGAAGGGAATGAAGCAGGGAGAGAATGGGGCAACAGGCAGGGCAGGAAATAACCCCTCATCTTGTTATTGTAGAAGTATCACAGAAAATGACAATGCCTGGAAAAATGCAAATAAGGCAGCTTGTACCATATGGCTCAAGGCAGCAATGGGGGTCAATGATGGGTTTCTCGTTTAAAAACTGACTGGTGGGGAGTTACAAGCTTGTAAGTCATGTAATCTTTCAATAGGCTGGAGGGTGAATAGGTTACTTCTAGGGATTTCACTCATTCCTTGAATTCTTGTCTTGGTGGATCTGTGATAAACTGCTGAATTACAGTGCCAGGCCGGAGCTGCAAAGTAGCCTAAGTAATGATAAATGAACATGAGGGAAGACCCAGAAAAGGGCAGGATGTGAGTGTTCTGGCACCAAAAGTAGAGCTTGCAACTCAGATCCTATTATTCTGTCGGTTTTTACAAACCCACAGCTACCTTGTCTAGCTGACACCTTGGAATTTCCCTTTATTATAAACTCTCAAATGATTCTAATCATTTAAAATCTAAAATCTGTCATATGACAGAAGCAAAGGAAGTAGATGCCATCAAAGAGGAAGAGATGGTGAGGGAGCAGAGGAGGATGAGAAAAGAGCATTGGGAAAACCCAACTCTGAGGGGATCAGCTGAAGACAAAGACCCTGGAAGAGGAAGCAAAGGAAGGAACTGAAGAGAGAGCCAGCAGAGAGCATTTATGGAGGCCAAAGGGGGAATGTGATAACAGGGCTTACAAACCCAAGATGGCAGAGGTCTATTAGCTCTCTGGCTTCATCCCCTAAGACCCTCCCCTCAGCTCTCTCCAGTGTGCTCGCCTCCTTGCCCGTCCTTGACCACTCAGACATACCTCACCTTAGGGCCACAGGGCTGGCTATCCCCTCTGCCTGAAACACGCTCCCTTAGATGGCCACATGGCTTCCTCTCTCACGTCCTTCCAGTCTGCTAAATTGTCACCTTCTGAGTGATCTCTAACTGACCACTCTTTGAACACTGAAGCCTCCCAATACCTGTACCTCCCTGACTGCCTTACCCTGCTCTACCTTCCCTTTTTTTCTTTAGGACTATTTAATATAGCAAATAATTTACTTGCTAATTTGTCTGTGTAATAATAATAATTTGTTACTTATGTTTTTGATGTCTGCCCCCACAGTCTAATAAAACATAACCTTCACAAGGGCAGGAATCTTTGTTTTATTAACCTATCCTAAGTATCTGGAACAGTGCTTGGTATAAAGAAATACTCAGGGACTATTTGTTGAAGAAATGAATGAGCAGTGTTGGACAGTGCTGGGAAGGCAAGGAGAATGGGAAAGGCTACAAGACTGATATTTTTGGAAGTCCTTGGCAGCCCTAGTGAGAGTAGTTTCAGCAGAGTAATTGGGAGCTGGGTAAGTGGGACAGGGTAGTAGAAATGGAAGAAGCAAGAATCATAGAGCAAATTAATATTTGGACATAATATTTAAAACTCCAGAACTGTAAGTAGCTATTAGCTCTTTCTGATGCTGGTATTAAAAAGACAAATCTAAGGCACACACTTGGTTGGAAATCACAACGGGCTGGCGTGTGTTTAGTTGCAGTTTAGAGGGTGGGATGTGACCTGCAGTGTATCCAAATCCATGTGATAATGAGCTGTTCTATAAGGGATGTACACAGAGTGTTCAGCATGACCTATTTTAAGACAATCCAATTTTTGCAAAATCCAAACCTACACATCACATGCGTTAAGGGTGATGGATTTCAGACAGAGATAAGAGAGGAAGGGGAAGCAGGAAACGGGGAATGCAGCTAGGGCTCCACAGAAAGCACAGGAAGAAGATTGTAGGGAGAAGACACCCCCCGCTGGGGGAAGGCGACAGTCTGGGCCTGCCCCAGAGAAAACAACCCTGTCCAAGAGGCCGCCGGGGAGGAGGAGGCGCAGAGAGGAGGCCATTCTCGGAAGTTAAGACAGCCAGAGGGGAACAACAAGCTCAATTATAAAAAGATCTGCAGGAAGAGGATCTGCTGGAGGAGGGAGTATTTGGAATTTGAGACAGTGAATGCGCCAGAAATCAAGGAGTCAAAGAGGATAAGGGAAAGAGAAAACCCTGAGGGCAGCCAAAGGAGGAGTTAAAGCCATTTCAAGAACATTCTCTCAGAATAGGAGAATATGCAAGGCCACAGAGAGAGCTAAGAGAGGAACTTGAGAAATAAAACAAAACAAAAATAAATAAAAGGAAGGGAGTAGAAAATCTGAGTACCTTTTGTAAGAGAAACTGAAAAGTGTTGAAGTGTGTGTGGAATTTGTTTGATGGTGGGTCATTAATTCATTCTGGTGTGCCATGCATTTGCATATGTAACATATAAATACCTTGTGAGGGTCAAATGAAGAGAGGTGGCACCTAGGAGGGGGAAAGGATGTCCAAGTTAGTGTTTGAGTGTAGAGAACCTGGGAAGTAGGCTCTCTAGAGTCCATTCGTTACCTGGTGGACACTGGAGCCTTTTGGGAAAAATTCACAACAGTTTTCCTATCTGGGATATAAAGCTTGAGTACCAGGGCTAAACCAGCTTACTGTTTATATTAGTGAAAAACCATCTCCTCTGATTGACATCAGGAGTAGGTAGCACTTAAGCAATTGTGGGGCTGGTCCCCCTGCCTTAGGCCTTGGCAGGCTTTGCTTAACAATGATCACACAAGAATAATAGTTAACATTTATTGTGGGTTCCGTGTCATGCACTGTGCTAAGCTCTTTATAGATAGTAGATCTCTTTGCAGATTCCATGTTTGCCTGCTCAATAAAATTTATTTGTGACTCCAAAATCACAGGCTTTTGTGGTCGGTCTCTTGTGGTCATTCATAGAGAAGTACAGAGAAAAATTTGAGTGCCCTGGCATGCATGTGTGTTCCTAGCTGAGGTCAAATTGGGTAAAGCTATCACATTGTAAGAAAATATCCTTTTGCTGTCTATCTAGTGCCATGTTTTCACATTTTTTGTGTGTGCTTTTTGTTGGTGGTTTTGCTGTTTGCAATGGCCCCCAAGTGTAATGCCGAAGTGCTGTCTGGTGTTCCTCAGCATGAGAAGCCTGCAATCTGCCTTAGGGAAACATAGGTATGTTAGATAAGCTTCATTCAGGCATGAGTTATGGTGCTGTTGGCCATGAGTTTAATGTTAAGGAATCAATAATATATATGAAATAAGGTATCTTTAAATAGAAACACACATAAAACAAGGTTATGAATTGTTCAGTTGACAAAAATGTGACCAGAGGCTCACAGGAATCTAACTTAGGGGCAGTGGCTCAGTATTTGCTATTTAAATAAATGTTTATGGGTGACTTTATAGAACAGAACTACCACAGATAATAAGAATTGATTGGACATTACTTCACTTATAAAGCAATGCTATAGAGGCCATATTTTACAAAAATTCAGGTCTAGAGGAATTGTAGTCCCAGAAATACTGCGTTCAAAGCCATAATACTGTCAAGGAAGTAGAACCCAGCTCTGCCTCTATCTCCAACTTGTGGAAATTGTGCTACTCTTGTGTGAAGGTGGAAGCTGAGGGAAGTGTGGATTTTCTACACAATGTTGGGAGGATTTTATTCATGAACAAACATGAACCAACCCAGGAGTCTCCTAGAAATTGTTTAATGGGAATTTAAAAGAACTGGAATTTCTGAAATCACAAGTAGATGAAGAACCAGGAAATTATTATTTGTTATTGTTACCATGACCTTAGTTTATATTCCTGAATGTTATAGCCTGGAGAAACTGGAGGCTACACTTTGAAGAGAGTGAAACACTATAGAAATATGTGGTACATTAGGAAAACACTGAGCTGGAAGCAAGAAGTTCTAGTCCTAGTTCTGATTCTGCCAGGAACTTGCTGTGGGGCTTCCAGAAGGTCCTCTTCGTAGCCCCACATCTTTGCTGCTCCACCAGCAAAATGAAAATGTTGGTGGACGATTCCCTCTGCTTTTAGTTTTTATGGTATGAAAACTACATAGCCCTGGATGGCTTTTAGCTAGATGACTGTAAGTCCTATTTTACCTGGAATAGGCTTGGTTTATTCCTTTTGTCCTGGTACATTATTTATTTATTTTTTGCTTGCCTTATTTTTATTTTTTATTTTTATTTTATTTTATTTTATTATGTTATGTTAGTCCCCATACATTACATCATTAGTTTTTGATGTAGTGTTCCACGATTCATTGTTTGCATATAACACCCAGTGCTCCATGCAGAACATGCCCTCCTTAATACCCATCACCGGGCTAACCTATCCCCCCCACCGCCCTCCCCTCTAGAACCCTCAGTTTGTTTCTCAGAGTCCATAGTCTCTCATGGTTCGTCTTCCCCTCCGATTTTCCCCCCTTTATTCTTCCCTTCCTACTATCTTCTTCTTCTTCTTCTTCTTTTTTTAACATATAATGTATTATTTGTTTCAGAGGAACAGGTCTGTAATTCAACAGTCTTACACAATTCACAGCACTCACCACAGCACATACCCTCCCCAATGTCTATCACCCAGCCACCCCATCCCTCCCACCCCCCCACTCCAGCAACCCTCAATTTGTTTCCTGAGATTAAGATTCCTCATATCAGTGAGGTCATATGATACATGTCTTTCTCTGATTGACTTATTTCACTCAGCATAACACTCTCCAGTTCTGTCCACATTGTTGCAAATGGCAAGATCCCATTCCTTTTGATGGCTGCATAATAGCATAATATTCCATTGTGTATATATATATATATATATATCTCACATCTTCTTTATCCATCTGTTGATGGACATCTTGGCTCTTTCCACAGTTTGGCTATTGTGGACATTGCTGCTATAAACATTGGGGTACATGTACCCCTTCGGATCCCTACATTTGTATCTTTGGGGTAAATACCCAGTAGTGCAATTGCTGGGTCATAGGGTAGCTCTATTTTCAACTGTTTGAGGAACCTCCATACTGGTTCCAGAGTGGCTGCACCAGCTTGCATTCCCACCAACAGTGTAGGAGGATACCCCTTTCTCCACATCCTCGCCAACATCTGTCATTTCCTGACTTGTTAATTTTAGCCATTCTGTCCTGGTATATTATTAATAGCATCTTTCACTCTTCAAAGTATGCCAATTTGGACAATAAATTATACAATTGTCTTGTGTTTAACCAGTATTTGTTGCTTGTGTGTTTTCTTGGCTAGGTCAGATACAAGAAAGTCCCTGCCCTTGCCTTGGTGGAGACCAGATGGGGTTACTTCATCCAGACAGAATGGCTTCTTGGTATCTGGTTGTTGACTTACTTGGCTTCCACTTGCTGCCAGGTTCGTGGTCCATGTAACCTGGCTTTTGTCTCACACCTTGGGTCTTTAATATGAAGACCCTGCTGCTTAAGCCAGGAAAAATTGCTTTGCTTTTTGCCTCCCCGCCCCCCTCAACTGTATCAGCTGAACTGAGGAAAGGAAGTCTTTAATATGAAGAAAAAAGTAATTTGATATAGTACTGCCAATTCAAGGCCATAGTATGTCACAATACAGTCATTCCTTATCCTATTGGATTTGATGCCTTTTTAAAAAATCAAGTTACTTATAATTGTAATATAATTATATGAATGTTGATTGAGTATAACACAAATTAATTAAAAGTAATAGAACTAAAAAAGCTAGATTGAGAAGGAAAAGGTTGAAACAAAAACTTTTGATTGAGTCTTTCTAAATGCACTGTTTCATCTTCTTGTTCTAACATAGGAAAATTGCCTGAGTCACAATACAAAAACAAAATCAAATCTTCACTTTTAAACAAAACATTATATTCTCCTTTACCCATTCAAATGCTATAGAAATAAAGCATAAAAAATAAAGTAAAATAATTGTACCTTATTCTTTTTAGTGGGTTAAAATGCACTATGGAATTTTATTATAGGTACTATTAATTTGCTTAACGAAGCATTTCTTCCCACATAGTGAAATACAAACTTTAGTGTAGACCATATTAAATAATACTAAATAATCCTAAATTTTTGGAAAGTTTGGAAAGTTATATGATCGATTATTCTAATTCTTTAATCTGTGTTTCTGGTTCAAACTCTCCTTTTCTAATTTTCTGGGTAACTTTCAGCTATTCAACCCAGAAAATGGAATATGTTATTGATTAAACAAACATCACCAAACTGGTATATTAATAAAAACACTGTGTTTTCATGCCGCTCAAGGGTTAGAAATAAACGATTTCTCAGTAGCAATTGCTTATTTTCCAAAAAGACCTATCATTCAGAAAGGAGCATTAGAGAGAACTTGAACTGGCCACAAACCCAATCAACTAACTTGTGTCTGCTATTACAACCTTTTGGGACAATGTTGAGATGGGTTACTAGCTAAAAGATCATATTCCTTGGAACTTGCCAGCCAGAAACTTAAATGGCAGTCTGTGCCCTCGATACTCTGAAACGAAGATGTTGAAGTAGCCCCATGCCCTGCCACAGTGCTTCTCCATGGTCAGGAAATGGCCTGAGGAAGGCCCAAGGCCTGGCAGGGGCTCTGCTGGTCTACGCCCTAAAAAGGAAGAAACCACCAGCAGCTTTTATCAGGTTTAGTTCAGAGTTTAAAATATCATTCCCCTGTCTTTGCCCAAAAGGGGCAATCTGATCTTATGAGCAAACAGCGAAAGGCATTTTGTATTTAAAAAAACACACACACAACAAAACCCTGTTTGTTGTTGGTTGAAATGCTATAGGTTTGAAATGCTATATGTTGTTAGGACATTTTTCCTTTGTTTCTGAGACATGTATTAATTAAAAATCTTTTATGATGTTGGGCATTTATGCTTGATCTGTTTTCTGTTAATAATCTCATTTGATTATGAAAAACAAAAGAAAATAAATGTTTCTGCCTGGTATCTGGTTCAAGATATTTGACTTTTAAATGTTGGCCTAAAGAGAAGAGAATGCAGTTGCTATTTGCTGAGTCTGGAACTATGGAATTTGCTATATGTTTTCTGAACTCATTGGTACTGCTGCCTACTTGTTATCCATTCTCCTTTCCAGCCACTTTCTCATTCTTTGAAAATTTCACCAACCTATACCTCATTTTGGGCACAATGATGTGCATAGTTTCGTCTTTCTCTTTTATCCAACATTTTGGATAAAATAAAATTTACATAGAACCAGTTCACATCTCGAACCATTGACAAAGATTGACTGGTCCAAGCCCAGAGATACAGACCATGTTTAAGACCAAGACAAAAAAATCGAGGTAGGGGCAAATCCAGGCTCAGAGCCAAGAAGGCCACCCATAGACATGATGTGATGAGGCAAGTTGTGAGTTACACCCCATAGACTCTGCTCTAAGTTCAGGGATGTGTTTTTCATCCTGTCTTGGATTTTCTACTATGAGCAGGTGTCTTTGAGCCCACCTCAGGTGAGCCCTCTTAGTGGGAGTAGGGGGCCAGAGGTGTTCTCTGCCACTGACTGGAATAGAACAGGTCCTAGGAATCTTTGAGAGTTTTTGCCCTCATAACTTTTATTTTCCCATGATTAGAAACATGTAATTCTGTTTAATGGAAATTAGGAAAGAAAAAAAAGGTGAGTAGGAAGTGTTTTATACCAGGTGTGGACCTTAATAGTCACATAATTGTGAGAAGATGCTAGGAACTGAGAATACCCTGTACAAGGAAAAAATAAAAGCGAATCCTCTAAAACATTCCTGATGGACCCAAATATATTTAAAGTAACAAAAATAAGAAGAGTGCCTTTTTGGAATCACAAAATTGACAAATTAATCAAAAAATGGATTCTGTGCTTACTGTAAGGTGTTGTTAAATGGAGTGGGGGAGGGAGGGATGGGGAGAGAATTCATTGAATGAGTTTGGGGAGTGGACAAGATAATTTTCCTGACTGGAAGGAAATTATCAAGGTGAGAGGCTTGGGGGGTGGCGGGGGGAAGAAACATATTTTGACCAGGGTTTTTCTTCTTCCTCAATGATCTGGCCTTGAAAAGACAAATCATAGAGTAGGAGAGAGAGGGAGAGAGATGGGTAAATAGCTCTCTTTCAGAAAAGGTGAAAAATGGCAAATAGGGGGAAAAAATGAAACCTGCGATAACTTTCTAGTAGGAGGACAGAAGGGGAAACAGTAGAGAGAATTTCATCCCCAGCTACTGGAGGTCCCAAGAGAGGATCAGGATCTGGGACATGATCATGATTAGCAAGTGTATGTGATGAATCAGAGGGGTCCCAGGAGGGGAAAGGAAAGGAGACTTGATCTTCTTGCAATAAGGGATGACTGATAATCATTGAAATGTAATAAAGAGATTACATTATATTTAAGGGTATGCCTTGAAATTTTATTCTGTATTATATTGTGTCTTATATTTGTGAAATAATTTAATATAAAAATGAAATTGCTTTCTTTTTTTTTTTTAAGATTTTATTTATTTATTCATGAGAGACAGAGGGGGAGAGAGAGAGAGAGAAGCAGAGGGAGAAGCAGGCTCCCAAGGAGCAGGGAGCCCGATGCGGGACTCGATCCCAAGACCCTGGGATCATGACCTGAGCCGAAGGCAGACGCTCAACCATCTGAGCCACCCAGGCGCCCGAAATTGCTTTCTATAATGTATTTTTTTTTTTAATTTTAAAAAGCTTTAACTAGGTGTTTTTCTTCTTCTACCAGTTTTTCCTAATTAAGGAAAGCCTATCTGCAAACCCTCTCTTCCGGGAGGAGACATCAGTTTTTATGTGGTGGCATGCACTATAATCTCAGATTGAGTGCACAAATAATCAGCTCCCAAAAGACTGGCCTTGAACATCTATACCTATTAAGTGATGGCAAATGTTAAACCTTAGGAAAAACAAATACCCACTTGGATCATCATAAGGGAAAGAATACAAGCTTTGGAGTGAGAGAGATCTGGGCTCAAATCCCACCTACAGAGTAACCAGCTGTGTCCCTGTAACCTCTACAAGCTTAGTTTACCATCTGTATTGACTGTAATTCCTAATAAGCTGTACTGTTGTAGGAATTAGATGTAATATATTCAAAGTGCTAACATAGTAGCACACAGCTTTAGGACCTTACTAAGAGCTCATTACTGTTACTACAGGATACTCTAAGACCGTTCATATTTTAGAACTGTGGATACTAGCTAGATATGTTTAAAATACTATTAAACCTGATTTTAAAAGCCCTTTAATCATCTAAATATAAAATCATAACACAGCTTTCTAAAAAATGGTTTTTAGAAATACTAAGTGCTACAAAATTTCCCTTTAAGGTAGATATATTTTTAGCCTCACCTGGTGTGACCAACTGGCCTGGTTTGCCCTGAATTGAAGAAGTCACTGCAATGTGGAAATTTTAGTACTAAAATTTCAGGTGAAGCATCATGAATTAGTCACCCTAGTCCTGCCTCACAGGTATTTGGCCTTTTCACTACAACTGAGATTCTCAAAGTGGAGTCCTTGGGTCAGTAGCTTTACCTAGAAAGTTATTAGTAATGCAAATCCTTGGGAACCAACCCAGACCTACTGAATCAGAAAGTCTAGGGATGGGGCCCACAATCTGTGTCTATATAAGTCCTCTAGGTGATTTTGATACATGTGGTAGGCTAAGGTTTGAGAAACCTAGGTCTATAATATGTCACTTTTACTAGATTAAGACATTTTATAGAGAAGACTAAAAAGAAGCAAGTTATTAAGACTATTTCCACTTCTTTTAGACATATGAGTCAAAATTTTCATAGCTGGTAGTCCCTGTTATTAAAATTCCCCAAGTTCTCTGAGGAATAAGGAATGAGCAAGAAGAAAAGATACCACAGCTATCATAACAGTTCAGCTCAGGAAGGAAGTTGTATCCTGTTAAAGGTTGCAAACTTTTGAGGGAAGTTTGCTAAGGAGAGTGGAATTATGCAAACTAAAATGCAGGTTATAGTCACCTATCACTCCTATCCTTGCAAGATGTCACTCAGTCAGTATCCAGGAGTGGGGCTAGGGCAGGAAGTGTGTGGGTAGGGCTAGATAATATCTCTGGAAGCCTTCCAAGAGGCTTTCAAACACCCAAGAACCTCCCAAACTAATGCCATTTTAGTTCCTCCAACTACCACACAAGTCAGTTCCTCAGGAAGGCTCAGGTTACTTTTGCAAAGCAAACCAGGAGCATTTGCATAATCCTCCATCGCTAAGTATGACTTCAAGTATTTGACTGTCTAGGACAAAATTGTGCAACAGTTCCTTTTATCCCATAATATTGGAATCTTCATAATAAGCCTCTTAGCAGCTAACAGAGTTTTCTCAGTAAAGGGCTACCTCTTTTTGTGGGGGACGGGGAAGGGTAAAACAAAACAGCCAACTGATATCATAATGATGAGTGTAGATGATTAGTAGAACAAATGGAAATCCTTTAAACTCTAGTTGTCACCACTATTCCAATGGGATGGGAAGCAAATGGGACTGTTAGCAATTGATCAAGGTGATATGACTGGATTATTTTTCATTGATTGCCTTGATTTTTGCATAAAAATATGACATAAGTACATATCATGAAATTTGCCACAGATCCTAATTTTTCCTCTAATCTGAGGCCTACCCATGTCCTTCTTTCCTAAGAAGGATGGTCTCTCTTTGACCAGGGAGGAAATCGACTGTATCTTCCTCAATTAGTATACCTTCCTCTCTCATCCCACTGTGAGGTCCTAGAGGTCAGTCCTTTTCTTGCTAAAACCAAGGAAGGCAAATGCCAAAGTTGTTGCTGGAGTGCTGCTAGCCTTTGTCTCAGTTGAAAGCATATGTCTTTTCTGTTATGCTATTGAAATGTTGGAAATATTTGAGTCAGAAATATGATATCACTGGCTTTATAACCTACTTAAGACTTTTAGGTCTTTCTGTTTGATCGTTGTGAGCTAAGCTGTGTTCCAGGCAGGCAATAGTCAATGTCATTACTGTGCCAACAAGTCAGTTCAATTAGCAATCTCAGAGGCAGTCATTAAATAGACAGTGGGTAACCTTCCTACAGTTTCATGGTATTTTCCATTAATTACTAAAGAAAAATAGATGTTGGAATTTCTTCACAATGAAATAAGCTAAGCCATACTATAAACCTTACAGATTGGAGATATCCACAGCTTGTTGCTCTAAAAATTGGGAATGGCATCTTTACTTTGTTTTAAAACCTCAACCCTGGTGGCAGTTCAAAAGTTATGGCAGACATAATCCCTATGCCATTTTAGGAAGGATGGGTAAACATTTAGTTATCGACCTTTAAGACTAGAAGGTATGGCTACAGAGGGTGGAATTTGAGTCTTTATAAACATTCCCTGTTTCTGTTCAATTCTACTTTTCCTAACCTTCAAATGGGAGGAAGGCAAGGGCCATACCTTTGTGACTCTTCTTAAGGAATAAGGTTGATTTTTGGACAGAAAGATGAACTTCTGAGGGTGGTTGAGGATGGGCTGAGAGCACAGAAGAAACCAGATGGTGTGTCCCCCTCCTAACTATTAGACTCTTCTCCATCATTGGCTCAGGGTCCACAACACTCCATAATTCAAGGAAATGAAGTTGTTTTTCTGTTATTTCTCTTTTCCTTGATCTGGGATCAATGCAAGAAGAGGTCAAAAGGTGAAGAAAAGGTAGAGAATTCAAAGCTGAGCAAGTTCATACTGTGTAGAATCACCACTGTCTATATCCAAAAAAAAGGGGGACCAAAATGCCCTAAGTGATGCTCAGCTGGAACCACCATCATTTCCTATCATTGTTAGCATATCCAAGCTCTAGCTTTGAGGCAGGAATCAAGCAGAACCCCTCCTGGATCTGTCTTAATGAGTATTTGCCTCCATAAAGCTCCACTCAAGACTTGGTCACATCCTAAGGTACAGTCTTTGTAAACTCTGTGATAGAGGGGCCCTGTAAAGTTGGGTCTTCTGACTTGGCCTAAGCACAGGGCCTAAAAGCAGAACTGCCAAGATCTGCTTGCTGGGCCTAACTACTTATTGACTCCAATGTCACACATCAGTTTGTTACTTTTAGTTACAAAGGGAAAGAGAATCATGCTGCACATCAGTGACAAATGTTCAGCTCTCATCTGTCATCTGTTGTTTGCTTGTTTGTTTTTGCTATCTTTCTACATGAGAAGACATTTAATCATGGACCCACTGGGAAAACAGCATTGGCCTTCGAAGGCTGAGACTTTTAGCTCTCTTACCAGAACAAATGTGAAAGAATGGAATAATAAAATTCAAATGATATTGAGTTGCTTTAAATCTAAAGATATTTTAGCCCTTTCTCACTGTCTTTAGGTAATATGGTATGCAAAATGAAGCCAAATTAATAACTTTGAAGTCTAAAAGGTTTAACTTATTTTACATGTTCAAATTTCTACTTTGTGGCTCCTTTCAAGAGCCTAATTATTATGCTCCAATCATATGATTAAAAAATTACATGCTGCTGAAAACAGTTACATCAGATGTTTCCAATGGGATAAATATGCTCAAAGATTTAAGATATGAAGACCAAATTTACAGAAGATACTAACTCTGTGAGACTTCTTATTTGCCCAAATTTAGTTTTATTACCAAAACCTAAGAGATAATATAAGAATAGAATTAAATCTTTGCAATGAGAGATTACAAGATGGAAGAGATATATTTATATTTATAGTAAAAACAAGTCATAAAAGTTGGATTGTGACTAAGAGGAGAAAGGGGCGGGGGGTGGGGGGGGGAACTGACAGTCGTTAAATGCTTACTGGATGTAAAGTGGTTTAAATACTTTATCCCATTTAACTGTTAGGCCTGTCCTGCAGTGGGCATTAACATTCCCGCTTTGAACTGAGGTAATTGAAAGTTGAAGTTGGAAACTGAGACAGAAGAGACAGAGAGACGGAGATAAAACCAATAGTTTTCATACTGATAAAAATGACTGCAAAGCACAGCTCTACCTGTGCAGCTAAATGGGCTTGCTTTAGTCAATGGACAATTAGATCTAAATTCTTGCCCTCCTGGTTCCTGACTCAGCAGGACCATCCCAGGGCCTTCCCCTCCAGGGCAGAGAGTGCTCTGGAAAGTTTACCATAAAAGTGAGACAGTGATTGGGCTGGAGAGAGGTACGGAGAAGGAGAAATCAAATTGTGCGGCCAAGTGCATTGGGTTCTTTCTCCGCTTCTATATCAGAGAGCTTGTTCCTCTTCCTCTAAGAAGGGCAGTGAAGGAGGTAGAGAGAAGCAAAGATATTCTTCCCATCGTTTCCCTCCTAGAAAGTGAGTGGAAATCTCTTTTCTAAGGAAACATGAGGAATGAAAAAATATTGTCGCTTCTTCAAGCAAACTCCTTCACCACACTGTTTCCGGGGACTAAGGCCCATGTCTTGCTACTGAATTGTGCCCAGGGACAACATTCCAGTCTCTTTTCTCCATTCTAGGGGTGGCAGTGTGGCTTGGTGATTAAAAGCATGGGGTACTGAATCACTGACCTCATTTTGAATGCTGGTTCTACTAGTTATAGGGCCTTAAGCAAGTTTCTTAAATCTCTCTAAACCTCATTTTTCTCAGTCAAAAATGAAAATAGTTATCTCCTCAGGGGGTGGTTGTGACGACAGTGACTAATACTTAGTATGTATTTTATATGTTAGCCAGCTATTGTCCTGGACATAATTTCTTCTAAGCAAAGCCTCTAGCAAGCACATAATGAACTAATTACAGGGCCTAGCTTAAGCTCTGAGAGGTCATTGCTTACAGTATTTCACTCTGTGGTAGATAGGAAGAAATGAGGTAACAAGTTTAGACCAGGGAAGGCATAGGAAAGGTGAGCTGTGTTTGCCAAACAACCCCCTAAAATGCTCCTTCCACATTCTCTCTCTTGGATATTGTAGGTTTTTCTCCTTTCCCTCCCCTCCTTGCCTCTGCCTGTCCATTCCCTCTCCTTCCATCTCCTCTCCCCCATCCTTCCCCACTCTTTTGCCTCCCTTTCCCTTTCCAGGAAGCTAAATTCCAGATTTAATAACCATTCATCTCATCCAATTCATTAAAGCAATGTCTCCCATTGTTCCTTCCTGATTTAATTATTGTAGGATCAGAATGTAACTTTTTCCTTTGGAAAAAAACAACACACACACACACACACACACACACACATAAAAATTCAGAGACAAAATTTTGGGCTAATTTCATTGTTATCAAGAGAGGGAAGGGAGGAGACTCATACAGAAGAGACACTGGGAGGCACTGTGTGGTTAAGCCTGGCAGATGCTCTAGGTGTTAGGTCTTAGTTTGAATCCAGACTTGAAAACCATTTTGTTTGTTTGTTTGTTTGTTTAACAGAGACAGAGGGAGACACAGTGAGAGAGGGAACACAAGCAGGGGGAGTGGGAAAGGGAGAAGCACACTCCCCACTGAGCAGGGAGCTCGATGTGGGACTTGATCCCAGGACCCTGGGATCATGACCTGAGCCGAAGGCAGACACTTAACGACTGAGCCACCCAGGTGCCTGAAAACCATTATTTTCTAAAAGCCTTGAGAGTTTGGGCCCACAAAAGTCTATGTGAAGCATTACTAGTTTGGAAAGAATTTATGATTTTCCAGAACTAAAGAAAAGTAAAGTTTCAACTGCTACCTTTCCTGTCCTACTGTAGGTTATCTTTGTTCTAGCATTGTCTTGGACCAATCCAAGCTGTTTAGAAGAGTAGCCATTTATAATTTCTTTCCTCATTAGCACTTCAAGTCTAGAAGAAGAGGAGCTCAAAGTAGCCAAAGGAGTTTATCTCCTCACCATAGCAGGCTTTGAGGTCTGCTTCTGAGTTAAATCAGTGTCTTCTGGAAGACCCCCTACAGATAACTCTTAAGCATGACTAATAAAAATAATTTATCCTCGACCATCAAATAGGGAAACAATATACCAATTTCATTATTATACAAGCTTAAGTGACCAAACACAGTCTCATTGTTTCTTTGGAAATCATGTCCTGCCTAGTTTCTTAAGGATACAAGTGTGAAACAGAGGAAGAGAACAATTACTGTTTAATTCCCTGGATTCCAGGAACAGAAGGGACTGAACTAATATTTAATGAGCACCTGTTGTATGCCACTTGCTTTGCATATGTTATCTCAGTTTATCCTTACAACCACTTTATAAGGTAGATACATTTTATTCCCATTTTAAGTGAGGATATCATGGCTCACAGCATTTTGTTAAAATACTACAGCCAGAAAGTGAAGGGGCCAGAATGTTAACACATGTCTCATTGATGTCAAAGTCCATGTGCTTCCCAGGGTGAAATGGTGCTCCTCAAAGCAGAGTGGAGTCTGGGCTCCAGTCCTGAGCTTGGATTTCCCAAAGCAATGAACACCTTCTTATAATTCATAGCAAAAGCCCTTCCATTTACTGTAGTTGAACTATTTGCGAAGTTATCAGACTGGGCTCAATTGTCCTATGTGTACATGTGCTGGTGCAGCTGAGAAGATGAACAGGTTACTGAGCTTCTTCCATCCCAGAATGTTCCTGAAGTCTATTCCTTTCTTTGCAGCTTGAATCCTGCATTCCAAGTCTCACACCAAGCTTGGATTTTCTGCCTTAGCAGCAGCCCTTTTGCTTAAAGTGAGATGATCCCAGCTCTGATCACTGTACACTAGTTTCCTACTCCTTCTTATGCACAGCCATGTATAGCTGTTTAAAGTCATCTACCCAGGAGTCCTGAGTGTTTGGACAGTCTCACTTGGGATCAAGCCTCTTCAGTAACATCAATCAGGAGATTCTCAGTGTATTCATTCCTAGGATTGTTGTAACAAATTACCCTAACCTGGGTGACTTAAAACAATAGAAATTTATTCTTTCAAAGTTCTGTAGGCAAGAAGTGCAAAATCAAGATAGTAATGGGGTCATGTTCCCTCTGAAGGCTGTAGAGAAGAGCCTTCCTTACCTCTTCCTATTTTCTTTTTTTTTTTTTTAAAGATTTTATTTATTTATTCATGAGAGACAGAGAGAGAGAGAGAGAGAGAGGCAGAGGGAGAAGCAGGCTCCCAAGGAGCAGGGAGCCCGATGCGGGACTCGATCCCAGCACCCTGGGATCATGACCTGAGCCGAAGGCAGACGCTCAACCATCTGAGCCACCCAGGCGCCCCCTCTTCCTATTTTCTGGCAGTCCTTGGTTTGCGGCTGCATCACTCCAATCCCTGCTTCTTCCCTGTGTCTCTGTGTCCCTGTCTTTCCTCTTACAAGGATATCAGTGGATTTAGTGCCCAGTCTAATCCAGTATGACAGGATCTCAACGAAGTACTTCCGCAAAGACCCTGTTTTCAAATAAGGTCACATTCTCAGGTTCCGGGCAGACATAATTTTTTGGGGGAGGGGGCACTTTTCAACCCACTATATTCAGGGAGTTTACTGATCCTCACTCTCTGCACAGATCCACCATACAGGTTCGCCTGGTGGTGTCAATGCTGACAGCAAAGCTATCATTTGTCCTGGATTCCAAACTGACTCTGAAAGACCCTGGGAACCGTATTAATATAAAGTACTATTTCTTAGTGTGGAGATTACAACAGAACATTCATGGCTCCTTGCTTGTTATGAAACAGGTGATAGACTTAACTTGCTTTGAAGACTAGAACATATTTTACGATATCTGATATATGGTTCATTACACTTTAAAGCAATAGGAAAAATACCCTAAAGATGTTGAAAATAAGGCATAAAGCTCATATGGCAGTCAAAGAAGAAAGACATCAATTTAAAAGATGACAGAAATAGCTTTTTAAAAATTGCCTTGACAAAAAAAAGATAATGAATTATAAACTGTGCTTGCCAAAGTACAGCTTTCATAGACCACCATGTATATGGTATTTTTTCCAAGTTGAAAATGAATCAGGGGGTTGAAGTCACTTGAAAGAAAGATTTAAAAAAAATTCAAGTTACATCTAAACTGTAGCAGTTCCACCCACCCTCATATACAATGCCAATGGAAATTCTGACAAGCTGGTCAACACATGTCTAAAGTCAGAATCAAGGTTCTGTACTATACAGCTGAGTTATATTGGAAAGAAAGCAAGGACACTTTGCTTATTATCCTCCATTAGCCAAGCTAGATTTATAGCTCAAAACAGCAATCACAAAAACCTGGAGAACAGACTGGGAGCTTGGATTGATGCAAATCACTTCAATTCAAATAAACCTTAAGAAGCTTGCTGGATATAATTGTTATAATAGCTTTAAAAATATCACTTCACCAAATGTTTTTTTTTATCTGAAAAGAAGTGAGCCAGACTGGAAACAATCTGGAACATTCTACTTTTGCTATTTTTACCTTTTTCCATAAGAATGGGAGGGCTCATAATGAGGATGTACAGGGGTCTGGGGAGAATCTGTCCCTCTCTTAATCTAGAGATTTGCAAAGGAATGGGAGAAGCAGGTATTGCTAAACAGGCAGAGGGCACGAACACCTTGAAGCCTGTTTTAAAATTGTGCACACTCTTGGATTATTGAGCTTGTCTAGCAGGCTACAATAATGCCTTAAACAATGTTTGTCAGGAAGGAACATAGATTAGTTGACAGCACAAACTTGAGAAACAGACTTGTGAGTAATTTCCTCCTATGTGTCTCTGAGTAAAGAAATTAATTTCTCTGAAACCAGGGCTTATGAGAGTATTACATAAAGTTAGTATATGGCTTGAATACAAATGATACAACATGAATGCCACCTAGTAAGGATTCAATAAATGTTAGCATTTACTAGAAACCCTTCTCTTATTTGTTTTATTTTACTTTGGGAATATACAGAGGCTACTCTTTAAAAAGACTTCGTTAACTCAAGCACAATGTAAAACTCTGTCTTTTCAGTGGGATTTGTACTGCAAAATGCATAGGCATGTTGCCCAGAGGTTTGTGTTCCTGGTGGTGAGGTACCTTGAACTGTTATGTAATGGGAAGTGCAGTGAATCCAGAATTAGCGAATCTGCGCTGGAGTCCTGCTGCCACTAACAAATCAGCCCAACCCCTTTGGGCCCAATTCCTCATCAGTAAATGGAGCCCTTCTAGCTCCAGAATGCTAGGTCCATAGCTATACCTAATATGACAGGTGAGCCTCCAGAGAGAGGCCAGGTCAGAGGCCACAGAACTGAAATGAGGACAGATGGCCATTAGGGCTAGGATACAGGTAGAGTAAAGTTTAAGGAAAAAAGGAGGAGAGTGAAAGAAGAGGAGAACCAAATGGTCATCCCTATGAGGGGTAAAGAAGACAAACAAAGGAGGAAAAAAGAGGGAGAAGGGGAAGGAGACCAGAGGGAAGGAACAAAAAAGAGGAGGGAGTAAGAATCTCTGTTCTGCTTGGTTATGTCAGTGATTGGCAAGAGCTGGATCCTTACAACCTGAGAGCTCAGGGTTGGGGCTGAGAGTGGCCAACTGCCAGTGTGAGCAGTCCCTGTGAGGTCAACATGGTTGTACCCTTCCTTTACAGGAATTCAGATGTGGAGATACCAAGCTTGTCTAAAGGGGTAGGTGCGGGATCAGATGGGAAACAGGACAACCGTTTGAAACCTTCTTAGAAAAGGAAATGGAAAACAGGGGAGGAAATTATTACAGAGATAATCCAAGGAAACTTCCCTGAAGTGAAGAACATGAGGATTTGGACAAAAGAGTTCTTCAAGTCCACAGCAGCATGATAAAATGAAAGAGACAGCACAGCTCACAACATCCTGAAATGTCATTACATTCGGGAACGATAAAACATACTTAAATTTTCAAGAGGAAAAACAGGTCACATGACAGGCTGGGACTTAGAATGGCATCAGTTGTTAAATAATAACACTGAAAGCTGGAAGACACTACAACAGTGCCTTCTCTTCTGCAAGAGACTAATTTCTGACCTAGATTTCTATACCCAAACAAATATTTAATTAAGCATTTTCGGATGTAGTCCATCTCAAACATTTACTTTCCACACACGGTTTCTTAGGAAGCAACAAGATAATGTGCTCTACATTATTAAGAAAGAAGGAAGGGAGGGAGGGAGAGAGGAAGGGAGGAATAGAGGGAGGAAGGAAGGAAAGGGATAAAGGAAGAGAAGAAAGAAAGAAATTGATTTATTGATTCAGGAAACACGGCTCAATCACAAGAGAGAAGCAAAGGGAATTACCAGCCTGTTGGTGAGGGTAAGTCCTCGAGGATCATAGAAACAGTGAAGATTGGAACCAGAAGATAAAGGACTGCAGGAAGGTTGTGGGAAGGAAAAACTGAAACTGATAATCACCTGGTGCATCTGATCACATTGAGCGGCTATTTACAGTTCAGGTGGAGGTTTGGAAAAGAAATTAATGAAAAGTAAATAGAAAATAGAATAAATACAAAGCATAAAAATAACACATGAGAGAGGGAAGAGTTGCCTAAGAAAGAACAGAATCATACTAAATTACATGGCTCAGCTCTGAACATTTGTATTGTCATAACAATATAAGCATTAAATAGTTACTTAATCAAAAATTGTGGTATGACTATTTTGAGGGGACGAATAAGGGGAAGGTATGTGTGTTGAGAGTGGCTCAGGAGAAGTAAATTCTCATACTCTCATTTGGGAATTCAATATATAGTAACTAAATGTTGGAAAACATCCAGAAATAGATATAAGCATATTATAAAAGTAGACTTCAAAGACCAAATAAACAGAGTTAAAAGAGTTAATAGTGGCTATCCCCGGGGAGCAGGAATCTGGGAAGAAACTTAGGCTTTTTTCATTGTTATTGTTTTTAACCTGTAGTAATATTTGAGTTTTTAAATTTTATGCATTGATCACTATAATGAGTATAAAAAATAAATTTAAAGTATATTTGGAATATAGAGAAAAACATACCTCACTGTGATGACAAATGTGGAAACTTAGAAAAATCCCTAACAGATAAACATTGTATCTTCACTTTACCTGTAAAGAAATTGAGGCCCAGCAGAATTGTGCAAGTTCACATAGTTACCAAATGACAGAGCCAGGGACTAAACCCAGTCTTTTTGATTTCATATTCAGGCTTCACAATATCTTCCTGCTTCTCATTATCTTTTACCTTAAATTTGCCACCCTGCTTTAAATATCACCCACACATTAGCAAGTAAAAAAACCTGAATATATAAAATTACATCCTTCATTTAGTCATGTCTGAGCTAACTGAACAGAATCTAATGTTATCTTAGGTCTCATTTATACCCTCGGTTTGGTGACACCCTGGGGAACAGAGATGAACATTCAGGTGGGTAGTAGGTACAGCTTTGGGGTCTAAAGCTTTTCCTAACAGATAAATATGCTTCTCATTAGATCATCCCAAGACACAAGGAATGGATTTCATTGCTTTACAAATGTTCTTAATTTGATTCAGTGCACCTGGGAAACAACATTTCTATTTGCTCTAGAGACATGATTGCATTAAACCTTAATGATGTACCAGACATGGGGTTAGACAAGACTATTTTAATTGAGTGTCAGCTATGCTATTGGAGCACTTGTCTAGATTTACTTTTTCAAAAAGCTGTAATCTTTGGTGAACTCTCAGTTCCCTTCTGTTTAGTTTGATAGAGCCCCTGATAATACGGACTTCTTCCACAGCACAAGGCTTCACTAGCCTTCTCCTTGGTAACCAGATAGCTTTTGTCTCCTTCAGCACTAGTTCCTGGAAGTGTGATGTCGGCAATTTTCAGAACTCAATGGCAGCTCCATCCAGTAAAATAGACAAAATCTAGTTATGGCAAAATTGGACCTTGCCTGAAGTAGGATGATTGGTTTTCATTCTATATATTATATGAGCACCCAGAAAGATGGTAAATGTCAAGATGTTTCTTAGAAAACTTTATAAAAAGAATTAATGGGAAATTTAGACTGAGTTGCTATGTATCCTATCAGTTTGATCTTTGTAGTCTAAGTCCTTGGGTTTTAGGTTTATGAGCCTTTGGAATTTTATGCAAAATGAACACGAATGTGCATTTTGAAAAAAGATGTTCCAGAACCTTCGCCAAAATTGTAAAAGAAGTTCATAATCCCCAAAACATAAAGAATCATTGCTTTACATAAAGAAATGAAGTCCATGTGGAATTCTTTAATTAGATTCTTCTTGGTAGAAATCTAGGATTTTTAAAATAGGTACTAGTAGATTTTCGAGAGATAGTATTAATTATGCCCTCTATCATTATTATTCAGTTCTTTCCTATTTCTGGAATTATGAATCTCAAAATTCATCTACAACATATTTCATGTCCCCTTTCACCTCACCCCCCAAATTTCTTTTTTTCTAGCTTTTTTAAAATGGTAGGTAGGCATTCGATTTATTTTTTTGAAAAATTCTATATTTAAATTCAGTTTAGTTAACATATACTATATTATTGGTTTCAGTGGTAGAATTTAGTGATTCATCAGTTGTATATAACAATCAGTGCTCATTACATCAAGTGCCCTCCTTAATGCCCATCATCCAGTTACCCCATCCCTCTACCCACCTCCCCTCCAGCAACCCTCTGTTTGTTTCCTAGAGTTCAGTGCCTCTTATGGTTTGCCTCCCTCTCTATTTTCATCTTATTTTATTTTTCCCTCCTTTCTCCTATGTTCATCTGTTTTGTTTCTTGAATTCCATATATGAGTGAAATCATATGGTATTTTTCTTTCTCTGACTGACTTATTTCACTTAGCATTATACCCTCTAGTTCCATCCACATCTCTTTTTTTCAAGCTTTTGAAGATTCATATGAGATTATCAAAAATAGTACTTTTTGTTGTGGCTTCCTAATTAAATTTTCTACTTCTTTCTCTGGTTGCATACTGAACATATTTAATAGAAAAGGAAAGCATTATATTCAAGCATTATATTATTTGGTGATGTCATTAATGTTGCCTTTTCTCATCTTTCTTGTTTCATTGATCAGAAGCAGCTTTTGTGCCATCTCTGCTAGAGCTCTCAAAAAACACTTTCCTTTCAGCAATTACAGATAATATAAAGAGCCAATTCAGCAATAGGTGGCATTTTGCACTTTCTTTTTAATATCTAAGAGATTTCATCATTGTTAAATTTCATTTCTAACAACCTGGAAGCATCACATAAAACTTCAAAAAAGATAATGTAATTGATTATTCTGCTTAATTAATATTTTCCTTTAATATTTTAAAGATAAAATATGGAATAGCTTATATTACTAAGAAACACAACACATACTCTCGGAACCTTAGTAATCTACTGAAAACAATCTATAAAGTTTAAAGAGAGATGATATGTATGGTCAAGTCAGATTTTCATCAGGATAGCAGATGAGCCTCCACACTGTGGAATCACTCTTTTGCCTTTCCATGTCCAGAAACTAAATTTGAACAGTGCATCTAGGCTTATTGGTTTCTTAGGTATCAACTCATGTTAACTGAATTAATGAGACATTAAAATATAAATCAGATGCAAGTGTATTTATTGGCCAGAAGCAGAACATATCTATCACTGTTTATTATACTTCTGTCTACTACTTTTTATACTCACTTCCAGGAGTCTGGGAAACAAAAACAACTAACAGTTGAGAGCAGAGTGTAGAACTACAGAGTGTAGAACAGAGGAAACTGGCTGTAGGAAAATGAACAATCTTGCCTCCACCGAAAACAGCTCTCAGAAATGAGTGGTTTTATAATTGCCTTGGTGACTCTTGGGCCAGATCTCCTGCTTTTGTAAACTGAATCTGCCACTTTGTTGCAGTTAACTCTTAGGTGAGATATTTAACCTTTTTTGAGCCTCATTTGGTTTAACTTTTAATAGGGGAACAATAGTATCTACTTACTTGAAATAAGATAACAAATGTAATGAACTTAGTATTGTGTTGGTACATAGTTAATAAGTTACATCTATAGACCCTTTGATTAATTTCTTTTTTCCCTCTCACCCTTACATGTTTTCCTTTCCTTCCTTCCCTTCATTCTTGATAAACTACATCAATTTTTCCCTTAAAAATAAGAGATAAACATGCATCTGAGAAAATATTTAGCATTGTTTTATACATATGGTTAAAAATTTTAGGGGTGCCTGGGTGGCTCAGTCGTTAATCATCTGCCTTTGGTTCAGGTCATGATCCCAGGGTCCTGGGATCGAGTCCTGCATCGGGCTCCCTGCTCAGTGGGAAGCCTGCTTCTCCCTCTCCCACTCCCCCGGTTTGTGTTCCCTCTCTCATTGTGTCTCTCTTTGTCAAATAAATAAATAAAATCTTTAAAAAAAGAAAATTTTACATAAATGACATTGTGCTCTAGATCTCATTCTGTTTCCTACATTTCTCATGTTACTATATGAGAATTTAATTCATTATCTCTGACTGTTACATAGTATTCTATCATGTCTATAAACCATATTTTATGTATTTATTCACTTAGTGGTGGATACAGGTGGCTTCCATTTCTTTGCTACTCCCAAACAACTCTGTGATAAAGAAATAGGTATGTAGTTCCTTATGAATGTGTACAGGCTTTTTTCTGAGGTACATTTCCAAGGGCAAAATTGCTGAGTCATAAATGCATATGCAGTTAGATTGTTGGCTTGGAAGGACAGCACATATATTTTTTTGAGTTTTAATTTTAATTCTGGTATATTAGTTTCAGGTGTACAATATAGTGATTCAATTCCATACAATCCTAAGTGCTCATCATGATAAGTGTCTTCTTTATTCCCCATCACCTATTTCCCCCATCCCCCACCCACGCCCCCCTTGGCAATCATCAGTCTGTTGTCTATTAACTAGTTAAGAGTCTTTTTCTTGGTTTGTTTTTTTTCCCCCTTTGCTCATTTGTTTTGTTTCTTAAATTCTACATATGAGTGAAATCATATGATATTTGTCTTTCTTTGACTGACTTATTTCACTTACATTCTACTCTCTAGCTCTATCCATGTTGTTGCAAATGCCAAGATTTCATCCTTTTATATGGCTGAGTAATATATAAATCACATCTTCTTTATCCATTCATCTATCAATGGATACTTAGGCTGCTTCCATAATTTGACTATTATAAATAATGCTGCTGTAAACATACGGGTACATGTATCCTGTCGAATCAGTGTTTTGTATTCTTTGGGCAAATACCCTGTAGTGCAATTATTGGATCATGGGGTAGTTCTATTTTTAAATTTTTTAGGAACCTCCATACTGTTTTCCATGGTGGCTATACCAGTTTGCATTCCCACCAACAGTGCACAAGGGTTTCTTTTCCTCCACATCCTTGCCAACACTTTTGTTTCTTGTGTTTTTAATTTTAGCCATTCTGACAGGTGTGAGGTGATATCTCATTGTGGTTTTGATTTGCATTTCCTTGATGATCAGTGATGTTGAGCATTTTTTAATGTGTTGGCCATCTGTATGTCTTCTTTGGGGAAATGTCTGTTCATATGTTCTGCGCATTGCCCATTTTTTAATTGGATTATTTTGGGGGGGTGTTGAGTTGTATACATTCTTTATATATTTTGGATACTAACCCTTTATCAGAGATGTCATTTGAAAATATCTTCTCCCACTTAGTATATTGTCTTTTGGTTTTTTGATTGTTTCCTTTTTTATGCAGAAGCATTTTATTTTGCTGTATTCCCAACAGTTTATTTTTGTTTTTATTTCCTTTGCCTCAGAAGACATATCCAGAAAAATGTTGCTATGGCCAATGTCAGAGAAATTACTACCTGTGCTCTCTTTTAGTATTTTTATGGTTTCAGGTTTCACATTTAGGTCCTTAATCCATTTTAAATTTATTTTTGTGTATGGTGTAAGAAAGTGGTCCAGTTTCATCCTTTTGCACGTTCCTGACCAGTTTTCTCGACATCATTTGTTGAAGAGACTGTCTTTTTCCCATTGCATATTCTTAGGACAGCACATACCTTTTTATACTTTTCCAGGAGAGTAGGAAGGGGGATGGGATTGGAGATGGAGATGAAGGGAAAAGTAATAGAACAAGTCAAGGACTTTCTTCAGATGGATGCTAATAGTGGGCGTTGGACTAATGAGCATAAGCAATTCAGTCCTATGTGTCTGAGGTCCTTAAAATTGAAATAAAAAAGACTGTGGCTCAATGCATTATCAGTTTAAATACAACACCTGCTGCTATAGCTTAGCATCGTCATCTGTGCTACAGGGCCAGGATGCCAGCTCTCTACTACCTTATGAAGATGCTGCAGAAAACCAATAGATGATGTTTGTGAGGTCCTTAAAACTCTTGAGACTCAGCTTCTATATGAACATTACAAAATTATTCCTCTGCATAGAAAGCTCTCAGAATCTTAATTATAGATCTATTTGTTAATCAACATTGAAGATAATTGCTCCCAATTAGCCTATAAAGATGTCTTATAAGTGTACTCTTTTGACCATTTCATCCAATTCAAGATTGGAAGGGGATTAAGTTATAAAATAAATAAATCATGAGGATGAAAAGTACAGCATAGGGAATATAGTCAATAATATCATAATAACTTTGCATAGTGGCAGAGCGTAACTACACTTAACATGGAGGGCATTTTGTAATGTAAGTAATTGTGGAATCACTAGGTTATACATCTTCAATGAATATAATATTATATGTCAACTACACTTCAATTAGTTTTTTTTAATTATACTCATAAATGGCTATAACATTGAAAAAAAAGGAACAGAAGGTCATTCAAGTAACTGACTCTGCAAAAAAAATGGAAATAATTAAGCCTTTCATTTTCAATAGCACTTTTGGTTTTTCATAGGTCCAGTGCTAAATGACAAATATGACAGCCTTTCATATCTGGATGAGGTGATTATTTCTTCAGGAACTGAGGATAGACAGACCTAGAAAAGTGGTCATAATGGTTTTCTTCAGAACTAATAAGAGAACCAAGTGAAAGAGATGAATCTTCTCTAATACATGTCCAACATGTCCATAGGCAGCTCAGCCCTTTAACTCAGAGCCGATTATTTTAATTTTTAATAGTTTAGGACATAATAGACAAGTTAATTAAATTAGCTCACTTTGTTCAAACTATTATAATATTAATCCATTGTTATTTTTGATAAAGCATATCACTAAAACTTTTTTTACAATCTAGAAGCCAAGAGTACACAATGGAACAACACATTTAGAAGTAAACACCACCGCTAAATTTTTAAAACCTTTCCATCTTATTGAATTGAGTTTTATTTAAAATTTTTTCTCTCCCTTTATCTCTGTCATTATTGTGTCTAAAATATTTGTATTCCTCAAATCTGTTCTGTGTATGTTCTGTTTAGAATATTTAAACATACAAATTTTATTTTGGTAATCCATACAAAAATTATCCCATGCATTCCAGATAAAAGAAATTTAAAATGTAGGTTACAAAAGGTTAATTTTATGTATAAATACCATTCTTATTCAGTTATCTTTACCCAAGAAAAGCAGTTCTTCACCTGTAAATCCTTTATGAGAGTTAACTGTATGTATACTGGAGGTGAGGGAGGGGATTTGGGACAATAATTTGTGGTTAAATCCAATCTTTTAATCCAGCTCTTGGGAGTTGCCTGTGAAACCCCTGTCCTCAGAGCTTTGCTTCCTTTTAACTCTAATTAATTATATACTTACTGATTTAGGGAGCTGGAACATTCACCTCCCCACATAAGGCACTTCCTGAATTAGAATCCTCTTAAAGGGATGTTTGACATCTCACATAGCCCCAACCCTTTTGTAGCAGGTAATCACTGGTATAAAAGCACCAGTTAAACCTGATATTCACCTCTGTTCCACATATACATGTGTTTACATATCCACTATTGTTTATCTGCAGTATAGCCTCATTTTCCAAATCTAATCTAGACTGATCCCCTTTTCCAGGGCAAAAAAAAAAAAAAAGCAACTTGTAAAGTAATCTCTCCATCATAACCCTCAAAGAGTATCTTCTGGGCTTGAAAGTATTCGAGAGGTCCTGTGTGTTGGCTCACACAGCTCGAAAGGAAGTCTGCACTGAATTTACCTCCCCGGTCCCTCTGTTACACCAGAAAATACATCCCAGAACATTCATCGATTGTCTTCATTCACTTCTCTCCTGCCTTGTGTCATTTAACCCTAAGAAGAGATCATACTGTTCAGAATAGACATACCTTAATTCTGTACTTAAAAATTGGAATTTGACACAAAAATTTACTTTTTATAACTCTAACAGTTCTGGTGGACGTTGAGAGAAGGAAAAGCTTTATATTTTGTTTTTTAAGTATGATCCAGGTATTCTCTATAAGCGAAGCTTTGACAATCACCCACTCACTGGCCAGTGCTCCACTTTGGGTCATCTGAAGTTGATTACCACCATCCTTGGAGGATGGTGTAAAATGCCGGTGAAATCGTGAACTAATTCAATGACATGCCCATTGTTCCACTCATTTAGGCAAGTGGGTTTCTGAACAAGGAAGCATTTCACGTATTCTTGACCATACTAAATTAACTCAGGAAATGTAAGGATTAGACCCTTTGTTGTTTATCTCTACATCTCAGCTGTCATCCTGGGGCGCAAGACCCCCCAGAATCTTTTTGATCATGAGAGAACTTGTGACCATTCAGAAGAAGCTAAATTAACTATTGTTAGGTCACAGGGATTTGGGAGCTAGAGAATATTCGGTGGTATTTGTGGTATTGCCTTTGTAGAACTGATATCCTTAATTATAGGCAGCAGGTGGAGCTCTGAGTGAATGAATGACCTTTGAGGGCCAGTCCTCAGGCTAACTTGGTGTTATCACAGCTTCAGGGCAATCACTGTCCGTCAGCTCCAGGTCAGCCTGCAATGCTGGCCAGGGGCCTGGGTTATTGTAAAGATGCTGGCTCAGCTTGAAGGCCTAATTTCCCTACTCCCAAGCACAGATAAACAAGGGAGAGGCTCCTTGCCTTCTTGAGTGTTAAGTACTTGAACCCTGACAGAAACTCCCATTTCCTGGGTTTGGTAGAGCTGGGAAAGAAAGGAACTCTGGAATATAAGACACCGAAGACTCAGTGCCTGTTGAGGATAAGAAACAGGCCAAGTCACAGGAAGACAAATACTGCATGACTCCACTAATGTGAAGTATCTAAAATAGTCAAATTCACAGAATCAAAAGTGGAATGGTGGTTGCCAGGGGCAGGCGAGGGGGAGGTTGGGTGTTGCTAATCAGCGGGCATAAAATTTCACCAAAGCAAAATGGATAAACTCTAGAGAACTGTACAACATTGTGCCTGTACAATACTGTACTATACATTTAAACATTCGTTAAGAAGGTTGGTTTCATGTTAAGTGTTGATATCACAATAAAATAATATTTAGAGCCTAAAACAACAGAGCCAGATTTGTCGATACTTACTTAGTATCCTTAATATAAGAATCCTTATCAACCATTCTAAAAGCATGACTCAGGCTTGGAGAACAGAAAATAACAAGAAAGATGGTTCTCTTTTCAGAATAAGAATTCTCTGCCTTCAGAGAGTGCTGGATGCTTCTTCAGCCCACATCCCTATTGTGAAATGCTTTTCTCATCTACAGAACACTGTGGTTTACAGTTTACCTGAAGCTTGTTATTGTTTCTCTACCTAATAACCCACTTTTATGATTTCTTCTGGAAGAGCTGCATTGATGGAGATGGAGTGTAACACCTGAAATAATAGGATTTTACAGGAAATAATGTAAATGAAAATTTTTGCCCTTAATGACCCATAATAAAATGCTCTTGTTACCAAGCTCTGCAGGCGAACCCAGTGCAGGTTGCCATGGAAACTCCCAGCTGCGCCTCCACACTGTTGCTTAATGATCAGTGTGATGTCAGGCTCTTGAGATAACCACAAGCTTAGACAAATCTTTACAGCCACAGTGACAGTCCACTCGGGACTTCAGTTATGTCTGGGTGAGGGCTCCTGCGTCCAGGTATAATTAAAATACATTCAGACCTATGATTGGAAATGCTTTCAGCAGAGAATTAGGTCACTTTTTAAATTCTCCATTCACTTTCATCTCTCCACATGATTGCCCAGTTGGAAGTGAGCCAGAAACAGGGTAGCCACAGTGCATTACGGAAGATGACACTTTACATGCCTGTGGCCAGGCTTTACCCTTTGCATGGGTGGGCAAGTGGCTGGTCCACCTGGTACACACCAAAAAAGACATCACGAAGACCTTTTTGTTCCTTCTTCCCATGTTCCCTGCATCTACCGTCCACCATGACTGAGCCTGAAATTCTATTACTCATTACTTTGATTTAGACCACAAAGTCAGGCCCTTTCACCCAGAATATAATTCTCAACATTTATTTATTATCTAGAAGGAAAAGAAAGGCCCTAGGGAACATGTCTTTTTTCTTCCCTCCTTTTATTTCCCTTTCTCCCTTCGCTCTCTCTTAAAACTGTTTATTAGGTGCCTATTATCTGCCAGGCAATTACCAGAAACACAAGGATGAATAAATTTCAATCCCTGCCCTCTAGGAACCCACAGATTATTAGACAGGGGCGTGGCATATCAGCGAATGCATAAGCTAAAGAGACAGAGGTGTCCACATGGCGCAGATGGATAAATCTACCTGAGGGAGAGCAGGACAGGCTGGGAGATGAGGTGATGTTTGGGTTAATTTTGAAGGGAATTAGAGGGATCGAGCGAGCAAGGTAGAAGGGAAAAATGGGAGAAGAGTTGAAGGCATGGAATGATCTTGGATATTTGGGGAATTACAAGCAACTCAGAATGGTTAGATCTTTGGCCATGAGAGCAGTCAGGGAGAAATGGCATGCATTGCGTGTCAAAAGCATGTCAAAGAGATTGACTTTATCTTGCAGGCAAGTAGGAGCTACTTAAGGTTTTAGGGAGAGAAGGCAGAGAATTATAATTTTGGAAGATTATTCTTCCAGAAAAGAAAAGCATGAACTGGGGGAAGCATGGGGCATTTAGAAAGTTATTGAAATAGTGAGACTATAGAAGATATCTGCTGCATTTTGTCTTGTTTCATTAGGGTTTTTTGGGGGGAGAGGGCTGTCTGGCATCTGCCATTTTTTAAGAGAAGTGCCCTGTCCTCAGCCCCTGGCCCACGCTCACAGGAGAAGTGGATATATGACCAAAACTCAGCCTATTATAGTACTGTATCACTGTTCACTGTGATTGGCCCAGAGGTGGTCACATAATCCAAACAGCACCAATCAAATTTCTCCTATGAAATTTCATTTATAGACTCCTCGACATAGGATTATTTTTCTTTCTTTCTTTGTTCCTCAAGATGAAAGGATGTATCTTTTGGCTTCCAGAGGCCATTTTCCTGCTACATGGAGAGGGCTTTCTGATCATTAGGCTAATACAGGAAAATGCACTAACAGATGGGGAAACAGATTTATTGACATTATTTGAGACCCTAGAATCTAGGACAGAGATCCAGCTGTGTCTAAAGTCAGCATACCCTGAGCGAAATATGTCAATCAGAGAAAGACATGTATCATATGACCTCACTGATATGAGGAATTCTTAATCTCAGGAAACAAACTGAGGGTTGCTGGAGTGGTGGGGGGGGGGAGGGATGGGGTGGCTGGGTGATAGACATTGGGGAGGGTATGTGCTATGGTGAGTGCTGTGAATTGTGTAAGACCTGTACCTCTGAAACAAATAATACATTATATGTTTAAAAAAGAAGAAGAAGAAGAAGATAGCAGGAAGGGAAGAATAAAGGGGGGAAAATCGGAGGGGGAGATGAACCATGAGAGACTATGGACTCTGAGAAACAAACTGAGAGTTCTAGAGGGGAGGGGGGTGGGGGGATGGGTTAGCCTGGTGATGGGTATTAAAGAGGGCACGTACTGCATGGAGCACTGTTATATGCAAACAATGAATCATGGAACACTACACCAAAAACTAATGATGTACTGTATGGTGATTAACATAACATAATAAAAAAAATAAAGTCAGCATACCAATGGACTTTCCAGTTACACACACCAGTAAATTCTGTTGGGCTTGAGTAAACTTGAGTTAGTTTCTTGTCACTTGTAACTGAATGTTTCTTTTTTTTAAGGGATTGTCATGTTTTTATTCTACTTTTTTTTTTTAAAGATTTTATTTATTTGGGAGAGAGAATGAGAGAGAAAGAGAGAGAGCATGAGAGGGGGGAGGGTCAGAGGGAGAAGCAGACTCCCCGCTCAGGGGGGAGCCCGATGTGGGACTCGATCCCGGGACTCCAGGATCATGACCTGAGCCGAAGGCAGTCGCTTAACCAACTGAGCCACCCAGGCGCCCGTAACTGAATGTTTCTTAAGGAACCAGATAAAAACGATGAGAAGCTGAATAGAAGCTGGACAGGCTGGAGAGGCGGAGAGGGTGGTTTCAGTGAAATTAACTTCAGTGAAGTTAATTCAAGGATTGGAGAAGTGGGCTGAGTCAGAAGTGCTAACAGAGGTACCCACAAAGTCCTGGGGACACAGAGGTTGGACCCATCAGCCATGGACCACCAACTCCTGCAGGGAGCTGTAAAGCTTCTGCTTTGGGAAGTGGGTTGGTAAATAACATTTATTCTTTTGGTGAAGACTGTCTTTTTTGGAGTGGCCTGATTTATAGGAAGTTTAATCTTATATTGAGTTGATTCTGTCTTCATGTCTCTCACTCGACATCGTGGTTCTATTTGCCAGGTCCTTACAGAATATAGTGTCTCCTATAGAAAATCCTTCTCATATTTTAGTAAGACATTTGCATGTCTCTTTCATCTTTCCCCTCTAGACATCCTGTCTCTAGTTCCCTTTCGTTGTGCTTCATGGGACACAGTTTGGGTGGTTTTTAAAGTAGCAGTTATCAGTATATAAAGTTACCTTATGAACTATTTGTTTATCTTCTCTTTTCACTAAATAGTCATCTCCGTGTCAATAGGGATGTGAATGTCTTGTCCATCATCTATCCCTAGCACTGAAATCAGCGACTTAAACAAAGTAGGCACTAATAAATCTTTCCTGGTGAATAGTTTCTAGTTCATCAGTGAATCTCCTGTTTATCTATGGCCCAGCTAATATGAAGTGTCCAGTGCAAAGTACAATACTCTGATATCAGTAGACCCATTCCAGAATGGAAGGGGATGGCTGCCAATTTTGTCTGGATCCATATATGCATATGATGCACCCCAACACTGCACAGGATTTGGGGGAACTACATAATATCGTTATCCTATATCAGTCATCTAAAACCATTGCATCTTTTTTTAAAAAGATTTTATTTATTTGAGAGAGAGAGAGTGAATGAGCACAAGAAGGGGGAGGGGCAGAGGGAGAAGGAGAAGCAGACTCCCCACTGAGCAGGGAGCCCAACTCAGGGCTCGATCCCAGAACCCTGGGATCATGACCTGAACTGAAGGCAAACGCTTAACTAACTGAGCCACCCAGGTGCCCCCCATTGAGTCTTTTTTTTTTTTAAGATTTTATTTACTTATTTATTTGAGAGAGCGAGAATGAGAGATAGCACGAGAGGGAAGAGGGTCAGAGGGAGAAGCAGACTCCCCGCTGAGCAGGGAGCCCGATGTGGGACTCGATCCCAGGACTCCAGGATCATGACCTGAGCCGAAGGCAGTCGCTTCACCAACTGAGCCACCCAGGCGCCCCCCCATTGAGTCTTTTTAATGAAACAGTTGCTAAGCCGTATCTTTCCATTCTGTAATGGCATTACTAGATTATTATATTTTTTGGTCCTTAGTTGAGACTTCACATATATCCCTGCTAAAATTTAGCCCAGTGAATGTCTGCATGGTTTTTGCTTGTGATTCTGTTGTCCAGACTTTAGTCTCCAGGCTTTCTATCATCGGCATAATTAATGAGTCTAACTCTAGGCTCCCAGAGGTCAGTCAGGCTTTCTGCATCATCCACTTTGCTATCTCCAAATCCTAGCACATGGCCTGGTGTCCATAGCATACTCAGTTAAATGTTTACTGGACAAACTCAAAGATATACCTTCTCTATTTTTCAAGTTTTAATTAAAATGTAAGAAAGAACAGATATTGTAGCTTTCTTCCAAAAACATCCTTCCTTTGGTATCTATCTCTCAATGTCTATCAGCCCAAATATATTTGGATTCAGCTCATTTTTATCCTTCTTTTTTTTTGTCATAAAGAAAGTTTCAGGATGTTTTGCTGTCATGAAGATACACTGCACTTACGCTATAGAAACAATTTCAATGGAAAATAAGTTTAGACTGACATAGCTTGATATTAAGGAATCTATACTGGCTTCTGGTGATTGCCAGATCCTCTTCTATAGGTGCCTCATCCTCCCTCTGTGGGCAGAATATCCTGTAAACCCTCTTGTGGACACTGGAGGATAAGAATTTATAGGAGTAAATGGTGAAACTGCATTGACCTTTCAGGTTGCTGCAGCAGATCAGAATTCGTGGGGGGAAGCTGGAATAGAGAAGCAGCTACAAAAACTGCAGAGGGCATATTTTTAAAGCCTATTGTTAGACTATAGAATTTTTCATTTTGTTTAGAAAAACATCACACGTGCAGTGTCTATTCAAAATGTACCCATTGATGATTGCAATCAGGGATGTTCAAGATTTTTTCCTTTCCTTAATATGAGAATTATTTGTGGCAGACAGTTCATCCTAGATTTGGGCAAGAGGATTTGAATGGAGAAGGCAGGAAGTAGGGGTGGGAGCTTACTGTGCTCTACATTCTAGGTCTAGGGCCCTATTTGAGTTGAGTATGTTGGTTAGGTAAACAGTATTTTCTCTCTGTGCCATAGTAATGATTCTGGAACACTATGAAGGGCTTTTCTTAGATCTCGATATCCTTTAAAAAACAAAGAGCATATGACAATAGGCCAAGCCAATAGCTCCTTTTGACATAAAACAGCATGGTCCTTCTGTATCAAGTGCTTTCAACCAGAATCCACTGGCATAAAGAGTCACAGTTCCTTGAAATGTGCAGGACATTTAATAACAACCACAGTATCTCCTACATGATTTATGGCTGCCTCTTCTCTGTGGGTTTTGGCAAGAAGAAGGGAATTCAGATTTGGCTATATATGGGCCAATTCAATAGGCTTGTAGCTTCATTTTGTTCAAGCTAATTTGAGGAGGCTGTCACTTTCCTAAAATCTGTGGCAGTTAGCATGATTACTATCACATCTCTACTATCACATTCTTACTCTCTATAGGCTATAAATTAGGAACAGATAAAAATGCAGACAAATTACAGAGATGTTATTTTTTCTCATATCGAGATGTTTTAGGCACTCTTAAGTGGTTAACTGAAAAATGTTCACCAAACTTTATTTTTGGCTTTGTAAGGCATAAAACAGTTTCTTTTCCCTCACCCTCCTACCCTCTTTCTTTCTCTTCAGAAAATGCTCAGAAAAGCATGAGCATTTTAGGGTCAGAAAATCATTTTAAAGCAAATTTACTAAAATGAGCTAAGTGGTAACCTCATAGTCTTAAAGAGTCCCTGCCTTGTTCTGTGTGTTGAATCGATTCCTGGAAACTGACTAATCTGTAGGAGAGCTATTAATTATGTAATATTTCGCAGTCCTTTTGGGGACAGGGACTGAATTTAGCTAATTCTACGAGTATGGTCCTTAATGGTACCAAGTGCCTCAATGTGTCCTATTTGAATAAAAATGATAAATAATAATAATAACCCCATAAACATTTGTTGACTGATGCGTTTATGGATTCAGTGAAGTCACTCTTGGTTCATTATGCAACTGCTTCCCCATTTCTCCACCAGATGGCAGAAGAAGGGCCAGATTATTGAGTTTGAGATATCTCTGATTCTTACATATTAAATATGAGATATTATTCAGAGGTAGGAAAAAAATGCTGGAGTATATTGCTATAATTTTATTTTTATTATACATACTACATGGAAATATCTTGAAATAAAGAAAGGATTGTGAAGAATTTAGGAGGTTAAAAATTAAGCCAGGGATTATGGACTCAGGAATGCATTAATATTCTTTCTGGTATCCTTATAAAGTGGGCAATGGGGACAAGAAAATTACTCAGTGAAGGTTTTTCACCCATGTTCTTCCCTCTGCACTTGGAAATGTAAGTAGGAAAGATGTATGGATATAAGATATGTTGTCTTACCCTTGTTGCAATGGCTCTTGGCCTTACAGGAATTACATTCTCTACTCCTAAATAGGGTTAATTTCGAGGATAAACCCTTAAAATTCATCTCACAGGAGAGTTAAAATGTATGAGGAAATAAACAGGGTTAGTCAGGGACCAAGGGCCATCAGCTGACAAAAGGAAAGGTTTGGAATTTGTACAGCCAAAACATGTTTCACATCTTGGCACTTTCAAGTATTGCCCATTTTTTTTCCCCAGTTCTTAAACTGGGAAAAATATTTTATTATACCTATATAGATGTATTTAAAGGGGAGACTTGTAAAAGACAGTGTGTTTCAACTAGAAAAAAACTTCATTGACCTCCATTCTCATTGGCATGTCTCACCCATATCTGAAATCCAAAGCATTGCTCATGATTTATGTAGTCTGTCTTTTGAGATAAATGGCCATTAGACTACAGTTTAGAGAGAAAGGGGAGTTGTTGAAAGAGACTGTTTTGAGAATATTCTTTTTAGGTAATAACCTGACTGCTAGAAATGGAAAATTAACTTCAAGGCAGTGGTTCTAAAATTTTTAAATCCATATGTGAGAAGAGTATTTTAAGAAGCACACACATATTTATGACATTTTATTGCTCAGCCACTCCGTTTTCTGAGGCTTTGGCTTTAACCTTTTCTAGTAACCATGGCAACAAGGACACAAATACATCCATACCATGCACTGGATCTATGAGGAAGAATTTCCAAGTGTATACATAGTATGAATATTTGACCTAAGCATCGCAAAGAGAATTTAATGTAATTTTAAATATAGTAAATTGTCTGAGTGAGTCATAAACTGGAAATAGTGTACATGGCTAGGAAAATGTAGTCTCATAAATGAATCAAGGGAAAACAGTGTTGGATTTCTCCTTTCTAGAAACTCATCTTGCCTTCCCACACCTCCTTTGCTCATGTAAAGAATGTCATGGGAAACTTGAAGAAAATCATCCTAAAACTCAATTTTTCTCCTTTTCAAAATCCAAGCCTAAAATAAATGATATATTTTTAGGCAAATCATAAACCTGTAATCTGAGACATTGGTCTTGCAAAAACACTGCACTTCCAATTACTGGCTGTAAATTGCTTTCCTAAATACCCTTCTAAAATATTCACTCTGCGTTCTGAAGGAAGAAAACAGAGGCTGAAATTTCACCCCTCTAAGCTTCGACTACTGGCTAGGGTGCTCCTCACACAGAATCCCGTGAAAGCAGGGATGCGTGCGTAGATTTACAATGGAATAAGTTCTGTCCTGGACTTGGTATTGAAAGTCTTGGGAAGAAGCAGATAAGGATAATATCAGCAGTGAGATCCGTGTGTACTGGGGAGGTTTCTTGGGTCAGGGTGAAGAGCCACAGAAGAGAAGCAGGGAAGTGTGAATTACAGAGACAAAAAGAAAAGCCCCTGCAGGGAACCTTGAACTGATGCTTAATAAATGCTTTTTGATTTGACTGAATGATCAAAGTGTGATGTTAGTGTCAGGCAGTCTTAGCACTATCACCTATGAATGCCTTGGGGAATCCAAATCTTGGTTTACTTTGGCGAATCAGACTGTCCTAAGAAATGCCATTCCCCTGGGCTCTATGTGAATGAGCAGCGACATTTCTTGCTTGAGCCACATTTCTCCACAGAAAGCCTGTATTGAGGACTTGCCCTGTGAAGAGCAGTTTGGGGTGTATTTTTGAGATTCTTCTGTGGGGGTTGCTGCAACTCAGCACCTCAGTTTTCTGATGTCTAAAATGAAGATAAAAATAAATTAATAATAAGTAATAACATTTATGCACAAGGTCTAACTCATAACATTGTGTGATGCTAAAGAGAAGATTTCACACAGCCACTGTAAAAATTTAAGGTTGTTTTCATCAGAACCTTCTCCTGCTAGCATCCATTAAGGAGGTGGCGTAGCTGAGTGGAAAGAATGTTGGCCTGGGAGGCCAGAGAAGCAAATCCAAGTCCCAGCTGGGCAGGGACCAGCTGTGAGACCTGACAAAGCCTCTCAGCCCCTCTGTTGTTCAGTTGTCTCAATGGCAAAATTAATATGCTGATCTAGAGGATTGTCTACTTAATATTTATTATTCTAGAGAGAATTAAAAAAGGGATTGAGAGCCCAGGTCAGTTTTACTTCTGACTTCCTTAGATAGCCTTCTAGACATCTTGAAATGGGGGGAGGAATCTATATTCAAATTTTCCATTTGGGTTTGAGAAATCAGAATAAAAGCTAATACATTATACATGGCCAAAAACATGGCCCTAGGGTGGGAAAGACAGGAAGGCAATTGATATACAGCAAAGGCCCACCCCATCTCCTCTCTTGACCTACCCTGGCCACACACATCTCTCCAGATGAACCATGTGAGATGACCAGCAACCAAATAGCCAGGTGCAAAAAGAGCGTGGGGATGGAGAAGGGCAAAAAGAAAACAGGTTTTTCTTGGCCCGGGGTAAATAGGATTTCTTTGGTATTGAATGGAAAGAATAAGCACTACTATTGGTTACTCAAGTTTGGCTCTTAAAACTTTCAACACTCGCAAGACTTTTTCAATTGAAAAAAAAGAAGTGTACACCTACGCATATGCCTGCATATACGTATTTACACATCATATTCCACATAAGAATCCCACAAAAGGGCTCATGTCCTCCCTAGTGGCCCCTGGCTCTTACTCTTACTTTCTATATCTTACTCTTTGTCTTTCACCACAAGGCATAAACCCGGTGAAATACAGAGATTGGAAATGTGCAGAACTCTATTCTAGATGTTCTTCTTGGTGCAAACACTCTCTTCGCCCCTCCCTCTGATCTAGTGCTCCCACCACTACAAGAAGTAAGGACAGAACTTGAGAATTT
Source organism: Callorhinus ursinus (assembly GCF_003265705.2). Taxonomy (NCBI): domain Eukaryota; kingdom Metazoa; phylum Chordata; class Mammalia; order Carnivora; family Otariidae; genus Callorhinus; species Callorhinus ursinus. The sequence continues at coordinate 49,785,096 of NW_027397069.1, forward strand.
TAACTATTTGAGAAATTGTAAACACCCCAATTTTTTACATTTGATACCGTTTCCATGACAGATTTTTCTTTTCAGGAGAAAAGAACATTTCTAAAAGATCAAAATTAAATCCCTTTCAAGGATCAAAAAAGATCGTGGCTCTGGGAAAGTATTAAAATGGAATAACATTATATGTATCTAAAATTGTAACATTTATGAAATTCCTAAGCACTTCAAATCTGCTGAGTTTAAAACCCAGTCTTCTCCTTGTGTGTTTCTTTCTATTGGCACAGACAAGGCAAATATCTCTTTAGCTCTTCAGTGATACAATAACATTTGGATTCATTGAAGGAAATCATTACTAAGTGAGGTCTTTCATGCTGAAGAGGTAGGTGATCGCTATTCTGACATAGAAGAGAAGCTATATCTATGTGTGTATATATAAATTATGCATACTTATATTATTATATGTTAATATTACATTATTATCTATACAAATCCTTATTCAGACAAAATTCCTCTTTGCCTCCCCCATATTATTCTCCAGTTACTCACACAAGAATGTTACCACCATCAATCTATTTGCTAATTCTTTATATAATCTCAATATCAGTTTTGGTTTTCTTTCTAGAAACTATTGTGAAATGTTATGTGATGGATTTTAATTCATATCTGAAAAGGATATTCCTCCTTGGCCAAAATAAATAGGATCAGACACTTTGGGGAGATCTGGTTGAGAATACATAGGAGGCTGCCACCACAATACACACACACACACACACACACACACACACACACACACACACTATGTTAATAGCAACAGCGAAAACAGCTCCCCTCTCTTCAGTCCTCATCTTGTGTTTCTCTTCCTGGTCTGCCACCAGTGCAATTAGAGATAAGATAAGAGAATGGGATAGAATAAGAATGGGAGAAAATTCCCATTCTTGGTCATATTCTTATATAAAGCAGCCCAACATCAATTATAAACAACTTTGAATGAGTTTACCATGGTCTCTGGCCCTGATTAAAAAAAAAAAAAAAAAAAAGACAAATAACTTGTTCTGAACCACCTCGTCTCTGAGAGGGACACGGGAATGCTAGGAGAAAACACTGTGAGAGTGAAGAGACCATGGACGGCAGGAAGAGAGAGAAGAGGTTGAAGAAGAACGTCATGGTATCATATGGAGCCTAACAGGATGAGCTCCTTCACGGATGCGCGTTTTGTATGCCTGAGTCACTTACTTCATCTCTATGATCCTCGGGCTATTCACCTGCAAAAAGAATAAAATATCTACATGACTGGATTGTTTTAAGGATTATGTTAAATTATAAAGTACAAAGCATATCATATAATTGCCTTAAAATAATCTATTTTCATTAATTTATAATTTCCCAAAGATAACAATTATGCCCATATAATCATGGAAAAAGTTTGAAACATTTCCTGTTTGAGGGATGGTAACTAAAAGAATTTCTTTTTTTTTTTTTAAGATTTTATTTATTTATTTGACAGAAAGAGAGACAGTGAGAGAGGGAACACAAGCAAGGGGCGTGGGAGAGGGAGAAGCAGGCTTCCTGCTGAGCAGGGAGCCCGATGTGGGGCTCGATCCCAGGACCCTGGGATCATGACCTGAGCCGAAGGCAGACGCTCAACGACTGAGCCACCCAGGTGCCCCAAAATTTCTTATTCTAAAAAAATTGAACATCTGGAGGGTAAGTATCTGTAGAACAATGTGTAACATAAATGCCCAACAATAGAGAAACAAAAAAGCAAAGTATGGCAGGTTTATGCTACAAGAGACACATTTAGATAGATTTACCACGCAAACAGTAACCATAGAGAGCTAGAATGGCTGTACTAATATGAGACAAATAGACGTCAAGACAAGGAATACTCTTAGAGGGAAAAAGCAATGATAGTAGTAACGATAGTAATCTTAGTAATGATGAGAGGGAAGCAGGGGGATATAACAATTATAAATGTAAAGCTCCTCACGACCAAGCCACAAAATACATAGAGCAAAAACTGACAAGACGATAGTAGAAATAGATAAATCAATAATTACAGATGGAGATTTAAATACTTCTCTCTCCACAATTGGTAGAACGAGAAAGAAAATCAGTAAGGAAGATTTAAACAATATCAACCAACTTGGCCTAGTTGACCTACATAAGCACACTATCACCGAACACAGGGCACACATTCTTTTTAGGTGCATACAGAAAATGTCCCAGTATAGATCTTAGGTTAAGTTCATAAAACAAATAATAATGAATTTAAATAGATTGAAGTCATACAAAGTATATTCTCTGATTCCAGTGGGCCTAAATTAAAAATCAGTAACAAAAAAAAAAATCTGGAAAATCCTCAAATAATTGAAAATTTAACAGCACACTTCTAAATAACCCAGAGGTCAAAAAAGAAATCACAAGAGAAATTAGGAAATATTGTGAACTAATTAAAAAACGAGAACAAACAATATCTAAGCTATGGAACACAGCTAAAATAGTGCTTAGAGGGGAGCTTATAGCTATAAATGGTTATATTAAAAAAGAAAGATCTAAAGTCGATAATCTAAGTTTCTATCATAAGAAGCTAGGAAAAGAAGAGCAAATCAAACTAAAAGGGAGTAGAAGGAAGAAAATAATAAAGATCTGGACGGAAATAAGTAAAATAGAAAATGCAAAGCAATAGAGAATTTCAATTACATTAAAATTTGGTTCTTTGAAAACATCAACAAAATCGATAAACCTCTACCTAGCTTGACTAAGGAAAGGTAGAAGCAGACAGAAATTTCCAAAATCAAGAATGAAAGAGACACATTAACACAGGCCATAAAGAGATTAAAATAGTTATAAGGGAATATTATAAACAACTTTATGCTAAAAGATTAAATAATTGAAATGAAACTAATTGACAAATTAATAAACAAATTCCTAGGACACAAATTACTAAGACAGACTCATAAAGAAATAGTAAATCTGAATAGATGTATATTGAATAAAGAAATCGAATTAATACACAAAAATCTTTCCACATAGGAAAGCCAAGTCCCAAATGATTTTACTTATAAAATCTACCAAGCATTTAAAGGAAAAAATAACACTAATTCTACAAAAACTCAGAAAATAGGGAAAGGAATACTTTTTCTACTTAATGAGGCCAGTACTAGCATGATATCAAAGCAAGACACATATCACAAGAAAAATAAATTACTAAAACTATGGAATAATAACCTCCATGAGTCCAGACACAAAAATTCTTAGCTGAACATCGGCAAATCAAAATCATCAATGTATGGAAAGGATTATAAACAATGAAAAAGTGGGATTTGTAAGAGTAAAGTTGAAAAATCAATCAATGTAATATGCAATATTAAGAGGATAAAGGGCAAAACCCAACTCAATAGAGACAGAAAAATAATTGAAAAAAAAAAGCCAATACCCATTCATATTAAAAATTCCCGGGGCACCTTGGGTGGTGCTTAGCAGGGAGTCTGCTTCTTCCTCTGCCCCTCACCCTGCTTGTGTTCTCTCTCTCACTCTGTCTCTCTCTCAAATAAATAATAAAATCCTAAAAACAAAACAAAACCTCCCAACAAACTAGGAAAAAAAGAGAAATTACTTAACTTAATAAAGGGTATCTATAAAAAACTCACAGTTGGTATCACACTTACTGGTGAAAGACTAAATTCCTTCTTCCTTTGATTGGGAAAATTTACTGTATTGAAAGCTCTAGCCAGTGAAGTAAGGCAAGAAAAAGAAACTAAATGCATATAGATTAGAAAGGAGGAAATAAAATGTTTTATTCACAGATGAAATGATCTTTTGTGCAGAAAAGTCTAAGGACTCTAAGAAAAAGACTAAACTATTAATAGAGTTAATAAATAATAAAAGACAAACTATTAATAGAGTTTAGCAAGTCATAGGATATTAAATGAATATTCAAATGGCATTGTGTTCCTGTATACTAGCAACAACAATCTAAAATGTACTTAATACTTAATACTTAATACAAATGCCATTCACAATAATAACAAAAAGAACAAAATACCTAGGAATAACTGCTCTGGGGCACCTGGGTGGCTCAGTCATTAAGCTTCTCCCTTCGGCTCAGGTCATGATCCCGGGGTCCTGGGATCGAGCCCTGCATTGAGCTCCCTGCTCAGTGGGGAGTCTGCTTTTCTGTCTCCCTCTGCCCTGCCCCCCGACTCGTGCTCACTCTTTCTCTTGCTCTGCACTCTCTCTCAAATAAATAAATAAATAAATAAAATCTTTACAAAAATAAAAGTAAAAATAAGACTGCTCTATACATTGAAAATTGTATTATATTACTGAACAAAATGAAAGTAGACCTAAATAAATGAGAAATATATTATGTTCATGGATTATAAAACTTGACATTGTTAAGATGTCAACTTTTCCCAAACTGATCTAGAAATTCAAAATAGCCCCTACCAAAATCTAGCTGGCTTCCTTTATTAAATATCAATAAGCTGATCCTAGGATGTATATGTAAATGCAAACAACATAGAATAGTCCAAACAATTTTAAGATAAAGGAACAAAGTTAACTCAAACAGCTTGATTTCAAAAGTCAACACAAAGTAATAGTAGATAAGACAGTGGGATATTGGTGTAATGATAGACAGAAAGATCAACAATGCAGAATAGTCCAGAAATAAACCCTACATATATATATATATATATATATATATATATATATATATATATATATACATATGGTCAATTTATTTTCAACAAATGTGCCAAGGTAATTCAATGGGGAGAGGTAATTTTTTCAACAAATGGAGCTCCATCCATTTGCAAAAACAAACATAAAAAACACCCCCTCACCAAAAAAACCTCCCCAAACTTTAAATCAATTATCATAGATGTGATGTGAGAGCTGAAACTATCTCAAAGAATACACAGGAGAAAAATGTTTGTGATTTTGGGTTAGTAAGTATTTCTTGGATATGACATCAAAAGCACATCCATTAAAAATTTGCTAAATTGGACTTCATCAAAATAAAAATTATCTTCACAAGTTATCACTAAGAAAATAAAAAGACAGAGACTGGGAGAAAATATTTACAAAACATTATCAGATAGAGGACTTTTATATAGAATAAATAACTTTTACAACTCAATAAGAAGACAAATAACTCCCTTTAAAAATGAGCAAATTGGAAAGAAAAAAAATGAGCAAACGATTTGAATATACGTTTCTCCAAAGAAGATATACAGGTGGCTAATAAGCATATGAAAAGATGCTCAATGCCATTGTTCACTAGGGAATGCAAATTAAAACCACAAGATACCATCTCACAACCACTAGAGTGGCTCAACTCAAGAAGACTGAAAATTCCAAGTGTTGGTGAGCATGTGGAGGAAGTGGAACCCTTATATATTGTGGTAGGAACAAAATGGTGCAACTACTTTGGGAAAAGTTAAATATAAACTTACCAAACAGCCAGCAATTCCACTCCTAGATATCTACCCAAGAGAAATGAGAACATATGTCCACATAAAAACTTATATATGAATGGTCATAGTACTGTTACTCACAATAGCCAAAAAAAGGCAGTGTCCATCAACTGATGAATGCATAAAAGATATAGTAAATTCTCACAATGGAATATTGCACAATAATAAAAAGGAATGGATTACTGACATATGTGACAACACAGTGGAATATCAAAAACATAATGCTAAATGAAAGAAGCCAGATACATTAGACTATGATGATTACATTTATAAATAATTTCTGAAAAAGACAATAGTGCCTGGGATTAGGGAGAGAGCAGGGATGACTGCCAATAGTTCAAAGAAATTTTTTCAGTTGATGGAAATGGGCTAAAACTGGATTATTTCTGAATTCTTATAGCATCTTTTCTCATACTCATCCAAACCTGGAAACAACCAAGATATTCCTCAATAGGTGAAAGGATAAACAAACTATGGTACATCCATACACTGGAATATTATTCAGCCATAATAAGAAATGTGCCAATAAAGCACAAAAAGACATGGATGTATCTTAAATGCATAGGGTTTTATAAAAACAGCCAGTCTGAAAGTGCTATATACCATACGATTCCAACAATGTAACATTCTGGAAGAAGCAACACTATAGAGATAGTAAAATGATCAGTAACCAAGGGTTCAGGGGTGTGGTGGGGGGCAATGTTGAATATGTGAAGTACACAGATAGTTTAGGGTAGTGAAATTATTCTGTATGATACTGTAATTGTGGATATAGCACTATGCATTTGTCCAAACCCACTGAACTTTATAGTACAAAGAGTGAAACTTAGTTTATGTAAAAGTTTAAGAAACCATTTAGAATGTCAAGGGATACCAGGGAGGAATGTAGACTATCAAAAGAGAATTCAACTGTGTTACAGTCTATGAAACAACCTAAGGGAGGTGGGGAAAATTACTGATTTAAGTAATTTAGGGAATGAGTGGAATCCATAAGATTTAAAGGCAAAAGAAACTGTACATAAGCACTGTACTCTGGTTGGTAAGGTTTTTCCCCATAAGGGTATGGCTTAACAATTCTGAAGCTACTATACATATATACTGAAATTGAACAATCAAGTAAATTGATAGCAGATGTTGAGAGCCAGGTTTCTGACTGTGAGAGTGAAAGTTTACAAATAAGCAAGAGGAGGGAATCACAATGATCCATGTGATAATGGATTAGGGTTGGAGATATCAGTAGAATTCATGTTAGTTTAGTATAGATAAAGATGGGTTAGCCCGGTGATGGGTATTAAGGAGGGCACGTATTGCATGGAGCACTGGGTGTTATATGAAACAATGAATCATGGAACACTACATCAAAAACTAATGATGTACTGTATGGTGACTAACATAACATAATAATAAAAAAAAACGGAAAAAAATGCCATCGCCAACTTTCAAACGCCACTAGCGAATTATTAAAGCCATTACATTTCTAAGGGCTTAAATTGTCAACAAATATTTTCCAGATTAAAAAAAAACCACAAAGATGGTTATATATCAAAATACTTTTAGATATGTGTAAATACATGGATTAATACATACACATATATTCCCTTGTTCTGTCAGCTAGAAGGTCCCAGAAACATCAACACTCCATAGCAACAAGCACACCTACCACACAGATCTTGGTTTCTCCAATATTATTCTCCAATAAGAGGAGCCAGGACTCCTTGGAGAAATGGCTGATTCTGGGCTGAGAGAGGAAATGAGACTGGAACATCTTATAGTGCTAGGAAGTGTTCAAAAACCGGAAACCAAAACAAAGTAGACAAAATCCCATAACGAGGGAGATACTACAAAGGGATACAGGAGCCAACAGGAGTTCTTTCTGTTGAAACAATCTGAGCAAAAACTCAAAGAACAATCTGGGCAAAAACTCACAGTAGTATTGGATTATAATCCAAAGTATGAAATAAATGTCTATGTGTCCATACTGATATAAATAATTAAATAAATAATAATTGGGATGGAGAAGAAATATCTCCCACACATAAGAATTCCAAATAATTTATGTAGATACTCCATCCTCAAGGAAGAGGGGCATAACTCCTCATTCCTTGAGTGTGGCTGTGTAGTCTGCACACAGTGCCTTCCTTCAGAAGAGTGCAGTGTGAAAAGGAGGAATAAAAAAATAACTTCACAGTACAGAAGCCTGACAAACACTGCCTCATCCAGGGGATCAAGGTGAAGAGCAGCAATGATAAGTCATGTTGGCAGAATGAACCCTTAATATGATATGATGAAAATGGTACTTTGTCTCTGTGGTCTTTCTCTTTAAAACCCAGTCTCACCATGAGAAAAATCAAATTCCAACTAAGGGACATCCTACAAAATATCTGACCAGTACTCCTCGAAACTGTCAAGGTCATCAAAAACAAGGACAGTCTGAAAAACTGTCACAGCTAAGAAGAGGCCTAAGGAGACATAATGAGTAAATGTAATGTGGTACCCTGGATGGGACCCTGGAACATAAAAAGGACATTAGGTAAAAACTAAGGAAAATGAACTAAATTATAGACTTCATTCAATAATAATGTTTCAATGTTGGCTCATTAATTGTAGCAAATATGTAAGAAGTTAATGACAGGGGCAACTGGGTGTGGGATATATGGGAACCCTCTGAACTACCTTCACAAGTGTTCTATATATCTAAAGATGAAAATTCTCTCTCTTTTCTGCAATATTATAGGACTGATCAGAGAAGATCTATATAGAAAGTCTGGGATAAAATTAACTGATATCACACAGATAACGTTCCAAAAGAATGTGTACCATTGGCTCTGTGCTGGGTAGTGCTAAAGTGGCAGCTAGAAAAGGTTTAGAGTTAGCATTATCATTGTTACATATTTGGCAGAAATCTCCATTATTAGCAGCTGAAAAAACATGATACGGAACTCTTGAACAGAACTGAAAAGGAAAACTCAAATTCTCTCAACCTTGTTTTCTGTAATACAGCTGACATCTCCTATGGAACAAAGAGCTGGATTTTTCTTTTTAGAGCCTGCAAGGCTTGTTTCTTTCAGGAAAATCTAGCCTTTATAACTGTACAATGCTTTCCAATGCTCAAAGCCTCCTTAACTCATTAGGTGCCTAAAAGGACTTTGTAAAATGAATTTTATAGTTATTATCTAGAGAAAGAAACAGTTCAGAGATGGTAAGTGATTTGCTCCAAATACATATTTAAAAAGTAATGGGATTGGAATTTAAACCTGCTCTTGGAAATTAAAATCTAATACTCTTTCTGGGGCACCTGAGTGGCCCAGTTGGTTAAGTGTCTGCCTTCAGCTCCTGTCATGATCCCAGGGTCCTGGGATTGAACCCCACATCAGGCTCCCTGCTCACTGGGGAGTCTGCTTCTCCCTCTCTCTCTGCCTCTCCCCCTGCTTCTGCTATGTCGCTCACCCTCTCTCTCTCTCTCAAATAAATAAATAAAATCTTTAAAAAAATACATTGAAAAAAAATCTAACACCCTTTTTACCACTAAATGTGTCTTGAGAAAGCCTTGGTCCTGTTCTTTGGCACATGTCAGCAGACAACAGGCATCTATAACAAGATGTCACCTGTTGAGTGAGAGCACCAAAAGTGGGCTTTGGCCTTCTAAATGTGCACTGCTACAAATAACTGGGAAATTCTTCTGAGCATCACCAAATCTCAAATCCAGTCATTTATTTTCTGTTTGCCCCGCAAATGCTTTCACTGCTTCCTATTTGAGTCTGATCAGAGTTTTAGGTCTCTGATTCCTGCTCAGCTGGTAAGAAGTTGCTCTATGCCTTAATTCTGCTTCCACAGTATAATTCAGCTTTTTTAAAAAGTTATCTTTTTTTGTGATAACATTTAAGTTCTACTCTCTTAACAAATTTCAATTATATAATACTGTGTTATCAACTATAGTTACCATGTTTTACATTAGATCCTCAGACTTTATTCATCTTACAGCTGAAAATTCTGCCTTAAACTTTTTACTTACCTGTTTGATGCTGAGACTCTGATCCCTGTCCCTGTCCCTGTTTTGCCTTGGTCCTTGGTCCTGGCCAGGAGTGACACATGGCAAAGAGTATTAGACTGTTATAGATGACCCAAATGCTATTTTAAATAGGCTCTCTGAACAATTTTTAAAGGTTCACTGAAAAATGAAGTACTTGAGAATTCACAGAGTTATTATGAATATCTAATTCTACTCATCTCTCTTCTCAGGGAGATAGGTCTTAATATGTATCATTTCTCTTGAAGGAGATGAGAAATTGGGTCATTATTTTCAATCTCATAGTAATATTTCACTGACCTCTAAAAATACCTACTATTAAGATGGTGTGGAAACTAATTCTTTAGCTGAATCAGTCTTGAATAGAAGAGAGGAATAATACTCTATGTTGGACGAACAAGCTTTTCCTCAGAATAGGTTCTTAGGCTTTAATAATCTAACCTGTTCAGGTACAATGGGACGCCCAGAGATGTATTTAGTTTCTATTCTTTTGGGGGTTATTGGCAGAGATTTGCATTTCCCACAGTGGTGTGAAGGGCCTGGGGAAATAGAGTTAATGACATTTGAAGTTAGTCTTTTAAATCTATATAGAGAATGAGATTTCATATTGGATCATTCCAGTACATTAAAACTCATTTCATTTGTGTTGCTTGAGTGCTGACTGTTCTCCTTGTGCAGTACTTTGTCAATTCTCATTGCCTTTTGCCACTAATTCTGAACTTGAATCGATGTCCTCTTGGAGGACATAGAGCTTTATATAGAAGAGTTTGCAGAGCCAGTGGTTTTGTCTCCATGTGATCATCACTGAATGGCAATGTTCTCTTACCTCAAGAGGCTGCCAGGTAGCCTTGGAAAGCGTGCTGGGAGGAATGAAGATTTAGAGCAAGGGGGGAGGGAGAGGGTCCAGGTATAGGTGTTGAGAAGGCTCATCTGGCAGATAGAACACTGCTTCAGAGAGTATGGAAATAAGCCACAGACATGGGGAAATGGAGATTGGAAGTAGGAAGAGTGTGTCAAAGGGTAAGGAACTCAAAGCAAAACAGTAGAGCAACTATGAGAGACAGGCAGCGAGGGGCAGGGAAGACTGAGGTAGGAAGAGATACTCAGAAGTCCACCCAGGCAGAAAATATAAAAATTTTGTTAGCAAGTAGCAAGGCTTCATCTCTCAAATCAAAATTCGAAAATAACATTCTGGTCTCTGACCAGTCCTTACGGCTAGGGGATGAAGAGGTGGATAGGCAAGATCAAGGCAAGATTTGGTACAAGAGACAATGGCCAGAAAGTCGAAGAGGGGTTACCTGGGGCCATGGGGGTAGGAGAATGGGGAGTTAGTTTTTCATGGGTACAGAGTTTCAGTTTGGGATGATGAACAAGTTCTGGTGAAGGATAGCAGTGATGTTTGTACAACAGTATGAATGAATTTACAAGGTGAATGGACTGTGCACTTCAAAATGGTTAAAACGGGAACTATCATGTTATGTATATCTTACCATAATAAATCAATTTTTTAAGAAAAAAAGAGACAATGCTAGCCTCGGGTTTCTAGTGCAGAAACTCAGGCACAGGGGTGAGGGAGAAGCCCATGTTTCAGAACTGGCCCATGAGGTGGAGACTAGTTCTAGACAGAAAGGCCTCTACACAAGGTCAGAGCTGGACTGGCAGCACATATGACTTTGTGTGGAGATTCAGGGTGTGTTCTGGAACATCTTGCTGCTGTTTAAGCCTGGGGAATGGGTGAGCCTGAAACTAGGCTTATGTAGTCTCATTCATAGAGGGAGAGGAAGCCTGAAGAGGGCAAATATTGAGCAAGACTGATCCATGTTGGTTTGTTGTGATCTCACTGTCATGATCTAAAACCCATGTTGTGAAGGACAACAAGAAACATCAGCCCTGAGGAAAACTAGCCCCCACTGAAGGAAATAATGTGACAATGAACAGAGTGGAAAGAGGATACAGAGTTCCTAATATTTTAGGCCAACTAACTAATTGGTAGACAATTCTTCTTTTTAGAGAACTCTATGCCTTTTCACTAATGAATTCATGTCCCCATAGAGCCATAAAGGATGAGAATTTGGCCCGAATGTATACTTAAATCGGATCGCCTTATAAGAATGCTTTAAAAAATAAAATGCAGCCACCTGTGACCTATTAAGACTGTTAATGTACTCATTGACATAAATACCTGAAGGGTTTCTACAGCAGCTGGAACATGGCTCAATGACCTTTTGTGTCTGCTTTTTAATGTACTTCCAAAGTGACTTCATAAAATTGCAACCACTCCCACCAGTGGGACTGAGGTTTTATTCAAATCCCTGAGAACTCATCTTCCACCACTATTGATGTCAGTGATTATTAATGTTGCCCCTATGCTAAGTGTCTTGAGGATAAAACTCAAATCCCAAATAAGTTACTGATTGAGAGACAGGCTTAAACGAATCAAAATCTACATGTGCCTGGCCACAATGCTCACAAGATGGCATTTTTCTAGCTCTACCTTCACTCACTCCATAGAATCTTTAGCCCCCAGAAATTCTTCCCATTTGGGTCCTAGCAAGGTCCAAATTCTTCCCATTTGGCACTACCCGAGGGTTCAAACAACTAAACTTCTTTGTCCTGATGGGACCCCATATGTCCAGCCTTCCATGGTGCTGCATCTATCTCTCCTGTGCCTTAGGTGAGAGGTTGGCCTCCACTGCCCACAGAGAGGCTGATTGTTGCAGATGTCTACAGCAAGGCTAATGGTGACCAAGGCAGAGGGAAGCAATGTCTGGACCACTGCTGATCCTGTACTCTCCTCATAACTGCCCTTCTACTCTGTTCCCTCACCATTGCCCTTGAGCTTTTTTCATACTCTTTCAGTCAACAGATGTTTACTGAACATCTATTGTATGCCAAGCATATGGCTCATGGTGCACAATTATGTGCAAAACAAGCATTATGACAAATTCATAGATGGACAACTATCTATATGAAATGCTAAGAAGGAAATAGTTGAGGTGTTGTAATAAGGACCAAGAGCTGATGAAGTTGTCAGGAGGTGGCCTCACTCAGGACATGACATGTAACTTGAACCCAAAGGATGAGAAGGAAACGAGGAGATGGGTGAAGAGTTTTCCAGGCAAAGGGAATCACAAAGAGCATAAGGAAGAAAGCATGGTACATCCAATGACCTAAAATAAGCTTGGAGTGAGCATGGCTAGAGCTGAGTGAGAGAGGCAGAGTGGCAGGAGTTGGGATTGGAGCAGTAAGGAATGGCTAGGCTATGTTTGGGTTTTTGGGTTATACTGGGATAACCGTTAAAGAACAGAGCAATGGGATAGTTTTCTTTACATTTTGCAAAGATCATCTTGACTGCTCTGTGGGGAATTAGTAGTCACTTAGCAGTTTAAATAGCAAGTAGAAGGGAACAGAATGCAAGCAAGTGGAGCAGACAGGCCATGATTTGCAGTCATCCAGGTGAGAAATGATGGTGGCTTGAAGGAGGACAGTGACATTGGAGATGGCTATAAGTAAATGGAAGAGGTATTCTGGAAGGATTTGCTGGTAGATTCAATATGGAGATGTGGTGAAAGAGAAGAGTCAAGACCAACTACCAAGTTTCTGGGCTAAGCAACTAGATAAATATGGGTGTGTTTATTAAAATGAGGAAGATGAAGAACAGACTTCAGAGGGGGAATCAGAAGTCCGCAACATATTCAATTTGATGTGCTTATGAGTCACTCAAGTACAGCATTTGCATATATTCATTTGTTTATTTAACAAATATTTCTGAGTCACTGTTGTGCACAGGAACTGGGCCAGATTCTGGAGTAAAGCAGTAAACAAAACAGAGATGGTCCTGACCTTAAGAAATTTGCAAGCTAGCCGGACAGACACTGGCAATAACGAAGCATGATGTAGGTACTGATGCAAGAATCCCCAGGCTTTGAGAGGGAAGAATGAGGAAAGCTGACAGTCTGCATGGCTAGCAAAAGCTTCCTAAGGAAATGAGATTTAAGCTCAGCTCTGCAACATAAATGAAATTAGCTCGGTACAGAGATGGAGGAAGAGTTTCAGGCAGAACATGTGTGGAGCATGTGTAGAGAGGCCTGGAGGCAGGAGAGATTAGGTCTTCCCAGGAAAGAGTCTTGTAGTACTGATTCTTTCCCCAGAGATTCTCTGTCCTCATGAAAACAGCTTGTAGTGGCCTGGTTCCCCCTATCCTTGGACATGCTGGAATGGCCATAGGGTCCCCACAGCCTGTACCCAAGCCAGGACTCCTGCTACATACACTCTAGTTAAAAGATCGAAGCTCATTCTTGCAATCAACAATTTCCGGAGCTCTTAACTATGGACTGTGGAGCCTTAGATGAACTTCCTGTCTTTAAGAAAGAACTTCTCACTCAGTAGAGGAGCAAAAAGTGTTACATGAACTTCTTGCCTTTAAGAAAGAACTTCTCACTTAGTAGAGGAGCAAAAAGTGTTACATTGAAATGATGTAAGGAACGATGGGGAGATTGAACAAGGAGTGACTCACTCCCTGGGGCCACAAGAGAAGACGTCACTGAGTGAGAAGAGGGAGAAAGAAAGAAATGGGAATACTCACATTGGGATGAGCACATGGAAAACATGTGTGAAAGGAAGAATTATGTGCTGGGGAAATGGCAAGCAATTTGGGGAAACAAACCATTCTTAAGAACTTGATTTATACAATGAACATAAATAAGTTCCTCTCTCACATACATTCTCTTCTTCCTTAGCACTCAGTACACTTCTCTGCATTTAGCAATGGCTGTGATTTTATAATTGACAAGTTTCTCCAAGGAGAGAGCCTAGCACTGAAGGCTAATGAAATTGTCCAGTGCTAGTGGTCATATGAGTAAAGGAAGGAGGAACCCCCAGGAGCCAAGCTAAAGACCTCAAAGCCTTATTTTTCCCTTGTCCCATTTTGGTCACCTTCACAGGTAGTAAATAGGATAGAGACCTTCTCCTTATCAGGAAAGACAAGTCATTCACTTAGCAGTTCCTCTGTCCCCACCCCCACAGAAAGAGCCTTTGGTGGCTCTCCATATTCCCTACTCCCCGCCCCCAATACAGCCTCTATGATTTGGAAACGTTCAAGCACAGCCTCCCCCCATAACTGACTGGAAAGATCAATTTGCTTGTGGCTATTTCTTAATTAAGGTGGCATTACATAAAAACAGATTTAGAAATCTCAATAACTCCAACTTGTTAGAAAATGAAGATAAGAAAAAAAAGTGGGAGTGGGGAAAATCCTAGAAGGAGGAAATGAATCTATGTGAGAAACAACTTCCCAGTGAGTCCCCCTAGTCATCACAGCTTTCAGACGCCAGCCTCTGGGACCACAGCTGGGTGATAATTAGGAACCGAGCAATCTTTCTGAAAGGAGAACAAGATGGAACATTATTAGGTGAAGTGTTTTTTCTCCCCTTCCTTTCTTTTTTTAACTCAAGAAATGTGTTGCTGTTCCTTAATAGCTTTGAAAGGCAGGAACATTCAGCCTGAAGATAGTGTGTTAAGAGCAGCAGAAAACTCACACATGGGCTTTCTCATGTCTGTCCTGGGAAGCGTCTAGTCACCTAGTCACTTAAAACTGGAAACCCTCCAGGGATTGTCAGAGGCTGTGAAGAAGGAAAGAAGGTAAGAATAGGTGGAGCAAGGAAAATTTTAGGCAAGTGAAACTATTCTGTATGATACCCTAATGATACATGACATTATGCATTTGTCAAAATCCATAGAATGTACGATACAAAGACTGAACCCTAATGTAAGCCCTGAATTTTAGTTAATACTAATGTATTAATATTGGTTCATCAGCTGCAACAAATGTGCCACACTAATGTAAAATGTTAATCGCAGGGGAAACTAGAAGGAGGAGAGGGAGTATATGGGAACCCTCTGTACTTTCTATGCATTTTTTCTGAGAAACAGTCTTGTCTTTTTTTTTTTTTTTTTTTTTTTTTGGAGAGAGAGCGAGATAGGGAGAGTGCGCGCATGTTGGGTGGGGGTGCGCCGAGGGAAGGGGCAAAGGAAGAGGGAGAGAGAGAATTTTAAGCAGGCTCCATGCCCAGTGCCGATCCTGTTGTGGGGCTTGATCTCACGACCCTGCGATCATGACCTCAGCCAAAATCAAGAGTCAGATGCTTAACCGACTGAGCCTCCCAGGAGCCCCAAGAAATAAAGTCTTTTAATTGAAAAACTTAAAATATTCTGAAAGTGAATCACTGAATCTGATCTCTTTTACTTCATTCAATATTCTAGGACATTTATTGAATTTCTAGTATGTACTATTTCTTATTTTAGGCACTCAGGAGTTAATATTTAATGACACAAAATCCCTGCGCCCTTGGTATTTTATTCTGGTTGGAGGACAGACAGTAAATAAATGCATAAAAACACAAATCATGTCAGGCAGTAAGAGCTATGGAGGAACATGAGTCAGCACAACACAATGGCAGCCAGGCAGAAGCGGCTGTGTTTTAGGTGAGGTGGTCAGGGTAGTGCCCTCTCAGAAGGGACATTTGAGGGGAGCCTTAGGGAAGAGAGGGGGGAGCCATGTGGGCTATGCACAGAGAAATCCTAGGAAAAGAGGAAACAGCATGGGTGTGTTGGAGGCTGGGGTGGCTGGAGGGTAGTGAGGAGAAGCTTAATAGGCAAAGAGGCCG
Source organism: Callorhinus ursinus (assembly GCF_003265705.2). Taxonomy (NCBI): domain Eukaryota; kingdom Metazoa; phylum Chordata; class Mammalia; order Carnivora; family Otariidae; genus Callorhinus; species Callorhinus ursinus. The sequence goes on from NW_027397069.1 coordinate 49,801,256, forward strand.
AGGTGATGGCTAAGGGCCAGATCATAAAGGGCCTCGTAAGCCGTGGTAAGGACTTTGGATTTTATTCCAAGCGTGATGAAAAGCCATGGGGGGAGCAAACCAAATGTCCATTGACAGACCAGTGGATAAACAAAATGTGGTATATACATTATAAGCAGAATGTGGTATATCTGCAATGGAATATTATTCAGTCTTAAAGGGAATTCAGGCACATGTTACAACACGGATGAAGCTTGATGATATTATACTTAGTGAAACAAGCCAGTTATGAGAAGACAAAAACAGCGTGATTCCCTTTACATGAGGTCAAGTCCATAGAGACAGAAAGTAGAGGGGTGGTTGCCAGGGGCTGGGAAGAGAGGGCAGTGGGGTGTTGTTTAATAAATACGCAGTTTCGGTTTTGCAAGATGAAAGGAGTTCTGGAGATGGGTTGCACAACAATGTGAATATACTTAACACTACTGAACTGTTCAAACGAGGTCACAACTTCTGTCTGGCTGACAGCAATTCTCCTGCCATGATTGTTCCATGCATCTTGATCTCAAACACGTTAAAATGTAAGGAGAAAAGTATAACTGTATCTATTCCCTAAGGCTGCTGTAGTACATTGTCACCAACTTGAGGGCTTAAAACAACACAAATTTCTACTCTTTACAGTTCTGGAGGCCACAAGTCCAAACGGTCTCACTGGGTTGAAACGAAAGCCGCATTCCTTCTGAGGCTCTAAGGGAGAATTCATTTTCTTGCCTTTCCCAGCTCTGAGTGCCGTTGTCCTTGCATTCATCGGCTCGTGGCCCTCGCCTCTATCTGCAAACCCAGCAGCATAGCATCTGTCTCCGTCATCACATCACCTCTGTCTCTGTAGTCAAATCTCCCTTTGCCTCCCACTTACAAGGACACTTGTGATTACATTTAGGGCCCAGCTGAACACCCTGATCCATCTTCCCATATGAATATCCTAACCTGAATCACATTTGCAGAGCACTTTCTGCCATATAAGGTACATTTACAGCCACCAGGGATTTGGGCCTGGGTATCTTTGAGAGCCACCATTCAGCCTATCACAGAATCTCAGACTTGATGAAATATGGAGATGCTATTTATTTATTTATTTAAAGATTTTATTTATTTATTTGACAGAGAGAGACACAGTGAGAGAGGGAACACAAGCAGGGGGAGAGGGAGAGGGAGAAGCAGGCTTCCCACGGAGCAGGGAGCCCGATGCAGGGCTCGATGCCAGGACCCCGGGATCATGACCTGAGCTGAAGGCAGACTCTTAACCCACTGAGCCATGCAGGTGCCCCTGCAGATACTATTTAAAGCCACAGTCTGGACGAGATGATCAAGAAAGTGAATATGGATAAAGAGGAGTCCGAAGACTTGCTCCAGTGGACTGCAACATCCAGAAATCAAGAAAAGGAAGGAAGGAGGAAGGAGAGGTGTCTCAGAGGAGTCTAAGGAGTAACAATCTGTGAAGTCTGAAACAAAGTAAACAATTATTGTGTCCTACAGCCAATTAAAGAAGGTTTTTTTTAAAAAGTAGGGAATTATCACCAACATCAAACGCTGCTAAGTAAGATGGAGATGTGTTGACTACAGGGTTTAATGCCTTTGATAAGAATAATCTGAGAGGATGGGTGTTCACAAGTCTGATCGGCTGGGGTAGGCTTAAGAGGGAATGGGTGCAGCGGGGGTAGGAAGAACAAGCACACAACACTCAAGTTTCTCTATAAAGAGGAATGGGTCATAGTGAGACAGTTGGTGTTTTGCTGTGCCTTCATCGTGGAGGGGGAAGGAGCAAGGAAATTGAGTAGGAGATAGAGTGATTATAATTATGGACCAGGAATCCTAAACCCAGTGAGGCGGTAAGCTGAGGACATGAATGAGATGATGAACAGTGGTGGTAAGGTCAATAAAGTAGATGTTCTTGCTTATGAATTATCGCCAAAGTTGTGGTGCCATAAAGAGTACACTGATCAATGTCATGGTCATTGTGCCACAAATTAGTTCTGTCTTTCCAATCGCTGAGAACAAGGAAGGCTGTATTGGAGTCTCATTGTATTCAAGTGATAAATGGAATACAAATCATAATTACAAAAGCCCTCATTTGATTTCCTTTTTTCTCAACCTTATAGAGTTTGGTTCTTTTCTCCATGAGAAATTACTAATAGCTCCTGGGATGATGATTATGAACTCTTAATGAAATCATCATCTAACCCTTTGTTAATTTTACATGACTCTTTTGATATAAAAATTGAAAGTTCGTTCTGAAGGAACCTCTAAGGCAAATTGTCTTCCACGTAAATGTTACATGATAGTAAGTAACTAAATAGACATTATTATCCTGATGATTTTGAGAAAGAGATTACAAGAATACCAGTTACTTATTGAGACCCTATTTATGTCTGTTATTTTGCTAGGATATTTCTTTTTTTTTAAGATTTTATTTATTTTTTGAGAGAGATGGTGTGTGAGAGAGCATGGGGGGAGGAGGGGCAGAGAGAGAGGATGAAGCAGACTCCCCACTGAGCAGGGAGCCTGAAGCAGGGCTTGATCCCAGGACCCCAGGATCACGACCTGAGCAGAAGGCAGACACCTAACCTACTGAGCCACCCAGGCACGCCTTGCTAGGATATTTCTAACCTATGCAACAGCATTGCAAGTAGGTATCATGATCCTCATTTTACAAATGAAAAATCAGAGACTCGGGCAATGTGACTAAGACCACATAGGTAAGAAGTGACAGAAGCCAGGAATTTGAACCTTGGTTACTATGATTCCAAGATCCCTTCTCATTCCTCCTCATATCACCTGTTTGGTGAACTGTAACATCACTCTCCAGTGGTTGAGCATTTTTGTTGTATGAGGGCAGGTGGGTAGTTTGCTGGATGTTGATAACCCAAATAAATGGTCCGGAGGTTGTGTTTGTTCATTTTTTCCCCTCATCCACTCATTTCCATAACTGCTCTTACTATAGATTGAGCACAGAATAGCACTTTTCCATCAGTGCTACCATGTGATGCGGTCTCTCATATAACTGATGCAGCTGTGATTTTTTAATAGCTGAGGAAAGGGGGACACTCAGTTCTGCCACCTTATTTTCAAAATTTCAGCAGACACAAGATAATTAATAGCACCTGCCTTTCAATCAACATCTTTGAACAAGTTACACTGAAAGACCATAGTGCTACCTGATAAATGATAATATTTTTAGAATGAAAAAGATACATTCTAAAAATAAATAAGCTATTAATGGTTCTCCTCTTCCTATATACACCCACACTGACATTGCAGAACTTGTTTTCCAGTATCTTTCCCTTTGGTTTCAACTAACATCTTGCTGGTAATATGATCTCATGGTTTATTTCTTTCCTCCTATCACTTGGTTTCCAGCATGATTACAATGTAGTCATCCTTTAAAAATGTGGTTGTCAGGTAATAGGTGTCCTAACTTCATGTTGTTATTTTACTTGGCAGAAATATAATGATTCTTTGATATCTAAATATTTTTTTCATCAAAGGGATATTTAGAAGTGAAAAAATTTAAAATACTTTAATCTACATATTTGAGAATCAGAATAGCTTATATCAAATCAACTCTCCCTCTGATAACCTCAGTGAAAGCTGGACAAATACTAAAATGTAGCTATGTGAAGGCACTAGAGAACAATCAAGGGGGAAAGGAGTAGGGATAAATATTCTGAAAAGGAAGAAAATGCAATGAGACAATTTGACATTCTCTGTTGCTTTTCCCCCTGGAGACATTTTGCCATTGCAAAGCTGTGGAGGGTGAAAAAATTAGAAGACAAACATAATGACACACAAAAGAGGTTAAGAGCCGAGCAAACTTTTGTTGCTATCATGGTGCTGGGGAGACACAAATGGGAGTTCATGTCCCAACCAAGGATGAGCTGCAATGGTAAACATTCTACTCTTTTAGTTGAGACCCATGAAGAACTACCCGTGGAAAGTAAAGGCAAACTGGAAATAGACAAGCCCTCACAAAATATGAAATTCAACCTGATTTCTCCCGATAGCCCATTGAATCAAGGTTGCATGTTCCTACTCTAATTGCCTGCCAGAAGAAAAGTTAACGTTTTATGGAAGAAAACAATGTCGCAAGATCCTCTACAGTTTTTCATAGGTAATACTCATTTGAGCAATTAAAAATCCCTGGGCATGCCTGGAGACCAAATAACTGGAAGTCACAAGATAAAAAGAAAGTGATAGAAATGGGTCTACAGGGCGCCTGGGTGGCTCAGTCGTTAAGCGTCTGCCTTCGGCTCAGGTCATGATCCCGGGGTCCTGGGATCAAGGCCCACATCGGGCTCCCGGCTCCGTGGGAAGCCTGCTTCTCCCTCTCCCACTCCCCCTGCTTGTGTTCCCTCTCTCGCTGTGTCTCTCTCTGTCAAATAAATAAATAAAATCTTTAAAAAAAAAAAAGAAATGGGTCTACAGGCAACCAAGATATTGGAATTATTTGAAGGAAACCTCCGATTAACTGTAATTAGTAGTTTTGAGAAAACCGATACAAGCTGGAGAAAAGGAAACTGGAGTCTTTAAGTAAAGAATTCAATAGAAATTGTACAACTGAAAGATAACAGTATCTTAGATTGATAACTCAATAGATGGGTTTAGTAGAAAATTACAGCAGAAGAAGGAATTAGTGAACTAGAAAATAGGTACGTGAAGGAAAATTCAGCTTGAACCACAGAGAGAAAAGACCAAAAATACAGAGAGTACATAAGGGTATGTATGTATGTATGTATGTATGTATCATGCTGAAATATAGTGGGGAAAAAGGGGCTAACACCTGTGATGGGGTTTACAAAAATAGAGGAAAGAGAAAGAGGACAGGGGACAGTATTTGAAGAGATAATGACCGAGAATTTACCAAACCTGATGAAACACACCAACCTATATTCAAAAAACTCTAAGAACCCTAAAATTATTAAATACAAAGAAAACCATCAGTGTAGTACAATGTACAATGTAGTCAAACTGCTGTAAATAAAAACAAAAACTAAAATAGTTTAAAAGTAGCTGAGGGGAAAAAAAGACATTACTTTCAAAGTAGCAATTACAAATTGATTACTTCTCAACAGAAAATAACAGAAGTCAGAAGACAATTTGGTAGCATCTAAAAAGTGCTGAAATAAAAACCTGGCAACCTAGAACACTATTTTGAATGAAAATGTTATTCAGAAATGAAGGGGAAATAAAGATGTTTTCATACAAACAAAAACTAATTAAGTACCAGCAAAACTACACAATAAAAAATATTTAAAATAATTCTTCAGGAAAAAGAAAAATGATTTTAAGTGAAATCACAGAAGTGCACAAAGATGGGAAGAGTGCTAGAAAGGTGAATATGTGAGTAAATATATTGGCTTGTATAAAACAATAAAATAAAGCAATAATATAAAGATAATATCTTCTGGGGTTGAAAATGCATGCAGAATTAACACACATGACAACAGCACAAAAGACAGTAGGGAGTAAATGAGTTTAAAGTATTCTAAGTTTGGGCGCCTGGGTGGCTCAGATGGTTAAGCATCTGCCTTCGGCTCAGGTCATGATCCCAGGGTCCTGGGATCGAGTTCCGCATCGGGCTCCCTGCTCAGAAGGGGGCCTGCTTCTTCCTCTCCCTCTGCTGCTCCCCCTGCTCGTGCTCTTTCACTCTCTCTGTTAAATAAATAAATAAAATCTAAAAAAAAAAGTATTCTAAGTTCTTTGTATTATCTGGGAAGTGCTAAAAAATGCTAATTTTATTATAGACAGTAATAAGTTTAGTGTGCATATTGTAATATCTAATCACTAGAATAATAACTAACAAACTAATGGGGGAAATCAAATGATAAAAATACTTGATTACTCCAAAAAAAAGGGTAAGAGATGAGAAATTAAGAAATGGTGGATTAATTTAAAAAATAAGAAGATGAAAAAAGAAGCTTGGTGATTACAAGGAATAACATAAAAAAAGACCACACAGTCATACTGTAGTTAAATTTCAGAACATCAATAATCAAAGAAAATCTTAAAAGCAGCAAGAGGAGGGAGACGTTATGTACAGAAGGTCAGATGTAAGAATTATAGAACTGTTTTTAGTATCTATACAAGCCAGTAGACAACGGATTGAAACACCAAAAGAAAAAAACTTAAAAGTTGTCTAATTAGAATTCTATATCCAGGAATACATCTTTGAAAAATTAAGGTAAAATAAAAAAAAATTTTTAAAGGAAAAGTTGAAAAAATTTAGTGCCAGGGGATCTATGGTATAAGAAAGAGAAGTGAAAGAAATGGAATTAGTTGAAAATTTGGATCTCCATTAAAAAAGAAAAGTGTCAGAAATGGTTATTATGGGGGTAAATATAAAACATTTTTTCTCATGTTTTTCTATTTGAGGTAATTGACTATTTAAGCAAAATTAGTAGCAGTGTTTTGTGGGGTTTACAATATGTAGAAGAAAAATTGACCACAGCATAACACAGAAGATGAGAAGAGAAAGTACTCTGTTGTAAGGTTTTTATTTTTTTTAAAGATTTTATTTATTTATTTGACAGAGAGAGACACAGCGAGAGAGGGAACACAAGCAGGGGGACTGGGAGAGGGAAAAGCAGCCTTTCCCGCTGAGCAGGGAGCCCGATGCGGGGCTCAATGCCAGGACCCTGGGATCATGACCTGAGCTGAAGGCAGACAATGACTGAGCCACCCAGGTGCCCCTGTTGTAAGGTTTTTATACATTAGGTAGCACTCCATTATTTAAAGGTAGAAAGTGATAATTTAGAAATGAATATTATAACCCCAAGAATAATTGCTAAAAAATATAAAAAGAATATAGTTAAGAAGACAATAGTGGATAGAACATGGAATCATGAAAAGTGTTCATTCCAAAAGATAGCAGGAAAAGAGTAAAAGAAAACAAAGAATCAACTGAAAAATAGAAATTAAATATCAAATGGTAGATTTAAATTCAACTGTATAAAAAATTACATGAAATTTAAATTGTTTAAATGCTCCAATTGGAAGGTAGAAATTGTTAGATTGGACAAAAAAACGAACTCACTTATATTAACATCAGATAAAGTTTATTTCAAGACCTATTATCTGGAATAAAATAATGCATTTCATAATGATTAACAAACTGATTAGGAGAGCATAGCAATTATAAATGTTTCTGCCTCTGTTATAGAGCTTCAAGATATATAAGGAGATAGCTGAGAGAACTCAAAGAGAAATGAACATATCCACTTGTAGTTGGAGATTTAACACATTTCCTTCACTAACTGGTGGACTAAAACTAGACAGAAAATCTTAAAAATATAGGAGATTGAACAACACTATCAACCAGCTGATACAATTGACATATGTAGAACTTCTACCCAACAGCAGAATACACACTCTTTCCAAGTATGCACGGAACAATCACTATGATCACACTGAGCACTGTTGAACACATCTCAGTATTGGGAAAATAGTCTACATCATGCAAAGTAAGTTCTCTGCCTACAATGAATTAAAACAAAAATTAATAACAGAAAGTTATCTGTAAGTTGTCCTTGAGAACTGAAGATTAAACAACATACTAATAATTGATGAAATCCTAAAGTTTTATATTATTGGCCAGGGTATCTTTTTTTTTCTTTTCAAGTTTTTAAATTCTATTTGGTTAACATACAGTGCAATATTGGTTTCAGGAGTAGAATTCAGTGATTCATCACTTACGACACCCAGTGCTCATCATATCAAGTGCCCATCACCCATCTAGCCCATCACCTTAATGCCCATCACCCATCTAGCCCATCCCCCACCCACCTCCCCCATCACACCTCAGTTTGTTCTCTAAGAGTCTTTTATGATTTGTTTCTCCCTCTCCCCCCCAATATTTTTATCTGTTTTTTTCTTAAATTCCACATGTGAGTGAAGTCATATGATAACTGTCTTTCTCTGACTTCTTTCACTTAGCATAATACACCCTAGTTCCATCCATGTCATTGCCAATCGCAAGATTTCATTTTTGATGGCTGAGTAATATTCCATTGTATATAGATACACCACATCTTCTTTATCCATTCATCAGATGATGAACATTTGGGCTCTCTCCATAGTTTGGCTATTGTTGATAATGCTGCTATAAACATCAGGGTACATGTACCCCTTCGGATCTATTTTTGTGTCCTTTGGGTAAATACTTAGTAGTGCAGTTGCTGGATCATAGGGTAGGTAGTTCTATTTTTAACTTTTTGAGGAACCTCCATACTGTTATCCAGAGTGGCTGCACCAGCTTGCATTCCCACCAACAGTATAGGAGGGTTCCCCTTTCCTGCCACCTCGCCAATACTTGTTGTTTCTTGTATTGTTAATTTTAGCCATTCTGACAGGTGTAAGGCGATATCTCATTGTGATTTTGATTTGTATTTTGTCCAGGGAATCTTTAATTTTTCCTTACAACTAAAACAATCAAGTTAGAAAATATTGAAGCAAACTACTTCTGAACACATATTTTAAATTGTAGAGTTTAAAATATCTGGAAAGCATTGTGGAATTTGAAGAATGGGAGGAAAATAAGAAAATGAAAGGATATTACTCAAAGTGAGTATTATCTCCCCAGAGCCAGACATAGGCCTTCCTCCATCAGAGAGAGAGCTTCCCTATGCGGGAAGTATGATAGTTCTGGGCTATAAACACTCTCCACCTGGAAGGCACCCATCTGATATTAACTAGTAAGTAAAAATTACTCTTGTCCTTTTCAGGGGTAAACTCTAGCTACATTGGCCTCCTTGCTGTTACTCAAATAAGCTGCACAGATTCTTGCCTAAGGCCTTTGCACTGGCTGATCCCTCTGTCCAGAACATTTGCCTTCCCCCATACATTTGCAGGGCTCATTCCCTTGCCTCCATAAGTCCTTGCTCAAATGTCAACTTCTCAGTGAAACCTTCTCTGAGCCATAACCTATTGCCTTCTCTGATTGATTTTTCTACCTAGCACCCCCAGCTAAGTTCTTCTATTTAGCCCTTACTTAATTTTCTACCCGTACAAAAAGGTAAGCTTTAGAAGGGCAAGAATTGTGCCTGATTTCTTCACGCTATATCCCTAGTAGCTAGAATGATGCCTGGCACGTAGTAGGCCAAGTTGCCTTTGCACACACTATTCCTGCCATCTGGAAGTCTCCTTCTCACTATTCAGGTTTCAGGTTAAATACCACCTCCTCAGAGAGGTCTTCCCTGGCCACACAATTTAAAGTACCCCCCATTTCATCCTTCTTATTTTTCTCCCAATAATACCCTTTTACATTCTTTCACATGTTTATGCATTCCCAAAATTATCTTACTATTTCTTTACTTCTCTATTGTCAATTTCTTGCTGCTGTAATGTAGAGGACAGAGTACTTCTCCACCTTGTTCACAGCTGATCCTCAAACCTAAAATGGAACACTGCCTGCCACAGAGTAGGTACTCAATAAATATTTGATGAATAAATGAATGGGCTTGCATCTTTTGTGCTTTTCATTACTTTTGCTATGTTGATTATACTAACCAACCTTTAAATCTTACTTTATGACTTTTTGTTCTGAGTAATCTGGCCTGTAGTTTCTATATAAAACATAGCCTCATATGGTAACCCAGTGTAAAACACTTCAGTCTTAACATAAACAACAACAATAACAAAATTCTAATTTGAGAATTTTATCCAACTACCATGGGGCTAATAAAGGTAAGTTCCTCCTGTTCAACCTCCTGCTGTTCTATCCACAGACATCCTATTTCTATGTCTTTTACCCTTCCAAGCTGAATATACTCAGCAACAAAAGTAAAATCCTTTAATCTTTCATTTTGGGGCCCATGTTTGAAATGGATTAAAGAGTCAAACAAAATTAGTTTCCAAACCTTCAATTTTCTGGGCCCACAGGCCTTCTCCCTCTCACTCAGAAATGAAGGTGGCTTTGAGCCATCTGTTACTTTGCGTGGAACATTTCCCTCAGCTGTCATTGCTGATTGTTCCATTTCTTTTTTTATAAAAGGAGAAAAAGAAAGAAAAGAAGAGAAAAGAAAAGAAAAAAGAAAAGGAGAGAAAAGAGCCAAACACACACACACACACGCACACACACACACAAAACCCAACCTCTGCTGGCCACCCGCATGCACAGCTTTGTTTACTGGTCCTCTAGTTTCTTGTTCTTTCTTCTAAATGAAGAAGCTTCATTTAGCTGACAACAGCCATTTCTCATAAACCCCCAATTTAAGCAAGAGCCAGAGTGGAAAATTGCAAAACAGGAAGTTGGCAAACTGCATCAAAGCAATGCTATTAGACATGTGAGTGAAAGACCCTTTATGATGCTGGTTCTTGGGATGAGACCTAGAGTTCTATAGGGGGTGATTTAGGGCTTTGTGTGCAGGACTCCTGTGGGAACTGGCTCCTCTTCATAGAGTTACATAGATCCTGAAGATGTGTGTACCTACTGGCGGTAACTCAGGTTGTTTTGAGGGGTAGAAATGCTGAGTAAAGGTAGCGTGACCATGTGTCCTGATCTGTCAGCAGGGACAGTCTCCTATTATGCCTATTGTCCCAAAGTAATTATTAAGATCACCTCTTTTCTCTCTCAAAAGTATCCCTGTTTAAATAATCAATCATAATGTCATCCTAACTAAAGATCAGTGTGGTTGATGAAGCAATAAAAGACTCGTGTTTTCATCTGTGGTGGATTGCAGACTTGTTTGGATGGCAAAGAGAAATCTTGCCAAGTTTCAATGATGTGCAACCAAGCACATCTACTGATTGAACTTTGGCTGCCTGGGATCTTGGACAACCCATTTCAGACTATTTGAATCCAGACTTCCCAGCTTTGGTGTCTCAAAAACTGAAGGCAACCAATCCCAGAGAAGCATTACAATTTGCCTCATGAGCCACCCAGAAAACTAAACTTAGACTCTTACTTGGTTACTTTCTCCTTTTGGATTATTATTGAACCATATGCTGTCCAATATGGTGGCCCCTAGCCAGAGATGGCTGTTGAGTGCTTGAAATGGGCTAGTTCAGACTGGGATGGTTCTAAGTATGAAATGCACGGTGGAATTTGGGGACTTAGTACAAAAAAGGTAAAATATCTAATTAATAATTTTGATATTGATTAGATATTAAAATATTGATATTTTAGGGTGCCTGGGTGGCTCAGTTGGTTAAGTGACTGCCTTCAGCTCAGGTCATGATCCTGGAGTCCTGGGATCGAGTCCCACATAGGGCTCCCTGCTCAGCGGGGAGTCTGCTTCTCCCTCTGACCCTCTTCCCTCTCTTGTTCTCTATCTCTCATTCTCTCTCTCTCAAATAAATAAATAAAATCTTAAAAAAATAAAATGCTAACATCCTTTTAAAAAAATTGATATTTTAGGTACATTTGGTTACATAAAATATATTATTAACATTAATTTCACCTGTTTCATTTTTACTTTTGTAATATAGCTACTAGAAAATTTAAAATTACCTGCATGGCTTATTTTTCTATTAGACAACACTGATCTAGCTCTTTTAATTTCTACCCAGGGAGACCCACTGAACTGGAACTAAGAAAAAGATTCAGCTTACTTCAGATTGCTATTTGGCAATCTTTGTTTTCCTTGCATCAGGTATTTACTAACACTTCCAGCCTTAAGTGAGATGACAAATATTAATTATCTACCACAGGTAGGAACTCATTAAATATTAACTCAGTTCTCCTTTCCTAGAGCAAATGATTTAATCTCTCTTAAACAAGCATAGTTTTTGCTACTTAAAGCACACCCTTCCTATATAATCAGTAAGGCAAAAGCCGCTTAATATGAATTCATCTTGTCAATCATTCATTCATACTCCCTTACTTCAGCGTCTATTACTAGCAGCGTTTTTTATTTATACCTTATATTTATATATATTTGCACCTATTATTTATATGGGTGGAATGTGAAATACACCTATGTTCTCTTAGTAAAAGTTGCTGAAATTATCAAGTTGGCTAAGCTGTGTGTGTGAAATATAATTCATAGTCAGTGATTTGGGTGAAATTTACTGAACTAAAGAGCATAGATCAGATGCAAGTTTTATTTCAGGAAGAGAATGATGAATTTCAGGAGAAATGGGAAATCCTTTCAATAAAACAAAACCTATATACCAGGTCTGATCAAGCAGTTTATTGTCAACAGGTTAAAGATTTTGGATTGTATTCTAATTGAAATAGAAAGCCAACTTACTTTAAGAAGGGTCCAACTTATTTAAGAAGATCGCTCTGGCTAATATTTGGGTAATGAAAAAAAAACATTTAATAATGAAAGTGGAGAGGTTGGCTAGAGAGCTCTTGCGATAATCCAGGCAGGAGATGATAGCAGCTTGGGAGTATACACTACAATAAAAATAATTTAGGGGGAAAAAGCATGAAAAGGAAAGAAAATCCCATAACTGTAGCAACCACACACAAAGATAACACTGAGAAATATTTCTTTCCGGTAATTTTTCTACACATAATGTTTGGCTTGGTTGCATTTATACTTTATATGTAATTCAGAACATAGGATTTTTTCATGTTATAAAGTGCTTTATAAATATAACCTTTCATATCTACATAATATTTTGTCAACAGATAACGTTGGCTATGTAACTATCTCCTGCAAGTGGTTATTTTAGATTGCATAAAACATTATGCTATTTTAAGTTATATTAAGTTTTTATTAGCACATTCTCACTATTGAATGTCAAAAGTATAATTACTAGTCTAAAGGTGATGAACATAGAATGATTAAAAGTTACAAAGTAATAAAGTCAGAATAAATACATTTTACTTTTGCTACAGGTGAAAGTGTTAAAGTTTGTAGTTTTGTCTGAGATATAGCTGATGTCGATTTAAGGAAACTAGCTATACAGATGAAAAATTAAACTTCTTTGGATTCTGCATATTTAAAATCTGAATTAAGAGCCAGTAGCCACTTGAACGAAGTTTCAGGACACTATTTGACTTTGCACTGGAGGCACTAGGTTCAAACACTGGGAACTAAAATCTTAACACAGAGGCATCTGGATGGCTCCATTGGTTAAGCATCCGACTCTTGATTTTGGCTCAGGTCATGAACTCGGGGTCATGAGTTCAAGCCCCAAGTCGGGCTTTGGGAATCTGCACTCAGTAGGGGTCTGCTTGAAATTCTCTCTCCCTCTTCCTCTGCTTGCCCCCTGCTAGTGCTCTCCCTCTCTCTTTCTCTCTAAAATAAATCTTTAAAATCTTAACACAGAGGGAGAAGGTGTCTCCTTTTACCTCTTATACTTTTCCCTTTTTTTCTTTATTTCTTTTACTTTAAGAGAAATTGTTAGTAGACACCAAACAACTCACAAAACCCAAGTGTCTTATTTTTCTGTTGTAGTTTACATCTTCGGCATTTGTTCATTTTCAGCATATTCTGACATTTTGCAGTTGACACATGTCTGTGCCCATGACTGTAATGTTCTTTTGTCCGATGCAGAGGCTCCCTGGTTTGCTCACAGCGAGGTATTTAAAAGAGCTATTAAATTTGAAGATGACTTACTTTTTCCTATGAAAAAGATGAATGATCCAAAATTGCTTACCATTTCTACCACGACAAGTGGCTGATAGTAAGCAAGCTAGCTGGTATTTAAAAACATGAACACACTTATTTTAATGAGGAATGAAAAATTAATTGCTTTTGAGGGAAGTATGAGCAGTAGAGAGAAAACTTGAAAAAAGATGCTTGTAAATGCTCCCTAGTTACATGATCTTGATGCCAAAAACAGTATAGAAAACCTATTTTTAAAAAATCAATCCGCACTATTATAAAAACTGAAGACAATTTTCTAATCTTTTAAAAATCTTTTAGACTGAGAGTGCTGGTAGATTTTCGAACTCATGTTTTAACAAATAAAAAGTGTAGCACCTTTCAATTTGTGGCAAAAATGGACTGATGTCAGGGAAGGGCAATGGTAACAAGGGACTCTGGAGACTCAGGGAATTATTTCCATTCATTGGGTCCTAGGAGTGTCCCACCTCCCTACTGATCATCCTAATCATCTAGTCCATTTTTAAATATGAGATTATAAGAAAAGTGTGTAAAATTCAGGGTGGCCAGCAATTATTTTATGCCAAACAGAACTTTAGTTAATAAATAAAAATCAAATGTCTGTCTCCATTTGCATTTGAAAAACTAAATCCCCTTTAGCTGTCATTGTCTATTTGTAAATCTGTTCCTGATTCTACTCTGATGTGAGAATTGGTATGAAGTCCTTTTTATGAACTCTAATTCTTTCACATTCGGTCCCCAAAGCAGCCAGAGTGCTCAACTTCAGTGATATCAATTTTCATATTCAATTAATATCGGTATTCTTCTAAAGAATTTTATTTACTTGGCTGTTTCTCCTTTTTCATAAATTACACTGAAGAAAAAAAAATTCATCTCTGCATAAGCAAAGTTTGTGTTAATCTATCTTTCTGTCTAAGCATTGTCTTTCAACATTGGCTATAAATTGCTTTAGTCATTTCAAGGAAAAATGCTTATTTTTCTGTAATACTTTTTGGATACATTTAAGCAAGGACTACTGGAATATTAATGCTTTGATCCCAACATGCTTCACTTGGATGAGTGGGCATCTATTTCTCCTATTTTTATATTACAGATGAAAAAGCAGAAGTACCCTAGTGATGAAGGGTTTACCCAAGCTTCACAATGAATGGATAGCAGATTTCTCAAATGGAACCCAGTTGCTGTGTTATTTAGACTTTCCTGATATATAATACCTTTTAAAGATTTATGATATATTGTTTTACTTAATTGCTTTTAAAATTTAATTTCTATATGGAAGATGGACTGTTGGTTTAGAACATAGGCATAACAAAAGTCAGTAATGAATGGCTGTTGTCTTTTATAAAACAGCCCTTTTGAGAACCTTGATTCAAGGTGTGACAAATATTATAGTAAAGATTATGCTATTTACAGTCATTTATTACAGTTAGGAAGTCCTGGCGTCAAATTTGACTTATATGGATTTTATTGGCAGGAAGGAGTTGGTTTAATTGAAAAAGTTTCTATGGGGCACCTGGGTGATTCAGTCAGTTAAGCATCCAACTCTTGATTTCGGCTCAGGTCATCATCTCAGGGTCATGCGATCAAGCCCTGCATCGGGATCCATGCTGAGCATGTAACCTGCTTAAGATTCTTTCTCTGCCTGGACGCCTGGGTGGCTCAGTCAGTTTAAGCGACTGCCTTCGGCTCAGGTCATGATCCTGGAGTCCTGGGATCGAGTCCCACATCGGGCTCCCTGCTGAGCGGGGAGTCTGCTTCTCCCTCTGACCCTCTTCCCTCTCGTGCTCTCTATCTCTCATTCTCTATCTCAAATAAATAAATAAAATCTTTAAAAAAAAAGATTCTTTCTCTGCCTTTTTTTTATTATGTTATGTTAATCACCATACATTACATCATTAGTTTTTGATCTAGCGTTCCATGATTCATTGTTTGCGTATAACACCCAGTGCTCTGCCTTTCTTTGTGCCTCTCCCCGCCACCCCACCCCCATTCACACACTCTCTCTCTCTAAAAAAAGAAGAAGAAAAAGTTTCTATTTTAAAACACACAAGAGTTTTCTGTTATCTGGTTTTGAACATGCAAGGCTTATGATCTGTTGCTCCTCTAATGTTTCCTGCATATACTTGATTTTATTAAATTTAGTATAACAAAGCAGAGATTTCAAATTAGATAGGTACGAGGATATCACAATTATTTGAAGAGACATAATTGTAGCAGTTTTATATTAACCTATCCTGAGACATAATCTTCTACATTAAGTGATTTCCTGTTTTTAAGCAAAGGTCCAATTCTTAAGCTGTCCTAAAGGAATCAAAACAACACATTTATATTAAGAATACAACCTTGACTTCATGAAAGGATGTCAAGCTGTGTAGCTTCAATGCTCACTGAGTCTAGAGCACTGAGTACCTATATTTCCATCAGGAGCTATTTGTTCAACACGGATGTGCCTGGAAGTGTACTGGGTACTGTGCATAATGCACGGGAGATGTGCGCTGGAGGGTGCACATTTTATCTGAGCATCAGTTTTAACTCATGAAGTAGGCTCATTGAAACGGCATCATATAAATCAGAAACAGACTCAATCCAGTACAAAACTAGCTACAAAGGCTTCTCTGCTTCATATTTATTTTTCAAAGGGATATTTTTGAGTGTGAAATCAAAGGTCCTTCTTAATGTGAGCATCCTGCTACTCTAGCCTCCTCCCTCAAGGCATCGTACCCCTAACCTATGTCCCTACTTTAGTGTTTTCTCAGTCTTGTCACGCTTCAACACACTGCTCATTCTCGATTCACGACATCCTTTTGAAATGGAATTCCTATGGCTCCTCCTTCTCCAGCTCTGCCTGGCAAATGTCTATTCATCCTACAACTCAACCTTCAGGTAAGCCATGAAGGCCTTTCTGAAACATTTTTCCTCTCTATGCCCCCAGGAGAATGTACCACTCCCTCTGTAGTCGTCTGCTAAGGCTGCCGTGACAAAAAGTACCACAGCCTTGGGGGCTTAAGCAACTGTAACTGATTGTCTCACAGGTCTGGAGGCAGAAGTCCAGAATCAAGGTGCTGGCAGGGTAGGCTCCTTCTGACGGCTGTGAGGACAGATCTGTCCCAGACCTCTCTCCTTGTTCTTTTCCCCCTGTCTCCCCACACTGCTTTTCCTCTACATGTGTCTGCGTCCAAACTTTCCCTTCTTACAAGGTCACCAGTCATATTGGATTAGAACCTATCCTAATGACCTCATTTTAATTTGATTACCTCTGTAAAGACTCTAACTCCAAATAAGGTCACATTCTAAGATAGTTGGGGTTAAGACTTCAACATATAAATTTTGGAGGACACAATTCAACTTATAATATCCTCTTTTATTCCTTTTCTCCTATTTGTGTTGTAATAATTTTTTGCACGAGTGTATTTTTTTTCTATCTGACATCTCCCGCAAGGTTGTAAGTCTTTACAGAGTGGGAACCATATTTGATTATTATGTGTACGGCTGATCTAGTGTAATTCCTAGCATGAGAGCCTGCTTCCTAAAGTCAGCTGGTTGGTTTGCTGATGGAATGATACATAAGCAAAGATGCAAAATAATAGTAGTAAATATCCTCCCCATTGAACTTATAGAAAGAACTAAAGAAATGGATGTCTGGAATTCCACATTTACCTTTCTTATAGGTCCGTCTTTCTCACCAGATTGTGAATTCTTTGAGGACAGAAATCATGTTTTATTCTTGATTACAATGGAAATCACTATATTGGTGGCTTATCTTATATCCAAGCTACTTCTCCATTTCACAACTAGAAACTAAATTTCGCTGGGGGAGGCAATGCATCTCAGGCTTCCTGGCTGGTTAGTGAGGGTGTGTATTGGAGTTCTGGCCAAGATGTCAGTGGAAGTGTGGATGCGACTTCCAGGAAAAGAGGAACAGAGTAACTGGCCCATTTTATTTTTTGCCTTTGGCTGTTTCCCTTTTTCTTACCAGAACACAGGGGCAATGCTCAGAGGTGAAGCGACCATTCTGTGGAAAGGTAAATAGCACAGAGTAAGAATGGCTAAGTGAAAGGATGGAAAATATCTTTACTTCACCTCAGTCTTGAAAGATGTTTCCTTAGTATGGGATTCTAAATTAACATTTATATTCTCAGCTCAAACAGATGATTATTGCCATTGTTGCTTTTGAGAAGTTAGCCACTGCTCTAATTGCTTTTACTTTGTAGTGCCTTCTTGCTGACTGCTTTTTCTTTTTTTAAAAATCTCCTTAGATATAAACATTTCTCTTGTTGGGATGCCTGGGTGGCTCAGTCGGTTAAGCAGTCTAACTCTTAATTTTGGCTCAGATCATGATCTCGGGGTCCTGGGATTGAGCCCCATGTCAGACTCCCTGCTGAATGTGGAGTCAGCTTGTTCCTCTCCCTCTGCTCCTCCCACTGTGTACTTTCTCTCTCAAATAAATAAGTAAATAAAACCTTTAAAAAACAACAAAATACATTTCTCTTGTTTATCATACTTGTGACTCATTGGCCTTCTTGAAAATGGGTATCAAAGTCTCTCAGCAATTAGAGAAAATTCTCAGCCATTATCTCTTCAAGTACTGCTTTTTCCCCCATTACCTTGATTATTGCCATCTGAAACTTTAATTAATGTATGTCAGACATCCCTACTCTGTCCTCCATGTCTTTAACCTCTCTTTCATATTGTCTATCTCTTCATCTCTCTGGGCTGTATTCTGTGTAGCTTCTTTAGCTATGTCTTCTAATTGACTTCTTCTTTATCTGTGTCTGTCTCATCTGCTGTTTATATTGCCTTATTAATTTCAATCTGTATATTTATGACTTCTAGAATTCTTGAAGTTTTCTAGTAATTTTTTTGCAAATATATTTAGTTCTTCTTTTAAAATTTCTTATTCTTGGGGCGCCTGGGTGGCTCAGTCAGTTAAGCACCTGCCTTTGGCTCAGGTCATGATCCTGGGTCCTGGGATCGAGCCCCGCATCGGGCTCCATGCTCAGCAGGGAGCCTGCTTCTCCCTCTCCCTCTGCCTGCCTGCCTACTTGTGATCTCTTTCTCTCTCTCTGTGTCAAATAAATAAATAAAATCTTTTAAAAAAAAATTCTTATTCTTGTTCATATCCTCAAACTTTCTTCTATTTCCCAAAACATTAAATACAGTTGTTTCTTTTTTATATTTAGTGCCTGATAATTCCAATATATGAAGTCTTTGCAAGTTTGAGTCTCCTGTTTGTTTCTGCTGGTTTTCACTCACAGTGTCTTGGTTCCTGTGTGTCTTGTGAACTTTGACTCTAGTCTCATCATTTTTCTTATACTGTTTCAGTGGGAGTTCTTGAAAGCTGGATTGAAATTCCTCTAGTTGACCCTTGAACAATGCGGGGGTTAGGGGAGCTGACTTCCTGGCACAGTTGAAAATCTGTGTATAACTTTGGCTCCCCCCAAACTTAACTACTAATAGTCTACTGCTGACTGGAAGCTTTATTTTAACACATATTTTGTATGTTATATGTATTGTATACCGTATTCTTGCAACTAAGTAAGCTAGAGAAAAGAAAATGTTACTAAGAAAATTATAAGTAAGAGAAAATACATTTATGGTACTGTATGTATATTTATTGAAAAAAATCCATATATAAGCGGATCCATGCAACCTGGGTTGTTCAAGGATCAACTATATATTTTCAACTTGATGTTTTTTAAAACACAAAGATATCATGAACTAGATTTCTCAAACCCACATGACATCAGGCTTGTGGCTTTAAACTCTCAAGAGAGATTACCCTTATCTCTTACCTAACACCCAGATTAGCCAGGTGAATGGTCCCTTCTGGGGGCACTGTCACACTGAAGGTATAGTGCTTTGGATGCTGGCTTTATGTTGAGTGTTTTTTTTTTTTTCAGTGTGTAATGTCTTTATTTTTTAATTATTTAAACATTAGATGGTACTTTTCTTTTTATTATGTTCAGTTAGCCACTGTATAGTGCATCAATAGTTTTTGATGTAGTGTTCAATGATTCATTTGTTATGTATAACACCCAGTGCTGGTATTTTCTATTGGCTTTAGCTCCTTGTATGAACGTTAAATTTTACTTCCTGGCTCTTACATTTCATCAAGCAGTAACTCAAATTTTCCAGGGTTTGGTAGAAGAAAACTCAGAGAGAAAGACAAGTTTGGCCATCTCTTGCTCCACAGGATACATGTTTGCACTTTGTCTTTTAAGCCCTGAGTAGTCCTTCTTTATGTACAAGTTGATACATCTTGTATTTTCTCCAACATTCTGGTTATTTCAAGTAGGGCATCATTCAAGTTTACCTATCTCCCATACTACCATAAATAGAAATAAAAATAATTGTTTACATTTGTGAAAAATTTGAGAATAAGCTGAATATCTACCGTTAAAAAATTGGAGGTATGTATACACCATAAATGTCATGAAGCACTACATGAAATGTCATAGATGTGCATATACTGACATAGAAATATCTCTAACACAAACTTTAAATTAAAAAAAAAGCTAGTGTACAACAATATGCGTAATATGATTCTGGTTATGTAAAAAATAAGAACTGTATATGCTTTTGCAAGGAAACACTTTTTGTTAAATGAACAGAAAAAGATATAGATGTTTACAAGCTAAAACAAAAGGAATTTTTTGTAGGTTTTTTCTACTTTTAAAAAGTGAGAATATATTCTTTCACTACTTTGGTTTACTTAAAAAATAAATACAAGTTTAAAGGAATAAATGAGATAAGGCATCTCAAGCACTCAGTAGAGTGCCTGACACATCATAAGAATTTAATAAATTTTCACTTACATTATTATTTTCATTTAAAAGTGAAAATTAGTGTTGGGGTATAGCAGGATATAATGGCGATTTGTGATGTACTAAAAATCAGTAGCAGACCTTGAATTTGAAACTTTATCTTTTGATTAAAAATACTGATCTGCTTCCAAACTATAGCTTATAGATCACTTACTTCGCTTGCTGCTTTCAGATATGAATAAGTATTATTCCAAAAAATGAGTTTAAAAAATGTGATCTCTGATCAAATGAGTTTTTAAAATGCTAGGTTATCCAAAGTACAATAGTTTTGCTTCTCTGTTTTGTTTTTAATGGGAGGAGTTGTCAAAGCTGTAAAATTCTGTTATGCATTGTGAGTCTCAAAAAGGGAAATCTTGTGTGACACATTCCCCAAACTTACTGAATTCCAGAATCCCTTCTCTGAAGCATCTCTAGGAATTTCTCTTCCCTGAAATTCCTTTTCGGAAATACTTCACTGGAGCATAATACAGGTTACAAATATCATAATATCCATTTACTGGCTCTGAACAAATTGTGAGTTTTTACAGCCAGGTTGTCATGGTGTTTAATGGACAAGGCATTCTCTTTTATCCTTTAATTTGTCTAGAACAGACTCCAAGTATAAACACTGATTTGTTTTGTAAGGGAAGGCAAGCGACCTTCCCTGTCCATGCCTCATGCTTCTTTGGATTAGCATTGACTAATGGGTGGAAATACGACGCATCTAGAGCTGTTTCTTGGCAAAATAACCTAAAGCCAAACAACAAAGAGCAGGCCTGGAAAATCAGAGAGAAGAACGAGACCCTGATGTCCTTATTTCTTCTGTTACCACACACTCAAGCACTTTGCTAATTGGGAAAATTACACTGCCATCTGTAATTGGATGAAAAAGTATTTGCTGTACATGCTTGGACTGCATAAAGGAAAACTCTATGAAGTCAGAAGATATCAAAACAAAATATGAAATTGCTTAGCTGTAAGCTATTAATAATGAGTGTATACATGCTAAGTATCTCCTTCCTCCACTTTTTACATCTGCTAATTGCATTACATTTGCAGAGAGCTATTGTCTTCATCCCTTTGAAAATATGCCATTCAAATTTGTTTGTTCACACAGCACCAACTAACCAAAGGGCAGGCATGGAAAAGAAGAGGAGACAGAACAAGACCCCTGATGTCCTTGTTCTTGCTAATTGTTAGCACCTTCAGATACAGCCATCCCAAGAGCACAAACATTTGAAGAAAGACAAATTACAAGCTGGAGATGTACAATGTGATTTAGCAGGAAAGGAATTGCTTCCCTTTGTAACATCAGGGGTTAGCATAGTTTTGCTTGTATAGTATGTTAACGGAGCTTGACTTAGATTATTCCAGATTGTGGAAGCAGGGAGTCCTTACCTCCAAGAGCTGTCTTCAAAGCCAAAAACCCTCTCCTCCTTCTAGAAGGGGAAATCTCTTTGGTGACATCAAAAGAACTTCCTTACTCTAATCTGTAGAGAAGTTGAATTGAATGGGAGCTTCTCCACTGCCTGGAATTAAACTATGACTTTTTTCTTCTCAATTATGAAAAAACAAAAAATCGATGATGTGGATTTCTAATTCTTCAAGCATGAAAATGCTAACTAAATTCAGTATTTCTCAACCCTTGCCTCTGAGTGGATGTGATATATGGAGGAACTGAGAGGAGAAGGAAGTATATGGGTTACTGTCCACATCTAGAAAATTCTCGCTTCTGATAAAGCTGAATTTGATAATTGAATTAATAATAAGGAACAGAGCCTGGAATATGTCTTGTACTGCCCTACATTTGTGAAAATTTTTCATCTGTGCTTTCTCCTATCCGTGAAAGTGACAGTGAGAAATGGCTGTCCATTAACACAAAAGCAAAACGTCATAATGTAGTAGTGATGCTTGAAGCTTCCTGCAATGCTGGAATTTTTAGAAATCATTAATAATAAATTACCAGCAATGCCAAGCGAAGCTGATAGCATTTCTCTTTGGTAGGTAAAACTCTCCTTTATAAAATAATAATATCCTGGGTCGTATGTCACAGCCTTCAGCAATTTTCTTAAAGTTATTTTAATTTAACACCAGAGTTACCAACATTGAATTCATTTTACAGATGGAAAAACTAAGACTATTCTATCAAATGATTGTTCAGAATGAATCAGAGTATTTCAACTGAGATCATCAGCTTAGCTCCAGATTTAAATTTAGGCCTCTAACATATTTGTTAATATGACAGGCACAAGTAGAAGTCATTGGTTCATGAGTTGGGGTTGGAGTGGTGATGGGGTTCTATTAATTACAAACTCTGGGTCATTTATTTCATCCATCAAATTCAAGAATAAGCAACAACATGATAAATGATTAAAAGGTAAACTTGGCCCATATTTCCCAATATGTGGTTGGGGGCCATAAGGGGAGTAAGCAACTGTTCTCTTAGAGAAAAGGAAACAAACACAAAGCTTGCAAACAAGAAAGCAAAACACTCAAGTCCAATACCCTTGTTTATCAGCTCATGAAATCCATATTCAGTTGTCAGTGTGTACGAGGGGTCCAAAGCAAGGAACAAGTTCAAACATGCTCTGAAAATCTTCCCTCCTCTCATTTCCATCAATTCCACTCAGCAATTATCCAAGAACCTGATGGCTTCCTTCAAATTACAGAGTCTAGAGGAAAACAAAACAGAAGTAAAATGGCCTAAGTACATCCAAAGCCCAGGACCCCCAGAAAAGGACCTCATGTAGGATAGTTCTTCCCCGTGCTATCATTTGAGACTTCCTATTTGTAATATGCCTAATCAGTCTGTTGAAATAAGGACTGGCTCAAGCTCTTGCTTCTTTTGTCAGAAGAAAATTGATAAGAAGGTGAATTCTGAGATATAAGTGGTGTGACTTTAACCAGGACACCTCCCATCTTTGGATTTTTTCCCTTTATGGGTAACAGGAGGTGGGGAGGATTAAAACCAGGATTCCAAATCACAGACCCTCCAGCAAGCCCTGGACTACCTGATGGTTTAAGTGCCTCTATGCTTCAAAATTCTATGGTGCTTTTTGGTTGAGCCGCATTGGTAAAAGTCATTGACTCTTTGACCTGGTTCCAAGCTGCATGTATATAGCCTTTTATTTTATAAATTCCTAAGATGATGATCCACAAACAAATCAGAAATACAGAAAACCACATAAAATAACAAGTTCCTGAATATCTACCATCTTGGGCAATTGGCTTATGTTCATAGTTTGTGAAACAGCTGTAAATCATCGGTCTCTTAACTTCGTCATTCAGTCACAAAGCTCAAGATTCTATTCCACGCAAGGAAACAGATCTTCCCTCCAGTTTGACAACTGTTGAAACTGTAGGCAGACTCAATAATAATGATTTAGGACAAAACCTTAAAATTTAAGCTGCCTTAAAGAAGAATACATAATTTAAATCTCATATAATCTACTAACCTTATTCCAATCAGATACATAACCAAACTTCTTATCAGACCTTAATAGATAAAGTTCAATTTCTTCTTTTAAGTTAAGCCTCAAAAGAATTAAAGGACAGATGAGGAAGGAGGGGGAAAATGTGTTGAAAAAAAGGCTTGATACGCCCTCACAAGTTTAGTGGTCAATGCTGAGAGAGAGAGAGAGAGAAAGAAAGAGAAATAGCCATGAATATACATTTCATTTTTCTGGATGTGAATTAACTGTACAGGGTGTCATCTTCGCTGTGTTCTTTCTCATGGAAAAGATTTCAAAACAACTTGCCAACAGGATCTCAGCTGCCTTGGAGCAAGGGAAATGGCATCTCCCATCCTGGAATTCTAACAGGAAATTGCCTTGAAAGAGGTGATCAGGCTCTCTTTCCCATGACACCTGATTCATATCCTTGACAGATTTAATTTTCAATGAAGGCGGAGCTCATTAATGTTTCTCTGAAATTGCCCTGAAATATTGAGAACCAATTCTCCCAAACTTGACTTGCTCATCCTTGTGCAGCATCTTTAAGAAAAATGATCCTGCCACATTAAATGGCCTTTGACAACCAGAGCCAGGAAAGTTCTCTGACATATTTGGACTCTAACTGTGGTCAGGGTCCAACATCCTGCAAGCACTCCTGGGGATCACAACAAAGTTTCCATCTTTTCTCTTGTTTGCATTACTTCCTAGGAAGGTTCAAATTAGGCAAATGTCAATATTTTGATGCAGTGACATGATAAATATTCACAGTTAGGACTTGGAATTGCATTTTTGAAATGGTAGACTGCAGGGGGTAAGACAAGCAGATAAAACAAACTGAACACCACAAAGAAAAATCAATTAAGAGCCTTGAGGAGACATTCTACAGAATAATCTCTAACAAAAAAGCCCTCAATCTCAAGATGTTCAAAATGGAATTTATGGTTTTCCCTCCAAAACCTGGCCCTCTTCCTGATTCTTATCTTGAGGATGGCATCCCTGTCGGACACATTTGCACAAGCAAAAACCCAAGAAGACATTCTTGATGTCTCCCTTGCTCCCAGTCACCATGTAGAATCCTTCACCAAGTCCAGTTGCTTTTTACCTCTTAAATGTCTCTTGAATTTGACTCCTCTCCACCTCCACTGTCTCCACCATCATTGCTCATCTGAGGAATGCAGAGTTGTTTAGCCTTCTCTGTTGACTCTGACCTTCTACAATCCATTCTCATGCCACAGCTAAAATAATCTTTTTCCAAACTTAAATCCAATGACAATATAAACCTGCTTTAACACCCTTGATTGCTTTCCACTTACTCTCTGGAAAAAGTCCAAGATCCATAACATGGCCTACAAAGTACTCAGCGTTCCAGCTTCGCCCACCTCACAGGCTTGATTTTGAGCTACTTTCCTTCATTCACTGTGCTTCAGTCACTTGGGCCTCCTTCCAGCTCCTCAGACTCACTTGCTTCCTCCTACCGGGGAATTTCTGCAGATGACGTGATGCCCACTGTGTCAACTCTTTGCCTCACACTTCCATTTCTACTCACCTAATTCACCCTTATACATCTTTTAGATCTGAAATCAAGTGTCCCTTTTTTAGGAGAGTCTTTTCAATTCCCTCAGTTCAGGTCATGTTCATTGTTAGAGAATTGTCATCCTTTCCTGCAAAGCACTCAGCCAATATGCAATTTTACGTTCATTCCTGTGCTTATTTGATTACTATTTGTGTCCCTTACTCTAATTCAAGTTCAATACCACAGAGACCATGTCTGATTTTTCTCACAATTGCATTTTTTGTTCTATCAGTTTCAGTGAGAAATATGCTTAAAAGCTTCCACTGGCTGTGGATTTGCTTATTTCTCCTTTAAGTCTATCAGTTTTTCCTTATGTATTCTGAACCTACATTATTAAATGCTACAAATTTAAGACTATTCGACTATTCTATCATCCTAGAAGATTAATCCTTTTAGAACTTTTAAATGGTCCCTATTTGCTGTACAACTTACTTTGTTTGATACTAGTATACCCATGCCAGTGTCCTTTTGGTTAAGATTTGTAGCATATGTCTTTCCTTATTCTTTACTCTTATTCTTTCCGTATCTTTGCACTTAAGATGCTTCTCATGTAAGTAATATACTACTGGGTCTTGTTATTTTTAATGTAGTCTGACAATATAAATCAACTGTTTGCAATTGTTAATTATATTTAAACAAATATAATTGCTGAAACACTTGGGTTTAAATTTACCATCTTGCTATTTACTTTTCTTTTTTTTTGAAGATTTTATTTATTTATTTGAGAGAGAGAGAATGAGAGAGAGCATGAGAGGGGGGAGGGTCAGAGGGAGAAGCAGACTCCCCACCGAGCAGGGAGCCCGATGCGGGACTCAATCCCAGGACTCCAAGATCACGACCTGAGCCGAAGGCAGTCGATTAACCAACTGAGCAACCCAGGTGCTCCACTATTACTTTTCCAATTTATACCACTTATTCTATGTTCCTTACCCCCCTTACCTTCTTTTGTGTTTATCAAGTAGGTTTTACTACTCCATTTTTTTGACGTTTTGGCAGTTACAAAACCTTTTGGCATTCTTTCAGAGGCTACTTTAGAGATTCAACATGAATCTTGACTTTATTAAAGTATAATTTATAAAAGTATATTTTTATCAATTCCTGTACAATGAAAGGACATTTAAACACTTTGACTTTACTTATCTTCATTCTGAATTTTGTGCTATCATTGCCATTTATTTTAATTCTACAATATTTAAAACCCCATGACATTGTTAGTATTGTTCCTATGTAGTCAATATTTATTTAGATTTACCTACACATATCTTTTCCTTACTATTTTTTCTTTCCTATAATTTTTGCTGTCATTTAGCTTCACTTTTTTTCTGTCTGAAGACCTCTTTTGTGTATTTCCTTTAATTCAAGTATCGATGATGAATTCTTCCAGAAAATAGAGTGTTCAAGTCTCTGAATTCAGCTAAATATTTGCAAAAAAAAAAACAGAGAAGAAAGGGACTTGTTGAAAGTCTAGGAGAAAAAATGGAAGAGCTCCAGTAGATAAAAGAGAGTTCCGTGACATGTCAATTTTTTTTAAGTGGGCAAGACTTCACTATAGTGTCTAGGGATGCATATTTGGATAATCAAAGTATAAATACAAGAAAGCAATTACAATAAAAGTGTTAAAGGGTAACGGTTGCTTTTAGGGAAAATGGTGCATTGTGATTGGGATAGCACACAGATGAGGTTTCTGAGGGGCTGGTAGAGTTGTATTTCTTTATGGTGGTTACAAAGATGTCAGTCTTAAAAATCATGTATTAAACTCTACATTTGTTTTGGGTGGTTTCTGTGTCTGTGTTTTATTTAATAATAAAAAGAAAAAGAAAAATACACTAAAATTTAGTAAATTTTATCTTCAATATTGAAGGACAATTACTATAATATTCACTTGGAAGGGGTATTTTGCACCTTAGAACAGTACACCAATGTCTTTGGCTTCCATACCTTGTCTTAAGAATTCAGCATTAAGTCTTGTTGTTTTGATAATATGCTTTTTCCTCTAACCACTTTTAACATTTTTATCTTTGTCTTTGGTTTTCAACAGCTTTATTATGGTGTACCCTGCCATAGTTTACTTGTGTCTATCCATCATGGAAGTCATAGGGTTTCTTGTGCATATGGCTTGATGCCTTTCATCAGTTTTGGAAAAATCTCTTCAAATATTGCTTCTGCCCATTCTCTTTCTCCTCTTTCTGGCACTACAATTATACCTCTATATATAATAATTTACAGTGTCCCATATATCTCTTTCCTTTTTTTCCTCTATTTTGCATCCCTTCTTTTCTTTGTGGTTCAGTCTGGATATTTTCTACCAACCTACATACATTCTGGTTCATCATTTCTCTCCTCAGCTATGTTCAATGTGCTCCTAATTAATTAAAATTTAATTTTATTTATTTTCTTTTTCAGTTCTAGAATTTCCTTCTTATTCTTTTTTATAGATTCACCTATAGATTTATAGCAACCTTTTGAAATTCTCCATCTTGTTGTCAGTTTTCTTCAATATATTTAACATAGTATTTAAAATGTGTGTCTGATAACTCCAGTGTCTGTAGAGCATCTGAATCATCTACAGATCTGTTTCTACCATCTTCAAATTTTTTTTGATCATTGGATGGTCTCCTGGTATACTAGACTTTTTAAAAATTCTGAATATTGGACATTATTGTATGAAAATTATAGGATGATTTGAGGCTCTGGGTGACATTATCTTTCTTAACAGGAGATAGTTTCTAGGTGGTTAAGCCAAGCAAATCACCTTAATCCAACCTCAGCTGAAGCTGCCTTGGGTTTTTGTGAGAGCTGGTCTGTACCTACTTTGCCTTACTCCTAGACTGTTGACCTTGACAGCTCCCAGCTGAAAGCTGGGTGTTTCTCAGTGCCCCTCCTCCTCCTTAGCAGGCCATGAACTCCAATTTTGTCCCATGAGATTGCTGAAAACTCTCTGCAGCCACTTATGATCTTGCCCATACTTCCAGGAGAAAGTAGAGCTGCATATGAATCTGACCTCTTCTCATACACCTTTGCTCTGGAATCTTGTCTACTAATGCCCTTGCTGCCTTGGCAGCTCTTGTAGTCCTTCAGACAGATTTCTTTTTTTATTTTTTTCCCAATTATTCCTTCTGGAAGGGTCTAGTCTGATAGAAACTCATCTATCCTAGTTGCAAAGAAATGTCTGTCTTGAAATGACTACTGTTTATTGAACATGGACTCAGAGGCCCTCTCACTTTCTCACAGCACTCTGACGTTTTCCTCTGTGCTAGTCTTCACAATTTTTAATTAATTTTCTTTATGTTTCCTTGTTTAACATCTGGCTCCCCCTTCTCAGTTGTGAGTCAGGAGGCATCACATCCATTTTGTTCAACTTAGTATCTAGCTCAAAATCACCAACTCAGTAACTATTTTTAATGAATAAGTACAGACTTTGGGGCTAAGAATTTTATTTTATTTTTTAAAGACTTATTTATTTATTTGAGAGAGAAACAGAAAGAGGAGGGCAGAGGGAGAGGGAGAGAGAAACTCAAACAGACTGCACTGAGTGCAGAGCCTGACCTGGGGCTTGATCTCATCACCTGAGATTACGACTTGAGCCGAAACCAAGAGTCGGTAGCTCAACTGACTGTGCCACCCAGGCGCCCATGGACTAAGAATGTTATATACATTATGTCATTTAATCCTCACCATAAGCATAGGAGGCAGGTATCATTATCCCTATTTTAGAGAAGAGACAAAGGAAAATTAGACAAGTGCCCCACTCCGCGTGTTACCATATATTGGATGTTCTGTAAAACTCCTCTTCTTTGGCACTTAAATCATTAAGTTTTTGCAACTGGTACATGCAGCCACCTTTTTATTTTTTAATATGCAAGCTTTTAAAGCATCCTTCAATTCCTCCTCTTCATTTTCCTTTTTCTCCTTTTTTAATATTCCATATCTTTCTTTTTGCGGCCTTTGATGCTCATCAGCATCTCATTAGCAAATGAACTAGAAAAATAAAAGATGATGAAACTCACCACAGCTAGGCAAGGTGTCTGTGCTCCAGTATGCCAAGAGAAGGGCACATACTCCCCTCCCCTCATGCCTCAGGGGACATCTTTGGGACCTGGCCTCATTTATTTAAAACGATTTTTTAAAGTTGTTTCATTTCATTTTATTTTTTTTTAAAGTTGACTTTATTTAAGAGGAGTTTTAGGTCTATGCAAAATTAAGCAGAAAATACAGAGTTCCTACTTACCCCTCGCCATACACACACACTCACACAGTGTGGTGCATTTGTTAACTTCGATGAACCCATATTGGTTTATTCATTTTTATCCCCCTGTCTGAAACCATCTGGGATTGTGTGTTTGCTCAATTTCAGCCATCTTCTGTGAAGAGTCCTCTTTTGACCTGCAGTTAAAATGTAAAAATCTCTGCTTCTTTGTCAGCATTTATTCTGTTCCTACCATGCTGCAGGAAAGTTCAGTTACCCCTGAACTTTGGCCCTCTAGCACATTTCCGTATTTGCATGCTCAAAACCAGGCAATTAACTTAAATACTTCATTCTTAAAGGAAATCAGGTACACTCTCTAAAAGCCATAAATGATCACACTCTCACGTTGAGTCTGAAGCCTTTGTGATGCTGTTCACATTCCCAGTGCTCTCTCATCCTGCCCACCAGACCAGGCTGTGACTCGGATCCTACCACATCCGTGAAGCCTGCCTTAACAGGCTCCATCCCACATTTTTATTTTTTTCTGTGGCACCATATCTGGTATCAAACTGTCCTTGAGAAAGTCATTAACTCCCTCTGAGCTTCAGTTCCCTCATTTGAAAGTGTGGCTCAAAACACTTCCAGACAAATTTGTAGGTAAATTTAAATGTATCTTAATGTGTCCATGCTCAACACACAGCAGATATGCAGCAGACACCAGTGCTCCTGCTCTCCCTACCTGCCCAGGTGTGTCTGGGGGGCAGGTGCACAGTGTGAGAGACAAGACAATAAAACCATATAAAAATGGGCTTGGACATAGAGAGCCCCAGAGAGTAATACCTCAGTGACATCAAGTCCTTTCTGGGTTGGTGAAGACAGCAGGTTGTGAAGTAGCTGAAGGGAAAGGAGGAGTGAGGGACAAGGGGTACCCCTGTGTGGGCACAAGGAAGCAGAGCATGAAGTAATAACCACATGCATATCTCAGTGGGGACTATGCTTTCAGCTCAGGAGTCAGAGGACATAGGTAGGATTTGCCCACATGAAGGAGGAGGGGACGGATTTCCGACAGGGGGTGCTGCAGAGGGATCTATGACTCTAGGCACAAAGTGAAGCAGCAATTCCAGGGCTCTCAGAGGACAATGAGTTGATAGCTGTGGGGGGCCCTGGAAGGTCAAGAGGAGCCTGATAGGAAAACATCTCGAATGGGTAAGAAGGATGGAATTTATCCTGCAATCACGGAGAAGCTCCTGGGACACTTGGAGCTGGCATGTGACATGACTCCTGAGACACTTAGGCAGCACAGAGGACAGTGGAGAGAGCCCGGAGTCTGGGGAGCAGGTATGAAGTTCTCGCAACAGTCCTATATGAGCTGATCAGGCCTCACCTCGAGGGCATCCGTGGGAATGGAAAGGAAGGGATTTATGTTCAAGCACTATCTTCTAAAACATTTCTATGACCTCCACTTCTTTTGGATTTTTTTCCCATCACCATTATATGACAGAGTACAGGTGTTTAAATAAGCTTTTCACTTGATGAGCACTAAAAAAAAAAAAAAAAATCTACTTAAAAGTAGAAGACAATAAAATGGACGTGGTTCTGAGGGCTTATTTTTAAAACATTGTAAAGGAATGGATTAGCAAACCCTCCTCTGCCACCACCATCAAAGAGAGATCCTTAATATGATATAATTAATTATAAATGACTTCAGAACTGGAGCTGTTCCACTCAGGAAGCAGAGAGCAGAACTATGACCACTTTTGTGATTTCTCTTCAAAGGTAGACAGGCTCCACACAAGCAGAAAGAAACAAACGCTTGTTAACATTAGTGGGTGTATTGTTCCAAAATGGGTAAGCGAAGGTCACGGTGATGGGGAAATTAAGTGACCTGTAAGAGCATTGGCTGTGGCTCTGTCAGGCGAGGAGGAGAGAGAATTGGACCTGGGAGCCCTGCAGGCTTCGCCCTTGCTCACAGAACCATAGCCCGCCCCACCCTCCCTGCCCTCGGCGTGCAGGGACTGAACACAGGCCTGTCAGTGAGCATCCAACTCATTGGAGCTCCTTGGAGGAGCCTGGGGAGGAATATATTGGGGTGTATCAAGAGGCAGCAAAGGATCAAAAATGGAATCATCACTTTTGGAAAAAGGCAAACATTTCTGAGGGCCAGGGTTGGGTTACTGAACTCAGAGACTTGGAATGGGGCTTTTTGGGAGTGGTCTGGAAGGAAGAGGGTCCCAGCAGGAGTGCATGCAGCACAGCCATCAAGTGCTAAGACCCCTTCTGTGCCGAGTCGGGCTCTCCCGCTGCCATCCCACCCAATTCTCCCCTCCATGGTGGATCTCAAGCCCTGTTTTATGTATAAAAACTGGGAAGCTCAGAGGCCTGCAGTAGGTCATCCAAGACCCTACATGGCAGAGCCAGGACTGAAATCCAGGCACCTCTGTCCATGGATCTTCCTCTGCCCTATTATGACAGTTACTATGATGAAACCTAAGAGGGGGAAGTGACTCTAGGCAGGGCCTGTGCTTTGTGTATTGTTAGCCTCATTTGAGACGTGTTATCTGGTCCAAAACAGGACACTCCTCCCCTTGCACCGCTCTCTCTCCCTGGCCTGTGCCTTCTCTAGAGAAGCTCTTTGGTGTGGCTGGTGGGCCTTCAGAACTCCCTGCTTCTGTTGAGAAAAACTTTGAGTGAGGAATTCAGTTGCACTTTGGACTCAGCCCTTTGACCTGGATGTAGAGAAGGAAGTCCAAATCCCTGCACCCTAGAGAGGGAAGAGTGCTGGCAGCTAAGTCAATGTGACTTTCCAGCAAGGAATGTCCTCCATTGAAGCCAGGGACAGAATCTCAGCTCCCCTGCTGAAGTGGCCCGCTTCACTTAGAAAACCAGTGCCCCCCTTCCTGGCTAACTCCTACTAGGCTTGTAGTAAGTCTCTAGAGAGGGGTTACCCCTCCAGGACATGGACCCCCCTCTTCTAACTGGGCCCAGGGCCTCTCCTGGTGTCCCCACCCCACACTGTGTCCCCCTGCCATGATGTTGCTGTTTATGTGACTTCTCCCCTGCTAAAACTGTGAGCTGCTTAAAGTCAAGGAGACCGATCTTCCCCCTTTAAGAATCCCCAGTGCTACAAACCCTTAATAACTGTTGAGTAAATAAACGAACGAAGCTGGCCAGTCCAAGCGTTTGTGGGGAGTATAAAAGCAGAGTTCTGACCTGAAGTACAGAGATGGTCAGACACTGCCCACCTCAGATTCCAGAAACTTCTTCCCTCCTTCCTTTATCCCTCGGAGTGTGATCTTTTCCCAACCACTCCCAGCAATATCAGAAATACTTTGGGAGATCCACCTTCATCTAGGGAGTGGCACGGTACAGAGGAGCTCAGCTCCTTGCTTCATGTCCATGCTTCATTCTAGCA
This sequence comes from Callorhinus ursinus, assembly GCF_003265705.2. Lineage (NCBI taxonomy): Eukaryota > Metazoa > Chordata > Mammalia > Carnivora > Otariidae > Callorhinus > Callorhinus ursinus. The sequence continues at coordinate 49,834,232 of NW_027397069.1, forward strand.
GGGTGCGAGCAGAGGGCCCAAACCTGGTCTTCCCAGCAGGGAGGAGGAAAAGTGCAGCTTCACATTCCCACTTGATTATGTTTGTTTCAGGCAGTTATGGCTAAGGGTGCTCATGGTTGGGAAACAAGAATCAGAGGATGTTTCCTTTCCATTCAAAAGTGTGTCCGTCAGTGTGACCTCCTTTAGTTAATAGCAGGTTTCAGAAGTACAGGTCAGAGGTAGCTGGGGAACCTAGCACAACCCAGAGCAGATGCAGCAGAGAGTGGGGAGGCAGAAGCTGGGGAAGGTGGTTCATCTCCCTGAGTGGTATGACAAGGCAAGGGGTAAATGAGTGTGCACGGGCCTGCTTGTCCAGCCCGGCCATGCCCTGTTCAACTTTCTGCCAAGGGTCCCCTCTGTGCCATCCCCTGGGGCTTGGAGGGAGGCCAGGGGCTGCTGCAACCATGAAGGTGGGTTGTTTGCCCACTCAGCTCCTCTCCTTTATGGATCCTCACTGTGCGGGGTGCACAGCTGGCTCAGGGTGGGGTGGAGCCTCCTGCTCAGAGTTCCCAGGTCCCTGTGGGGTGCTGCCACCCTCAGCTGCCCTTTCCTCTCTGTGTGCTCTCCCTGCTTACTCTTTATCCAAGGATTCCCTACACAGTGTGTGGAGCAGTCCTTCAGAGGGAGGGTTGGTGGCCAGACAGACTCAAGGTTGCACTTAGGCAAATTACTTGTTCTCTCTGAGCTCTATTTTTTTTTTTCTCATCTATAAAATAAAGCTAAAAAACCCACATTGAAGGCTGTCATGATGATTAAGCTCTGGTTCTCAACCCTGGCTGCACGTCAGAATTCCCTGGGGAGCCCTAAAACGCCAATACCTGGGCTCCACCCAGATCAATGAAATCAGAGCATTTGCAGGGTGGGCCCGGGCATCAGTATTTTAAAGCTCATATGTGCATCAGGCTGTGATGACAAAGTAGAGGTAAGGTATATAACATGAATGACATAATGCCTCCAGAATATAATATGCCATTAATAAACGATGCCAATATCATTATTACTCTTTCATTATTGCTGCCCTGAATCTTACCTCCACCAAGAAAAGAAATCTGCCTCTGAGCTGCTCAGGGCAGCCATAAGAGTGTCTTGAAACAGCCAGTCGGGTGTGAAGACTCCATTTCTTTAAAATACGTGCGTGTGCTCACTCATCTCCTCATGGCGTGACCTCTCCTCTGGCACACTTTATCCAGCCTGGGTCTGTGCCAATGCAAACATTTCCAGTTGAAACCCAGTGCCCTTGTTTCCAGGTGCGATGGTCTCCAGGGAGGCAGCTGTCAACTTTTGCATCCCCAGTTACCTTTGCTCTGCTGTAAACAGATGAGTCATTGTTGGTCCCAGCAGGTGGATTCACAAACAGTCCTGGGCTATCCTGTCTGGTGGCTTAGGCTGTTGAGACGATGCCCTTGGTGCCTATGAGGGAGTCATAAAGTTGGGCTTGACACTCTTTAAAGTTATCTTTGTTTGCTGATTGTTTGGCTAGAGGGACTGGTGTTGAGTTATTCCTGGCTTCTCTGGGGCTCTGCAATGTTAAGCGAGATGATAAGCTTAATTGGGGTGGAAGGAGGGCAAGCAGCCCTTCATTAGCTGAAGCAATGGGTCAAGCAGATTAGCTCAGATAATTGACATGGACAACCCCCTAGCTCCACTTTGGATATCAGTTCCCTTCTTTTTCCTAATCTAAATATGTTCTGGGTGTTGTTTGCAGAAGCGCAGGCTAAAGGTTAAGGTTTCTACATATCCCATCCCTATCTCGGTGGTGGTGGGAGGTGGTAGCTTTGGTTCAAAGCCAAATACTTACATTTCTCTCAAATCTATCCATTACTTTGCTTCCGAACCATCCAAGTCTGGGCCAGAATCATCAAGAGATGAGGCATCTATGCCTCCTACCAGGATCCCCACATTCCCCCTTGCCTCATGGAACAGCCAGAATGATGCTTCTAATCTCAGGTCGGATCATTTCACTCCCCTACTTGAAACCCATCAGTGATTTCCCCATCATTCCCAGGATCAAGCCTCACCCTTTGACAAGCCTGCACCAGAATCCGGCCACTGTCCACCTTGCTATCTCCTATGGCCTCAGGCGGGCGGGGGTGGGGTGGGGGCGTGGGAGGTCTGGGGAGATGGCTCCTCTCAGCTCCACGCTTCTTTTCCTTCCAGGTCATGGAGCCTTCTTCTTCCACCTGCCTGGAGCACTTCTTCAAGTGTAACTAACCCTAGAATCCTTCAGTTTTCAGCTTTAACTTTACTTCATGAGGGAAGTCTTTTCTTCCTCCTTCCAGGATTTCCTGTCACATGACTCCCTCACACTCAGAGTTTCTGATGCTAACGATTCTCAGGTTTTGTCGTTACCACTTGTCTAACCAGAATTTAAGTTCCATGAAGGAGGGACCTCATCCATACCCTCCTGTGCACCCTCCTCTCTATTCTTAGCACCTAGTGGGTGTATGTAATTTAGGATGAACCCTGTTAGCACTTGCCAAAAGCAGATATTTGTCACCCTTTCAACAGGTCCACTGGGAAAGGTCAGAGCAGTGGAGTTACCAAAGGAGGAAAATATCACTCAGAGAACAAGCAAGACATGTTATCTTTTCCTACAGCAATCAAAGGGTCAATAGCTAACCTATAATGTGTAAGGAACAGTGTAAGATATTTTTTAACAACTTTATTGAGATATAATTAATATACAAAAAGCAAAACCAAACCACAATGATATATATCATCTTACACCAATTTGAATAGCTATTATAAAAAAAAACAACATAAATATTGGCAAGGATATAGAGAAATTGAGACTGTTGGTGGGAACGTAAAATGGTGCAGCCACTATGGAAAATACTGTGGACATTTCTCAAAATATTAAAAGCAGAACTATGATATGATCCAGCAATCACACTTCTGAGTATATATCCTATTAGCTATTTTAGTTATAAGAAATATGCATTTATTGGTTTGTATTTTTTTTTAATTTTTTTATTGTTATGTTAATCACCATATATTACATCATTAGTTTTTGATGCAGTGTTCCATGATTCATTGTTTGTTCATAACACCCAGTGCTCCGTGCAGAACGTGCCCTCCTCAATACCCATCACCAGGCTAACCCATCCCCCCACCCCCTGGTTTGTATTTTTTTTCAAAAAATTATTTGCTAGACCATCAATAAGTGAGGCCATTGTTAACTGCTTGAAAGAGTGGGCAGCACAGCTGACAATTATTTAGTGCCTATAGTGTGCGCCAGGCACAAGAACTGCATGAGGTAGACACTATTATTACTCAGTTTTGTGAATGAGGAAACTAAGAATGAAGTAATTTGCCCAGTGCTGTGTGGAGACCATATTTGAAACCAGACACTGCTATTCCAGGACAGGCACCCATTACATGGTCTCCCTGTGGAACAGCCTACCACCTTCCCAGATTTAGGGTCTCACACATTTGCAGGAAAATATCACAGGCTGAGGATGTGTAATAGATTTTTCAAGAGTAGAAGCCATTGCTCCAAGAGTTTGGAGAAAGATCAATAGATCTTTCAAGAGTTGGAGCCATTGCTCATGCCCCAGAACATAAAAGGGCGGGACTTGATTTCCTAGCTCCTTGAATTATTTCTGAAGAGTTTCCCCTGTTACCAGTGACTAAATATAGGGGCCATGAGGAGATAGAAGGGTGTTTCATTACAGACTATGTAATCTTTAATTTCATATAAAGGACCTAGAGCTCTGTGTCTTCCCACCTGTTTTAGGACCCGGAATTGTGTTGATCTGCAAGTGCCCTGTGACTTTGGACAAGTGATGATCAATTGACACAGTCACAGGTCCCCTTGGCAGGATCTGAGGAGGCCTGCAGTGTTTAGCTGTTTCCACACCAGCCTCCTGGTCTGGAGAATTCACACAATGCTCTGCCTCTCCAATTTGAGTCAAGAGCACAATGGGAATGTTATTACAGTCCTTTCTACTTTAATTAAATTTCCTACAAGGGGCATCTGCTGGATTTTTTCTAGTTTGGCTGGCACCTCTTGTATGGTTAGGGCAGATCCACTGGCAGTGAACGGAGTTATTTGCCTATTAATTGTTAAAGACATGTAGATGCCCCGAGGGCTCAGCTGCCAATAATATTGCAATTATTACTACTTATTGGTTGGATGTCCTCTTCCCAATGCTTTGTAGGTCTTGTGCTCCCAACTTACTGGGATCATACTGACTTCCACTATTAAAATCACCTGCTCTATCTCTAAGTCTGATGACAATTCCTGTCATGATTAACACTTTCCCAATGTCTTGAACCTGAAAAATAGATTATTCTACCACAAGGAGCTAAAAAATGCTATATATAGATATAGATATCGATATCTATGCGTATATACATATACATATGTATATCTATAGACCCCTTTTAACAATAGCACACTTTCATGAAGTGTCAGACATTTTATATGCACTTTCATTTAATCTCCACAATATCCTTATGCATACTTACTGTTATTGTGTCCATTGTACAGGTAGGAATACTGAACACATAGGGTTTGCTTGTTTGTTTTTATGTGACGTTTCAAATGTCACACAGCCAGGAAGCAGCAGAACTGGAATATAAACTCATGTGACTTTAAGAGCCCACATGTTTAACGACCGTGCCGTGTTATTCTTACTTCTCCTGTACTGTTTTTAACTTGAGTCGTTTTATCCATTATAGTTGTAGCCATGAATACTTGATTGCTTGTTTGTCAAAAATATGGTCCTGAGTGATTAGAATGTATTTTTCAGCACCATTCAATTTCTGTTCTACACGTTCTTGCCCCACCCCCAGCATACATACAACTATGCCCACTTATACCCCCAAAATTCAGGCATATAAACTTTGGTGCATTTTCCTTTGCATAGGATCAAATTGTTCTTTCTCATGCACAATCATTTTACCAATTCTTCCAGGGTGATCTAGAAACTATACTTGTAAGCCTCTTTGGAAGTTACAGTCTTTTTTGAAAAGGGAGAAGTTTCTCTCATAAAATCTGGAATACCAGGGAAGGTATCTACAGGGTCTAGAGAGTTGGACAGATGGTGCTTGTCTCTTCAAATAGGTTAAAATAATGTCTGAAGCCTCTTAGGATTATTTCATTTCACCATGGAAACTAACCACATGACAAATTGGGTTGGATAAACACATTCTCTGCATCTCTTGGAGAAGAGGCAGTGCGATATTTCCCTTCTGTGACAATAACCAGGCAGTTGTATGTAATATGACAAGCAGGGGACCTGGGCCAAGTCGCAGCCTTGCCCCTTACTAGTCTTGCAGCCCTGGGCACATTACAACCTCTTACAGCCTTGGTTTTTATTTCTTTAGCATGAGCCTGACCATACCTGTTCTCCCTCTAGACTCTTCAAAATGTCAAATAAATTAACATGGGAAAGCTGCTGAGCATGGTGGCTACCACACACACTAGGACCTCAGGAGATGTGAAATCAAAACCTAACGTGTTAGTGAGCCTCCCTCAAGACTCCAGGAACTGTCTAAACATTCTCACAGTAGAATGCTTTGTTAAAATGAACACATCGCTGGGTCTCGGGTCCCCAAATTTCCAGAGGTATAGCAGAAGTGAAGTTTCAGTCACTCCACATGGAACAGCCAAAAAATGAAATGGAAAAATAAATGATTTGAAGACTGTCAGAGAAACAAAAAAGCAGTCTCTAAGAACCATTTTCTTTCTCCTAGATTTCTTTCTTTCTTCCTGGATTTGGGGGATTAAGTTATTCTTGTTTTGTTTTTTTTTTTTTTGAAGTTAATACAGTTAATGTTTTTACAGTTGGACTACTTAAGGTTGGAGCCGTGGGGATAATAGAGGCTAATGATCATTTGATAACTGGACAAAAGTGTAAATCATCATAACTATTACAGAATAAAATCTACCCTCCCAGGGACAGTGCCTATTATGTGGACAGAACCCAGAGAAAACACTTTAACAGCATTGTTTGCTGAATAGAATCCCTGTAACTAAATCAAAAACATTATTTTCATGGGTACTCTACCAGGGCATAGAAATAATTTTGTTATTACAGGCCCAACTTTCTAGAGATGATTTTGTGAATGATGATTTTTGTCTTTTAAAGATAAATGTTGTTGAATACACTGAGGAGTCAGCTCTACTCTTTGGGACCTGTGTGAGACTCAAACTCAACACCTCCATGATCTGCGTCTTTGTCGCCTGAGAAATGGGAACCTCTCCTGTGTTTCTGTATTATTGTAATGAAACAAAATTCCACTTTCTGCCAAGCTGGGTAGTAGGGTTGAGGGGGCGGACTCCACCACGTTTGGTCTTCTAGCCCTCTGTCTTCTTCTCCCTGGAGGCACTGAGGCTCCTGCTCTCAATACTCTGGACTTCCAAAGAAGTTACTTTTATTGTCAGTGGCTCACAGTTCACTAGAGGAAGGTGAAAGATGATTTTGTACCTCTGTGACTATTTTGCTTCTTGAGAATTATTTGTTTATGAAATAAAGCAAGATGGTGTGGGGGGAGGATTTCTCTGTGACAATGAAAGAGGTCCAGGATCAATGATTTTAATTGGCTGGAGCAATGCTGACAGCTACCACAGGCAGCCACTTGAGACCATTACAACTTCCCTGTGTCATTGCCTATCTAGATGTCATGGTCGATGCTAAATCGTGGGTAGATGCCATTTTGCCTTTAGAAAAAAACATCTAAAATATCTCTGCTAGTATTCATTCACTCATTCATGAAATATTAACTGAGTGCGTATCAAGGGGCAAAGGCCTGTGCTAGTTGCTATGGTGATCAGAGCCAGGGTCAGGGTAAGGCAAGTGAGGCACTGGCCTGAAGCACAACATTTAAGGGGATGCCAAAAACTTAGAAATCAAGATAAATAACACGGTAATGCAATGTATTTTAAAAACTCAAAACGAATGCAAAAATCTATGATGAACAAAATACCAAAATTTCCAATAAAGACAGAATCAGTAACAGTACTGGGCCATATCAGAGCCTGATTTAAAAGAAAAAATCTGGAAGGAAAAGGAAAAATAAAAGGAAAAATATTGACCCCATCTTTATGAAAAATTTTGATGTTTTGTTCATGGAAAAATCATGGATTTTTTTCACTAATTCTTGTTTTTTTAATGTCACATTACAACATTATTTATTTTTACTGGGTTTTTGGCCCCCTCCCCTAAATTTTCCATCTGACACAAGTCCCTTATCTTACACAGTTTCAGCCCTGATGCAGATATGAAGATCTTTGATCACTTTAAGAGTGATAAATGCAAAAAGAAAGGTTATGGAGAAATGTCATAGGAAATGAGAGGAAGAAGAGCTTATTTCCACAGTGGGGGGGGGGGTGGTCAATGAAGGCTTTAGATAAGGTTGTGATTAAACAGGAATTGGTACAGCCACTTTGGAAAACAGTATGGAGGTTCCTCAAAAAGTTATAAATAGGACTACCCTATGACCCAGCAATTGCACTCTGGGTATTTACACCAAAGATACAGATGTGGTGAAAAGAAGGGGCACATGCACCCCAATGTTCATAGCAGCAATGTCCACAATAGCCAAACTGTGGAAGGAGCCGAGATGCCCTTCAACAGATGAATGGTTAAAGAAGATGTGGTCCATATATACAATGGAATATTACTCAGCCATCTGAAAGGATGAATACCCACCATTTGCATCGACATGGATGGAACTGGAGGGGATTATGCTAAGTGAAATAAGTCAAGCAGAGAAAGTCAATTATCATATGGTCTCACTTATTTGTGGAACATAAGGAATAGTATGGAGGACATTAGGAGAAGGAAGGGAAAAATGAAGGGGGCGGGAATTGGAGGGAGAGACGAACCATGAGAGACGATGGACTCTGAGAAACAAACTGAGGGTTCTAGAGGAGAGGGGGTGGGGGGATGGGTTAGCCTGGTGATGGGTATTAAAGAGGGCACATATTGCGTGGAGTACTGGGTGTTACACAAAAACAATGAATCATGAAACACTACATCAAAAGCTAATGATGTAATGTATGGTGATTAACATAACATAAAAAAAACCCTAATGATGTACTGTACTGTGACTAACATAACATAATAAAAAATATAAACAGGACCTTATTATGCTCTGGCATGGTAGAGCATTAATAGAGAGAAAACGCCAGAAACCCAATCACACTTTTAAGTAAAGAAAGAAGCATTAGTAGGTCAGAATAAGGGAAGGGAATCCACAGGCTCTAAATGGAGAAGGTACGCCCGGTGTTGATGAAAGTGTGTGTTTATACAGTGCGGGGCATGTCTGGGAGTCCTTCGTGTGGCAAAGGGGGAGGCCTTGTGGGGATGGATTCATTTTACAACACATTTATATAAACAAGACCCTTTTTTTAGCTCGTGGATGAAGACAGAAGCCAATGTGTGGAAACGAGTGAATAAATCATGCTTGTGAGTGGTGAAGGAGATCCCTTGCACCTAGAAGGTGTATTCATTCACCAAGTGATTCTTGCCTCAAGGACTGGCTTCTGTCACAGCAAGAGGCTTCTGTTGTCAAGATCTGATGAGTGTCCACACCAAGAACAAAATTCCTGATGTGGAAAACCAAACTTTTATAAGCCACAATTATGCAAACACAGAGGAGAAAGCATGAATTCAGAATCTTCTAAAAATTCATATCCAAGATGGAATCAGGGCTTGGCTTGAGAGTTTGATTTCAAATTCTGTAATGCATTCAGAATCCACCATCCTTTAGTGCTCAGGTTCAGAAACAGATTTCAGGAGGTTATTTTGACCCAGTTCTCTGTTTTGAATGAGCTGAGTCGTGTGAATCTATACGGACCCAGCCCAGAGGGGCAGATTGTTGGCAGAGAGAAGGTGCTCCATATGCAGAGTGAAAGGGAGTGTTCAAGATGATTAGCAGAAATCACCTAATGCACAAAAAGTCCAACCTGGACTGTTTTGAGGCAAACAGTGGTATGGTTACCACAGCAATTATTTGTTGAAGTAATGAATAACACAAAACTTACAGATTGTATTTTTCTAAAGTCAGCTCACAGCTGTGTCATATTTAATTGGGAGGTGGAGAATTAAGCCACCTGAAAATGAAATCTATGGTATTTGATGCCCTAAAGGACATTCACATTCCGTTTCCAGAAGGAGCCATAGTTTTTGCCTTTAACTGGATAGATTTAACACCCATGTCATGAAAACTTTTACCTCACCCAGAGGCTCTACTTTCTCAGAAAACCACATGATCCAGTGACCAGAGGAGAAAAACAGCCTACTTTAAGAATGAAATAGTTGTGGCCTAATGGGTATTAATTTACTGACTTTCAACAGTGATAGGAAACAGGTTTGGATAGACTCCGAGGACATGAGCATTAAAAGAGAGTGTGGACATCACTTAGTCCATGGCTTTCCCCTAAGGCCAAAGGAAGTCAGCTTAAAAAGAAAACAAATTCATGAAGAAAAAGAAGCCCTACAGGAAATAGAAGTCTAGAAAATGTATATGATTTGCTTAAAGTCACACATGCATAAGAGATGGGTTTGGAATACAGCTCCTGACTCCAGGTTCCTGGCTTTTCCTGTTGTCCACAGATGGGACACTAAATCCAAATGGAGGCATTTCCCATTGCAGTATATGCGTGCCCACCTGTTCGTGGTTTTGCTCTCCTTGACTAAGGTCAGTGCTCCCCAACTTTTTTTCATAACAGGACACACATACAGTGTTTGTGAGGCACACTGGGTTAACAGCCAGAGGCCCAGAGGCTTGGGTGTTTGGAACCTGGCCCAGATACCCTGAAGGGTGAGAAGAATACTTCTCTCCATACACCTGTGTGTAACCCATCACTGCGGGGACACAGGCTGGGAAGCCCTAGGCTCTGCAGCCCAGCTCACTACTCCTCCAGAGAAACATAAGAGAGAAAAAGACCTTGACCTGATCATGTTCTAACTATGCCTTTAGTGCCATTTTCTAGCACTTTTTCAGTAGCAAGATCTAGGCATGTGGGACAGGGCTGTGTGCTTAGCAAATTCAGCAGAGCCTTATTAGAGTAAGGCATGTAGCCATATTATTTTCACTCCCCACAATTTTCTTAGCACCTATTTGGAAATTGCCAATTCTAAAGACTGTGGTGAACATGAAGGTGAATGACGTCATGAATTAAGTGTCTGATCAATGCTGTCAAAGACAGATCAACCAGGTGTGATTAGAGCACAGGGAGGCCTCATGAAGAAGGGACATCTGGACTGTCTCTTGGAAAATGAGTAGGGTTTCAACACGCAGAGGGGAATAAAAGTGGCCATCCAGGTGAAAGCAACAGACTGGACAGAGAATTTTCCCATCAAAGTGGGACGGTTCAAGCCTTGTTAAGGGACAGGTTTGCTTTGTGGTTTGCAAAGAAGCTGCAGTCATGAGCAGATGTACGGGTGGGTGAGGGAGGGGGCAGGATTATGGAATGCCTAGGGTGCTACACCAGGGAGCTGGATTTTCTCCTGCATTCATTCCTGAGACAAGATATTAGACATTCATTGGATGCTAGGCACAAATGTAAAATTACGGTCTTGGAAGTAGGAGAGAGATGAAAAGAAAGTGTCACAGGTGACACTTTATTTATGACTGAAATCCACATTAGAAATAATAGCTAAAAAGTAGGGGTAGTCAACTCTATACGGAGCTTAGAAACACCTCTAGGGGCAAGGCAGGAGGGGGCATCGAAGTTTAAGATTTAAGATTTAAGAAACAGGACTGTTGGGCCAGCAACATGATTAGAGCTGCATTTTAGCAAGATTGGCCTCACTAGGTCAGGTGGTATGCTTTGGGGGGAGGAGCAATTGGAAATAAGGATCCTGGTTGGGAGGCCATTCTATTGCATGTTCTGAGAGAGAGACAATGAGGGTGAAGGCAGCAGTGACGGAAAGGAGGACATCAGTGGATTTGGCTGGTCCCAGTGTTAAATCAGATAGTGCACCACATAGCGGCTACCTACAGCTAAGTCTGAGTCACACAATCTACCTACGAGACCAAAGTTAGGTCTGTTTCTCTACCAGCTATGTAGGAGTACCACAAAAGGCTGATTTAATCAGACACTCCGACTCACAAAACTTTCCCCACTCTATAATTATGGACTGTCATTTATCTACTCAACCCTAGGTAAATGACTCCTCTTTCTAAATACATCCCTTTTAAGCCCTTCTCCTGGCATTTTAACTATGAACCTTGACTTATCCCTCCACTCCTTATTTCCAAAGTAAATAAATCTTTCCAAAGAAGATTTATGGGAAATAGGGTAGTGATCTTCAAATATTTTAAGACTTCACCATGAGGCTGAGATACATTTTTTGTGTGTGTAAATGGAAGAAAAAGCCTTTCTGCCTCTGACCCCAAGGGATTTGCTATACATTATGATAAAAAAAAATCCAGTGAATCTCTCAGCAAGCAGATATGCATCCTCATACAATGTTATAGCTCAGACATGAGTGTAGAAAGATAATTTCAAGAAACTGACTTGGAGAGCAGGGACCCAAGGTAGAGGTGAGAGAAGCTTGGAGAAGCTGCTAAGAGTGTGGACTCGGGAACAGCATTTTTCTTCCTTGATGTGTGAGAAGAATGTCCCTGATGACGGGTCATGGGAAGGTGAGCATACAGGCTATATTGGAATCAGTGAGTGAGATTTGTGCCTAAAATGGTGCAATTTGCACATAGTAGTCACTCAATAAATATTTATGGAAGCAAATTTCAATGGGACAGATTTCAGATGAATGCGGAGAAAAACTTTTCAACAATCAGAGCTGTCCAACTATGATGACTAAAGAGACAAAAGAGCTCAACTATCTTTTCCTCTCCCCCCACTCCTCCTCCTTCATTAGCAACAACAACATCGTGTTTGCAATTACCACTGCATGGGAAAGACCATACTGGAACTGTAGGGGATACAAAGTCTCAACTGCCAAGGAAATGATAACTTACTGGAGGATGGGGGGGAGGTGGGGGATGGGGTGGGGGGCAAAAGACCAGAGAACTAGAGATAATAATAGAAATCACAGTGTGATACAGAAATTTCTGCTTGTTTTATGAGAGAGGGCCCAAAGGAAGAATGATTCCAGTTGATTGAGAGAATCAGGAGAAAAGTTTTTAGAGAAGGATGAATAGGACCTTGAAGGATGGGTAGCATTTTAATAAAATACAGAACGCACGATCAAAGAGAAACACAGGCCCCAGTTATATTGCAGCTTGGGCATCGGGTACAGATAGTAGAAAGCTTGCTGGCATCAAACCATAAGACTTATCAGGGGCTCAAGTGAGGTGTTCGCCCTGGATCAGGTAGCTTTTTAAGGTTCTGTTACAATGAAATGATAGTATTTAAACTGTATTTTGGGGATATTCATCTGGCAGAAATGAAATGAATAGATTATTATAGAGAAAAGAGAAGAGAGGCAGGGAATCAAGTTGACAAGGGATGGTCCAGAAGTAACTACCTGAACTAAGGATGGAGAAGAGGAACCAGGCCTGAGAGAAGTCGTGGAACATGAATCTGGACGGCTCTAGGGAAGTTAGTTCTACGGATGGAAACAGAGCACAGAATGGAGCATCACAGAAAAAAAGAAAGGATAAAAAAAGAGAGAGAGAGTGAGAGGAACATGTGGAATTGTTCCTTTGGAGATGCTTTGAAATAGGCACCCACCATGTTTGCTTCATTTAGATTTTAAGCACGTCTGAATAACAGCTCTTTGGTACCTTTAATATAGTTTATTACAAATAATGGTGGAAGTGTGGAGGTTTGCAAATGATGTGCTGTTTTATATAAATGAGCATGGATTCAAAGTTATGGCTCTAATAAGCACACAGTATTCACTTCACTTGCATTCTGATAGGTTTTCATAAGTGGAGGAGAAAGTAATGTAGCAAATTTATCACAGCTCTGAGGACACCCAGGGGAGTGGAGTGTATCATTCACCAGAACAAAACATACTGTTTATTTCACATGTGAAAAGCCAAAGAACCACTGGTTTAAGAGATTAGAGGCTGTGAATCTCTTTGAGTAGTGTCAAAGATTAAGAAATAATCTGACCTAATCATAGGCTTCATCCGCTGTTGAGATCTAAGGGCCCTTTGTGTTCTTTTTGTCCATCCAGCAATGGCTTGGAAGCACCTGAACTACTTCTTTTTTACGCATGTGTACATGAACGATTCGAGTATTACAACTCAGCCTGGCCCAGCATTTGATTTTTAAAAAACTTTTTTTAAATTTAAATTTTTATTATTATTAACATATAATGTACCTGGCATTTGATTTAATGTGTATGTGGATCTGGGGGCAAATTATGAATAATAGGAGCATGGGCTGTGGAGCCAGTCCTTGGTTTGAAGCCTCATGTCCCCACGTAATAGCTGCGAGAAAACACGTCAGTTACCTAACCTCTCTGTGGCTCAGATTCCTCATCTCTAAAAAGATGAGAGCCCCACCCTCAGAAGATGGAAGTAAGAACTGGAAGGGATGGGGGTTGCCAAGTGTCCAGGGGGGCACTGGCAGTAGGAGGTGCTCCCGTGAAGAAGGATTCTGTCCAGTCTCCCAGCCTGCCCCCAGAACCCAGATCAATATCAGGCAAGAAGCCACAAGGGGGATGTGAAAGCCAACCACCAGTGAACCAGGCTTGCCCAAACTGCTTACCAAGAGGAAAAGGGACTTTGACTTTAGACACAGCTTTAAGGAGAAAAATTATTTTTCTTTCAGCTAATACAAATATATTTAGTGTATGAAATGTTAGCTAAACCTACTCTTACTATTGTTTTAAAAAATCCAAGCAACTGCAGACCAGGAATTGAGAAATGCAAACTTCTGCAGACACGCTAGCTCAGTCACACTGTTTATCCCATGATACTTTCTGCTTGGAGATTAACCGTAACAGTTTCGTTACATTTCACACTTTCCCATTTAAAATGGTGTGTGGCTGAGCTAGTGCACTTAACATAGCTATTTCCTATTTTGATTTCCATCTCTAGTTAAATGCCATATAAGATATTGCACTATTCCCTGTGTGAACTATAATCAATAATTACAATTTGCTGTGTAAATTTACAAGACAAGTGACCCACAAAGGCATGGGCTTCTAACCAGTTGTGTGACCTTAGAAAAATTACTTATCTTCCTTGGCCTCAGGTCTTCAGCTGAGAAAATAATGTCCCATTGTTATGAAAATTAATTGTTGGAAGGAATAAAATATGTACCGAATTTTCTAGCATAATCTCCTTCCAAGCTTCCTGTGATAAGACAAGATAATAATAATTCAGTTCTGAGTTATTAAAGCTCCGAATGTGCCAGAATTATTCTAAGTGCTTTCTACACCCTAACTCACTTCATCTTCTCAAGGACCTTATGATGACCTGGGGACTATGATTATGCCCATTTTAGAGAACAGGAAACTGAGGCACAGAGAGGTTAAGAAATTTGCATAAGGTCACTTATAAGTAAAGGGGGGTGGGTCAAGTCCAGGTAACTGGGTCCAGAGATTGGTTGCATATGTCTTATGGCTTTTATTAAATTTGGGTTCATAACAACATTTTGGGATGATTCCACATATCTATGATCCCTATATTTTTGTGAAGGAAGGCAAGGATCTCTTTCAGTAGAGTCAAAGTGCTAGATAGAAGTTTAAATTTTCTTTTCATTTGTCTCTTTTCCCAGATAATACTGCTGAACCCAAATCAAGTCAGTAAATAGCTGCCCAGCCCCTGCCCCCTACTTTAAATTTGCTCTTTATTCAACCAAGGCATCAGTGAAAAACAAAATCTGTCTTTTGAGTCTCAAATGAATTGCTTTTCATTCCCACCTGAGGGAACTTGCACACCTTCTGCATCCTGGATTCTGGATGCATAAGGAAGGTGTGCATTTTGATATTGATATCAATAGTTCCATTGATATATTGACTCTGTGTGTGTCATCTTATTGTCCACTGTGGGCTTTCTCTAACAAGTGGATCTGGATGCAGAAAATCCAGAAGGATCCCTTGATTTTCACACACACACACACACACACACACACACACACACACACACACACACACACCATCTTTATATAATATATATATATTATAATTTATATGTATTTTATGCCCTTTACTTAAATAGAGTTTATATCATACTGATGCAAACAAATAAAATAATTAAAAATGATATTATATAAACATTCCTTCCATCAACTGAGACCTAGTACCTGGTAGTTCTACAATCTCCCCTCCTTTTACCTCCACCCTCAGTTGCAAAAAGTATTACAGTGTCATTGTTTCATATAGAGCAATTCAGCCCTCTCTCTGTTCTATTTTTTCCTTCCATAACTTTTCTGTTTACATCAGGCCAGCTCATCAAGATAGGAGAAATTTTGAAGCCAGCTGCTGAGATAGTCCATTTTCACCCTATTCTGTTACATTAAGCTTGTCCACAATCCAAGGTGGCGGGGGGGAAGCATCTCTGAGGACAGCCGACCTTAACAACTAGGTGCCAAGTGCTAAGATCCCACCTTAAATCTCCTTCTTCCCGCTCCAGGCAGCTGCCTCTTGTCCTACATGTGGAAACCCCAAGAGCAGGATTCATCCAGACGCATAACATTCCATCCCAGAGATTTCCTGCTCCTTGGCGGAGAAGCTTTTTCTTATATCCCCCCTCCTGAGGTCGTTGACTAGAGGAGAAGAGATAGGATGCGAGACAGGAGAGGCACACGGTGTTGGGTTCTCAGCACCTTGGGGTGGGAAGGGAAGAGCGCTAATGGAGGACAGTTGGGCAGAATTGAGGGGGCACCCCTGGAGGCAAGTCAGAGAAGGGTTCATGGCTGAGAGAGGCCTGGAAGCTTCTCTTGGCTATGTGCCCTACAAGAATAACTTAGAGATTGAGAATCAGGTCCAGGTCTCCTGGATGATCACTTCTGTTTTATCCTTTGCTAACCTGCAGCGAGCTGACATTTTTTCTCTCCTCTCTTCTATCTCTGTTACCTTGGGGTCAGCATTTCCAGTTAAAATTTATTTAACACCAAGCATGGGGGAGATGTCTGGAGAAGAGATTAAGAAGAAAAGCTGAACCCTACCCTGGAAAGCTTTAGGGATGTTACCCAGAGAAGCCAGCTGGTTCTTTGGGAGCTGCTGTGCTGGGCCACTTGAAAACAAGTACGAAACCCACGTAGCTCAGATTCAGTCCCAACTACCTTCAAACCAGGCTGTTAAGGAGCACACTAGGAATTAGTGATATTTCTAATTCTGCCAGCTACGTGGACTTTGGCACACAATGGGAATGTCTTGGTAAAAGTTAAAAATGCCTCAAGGAGGTGGATACTTGCTAAGTAGAAAGCCGTTCAGCCCTGCGAGCGCTGCCAGCCCCTGGGATTGCCGAGGGTCCGGGTGCCTGGGGCCGGTGCCTGGCTCCGCTCAAGTCTTCCAGCAACACCAGACTCCATGCCATCAGCCAGTTTCTCCTCATGGAAACTATTTTGCCATCAAAGAAAAATTACATTTTCCCCTCATTTAATGATGTGGACTTCTGCTAAATTAAATGCGCTAAGAGGCAGAGAGCCAACATCTATAAAGGAGAAATCTCAGACTCCTGTTTTCTGCTGATCTGTGCTTCCTTGAAAACAGACACTGGGTGGTGGAAAATGTGGTAAAAGTTTTAATGTTCCTGCTAAAAGGAAAAACACCTTCTTTCCTTTATGTTGGCCAGCCACACCTGGCAAGGCAAAGACCAGCCAAGTAAAAAGTCACTTGTGCAAAATCCAGCTGAGCTGTCAGTTGAGTTCAGCAAGCAGTGACTTGGACATAAACAAACAAAAATCAGGAGAAGGAACCAGCAGCTTAAGGGACAGTGCATTTCTAGGGTTAGAATATATATAAATATTCAACTTTTTTTTGAATTGACAAGAAGTCATCCACCTTCAAAGAAATGTTCTCAAGAAAATATCCCAAGTAAAGAAAAAATATCCCAAGTACACAAGTTTATTTTATATGATATCTCACACAATGTGAGAAAATTAAAAGTACTGAAATCGTTCTTCATAAAGTAGAACATATTTGCTCTAAAATTTTCAATGTGATACTGGTCCTACATGAAGCTGAGTAGGAGAGGAGACAGGAGATGGGGACAGCTAGAGATTCCTGTAAGTCTTGTCTCTAACTGGGCCAGAAAGGAATTTATATCTCCTTTGCTTGATCCTGGGATATGTCTTCTTAGGTGGGGAAAGAAGTCTGGTTGTGGAGAAAGGAGGGAATTCTCTTAGCTTTTCTACATGGCATTACTCAAAAATTGTTTAACTTTTTTTTAAGGTTTTATTTATTTATTTATTTATTTATTTATTTATTTATTTATTTGACACAGAGAGAGAGAGAGCACAAGCAGGGGGAGTGGCAGGCAGAGGGAGAGGGAGAAACAGACTCCCCACTGAGAGGGAGCCTGACGCGGGGCTTAATCCCAGGACCCTGGGATCATGACCTGAGCAGAAGGCAGATGCTTAACCGACTGAGCCACCCAGGAGCCCTTAAATATTGTTTAACATTTTTGGAAACGACTAGAAATGCAGATGCTTTCTTACAGACCCTGATTATCACAAGCCTTGAGATTGAGGTGAAGAAAGTAGAGATGTTTCTATCTGTTCTCAGATGAGTGCGGTGGTACCACAGAGTTACTACCCCACCTCCCTGTCCTAACACCCAGGCCAACTTGAGATGTGTTGGAGTCTGTACATAGCATTAATAAAGGCTGCAAAAACTTTCCCTAACGTTAAATTCCTTAAGTCAACTTCTGGGCCCCTTTAAACTGTGAACAAGACGACCCTTGTTCTGAAAATCTATCGCCTCTTGCCAACACACACACATATACAAAAACACGACTGTTGGGCAAATAAATCTTTCCAGAGAAAATAGATTCCTTTCCAATTCAGTCAACTGTACTGAGCTGGAAAGGGAGAAATGTTATTTTTCCAGGATGAAGGGAAAACAAGATCTCTCCTGTTTACCCTGTCTAGCCCATTTCAAAAGAAGGTCAGCTTAATGCCTTCATAAAAAAAAATTCTCAAGTGTTGTTTATCAGAAGACACTTGGTTCCTTTCAGGCTGGGAATCACAAATAGGAGCTCTGTGCTTTTTCTCTTTGAGCTAAGATATACATGGCAGGGCTGCATTCCCTGCTGCTCTGGAGATGTCAAGTGTTGGGAGTGGGAGAGACAGAAGGTGGGGACAGAGTCTGGTGATGTGGGATTCTTTGCCATTGGACAGCATCTCTATGGCCAGCCTGTGAACCATCCAAATCACTGAGCATGAAATAATGAGCTTACAAATTGATCTCCACTTCATTCATGGCTACACACATATTCTGTGCTTACTTTTACCTATATTCCCCATGATCTGTAGACCTGAATCATCCCCTAGGAGAGTGAGAAAACAGAGTAATGAAGTGCCTAGCTGAGGAGCATGGATAGAATTTAAATCAGACACAATGCTATGTGTCCCTGGGTGTGTTCCTCAGAGCTTCCTGGAGTAAGCCTCAAGGAAGTCCCAACCATGGCTACATTAACTTGAGACTGAAGATTCCAGTTTTCCAGCCACTAAATATGAAAATAGGTGTGGGGCACCTGGGTAGCTCAGTGGGTTAAGTGTCCGACTCTTGATCTATGCTCGGATCTTGATCTCAGGGTGGTGAGGTCAAGCCCTGTGTTGGGCTCCACACTGGACATGGAGCCTACTTATAAGGGGGGGGACGTAGAAAATAGGTATAACATGTAGCATATAGTTGTTGCTTAGTAAAAGTTTGGTAAATCAAGCCAAATGCATTTTTTAAGATAATAAATCTGGAAAACTAAACTTAAAAAGAATGTTCCCACAGCATGGATGAACTCTAAGGACATTATGCTAAGTGAAATAAGCCAGTCAGAAGACAAATACTGTTTGATTCCATTTATATGAGGTGTCTAGAACAGCAAACTCCTAGAAACAGAAAGTAGAGTGATGTGGGGAGGAAGGGAGTTGTCGTTTAATGTGGACAGAGTTTCAGATTTACAAGATGAAAAATTTCTGTAGATTCGTTTCATAATAATGTGAATATACTTAACACTACTGAACTGTACTCTTCAAAGTGGTTAAGATGGGAAATTTCATGTTATGTGTTTTTACCACAAGTCAAAAAAAAATGTTCTCTACATAATTACTTCAAAAACAAGAGAATAATAGACGTAAAATGGATCTGAGAGAAGCCACCCGGTCACCCTCCCACCCCAAACAGGATATTCCATTAGATGTTGCAGAAAAAGATAATAATTTCATACATTTTCATTTGTTTAGAGTATTGGTAATACTTGTCTTATCCAGTTTGTGGTTACCGTAAGTTTATATAATTTGTATTTCTTTCCTCTCTGTCTCATTCCAAATTAATTCCAAACAGAAAAAATGGTCTGCGTGATTGCCCTGGAACGTGAGTAAGCCCCAAATGGAAAAAGTTTCCTCCCTCCTTCCCATTTGTTTCATGGCTACTGCGGTTTGGATCTTCCCAGGTCTGGGAGGGAATAAGATCTGTTTTAGAATTCATATGCTGAACCCCGAGGAGAAGAGTCAGAAAACCTGTAGCCCCTCAAAGTGCAGCCAAAACTGCTCTGTGTGTTGGTTCAAGGAAGCCTTCCGAGGTCCCATTGAGCCTGGCTCAAGAAAGTGGAGGGAAAGGAGGGAGAATTTGCAAAGACCTCTTGCCAGAAGTACTAACTGCCTAATGATTGTTCCAAAGAATCTCCATTGCTAATGACTGAGGTGGGAAAAAATGCCATGCTGTTTGTTAGACAAACTCTTATTGTCTGAGAACGAGACAGAGGAACTTACTGATTTTTTAGAGAACATCTAAATAATGCAGGATTTAAAGCATTGTATCTAGACCCGTTTAATGCAGTAGCCACTAAGTTACATGTGATTTTTATGCACTTGAGATGTAGCTCATCCAAATTGAGGTAGGTTTGATGTATAAAATACACAACAGATTTTGAAAACAATACAAAAATAAAAGTTTAAATATCTTATTAATAACTTTCATATTGGTCACATGTTGAAATTATATTTTGTACATATTGAGTTAAAACAGATTATCAAAATGTTTCTGTTTACTTTCTTAATATGGCTACTAAAAATTTTAAATGACATACGTGGCTTGCATTATGTTCCTATTAGACAGTGGTGATGTAAGCTATTCTGTGAAATTTAGGATTAATAAAATAATTGAGGGTCACCCAGATGGCTCAGCTGGTTAAGCATCTGATTCTTGATCCCAGCTCAGGTCTTGATCTTAGGGGTCATGAGTTCAAGCCTCATGCTGGACTCCCCGCTGGGCATGGAGCCTACTGAAAAACAAAAAAAGAATTAATAAGATAATTGAAGATAAGAGTCTACAATGGTATGATAAAATAATAATACTAGCCTTCATGGCACATCTACTTTGTGTCTGACACTTGATTTATATGATTTTATTTAACCCTGATAACATTACAAAAGGTAATTTTTATTAGTTCCATTTATTGAAAGGCTAAGTGTCTTCCCCAAAAGTGCATGGCTTGCTAGTGGTAGAGCTGGTATTTGAATTCAGGTTTTCTGGCACCAAAACACATGAGCTTTCCAGTCTGAAATGATGTCTCTTAAGCATTCTTTACCTCACTTTAAAGACCATGCCCAAGAAGGGCACCTGGGTGTCGAAGTTGGTTGAGCATCTGACTCCTGATTTTGGCTCAGGTCCTGACTCAGGGTCATGAGATTGAGCCCTGTGTCAGGCTCCATGCTGGGCATGGAGTTTGCTTGAGATTCTTTCCCTCTCCCTCTGTCCCTCCTCCCACTCGCATGCTCTCTCTCTCTCTAAAATAAAATAAATAAAATCTTTAAAAACTAAATAAGTAAATATATGTTCAAGAACATTGGCATTTGGTGACCTGGAAAAAGTAGGCATATTTTCCCGCTCAGTTCCTAATGACAGCTTCAAAGTTTTGATGACCTGAAAAATCAGGTGTTATCTATTCATTCTTTTATTATTGACAAGGGGTGAATAGAAATATTGGTCCTTGGACTACAAAAACTAATAGAATTTAAGTTGGAAAAAATTACAAAATAAAGATTCCATCTTTCCTAAACACAGAAGAAAAAGGGAATTTATTTGATGGGGGAGAAGTTAATATTGATTGAGTGTCCACTATTCCCATCAGGTGTCTCATAAGTTCGTAATTCTTAACAGATCCAGATTGGAAAACATCATCTTTATCCCCAAACCAGCTTCTCCTTCTTCTTTCTCTATCTTGGGTGCTATCACCTGAATCTACCCTGTCAATTAGGCCAGAAACCTTGTTGTTTACTCTCATTTCCTTACCCCAACCCCTTTCAGTCTTGCTGGCTATAGTACATGGGCATTCTAACTTTGCCTGAACAGTACAAGTTGGGCTTCCCAATGGTTGTGTGGGTCCTTACATAAGTAAAGAGCAGGACATAGGCTCGTATCCAGCCCACACAGAGTGCAATTCAGTTTTTGAAATTTTTGCATTCAAATGGATATAAAATTATAGCTCATTGTTATGTCAGTTTGCTGAGTTATTCATGATGAGTTAGCTTTCTGAGTGTATTGCTCTGTAAATTGCCTGTTAATAAACTTCACCCATTTTTCTATTGAGGTCACTGTCTTTTTCTTATTGATTTGTTTGATTTGATTTCTTATTTGATTTATCTTCTTCTATATTTTAGATAGGGACCCCTTATCCAGTTGAAACATTGTAAAGGCTCTTCTCCCATTTTGAAGTATGTTTCTAACATTATCCATGTTCCCTTTGCAAAGTTAAGACATCCTTAACTGTGATGTACTCTCTAATCAATTTTATCCCATATGGTTTTTGGAAGTTTTTGCCTAAAAAGTCCTCTACTGCATCAACATCAGACATATTTTAAAATAAATTTGTCATGTGTCTCAAAGATTGAACTGGAATTTTGGTGCAATTACATATATTTACTAGGTAAATGTGAGGAGAGTTGATATCTTTACAATTTTAAGTCTTCTGATTCAAGAATAAGGAATGTGCCTCATTCACTTGGGTTTTGCTATGTCCTTTATTAGAGTGTTTAAGTTTTCTCAAAAGGCTGTATGTATTCTTGGTTAATTATCCAAGATTTTTCAGTTGTTGCTACATGAATGGTATCTTGCCTTTTTAAGATAACATTTTCTAGTTGTTTGCTATTGGAAATGCTCTCATAATTTGATCATATACCCAACAAGTTCTTACTGTCTACCTGTTGATGCTATTGGTTATTCTGAGTAGGTAAGTATATCACCTGCAAAAACTGATAGTTATGTTTCTTTCTTTCCAACTCTTTTCTTTCTTCCTTTCCTTCTGTGTTGGCCAGGGCTTCCAATACTACAGTGTTGGTTGTAATATGTAGTGATTTCTGACAATATTTTTCTTGTTCCAGTCTTAGCAGGAATGACCTTAAAATTTTTCCATTAAGTAAAAATGGTTTTGGAATATAACCATCATCCATTTAAGGGAATTAAGGAAATCCTTTTCTACTCTTAGTTTGCTAAGAGTTTTTATCATAAATAAGTAAAGACTTTGTCGAATACTTTTTCTGCATCAATTGAAATTATCCTGAGTTTTAAAATTTTAATCTATTAATTTTCTGTATTATGTTGGCAGAATCCCTAATGATGAACCATTAATTAGCCAAACTGTATTATTTTAAAATATATGGTAGGGATCAATTAGCTAATATTTGAGATTTTTTCATCTACTTGCATAAGAGAAAGAGATATAGTTTCCTTTCCCTTTATAACTGTGTTCATCTCATTATACCCATTTTATGAAAAGAGCTTGGAGCTTTTGGTTTTGTCTCTTCTGGAATAACTTATAATGCAGATAAAAATTTATTGTTCCTCAAGACTTTGATAGAACTCACCAGAAAAACCATTTGGGCGTACAGTTTTTTGAGAGGGGAAGTTGTCAATTGTAATTTAATTTCTTTAAAACCTGTTGGTCTCTTCCAGTTCCCTGTTTCTTATGTCAGTTTTGGCACTGAATATTTTTTCCATTTTGTCTAGGTTTTCAAATTTTTAGCTCGTAAAACTGTTAATGTTTTAATTTTTTTGAAAATGTTAGCTACTGCTAAAGATTTCAAACAATATAGAAAAGTTGAAAGAAGAAATTGAAAAACCCACTTCAAATCTTATGTCTCAGAAGTAATTATAATGTAAACATCTCAGTGTATATAGTTATATCTTTTATAGCAGATATTTCTCTGTATGTGCAGTTATATTATCATTAATAATAATAACAAACACACATAGTACTTGAAATTATTACAACAGATACAGATAGAAGAATCACAAACATGTAAAGACAGAAGAATGGATGCCTGAACAGCTAAATGATGAATAGATAGATAGATACCCCTGCACATATTTCTATTATAATCCTGTAACAGAGAAGCTTTTTTACATTTATTGATTACAAATACATCCCTCCCCAGGATTCTGTTTATCAAATGCATGAATGGAGAAATGAGTAAATGTGCAATGCTATGTGCAAACATTGTTCTAGGAGCCACATACATTTTATTTATATAATCCTCCCCAGGCCCTTGCAAGGAAGATAGTATCATCCCTATTTTACAGTTGAGGGAACTGCTCGCTCAGGGTTTAACAAGTGACAATTGACTGGCAGGATTCTGGCATCGGATCTGTCTAACTCTGATACCCGCTCCCTTTCCACTGCACCACGCTGATAATCAGAATAGCCCAGAATAAGGGAAAGACAAAAATGCAAAAAGGCCAAGAGAAATACCAAGAATCTGCAGTTCTTTTTTTTAACAGGTGTTTAGTAGACAACAAGCCTTGGGATAGGGACTGGGTTTCAGCGACTCATAAACAGGACTCCCACATTTTATCCCTGTTAAGCGAACACTGAAGCACTTCAGTTCTGCTCTGGAGTCGGGGGGTGGGATGGGAGAGATAGGAGAAAAGACATGGTTCCCAGTGATTTCCTATGTAAAGACAGGGAAAAAGGAAGGTAAGCAATTGGGGAAGGGAGGGAAAGTGCCCTGCATCCACAGGGATGAGCAGAGGAAAGGGCGCTATAGGGGACAGAAGCAGAGCTGCATCCCTGCTTCGTCTTCCTTCCAAAACAGTAGTACCCAGTTAGGTCCACCAATTAGGAAAAAAGCCCTCTCTGGGATGACCAGTTAGAAGTGTCTTCTTCCTGCTGCATGCACTACCCTGGATGCAGAGCATCAACCTGGCTGGATGACTTGCCAGGGCAAAAGTACACCACACCCCTGCCTCCTAGGGAGAAAGTTCCTGTAAAGCTGTCCTCATCATTGCTCACTTTATATAAGGCCACTTTAACAAATCATTAGAACGGATCACAGCCGGTTTCATGGCATCTATCATTTAAGATGAACAAATATGTCAGTAGGAAGAATTATAACCCAGTTGGGGGAGGTGGGCAGGATAGCTCATTTTCTGGTGATTGGCATATTACCAAAAACCCCAATTAAGAATGTCAGATCTCTTAACATTATTTTAAAATATCACCAATGCTCTAAAAAAAAGGTATGTGTTCTGGAGGAAGGTGTATTAAAAAAATTGGGGGGGATCCTGTTCATGTCTTTTTTTAAGTCTAATTTTTTGTTGAAGTTTAAGACATACACACAGTAAAGTACACAAACTATAAGTGTACCGGTCAGTAAATTTTCACAAAATGAGTACATCCCAGTATCAGCACCCAAGTCAAGAAACAGAATTAGTGCTAGCTTCCCAGAAATCCCTTCATGTCTTCTAAGAAGTCACGACTTGCTCTCCACAGACAGCCACTGTTCTGACTTCTAATGCCCCGGGCTTGCTTTGTCACAGACCCACGTTTACAAACTCTATAAATGGAACAGTATGTACTCTTTCCTCTCTGGCTTTTTTCCCTCAATCGTATATTTGAGAGAGTGATAGTTGCGGTTGCCAATAGCAATAGTTCATTCATTCTCTCTGCTGTATAGTATGCCCTGGTAAGCGTGCACCAAAAATTACTGAATTCATTCTACTCTTGACGGACATATGGGTCATTTCCAGTTTGGAGCTCATGTGAATGGTTGCCAGCCATTTTTAACATTTGATGGTTGTTAACACACTCCTGCCAAAAGTTACACCAGATGTAAATATGAAATTCAAAGGCCGATAAATTGCTCTGGCTACCGGAAGCAAACACAATTGCAAAAGAGCTTTTTTGCTGCTTGAAAAATTTAAAGAGATGGTTACTGTATAAGGCAGTTACATGCAGTTCACTGCCTAATGCTAATATTCATGAGCCAGTGAGAAGCAAATAAGGTTGGTGAATTTGCAGATAAAGACTATGGTTCTATGTGGTCTCAGCAGTGGTTGGCTATTTTTACCCTCTGCCTTTAGCAAAGCTTGGTTGAGTTTTTCATGCCATGATAATGTGACACTCCTAGGATTTAACATAACACCGTGAGGATGGACTTAAAACTCCATGAGGTAGGTGGCAAGTGGCATTGCTCCATTTCGCTGCTCTTAGGCTTTCTGGGTTTCTTCACCTTTCTCTTTGTGCCATGGGTTCCTTAGTCTGTCTGGTGAAGCCTGTGGACTCCTTCCCAGAATAGTGTTTTAAAATGTATAAATGCTGGGGACTACAAAGGCAATCAAGTATATCAAAATGCAGTTATCTAAATAATAAAAAAGCAAAATAAGCCAAATTTGTGATATAGGAATATATGTGCTTTCTTATCGAATATAGCAAGATCTAGAGGTGGGAAAATAATTAACATTGTTTTAAAGTCATAATGGGTATTTACAATATTTGATGAAATCTGCGACCTTAATATAATATTAAAATATTTTCATTTCTGTTGGTGGCAAAGTCATAGATACTAATATTTCTGTGGTTTGTTGTCCATATTTATAGTTGAAAGAAATTGTGAATTTCCATTAAAGGTTCTCATCTAAATTCATAGCCCCCCTGAATGCTATCACATCCCCTTGAATTCTATTCCCATTCCATGCCCCAGAGATGGCCCCTATGCTGGACACACATTTCTACACAGCATTAGCTGTCTGGGACCCACCAGGCCCTTTCCAGAAAGCTGGACTCTGAGCCAGTCCTACTTGAGCTGGTGACTATGATTGTCAGACTTGGCTAGTATGGCCAAACAAGAATTGACCTTGAATTTAATTGCTGCCTTCTCTTGTCAGTTCCCAGCATGACTTTCTGTTATAGGGTGAGAGACAGGCCTTCTTTTAAATGATGTTCTTACTCTTTGGAAACTATCAGGGAAGTTGAGATGATATCCAGGCATTGTTGTTAATTTTAAATTGATGCTAATCAGGTTGATGAAAGCATTGTGGTTAAGAAAGAAAGTGTTCATATGTTTTAGAGATGCATACTGAAGTACATAGTGATAAGTAACATATCTGGATTTGTGATTAAAATTTTTAAATTACTCTGGTAAAGGGGAGAATGAATGAAACAAGAGTGGTGAAAACTTGAAAATTTGGGACTCTGGGTAATGGTTGTATGAGGGCTAAACTATTTTCTCTACTTGAGTGTATGTTTAGGATTTATAATTATTAAAATCCTTTAAAAAATAGTTTCTGGGCCAGGAAATTACATAAAGAATGCTTTTTTATAGTGCTGGTTGGCTTCTTTACAATACTTATTATTTATTTCCATGCATGATACAACTGAATTGTACTGTGTCTCTTACATATGCAAGTTTTAAAGGCTGGTTTCACTCATCCCTTTTACAGTTGTTGGGCATGGTCTTGCTCTCCAAGAGTTTATATTCACGTTGGGGAGAAATCATGTATTTACATGAAACCACAGTTGGGAAGCAACATAAGACAGAGTATGGTGTAAATGCCAAAACATGTAATAAAGATGGAAAATGTGAGAGGAGTTCAGGAAAGGGGAGATCTGTGAGGGCTGGTGGCTTCAAGTCAGAAGTAGCTGTCTATCAGTCTCAGAAATTTGGGTTCGTTGCCTCTTGCTGGTTTTTTCTTTTTTCTTTTTTTAAAAGATTTTTATTTATTTATTTGAGAGAGAGGAAGAGAGCTCACAGAAGGAGAGGGAAAGGCAGACTCCCCACTGAATAGAGAGCCGGATGTGGGGCTCCATCCCAGGACCCCAAGATCATGACTTGAGCCAATGGCAGATGCTTAACCGACTGGGCCACTCAGGCATCCCTAGGCTTCTTTGCACTCATTTCTCCAACAGTGTCTTTCCCTCTGAATTCCTAAAGCTCATAAGCAACAACATCCTTGCTCCCCATATCTCCCTGTCCCCTTTCCCTTAGAGGCCGTGTTTGACACATTCTGAGTCTCCATGGATGTGCGCCCTCCTGCTCAGGACTGCTGTGTTTCATTTTTCTATCCCAGATGGTGAACTACAGTCCAGATGCTAAGTACCACCACGAACATTCTTACCCATTCAATGTAGAGTGGTCCCTGGCCTTGTGTGGTGGTGGTAACAGTCTCCAGGCCGGCAGCCAGGGGACTACTATGTCGGAACCCAACCATTGTCTCAGAGGAGAGCCCCTTCTTGCCAAGTGCTGGGGAAGGGGATTCTGACCAGCAAGAAAGCTTCACAAAAATCTGCCACGAGAGGACAATGAAAGCAAAGGGGTGGATGCCTCAGCACAACAAGGGAGCCCAATCGGCAGAGCTGCTGGGGCCCTCAGAATGGGCTAGAAATGATCTCTCAGAGCAGGAGAAAAAAAAATTACTGGGAGGCATTCAAGAAGACCTAAATCATGGATGATCTAAATAAAAAAAATTCAAATTTAAAAGTTGTTTTTTCACATTGCTTAGATCATTTAAACCAAAGCAAGTTTTTCTTTTTCTTTTTTTGTTTATCTTCATTAATTCTCATTCTGAATTATCTGAGGCACTGTGGCCAGGTTACTTGGCCCGGCTGCGTTGGCAAGGAAAGAAGGGGTATGCCCACATACCTGTGCTGCCATTCACATAGAAGCTGGAGACTGGCATGATTGAAGTAGCCTTTTGATCCTTTCAGGGCTTCTTTCATGGCTTAGAATCACAACCTTGAGGTAAAAGAGAAAACATGAAACCTGTGGCACTTAAGGGAGGTGGGATTCAAGGAATCTGTCCAGGACACACTCTCTGACTGACAGATGTGCAAAACTTCAACCCAATCAAGGAATCTGTCCAGGGCACACCCTCTGACTGACAGATGTGCAAAACTTCAACCCAAGTGGGCCATCACTCCCTGGGACCTGTCTTCCTGGTCTCCATATTGCACCTCACACCTTCTTGGGTAAGTGGGCGCCATAAGAGACTCAGATCTGTAAGACTCCATTTTATTCCACCTCTCACCTTTAAGGGGGTAAAAACAAAAGCTCTAACAACAATGATGGCATGACTTCTGCTGTTCGGTGTGTAGGACAGAAGCCTCTCAAAGGAAAAGTCATCAGGGTGACCTGGATTTATGGAAGTGTCTTAGAAGGTGACCCTGATGGGAAGGTGGGAAAGAGGAAGCTAGTTCTCACTGGGGAAAAGGGCTATCTTGTCAGGAGACTCATGGATCCTTGGGTTACATATGAAACAAAATCACGTTTCCCTACTTTGGTTGAGAACCCCCTACATACACATGCCCATGTATACAAACACAATCATCCTTATTTCTTGGCTTCCCTGAAGTTCCATTTATTTACCATTACAGCAAAAATCACATTATACTATATTGTTTCTGGTATACTTGTACGTTTTTATAATTAAACTTGTGAACTTTTTCTTTGTAACTTTTACCTATAAAATGCTGGCATGTGTTAAGAATTGTTTGTTGAATGACTATTTGAATAAATGGCTACTATACCTATTTGTTAACAAGATGGAACTCTGACTCACTCAGCAGAATCAAGTTTTATTTATTATCAAGGACCTGATGCCAAATTTGTTCCTACCTCTCTGCTTGTCCCTGAACTATTTAGATGAATCCTGAACTTCAGGAAGCATTAGTTCTGAGATGACCCACGCTGGAATCCACAACCCTCCTCAATGTGCTGTAGCTTCTGGCAGAGGAGGACGTGTGGACAGGCTGGTGTGGGCATGTCACCCTCACTGGTTCTGGCAGAGCTGACCCGCTGCACTGCCCAATATAGGGATCAGCTTATCTCCAAGAGCAGCAATGACCTGGTGAGTAAAAGAAGTGGGCAGGCATGGCTTTTGAGTCATTTGGCAAGTGCCTGGAAGCTGATCCTTCCTGCAGCCCCCCATATTGACTTCCTCTTTCCTGTCACAGCATCCAAAATTATTTCACCATTAGTTATTTATGTTTTGGGTTATTCCAGAGCTCTTAGTTAGTAAGTGATTTCTTAACTTGGTATCCGTGTAGGATTTTGGAATGGTGGGGGATGTAGTCATAGGTGAGGAAGACAGAGAAAAAGAAATGAGAGAGATAGAGACAGATTTTGTCCCCCTTCCAGTAGTTGTGGGTATAGGATAATACTTCCTAGAATACCCTCAACCCTTCCAAAATTGTCCAGACGATATTGAGAAGTGGTGTGTGGGGTGGGGGTGGTGGGGCGTGGAGGACTCACCACACAAATTCTTAAACACATGTTTTCTCTCCCAGCCACAGAGCACTTGAAAACTCAAGCACAGGAGAGAAATGAAAGAGAAGGGAAAGGGACTGCAGTCTTGACATGCCCTGAGTACTCACTTCCAGACTCCCCTTTCCATCCATGTAAGAACTGCAAGAGAATCATTTTTGAGATGAAGTCTAAGAACTTAAAAGGGAACCCAGGACTGTATTTTCCTGATCCCAAACTGGAATGTTGGAATGTTGGTTCAGACACATCTATAAATTTCTTTATCTGTGAAATCTTTTTTTTTTTTTAAGATTTATCTATTTATTTGAGAGAGAGAAAGAGTGCACATGCATGCATCCCTGTGGGGGTGGGCAGGAAGGGGCAGAGGGAGAGAACCTCAAGCAGACTCCCTGCAGAGTGCAGAGCCTACCCCAGGGCTCAATCTCAAGACCCTGAGATCATGACCTGAGCCGAAACCAAGAGTCAGATGCCCAACCAACGGAGCCCCCCAGGTGCCCCTAACTGTGAAGTCTTCAAAAAGGAAAATAAATTACCTTTAGCTTACATGTAATAAATCGCCTTTATTGACTGGTGGATTTAATTTTATTGACCTCTGTTCCAGGAGAGGACTGTCAATTTGGTCATCCACTTTGCCACTCCTGCAGCTGCTGTTCTTACCACCTAGACTACCACCCCATGCACAGGTCATCCTCCGCAATCTGCATTTCATCTGCCTCCCGTGCAGGACCAGCTTGAACCAGTGATTTGTTGGGCTTTCTTTCCTCATTGTTAAGTATTCGCCTTTGTGCCCATTTTTGTGTTTGTGATTTTGTGTTTCCTTTCATCAAGAGGGCCCCCATTTTATGTAAGTTTCAGTCCCCACAGAGTTGGGTCTGCCCTTTTATACATCTACTAATGCAGTGCACATTACACAGAAAATCTCAATTCATGAGTGTCCTGATAACTCTGGTTCTCGGTTAACCAGAATATTCTTTGCTTAATACTCTTAGAGGCAAGTAATGACATTAGAAGGAAAAAGCAGATGGTAGGGATTTCTAGTTTTAGAAATGTAGCAACTGTTCTACCTGGTTCCCAAACTTTTCTCCACCTGTATGCACAGAAGTGCCTGGTAACATCCAACACTTACCTAGTGTTTACTGTGAGCTGGGCACCTTTTAGTCCTCTGGGACATCGCTTAAGGTGGGTACCCTAACTGTACTCACTTACAGATAAGGAAACTGAGGCACAGGGAAGGTCAGCGAATTCCCCAAGTTTACACCTAATATACAAGGTACAGCTGGGAGCTGACTAGGACGTCAGGACCAGGATCCAGGAGCCTCACTTCTAAGCTAGATCACCTTTAATTTGAAATGATAACTCAGTACCATAGAAACAAAATCTTTACTTTGTTTTTGATCAATCACACAGAGCCATGCATCACGCCCTCACATGGTATTGGGTATGCATTGGGTGACATACAGTCCTCCAGTTAATCACCATAGGGTAAGTGAGGAAACCAAGGTCACCCAGGTACTAAGTAGCAGAGCAAGAATTTAAACCCAGGTCAGCTTGCCTCCAAAGGCCATGAACAGAAACATGAGACTCTACTGTCAATTCCAATACCTTACATGGAGATTTCTTAACCTGAAGTGACAGCCAAACTCTAATGATTCTTAATGAGTTCTCTGAGGCTAGATTGATTAATTAAACTTTCCCTCTTTGCATTTGGTCATTTATCCCTTTCACATTTGGGTTATTTATTGGTTCTTCTTAGTGCCACTTAAAAGAAATGAGGAACGAATTCCTGTTAGCCCATTTTCCAAATGGAAGAAACTGAGACAGAGAGAAGTTAAGCACTTGCTGGGATTCATCCCCGGGAGCCCGGTCCTGGAAACTTTGGCTTTCACCACTATATGCCCCTGCAGAATCTCTGTCTGAGTCTATCAGAAATAGCGGGTGGCTTTCAATTTTTTAAAGTGGCTTTTAGTTCGTGGAGTAGGTGTACCAGATCTCTGTGCACAAAGGTTAATTAAGCCACTATAAAAGGCAAAAGCAACCAGGCCTTTGTCTCCAAGGTAATAAAATCACAAATGATTCCTGTTCAAAATGAAGCTTATAATAATCTGTTGCCAGTGGGCTGTGGTGCGTTTTTCTCATTTTAACAACATGTACTTCTCTCTTCGTCAGAAACATTAGGTCACAAAAGCCAATCTCATCTACATCTTTACAATGTTGTTTATCATCTTTTTGCATGCAGCAGATAGAACTGGTAATGAACCAGCCAAATTGGATCCCAGGGAGGATTTGTACTGACTTAGAATACTTTCAGAATCCATTCAGAATGCCTCTGATTTATCATTAAACCCTCTGAAGCCATTTATTTTGGGGCCAGCTTTTCAGGGATAGCACATCAATTGTGTGCCAGTTATTGGGAATTATAACACAGCTGATGAAGTGTGACAACAGAGTCCGTTGGATTTGCGGTAGATTACAGGAGGGTGTTATCAATGTCAGCGGCTATTAAGCTGAAAATGTTTCTGAGCTAAGAGAGCATGAAAATAAGGAAATAGATTCTATCCTGTCATCTGACCTCTCTCCTGTGGTCTCTGGGTTGTGGTTGATTTTCTGCTCCCACAATTCCTTTTATCTGCCTCTGCACTCTTTTTTTTTTTTTTTTTTTGCATCTGCTCCCACCCACTCCCTCTCTCCCTCAAGCAGATATCATATAAATCTAAGAACAAGGATGAAAGGTAGATCAATGCTTGTGGCTATGCCATGGTGGGTGGTAAATTTAGCCACACCAGACTCAGTTATGGTCAGAAAAGGGAAGGTGGCATGTAATCTGATAAGGCTTTAGCAGATCCATAAAATCCAAAATACCTCACAAACCATGAATCGTAGTCTTGTTATACTCACAATTGCATCCATTTGAAGGTATTCCAGGTCAGCCTGCCCCTTCCCACAGTACACATAATATGCTCAGGAGAAGCTCATGGGAGGGGCAGGGGTGAACTCTTTCAACCATTTTGGTGATATCATCTAAAATTAACCATGTAGGGGCGCCTGGGTGGCTCAGTCGGTTAAGCATCTGCCTTCAGCTCTGGTCATGATCTCGGGGTCCTGGGATTGTGCCCCACTTCGGGCTCCCTGCTCGGCAGAGAGTCTGCTTCTCCCTCTGCCCCTGCCCCCGCTTGTGTGTGTGTGTGTGTGTGTGCTCTCTCTCAAATAAATAAAATCTTTAAAATAAAATAAAATTAACAATGTACATACTTTGTGATCCAACAATTACATTTTCTGATTCTGTTCTAAGAAGAAAGAAAAAGCCCAAGTATGTAAGGATGGTGTTTACTGCAGCATAATATTTGGTGGTTAAGATCTGGTAGCAGACAATTCACATCTCCGGCAATAGAGAAAGGCTAAAGAAAACATGGAAATTATATACCCTGGAATATTATGCAGTTATTAAAAAGAATAAGATCCATATACATGAACCTGGAAGGATGTCCACATAGATCAATAAGTAAAAAAAAATTGGTTGCAGCCTAATGCACACAATACTATATGACCAAACTTTACATTACCAGGGCTTAGTTTCTTAAGAAAGAGTATCATCATGACAATATCATCTGTGAGTTTGAGGCAGGCTCATCGGTTTATCATATTGCAGAAAAAGTTTGAATCCTAACTTAGGTTGGTTTCAATCTAGCTAGGGAGATGGACTTACTAATATGTACATGCCCTGCCCATGTTTATATTACCTGGATAATCCTCATGCAGCAAAAATATCTTTTATCCTCCAGAGAAATCCTTTAAAGTGGGGTTC
This sequence comes from Callorhinus ursinus, assembly GCF_003265705.2. NCBI lineage: Eukaryota > Metazoa > Chordata > Mammalia > Carnivora > Otariidae > Callorhinus > Callorhinus ursinus. Next base: position 49,867,648 of record NW_027397069.1, read on the forward strand.
CAGTGGAGTGTTAGGTTGGGTTGTAAGATGAAAGAAAGCATTTTAGATATGCTCTTTCAAAATATGGATCCGTATGTCTTACCATAGACCTCTTGAGTTTGAATTTCCAGAAGGTTGGAGATAGGAGATGGAGAGGAAGGCCAGATGTGTAAAAGTGCTCCAGGTAATCTTGTTAATTTTTCCTCCATTTTTGATGCAATTGATAATAAAGCCTTAAAGTATATGCCCCGCTTCAATTATCGAGAGGCAGCTGTAATGATGTTAGTGACAATAGCACTTACAATATACTAGACATTGATCAAAGGGTATTCATATAAACGAATTCATTAATTCTCACAACAACCTGCAAGGAAGGTGTTCATTATTATTATACCCATTTTATAGATGAGAATAGACAGAAAGAATCATGCCCATGATTAAAGAGCTACTTTAGTGGTGGAGCCGGGGTTTAAAACGCAGGAAGTCTAGTTTCAGGGTCTAAATGAAGAGATTTGAGCCACAGTAAATGAAATAGGGCAGGTTCATGAGCTCAATGAAACATTTTCAAGCCCAAGTTTCTCATTTATCTTGTCCCTTGGATGAGACCTAAAGAGTTGTTCTATTTCTCAGAACTCACGTACTGCCATACTCCTCACTGAACTGCCTTTACCTTTTGAATTGTTTAGTGTATCTGGAGAAATGATTCTGAGAAAATATGCTTTTACCATTTTTTTTCTCTTTTTCTTCCCTCAGTTCCTCCTGTGCCATGGAAACAGGTTCCTTTCATAAGCAGAGAACTGTACTCAATCTTCCATTAGAAGGAGGTGCAAAAATGGGCTGAAATCTCATTATGTCTAGTTCTTCTTTACCACGTTCCTAACAGGTGTCACTTTAAAGACCTGTCTTTAAAATTAGCCTGTAAGTACTGGCGTGCCTCTGAAATCACTTGCTTAGGGGAGGAGGAGGTGAAGGAGACAGGCATATCAATGTTCTTTTCTCAGCTTGTTCTCAGCCTAAAATGTGGAACTTAAGTCTTTCTTACCTTCGGGAATTATGATGTTGTGGGAAGAAAAATGTAAAAATTAAGGTCAGCTCTGTCACTTTTGAACAGTGTGTACCCTGCCAAGTCATGTAACTTTCTGAACCTTAGTTTCATCATTTGTAAAATATGACCAATAATTTCTCTCTACTTATTTCATAAGGTTATTGTGTTAATCCATATAAGAACCCAGATCTTCTGGCTTCATGTCCACTGGTGTCCATCCATGCATCCCCCGTCCCTCCATCCATCACCCTTTCATTTCTTCATTGATTCATTCAGTATTTATTATACCTTCTGAGAGTTAGCTAAGTGAAAGATATATGTTAGGAGGCTGGGGGAAGAAAAGGAGAGAGGAACCCCAGATTGGGAAAGGGCACTGAAGGCAGAGACAATGAGGTGATTAAGAATATAGAATGACCTACAACAGCCCATGATCCCACATTCTAATATTTTACATGCTATTCCAGTTCCTCTGAGGGCAATCATTATATGTGGCACAAAAGGAATTAATTTTCAAGGTTTCCTTAAGACAGAGCCATCTTTTCTTTATCCAGGCAGGATTCCTTAGCTGGCATCTTCTATCTTAACTTTCTCTCTAGGTCCTTCTGTTAAGTACAATAACTAGTGAGCACAAGTGGACAAGGCTTACAAGTCAGGCCCGCTCCTCAGATCCAGCCATAGGAAAAGGTACCTGTGGGGTGCTTTAAGTCCATACCTGATATAAAAATAAACCTCAGGTATTACACAATGTATATAGAGATTCTACATGACCCAGAAAAAGATTTAAAAGTAATTAATAGAATGTACCTGGGTATAATGGACATATATTAACAATACTCTGAATTTATAATCCTTTTCCATGTACTGTTAGATTTATCTTTGAAGTACTTTGAAAAAGTAAAAATAATAGGACACATTACTTCACTGGCTCGATTTTATAAATAAAGTAACAGAGACTGGAAGAAATATGTGGCAGATTACACAATAAAATGAGCAGATAAGCAAGAACTAGATTTGAGGCTTCTTGGATTTCAGGGCAGAGCTGACTTCTCCAACTCAGGTGATTACTGAACACAATGAGTTTTCAAATTATGGAGGATTTCTCTTCTGACAATATTGCTGACAGTTCAAGAAATAACTCATTCATTTCTTTATCTCACACACGCTTAACTGGGGAAAGGGAATGAAAAGTATCTGGAGAGGGGGATGGGGCAGGAGGCCAGAACCTCTATTGCGCTGAAAGCCACGTTCAACATCAGGCCTTTATCCTGAGGGCAATGAGAAATGACAGAGGGGTTTTATGCAGGGGAACGCCCTGACCATTTAACACCAATCACTGTGGGCCCCGGTGGGCCTGACAGTAACAGGCAAATCTTGGAGCAGGAAAATCCAGTCAGAATTATGGCGATAAAAAGCACGTGAGAGAATGGTGGTGGCAGCTGTAAGAAGCAATGGGGCTGGATCGTATCAGAACGTTGACAACCAAGATCATGCGGTTCCCGCATTTCTCCTTCTACGATGACTGCAAATGTGTTTCCGGTAGGAAAAATCATCCCCGCTCCTTCCCCAGCCTTCCCTAGTTTCCAGTAGGGCCTGGAACATTCAGGAATGACAGAGGAAGCAGAAGGCCGGGATCCCCTGGGTCTTGATCACAACCACCAATTGCCCAGACACCCGGATTCCAGAACCCGAGAGCCAGCTGAGGCCACCTGCACCACGTCGTGACTTCGCCAGCAACCTGCTGTCCTCGCTAACGAGATTTCGCCAGTCTCCTCACATTGAGGCCAGGCCTCTCAGCGCGGGCTGCGAGCGCCTGGGTATTTGATAAAACCCCACACACCAGGGTCCAGCAAACGCTCCGCGGGGCTAAAGACCGCGACGGGTCCCGGGCCCGCTTGCCCTCCCACAAGTCCGAGCGCGGCCCGGGGGCAGCCCCGCCCCGCCGCCTCCCGCAGCTCTATTGGCCTGTACTCCTGCCACTCAATCGAGTGCCCGCCCTCAGGGTCCCGCCAGGAGGTGGGATCCAGAGTCTACCCGGGCGTTGGAGTCGCCTGCTGACTCTTCCAGGCGCTTGTTTGTGCTTACAATACTGGTTCCGATTCCTGCTGACTTTAACGGCCTACAGCCGACTTGCATAAACGCTTTCTCTTGGGATTCTCACCCCGTTGAGATGGACACGGCAGGGAAATGACAGCTTTACAGGCAGGAGAAGTTAAGGGTCACAGGTTGAGTGACTCTCCCTTAGAACCACGTGCTGGGATTTTAATAATGGTTCCTGACAGAACAGTGTTTTCGGCTTGGTAACATTGGCCCAGTGGTTAAACTGTTCTGAGCTTTTTTCCTCATCTGTGAAATGGGGAAAATTATAGCGACCTTGTGAAACCGGTGTGAAGAATACATAAAATAACAGGAGAAGAATCTAGCACAAGGACTGGCCCGTGGTAGGTTGTTCGTGAATAGTATGTGTGTAGCCTCGAAAAGTCCCAGGTCTTCTGACTTCCAGTATGGGACACTTTCAGCTAAACCAGCCTCGGGTTCCAGAGAGCTCAGAGGGTTCAGGGTAATATTCAAGAGGTTCAGTGAGTTCTCACGTAGGAGAAACACCGCAGGAAAACTCTGAGGCAAATACTATTTTTACTACTATTATCAATAGTATTAGAATGTATTTTTTGTCAGCTTTTGCCAGGCATTGTTCTAAGTGCTGTATGTTTAGTCTTCGCAGTGACCTGCGAGTTACATCCTGTTAAAATTCTCACCTTGTAGATGAAAAACTGAGGCATAGAGAGGTTAAATAACATATTCATGTTTAAAAAGCTAAAAATTGGCAGAGCTGAGGTTTATACCCAACCAATCTAGCTCATAAAGCCATGCATATTAATATTTGTGCTTTACACTGTGTATGACAAAATGGGTTTGTGACAAGAACTCTCTTTGATAATGAATACTTTTGTCACCATCTACAAGATGCCTCGGACTTTCTTAAAACTCCTGAAGGGCAGGAGGAAGAAAAACAAAAGAGAGAGGAAACCTAGCCCTTAATGGTGGATGGACTACATACGGACTGATGATTAGAAACCCAAGTATAGACTCTCTGTTTGGAATTCTGTTTTAGGTGAGCGCTTTGGACTGTCACATCCCTCAGTGTCTTCATGGAAGTGCCCACTATGGAAGAATGGCTGAATGACATGGTTGGAATGCAATGTAGCAGTCATCTTATCTGACCACACAGATACCTGCCAGGAGAGGAATGCCTCACTTCCTCATGATAATTTTGAAGACTTTCTGAGGTGATAATAATACCCAGTTACCTCACAATCACAAGGTGTACTGCAGTGACTGCAAACTCTGTGTGCCTCATTCAGCAAGTGTCACAGAACAAGGAAAAAGAAAGATTGAGAGGGAGGTGGGACCTGGTAGCTGAGAAGAGACCAAGGACTCAAACTGAAGGTTAAATCCTGTGCAATGGGAGCAGGGATTTATTTCTCTGGAGGACAAAAAAGGACAATACCTATAGGGAAAAGCAACAAACAATTCTCCCTGGAAACCAGGTCAGAGTTCTTGCTAAAGTGACAGTGGCTTCTATAGCTGTGGTGGCCTTGAACTACACAATACCCTTCTGTTTGTCGAGGCCAGTCTTGACTCTTGCCTAATAAAAATACCCAAGGTCTTGGGCTTCCCCCCTCTCATCTGGCTTCTCCTCCACCTTTCCAGTAAGCCTGGGAAATAGGAAGTGTGAAGAGGGAGTTGAATGGAGCCTAAGTTTGATGATGATATTAGATGACCTTTGAACCTGACTTAGAGGATCCTGTGTTCCCATCCCCATTTCTGTCCAGGTTTTTTTTGTGGGGACAAAAATCACCCATCTCTGGGACTGGGAAATAGCAGAGAGGTACATACACAACATCAGACAAATAGGGGTAGTGCTGGGGGTTGGATCTCTAGTGCTCTGTCAACATCCTGAGATGATATTCGGAGTGACCAGAGAAAATGCAGTCTCTCTTAAGGAGGGAAATCTAGGGCAATCCTGCTAGAGAAATATGGTTGTGAGATTTTTAGCAGTGTAATTACGCCATAGACAGGAGTTGAGGCAAGACGCTGGGAGCTAGTGACACCATTTTGCTTGGAAAATGGAGTAAGGGTGGCATGAGCAATAAAGTCTTAGAGGCTGTGGATTAGGCAGTTCAGAGGACAGCTCAGGCCTGTGGGCATTGGCCCCATGGGACAGGAGCAGGGCAGTGGAGTTAAAGACCCAGGGACAAGAGCCAAACAGGTGACTCTTATTCCAGATATGAAGGGACTTCACCAACCACCATCCCACAAGCTCCTACATCCCTACCAACTGGTGATTTCTTTGTGATGTGAATAATACCTGCTGTGCTGCTTAGTTCTCATTCAAAGAATGTACATCTACTTTATTTTGTGTACATTTACTTTGTGCTGGGTTTTTATTAATTTGCTATAAAATGCTAAACTTTCATAAGTGATCCTAAAACATATTATTTCTGCATAGCACTCTCAGAATTTATGATTTTAGGGAGAATGTAAGAAGCAGTGGGCTTAGCAGACCCTTCTGAATAGCTCTGAAGGTATAAGCCAGGGAGACCCAGGCCAAGATAAGGAAAACAGTTCTTTCATTTGGAATCTGGAACATTTAAATATAGACACTTTAATGGTCTGGCACCATCCTTAGCAAGTGGATTTTCTAAGTATTAGATTGACACATGTGAAGTGCTGATAGTCATTTTTGATGCACAAAAATGGTAACTTCATATGGCTAAATCTTACGGAATCTCGAATATATGAGGGGAACTTTAACTTAGTTGATTGGAGGAAAAAGACTGAGGAACTTTGAGGATCTAGATCTCTGTAGGGTGAGTGTTCCTAATTGTAAAGAATCCATTAAAAATAGTCTTGCAGGATCTCTAATTAAAAACACTAGTTTATTCATTTACTCATTCATTATAACAACAACAAGAATCATTGAGCATCTCCTATGGCTCAGTCACTGTGCTAGAGACAGAATAAAAGGGCTTTAAGCATCTCAAAGTCAGGTGCCATGTTGTATTCATGTTCATAGTCCCTGTGTTGAGTCTAGGACAGTGCCTGGCACAAAGTAGGTGCTCAGTAGATGTTGAATTAAACTGATCTGGAATAAGCCCGAAGTTGAAATTTACCACATATTTAAAAGAACCTTTCTTTCCCCTATTCTCTTTAGTCCAAACTGATGAGATTTCAGTGTGTTCCTTGAAATGTTATGTAAGAAAACGTATACTTCAGCTTATCTCTGAAAAGAGATATAGTTATGTAACCTTTTAATGTGTGCATATAAGTAGATAACAGAAGTATGTCTTACTTTAGGGACTTTTTTTCAGTTCCTTATTTGGAATATTTATTGTATACTCTCTATAGGCAAGGCAATATACCAGGCCTGGGAACACAGTGGTGAATAGAACAAATATAGCCCCTGCATTCAAGGAGCTTAATGTTTTGTAGATAAGACAATTACTAAATAAATAATTAAATATTTTCTAATTATAATTTATATAAATAAAATGGAAAACAACATATAGATGCCATGGGATTTATAACAGGGGACGTAGACTAGTGTGATAAAGATTGGAAAGGTGCTCAATCAGAGTTTCTTTAAGGAATACACATTTACGCTGGAATGACATGAAGAGAAAGTAAGAGTATTCTAAGCAGAGGGAACAGCATATGTGAGGTCCATGAAGAAGGGGAAACTGGCCTTCTAACAGATGTGATTATGTAACTGTGACTGTATGTTGATAAAAACATCTCGTATGATCCTTATAAAGTATAATTGATTTATCTGTCATTTTAATCCATTTAATTCATTTTTAATCATTTAACCCATGAGGAGGAAACCCACTTTATTCCTTTATTGCAGCACATATTAAATAATCGCCATGTGCCTGACACTTTACCAGGTACTGGAAATTAAAGAGAAAAACCTCATGAACCTCTAGAAGTTCGCGGCCTTATGGGGAAACAGGGGAACCAATACACCATTACAATACAGTGTGGTTGTTTCTATGCATTAGGAAGAACACCCAGTGCGCAGGAAAGATGTGATCGTGTTTGCCTGGTAGAGTTAGGGGTGGCTCTCAGATGAACTAGCCTCTGAAGGATGAGGGCATTCCAGGGATGAAGAGCAGCATGTGAGGAGAAGGCATGATGGACCTGGGGAAGAACAATGAGTCATACACAGGCTATTGGGAATGACAAGGGAATGGGAAAGGAGGTGAAGTTATAAAGGTGGGCAGAAATTAGATCTTGAAGCATCTCAGAAAGTTCATTATTTTATTCTGTAGCCAATAAGGAGACTACACAGGAGAATACATGAGACAGCGGAATCTAGACCAACTGCAAGGCTTATGACTCAGTGCTCCCCTCACTTCTTATCTTTCAGATAAGGACCACTTCTTATCTTTCAGACTTCAGCCCATAATCACCAAAAGTGCTGACTTGTGCATCAGTTCTTGGGGTTCTTGATCACCAAATCACTGGTATTCTTAGGACTTTATATTCTTACAGCCAAAGAGAACTCTCTGCAAAGACAAAAAAAAATCTCAAGCAAATAAATAATTGATCAAGTCCCAGCCCTTCCCAAACACCTCCTCCTCTCTGACCCCCTCAGTTCCCAGTTGTATAGCTAAAGCAGTAATAGCCACCGCGCATTCTGTCATTACCATCTATAGCCAAATAAGTGCATAACCACCAGAGGGCAATGAAAATGGCCATAAAGGCACAGAGTAGTAATTATTTTCTCATTAGCACCAGCCACACTAATATCAACATAGAACAATTACCATTCCTAACCTCATAGTTATGCTATCACCTCTGCGTGTCTTGCAGGAGTAGACTGATGAACAGCAGGGGAGGAATAAGCAACAATAAGGCAGTTGTGCAGTGAGACCCCTGCATCCTGACTGTGCCTGTGGGCCATCAGCCATGACGGTGGTGGAAAGCCAGTGGGAGAACTTGGTTTTGATTACCACAGATCTAGCCAGTCCCCAGGCAGAAACTGTAATTCAGCTTCCCTTTCTTTGGGCCCCCAGGAAGTGAGCATTTGAGTGGGAGCAAAGCTGCAGCAGTAATAACACAGCAGGCAGAGTCCTTTGCATTTATATCTTGTTATTCTGCCCATCACTAGGCAACCATTCTTTGTGCTTAAAACTACACTTCTTTCTATGTTGTAACACCTTATTCTTTGAAGTAACCACTCTGGTTTGCAGTGTTCTAGGAGATTTCCATTCTATTTATTTGTGTGTAGGTCAACCACAATAAAAAACCAAGCGTTTTAAACCTCCAGCCTGATATAGGAGCTTCTCTGTGTTCTCTTAGCATCATATTAGAGCACGGATCATAAACTTCATTTACAATTGCCTATTTGCTTGTCCGTTTCTTCCTCCAGAATGAGTTCCTGGAGGGCAAGTACTCTATCTTATCTATGCTTACAGCCACGTGCCTAGCACAATATCTGGCTCCTTGGACAATACTCCATAACTGTTCAATGGATGGATGGATAGATGGACAGAATAATGAATGTTTTCCCTGAAATTCGAGTTTGGTGGTCAAAAGTGTGATTATTTAATTTAAAGAGCAAGCCAAGCTAATTGAATAGACTTGGCCAGGAAGAATTAGGCAAAATGTAAGATAAAGAGCACTCAGCCTCTCTGACTGGGTAGGTGTGATGTGGATGAGCCAGCTGGAGAGGCAAAGCCATTTTACTCTTCTGGCTAGGAGCATCATATGACTTACCCAAGGATCTGAATAGCATAACCACAATGAGCAAAATGGCTCATTATTGCATAGACGAGGAAGGGGAGCTGTCTCCAAGTAACCATGTCTTAAGTTGGATACCCTAGAAGCAGAGCTGGAGACGAGGAGTCTTGTCTAAGTGATTTATTGAGGACATGCTCTCAGGAGAAAGGGAGTGAGAGGAGCAGAAAAAAGGTAGGGGAAATGCCAACATGTGAGCCCAGCTTGGCACTAGCTGCAGTTTGATTACCATGAGCTTTAGGATTGGTGCCATCTTAAGGCTAACTCTTTTTCTCCTATGAATCAGTCATTGACTGTGAGCTGTCCCTTGGGAGAAGGGAGCCATAACTGCCTGGTGAACACAGCTTTTGTTTCAGTGGAGGACAATTCTCTGGAGAAGGGGGCAGCTGTGAGCTGTTAGCACTCAATTCCCAGAGCTGGGGGATGGGTGCAGTGTCTGGTAAAAGTAGTCTGGGTATGGCACCAATAGCATCTACTGGAATTGGATAGTGTGAAATAATGTTGATTATAATAATCACTACCATTTATTGAGCACCTACTATATACCAAGTGCTGTGCTAAATGTTATATCTATATCTATCTACCCATATAGTCCTTAGAATTGAGCTATTAAATAGGTAATACACTACCATTTCCATTGGACTGATGAGGAAACTCAGAAAACACCATATTTCACGCTTAAAATATTTCCTTTCTGTGTCTGCATTCCTATGGATAGAACCAGGATATTGCACACCCACCTGGCCTAAATTCCATGCATTCATTCAATTCATGAATTCCACCAATGTTTTCGAGCACCTATTACATACCGCAACTCGGCTAGGCCCTAGGGAGGTATCAGTGAACTGACAGTCTTGGACCCTATCCTCAAAAGGTAGAACTAAGCCTCAGACCCAGTTCTAATACCCATGTGACCTAATTTAAAAATATTGTTTGGAAAAAAAATGTTGTTTAGACATCTGTTGTGTACATTTTGCTCCACCAGGCCTTGATCAACAAAAAATCTAGACCCCAGGCATCTGTAACAATCCCCTTGAATTCCTCACATAAAATGCACTTCTGGGTTGGGAAAATCAGTTTTCAAGATTTGTACAAACCAAGCACTGTAGGCCTTTTTCCTGTGTGCAGAAGGATTGAGCTTGGTGATCTCCAAATCCCCTTCTAGCTCTCAACAGCCTAGATTTCCTTCTGCTCATCCACCCTGCTCTTGGCCAAATCCTTTGTAGGGGACTGTCATGGTCAATGTCACATGTCCACTTGGCCAGGCTGTAGTCATTTATTGAACACTAATCTAGGTGTTGCTGTAGAGGTATTTTGTAGATGTGATTAAGAGCTACTTAAATTGATTTTAAGTAATGATTACCTTTGATAATCTGGCTTTATCTAATCAGTTTAAAGGCCTTTAGAGCAAAACTGAGGTTTCCGTGAGGAAGAAAAAATTCCATCTGTGGACTGCAGCATCAGCCCCTGCCTGAGTTTCCAGTTTGCTGCTCCTGACTTAACAGATTTCAGACTTGCCAGTTACCCTCGTATTCCCTTAGGCCAATACTTTGAAATAAATCTTTCTCTCTCTGTCTCTCTCTCTATATATGCATATGTATATATACATATATACATACATATATGTAAATATGTGTATACATATACATATATATACAAAATCTCCTATTCTGTCTCTCTATGCATTTGTGTATATATATATATATATGTATGTGCACTATAAATATATTGTAGATAGCATATGTATATAATCTTCTACTAGTTCTATTTCTCTTGAGAACTCTGAATGACACAGGGACCCCCATGTCCTTTTTTTCTTATAATAATATCTGGAGTGATCAGTCTTGTATCTTGTGGTGTGTATAGTTAAGGCCCCCATCTGTTTTCTAGTAGGCAGATAAAGCACATACTTTAAGAATCAATAATGCAGGGCCACAAAAACAGGAGAAAAGTTCAGCTTTGATTCAATTAACTTGTCCAGAATTTTGCAATCAGAAAATCTAGAATTTTTATATACATGTAGTTCTGTGTTTTACACTATGCTTGGTTTTTTAAAATTTTGGTCACAAATGGGTGGGAGGGACCATATCTTTTCATGTTAGGACCTGTAAAAGTATTTATTGAGCTCTGTGTGTCCCCGAGTAAAATGTAAGCTCTATGAGGTCAGAGGCCAAGTCTTGTTTTTTTTGAGACCCTATAGTACCTATGTGGAGCTTAACAGAGACTCACACATACAGGACATCCTGAGTAAATATATATTCATTTTGTTTTATTCTCCAGAATATGTTACCTTTGGGGAATGGGACACAGGCTCAGAGAAATGTAGGTTTGTTTGTTTTTAGGCAAATCAATGTACCATCTCCAAGGGAGAGGCTGCTTCCTCAGTATGGTTGGAGATTTATATCTGAAAAGCATTTCAGAGACTAGCCCTTCTCTTGTTTCTCTGTCCATTGGTGGGGAGCAGATGACTGATGTGCATCAAGCTTTACAAGCATTTTAAGAGAGATTAGTTTTCACAACAGCCACTTAGGCTGTCCTAAGATAGCAAGAAGCATTGCAGGCAGTGGGAGGAATTAAAAGGGACTTTTGCTGAGACTCAGTCTAGACTCTTTCTCGAACACAACCTAGAATAGTGGTGTGATGTGTAAAGAGCAGGTGTCCAATAAATCTTTGACCATGGGTTGACTGATTGTTGACCCGTGGATTATTATCACCCTTGGTGGAGAAACAGAAACCAGAGTAGAGCTATTTTTGAGGCCTCCTGGAGAGCACTTTCATTTGTCACCTTTCACAGAAATTATTTGGAAACAACATGACAGTTATTCCAGACAGATGTTGGTGTGTATGAGGTCTGAGGCTGTTGAGTCATCAGAGATACTCCAAGCAAATGGGCTATACTTCAGAGAGGGACAGATGTTCACCATTAGCTCTAGGTTGGCTGAGTTCAGCACCAGGTAGGGGTTGCTTATTGCTGTGAACACCTGACCTGAACCTTCCTCGTGGTCTGAACCTTCCTCTGGCCATTGAACAATATTCACTCTTTCTTGAACACAACCTGTAATAATGATGTGAAGGATAAACAGCAGGTGTCCAATAAATCAGTGTTCATAGGCCAGCTGAGTCTTGATCCCTGGATTATTAACACCCTTGATAGAGAAAGTAAGGAGAGATCCGTGTCCTTACACAAATATCTTCAGCTTCAAGTGAGAATTTGTCAACTTGAAAAGAGAAAGTATAATTATTTTGATCATAAATGAGGGACTTCAAGTTGAGTCCAACCTGTGATGTGAAACTTCCATTAACCTGAGTGTGCACCCTGGGGTCTCTCTCTCCCTGACCAAGGATGAAAAACAGCGTACACCCTGACATTGCAGAAACAGAGGCTGGATCTCAAGGCCCAAGAAAAATGTGGGGACGGGTTTCCAGAATAAGCAGGTTAAGGGAATCAAATAAAACATCTCTGTGTAACAGTGCCCCAAACACACTGAAAAGACAAAGCCTCCATCTCTCATAGGTCTGGAAGCTTCTTCTCTGCTGTACTAATTATGCCACTTTCCCACTTGTGTCCGCTTCATGCCATCCATTCCCCTCCACACTGGCCAGAGTGAATCTCTTTATGCCCTCTCCCCACTTAGAGCCTTTGAAGTAAAAGCCCAAATCCATCACAGGTTACTCAGAGCTAGCCCCAGCCTCTTTCCAGCAACATCCCGTCACTATGGCTCCCTCCACAGATACTTTGATTGTTGGAACATTTTTACATTCTTTTCATGACTCCTTGTTCTTTCGGCTTCCAGGCCTGAAATGCCCTTAGAAAATCTTTCAGAAGCTTACCAAGCCCTCCCAGGCCCAGTTCAAATGGGGGTCCCATCTCCTCAGGCTGAGTCCATCTATCTTTTCCTCGGTGCTTTCCTGATCCTCTTACGTTCTCTGTACTGTTGTACTCTCATTATTTATGTAGTACCTTCACACTTAAATTCTTACCAGAGAGTGAGCTCCTCAAAGCCATGGGCAGTGTTTTATTCTTTTTAAAAACTCTCTGTGCCTCATTTGGTACTTGCCATTTAACAGGTCTTCAATAAATAGAGTTGGACAAATGAACCAAGTAATTAATCCAGCAACTTAGATCTCCAAGCCTGACCTCCTGACCTTCAATTCCTACTCGGGTATTTCTCTCAAGCATTCTCCTTTTGACTGTTGCTCTGAAAATCCATGTTCATGGCTACGTCTGATTTGCACCTCCACCTCATATTTCCATATATTCTGTATATTTGTGGTGCCTTCCAGGCATAATCTGTACTCATATTGCAGGAAATAAGCTTCTGAAAGACTATGGAGCATCCAGCATTAAGCATTGAATACTATTTAAGTCAATGATTTGTGATATTTCTCTGTCATTCAGTTCTGTGCTCTGGAAAAAGAGATAATGGCACACAGAGTCAAAGGCTGGTTCTGAATTCCAGGAATATCCACTGTTAGAGGGGTGGGGACTGGGATCCACTCAGTGCCTTCCTGCACTTATTCTCTACCCACTGCTGGCTGGTGGCCCTCCAATACACAAGGACCCCTCTTTGGTGCCTTGTTTGGGGAGGGCTGATTAGTGACCTCCTGGAAGTCAGGTGCAGCCCTTGGGCCAAGAAAGAGGCAAGAAACATGCTGTGACACCCACCAAGTCTCCAAAGACCTTGCTTAGGAGGGGTGGAGTGCGGTGCTCTGCTCTTGAGAATAGAATCATGTGTAGAACCGAGGTGTGATTTGGCTTGAATCAACGTTCAGAACAAGCAATAACAAACGAGAGCTTTTTGTCATTGCTGTAGCTCCATGAACAAGATTATCTAAGCAATTAGAGGGTAATTGTTATCTACAGTCAGAAGGAGAGAAGTGTCAGAATGAGGCCAGCAGAGCAGGGACATGGTGGATAATTTATTAGATGCTGAGTGGCTGTTTTTCTCTCTCCAGGCCTTTGTGAGAGAAATATCCAAACACCACAAGTATATCCCCAGGGAGCCTCAGGGTGGCAGGAGCCCAGGACGTGGGAACATAATTGCCTTTTATCTGCTCTGATTCGGGCTCTCAAATCTTTTGGCTCCCAAGGCATTCTGGAGCAGAAGTGTTCATGATGTTCCAGCCCTGGGCCCATTGTGCCGGCACTGCTGGGCACGAGAGAGCCCGAAGGTCTGTGGAGCCTTCCAGCCCCTTCCTCCTCGTAGGCCTCAGAGTCTATGCTGCCTACACTTCCGATAAGCTCTGACCAGGCTCCCCTCTAAGTTCTTTGGAGGCTCCAGCCTTGTCTCCTTTCATTCCAGATTGGTTTCTTCTGGGCTCCGTGCCTGTGAGAGGCTACAAGGCTAATGATAAACAAGTACTGGTGGTAAACATGAATTTTGCCCCCTTAGGAGAGAATCTTCGGGCATAAAGGCCTTTGAAGGACTCTGAACATCCACCTGTCCCCCAATCCATCTGTCCATCCATCCATCCATCCATCCTTACGTACATATATACAGCCATATATTCATCTGTACGTACATACATACAGAGTAAAGTTCTGTTGTGCTCAGTCTGCTCAGAGACCAGGGAGATTTTGTGCTGAGGTAACTCACAGCAGAGAGGAATACAGACCAGAAACCACATGAGCATCAGAGATCGTTCCCCTCTCCCATCAGCTTGGAGGCTCTAAGGAGACACGGAGACACCCACACACTCCCCAATGACCAAGCAATAGTGTATACATGAAGTTTCAGCCTCCCAGGAAGATTTAAATAAGTGAAACCTACTGTTGCCAGTGTTCGGTCTTATAAAAGACACTCTAAGACCTATGGTGACAAGCAAAAGCTGGTGATTACTGGAGGCATTCAAGGCTCTCTATCTTGTCTGTATTTTCTCACACCAAGGCTCCTACTCTCCCCACACCCCCACACTCACACACACACACACACACACACACACACACACACACACACACACACTCACGCTTTCCATTTGCCCCAGCCATACCCAAGTATTGAGCTCTCTGACACAATGGGCTGTTTCATACCTTTGTTGTCCTGTTCTGTCTCCCAGGGCCTGGTGAGACCTCAGCAGCTCCCGGGCAGAGTCTGCCACCTCCATCACTGTGCCCTGTCCATGTCTTCCTTGCACAAGCACTTCAGCATGTGCATGTGATCGCAGGTCACCTAGTGACTGTGTGTGTGCAGGGCTCTCTCATCTTTGCATCCTTGGGGCCCAGAACAAAAGCCACAAAGTTTTTGAAAAGTAAGTAACGTTAAATATTCAAGTACCTTATTAATTTGTTGTTCATTATATTTCTCTCATATTCATGCATTCATTAATTCAATTTCAGATGCTTATTGAACACCTACTATGTGCCAGGCAGTATGCTCAATCCAGCTTTCATGGTCTCTTCCCTTAAAAATATCCTAAACCAGCATCTTAAAATTAACCTTAGAGGGTTGTGCTAATAGTGTGTGTTCAAGTTTTGGGGTGAGTAGCAGAAAAAAATACCATCTTATATTTACACAAGTGATTTATATTTTTTACAAAGCATTTTACCATCCTTTGGTCAAGACCACTCATGGTTAAGTAAGTAGGGTTTTGCTCATTCCCACTCCAGGGGACCATGGGAGGCAACATGTTTCTAAAATCTGAGCTGTGTGTCCTCTCTGGAGCAAACATATGTGTTCACCAGCTCCTGATGCCACTTTGAAACAGGGATGGGTGACAGATGGCATTTGTGCCACTCCAAGCTTTGTAGGTGGCACTCAGCCACTCTGCTGCATTACTACCACTTTGTACTTTTTCTTCCTTTCCCTTCTTTCTCTCTCCTATTTGTTATCTTTCTTTTCCCTTCCCCTTTCTCTCTTTCAGATGACTTTATCATCCCTTACATAGGTACCCTTAGGCATTACTTAGCATCTGACACTTGACTTCCCTTCATTCCTCAGCTGGATTACACCCAAACTCCAGAATGTGAAGTCAGGGGAGGGGAGGGACAGAACTGGTCCAGCCTCTGTGTCCCTCAGGCTGTTGATGACTCTATTCCATGCCAAACACCTTGAGGTGAATGAGCTGAACCCGCCACTCAGCCTGGGCCATCAACAGGGAAAGACCCAGGAAAGGGACAGTATGGCTTTGTCTGGTTTAAGCAGAAGAACTTCAAAGATACACTCAGCTCTGTGTAGACAAAGGCCTGGAAATGGAGCCTCGGCTTTCTGCTTAGGGTTTCACACTGTTGCAAAGTCAGGGGATAGGAGCAGAAAGGCAATGCTTGCTTTCACCCATCACATACAGAACCCCCCCCCCCCATCCCAACATTAGTTTCTCCAAACCCTGCCCGGGAACAGTGAATCTCGACTGACCCCGTTTTTTTGGAGCAGAAGAGGAAAAGAAACAGCCGGCCCTAAATGTCAAGGTGAGGAGTGTAGCCTGGCTAGAAAGAGAGCCAAGAGTATTCTGTGGGGTGTAGCACGTGACTGGAATCCTCAGGCCTGGAGGGACCAGGAGCCATTTCAAGTGGGAGGTGTTGGGAATGCAAAGTCGGCTGTAGACTCAGCACATTAAAAATGTCAAGAACAAGGCAGAGAATAATGCGAGGGGAAGAGTGCCTTCTGTTTTGTGGGAGGCAGGTTACGAAATGTTAGAAGCACACGTTTGCTTTCATGTGTCTGCTTGGTTGCAAGTCCAATCTGCTGGAACCCAGGAGAACTGATGGGAAGGTGGCATCCAAGAACCCACTCCCATTCTAGGGACTTCTGGCTCTACCTTCCTGTGCTCCAGAGATTCTCCTGCTGCTGCGTGAAGAGGAATTTACAGAGCAAGTCAATCCAGGCACACTCAACGAAAGTGAGCATTTATGGCACTGCTCATCAGGACTGAAAGCTGGTAAGGAGTAGCTGAGGCTGCACATGCTCAGAAGTCCATGTGGTTGGCAAAACAAGATAAAACAATGGGGAACCTCCAAGCTTACTTCAACGTGGCATTCTTTTTAAAGACATTGAGTTCAGTTCTCTGTTTCTCAACCATGTAGCCCTGATGCCGGGGCCCTCCTGGATATGTAGGAGAAGAGATTCTTCCAACCTGAAGAGCTCCGTAATTTATTACCACCAGAGCCACAGTCTTCCTGTTCAGTGCCCAACCAGGAAATGCACACTTGCCGCTCTCAGCAGGAACCTGTGTTGAAGGCCCCCACATATGAGGTGCTCCTGGGAGGAAGGAGCTGGGCCACTGTCTCAGGAGAACTTCTGAAACTTAGTTTCCCCACTGGTAAAACCTGAGTAATAACACCTGCCCAATTCACATCCAAGATTTGTGGGCAGACTTAAAGGAGCCCATTCATGTATCTGGAAGCACCTTCAAATGGAAGGGATGCTCATTGCTCAACGTTGGCCCATTACACTGGTTTTAGGCCCTGTGGCAGGGGTCTTGCTGTCTGATCTCTCAAAGAGATCTTTCCATCACCTTCGAGTGTGACATTCTGTCCTGGGAGGTCAGAATGTCCTTTGGTCTAGAGGAAACTAGGCCATTATTTGCCATGGGTCCAGGTGGACCAAGTCCAGGACCAGGACACTTTCAGGGGCTCTCAGAACATCCTCTGGGGATAGGCCGAGCAGGCCTTCTTGCTGCCTGGGTGGTGCCCAGACCCTCCTGGATCTTCATTTGCCTCTGTGTCAAACAGCAAATTCCCAAATCACTATACAAAGTGGTGGTTGGAGCAACGTAACTTCCCCAAAACATGGCTAGGGATCAGCCATGGTAATTAGCATGTGTCATTTAGGGCACTGGGATGTCACCAGAGAAGCACGCATCAGTTGGACCCGATCTGTCCAGCTAAATCAAAGAATGCTTGTCAGTCCCTCAGGATGGACTGCCCTCAAGGGTGAACTCAATGCCCAAGGGTTGGAAAAACTAACAATTCTGAAAGAGGACTCAAGGTTTATCTCACAAGCAAGCACTGGGGACAATGCTCAGGTCTGTAACAATGGTAACAATACCCATTGTAATACTCAGTGTGGGCTCAGCCAAGGTCCTCGGGGAGTAATAGTGTGGAGAGGGGTGCTGAGCTCTCCACCCAGGCTCCAAAAGAAAAGCTTTTATCATTACCCAGTTAAAAACAATGTAAACAAAGCAACTATGTGACGGAAACATGTTGATGGTGAGGGAGAGACTTGAGGGAGATTCTGAGCAGTTCCCAGAATAAATTCCCACGTAAATTCAAAGAATGCTAATGGAGAGAAGTCACTGCTCGCTCTCCTTTAAGCCAAATAATATCTTCCTGCCGGAACAGAGTTGTTCTTGGCAACTGGAAGTAAATGTGAGGAGGGAATCAAAACACGATGCCTGAGAAAGGAATCCATAAGAAATCTGAAGGCAGGGACATGGTGAGAAATAACAAAGAAAGATGAGTTGGTAGCAGGAACAGAGATTAACTGTACCAAAGGAGATGGCGCCTTGGCTCTTAGAATAGGGTTGGTGAGGCCACGTATTTGGTAGTAGGGCTGGGGCAGCCGAGCTGCAGATCCATGCATCCTTCACCTCCATTCTGAGGGCTCAGAGGAAGGTCCCTGCCCAGTCGTGGTGACCTCAGTTCAGGCTTCTGGAAGCTGAGGCCCCAGCCCCCGCTGCCTCCTTGCACCAGTTCTGGAAGGACACTCCAGGACCAAATCGGCAAAGGCTTCATCTTGTGATAGAAAAAGTCAACACAGAAGGTAGTAAAACCTGGCAGAGAGTATTCTCTTCCCTCTGCCTTCAGTTGCTGGTACGGCCTCTGGGGGATTTTGGCAAGTTTGATAAATGGCAGGAGTATTTGGAAAAATTTTTTTGCTGGCAGAGGGGAGTGGATGATTGGGCATAGACAGGCTGCTGTAGTTCTTTATACTAAAACTGTAGATGACGAGCAGAAAGGCCAGATTCCTTGCACCTCTTATCATGGCTGATATCCCAGTGCCCATGTGCAAACTCCTTAAGTATTAGCATTTGGGTACAGATGAAGTTCTCTGTGGTGGCAAGAACAAATTCATCCCGAACGCTATACATTCCAGCTAGAGGCATCAGTGTGTGCGCATGAGTCACCAGGCAGAGACGGCTACACTTGCCCGACTCCCAAATCTGTGACTCACGGAACACTCACATACACAGAAGCACCTTGCTCCAAGCGGCGGGGAGCGGTTTACAAGCTGCTGGCTCATCCTCAGCATGTCCCCTGCAGGGAGAGCAAAAGGTGGGGAAAGAGGAAGGGTAGACATTTGCATTTTATGTGGGGAAACTGAGGCACAAACAAGCCCTCAAGGGAAATGTGTAGACATTTGTGAGTCAGACACTGCCCACGGAAAAGCCAAAATGAGCGATTCCGAATCCTAAGTAGACTGTTTTCTCATGCAGCTGTTCTCACGCAGCCTCCAAACAGGTGAGCCAAAACGCGGACTCACTGTATCTTATGTTTATAAGCAATTTCCCGCCCCTCTTTCCATCTGTTATTTCTGCTCCATGTCACTGTGACCTTTTTATTGACTTTAGAGGCCTCTCGACCCTCCTTTCTTCCTGACCTGCTCCCAGTTCTGACAGGCACCTCCTTCCTGACATTTACTGCATTCTTGACCAGTACCTGATCCTCAGTATTGCTCCCATTTTGAATCTCTCCCACCCTTTCCCCTTACCTGTTCCTGACCCATACACCTTGATGCCCAGAGGCAGGATTGGCAATAGGGTGAAGATTGGGGCTGGAGGGAAGTTCACAGAAGGAGTATAAAATGCCCATTTTACTCATTTATTTTTGAAAATCAGCACGTTTATTGGCTGATGTTTTAGGTCAAATCTAAATATCCTCACGTCAAAATAACTGCGATAAAGTGGCTCTATTAAAATGGCTGCTTCCAAAGGACTAAAGTCCTCTTTTTTATGGCCTTGCCTTCTGTTGCGCTGTATTCTGGTGTGTGGTTATTTAGAAGAAGACTTAGCACCGGGGCAGCTTTCTCCTGTGTTTTTCCAAGGGAGGACTGTGGAAGTGTCACACATGAAACCCGTCTAGAAGCCCAACAGGATGCTTATGGCATAATGGCCACATGTTTCTACTTCCCCGTGAGGCAGCCGAGCTGGCATCAGTCCTCTCCCCAGCCTCCTTCCTGCCCCCATCCACCCACCAGCTCTTGCTGGGTCAGAAATGCACTTCTCTGGTGGTGCCAGACAGCCAGATGATGCTGGGAAAAAGAAAGAAAAAGGAAAAGCAGATTTCTAAATTAAGCACAAGTCTCATTTATAAAAATAAATAGCTACAGCCTAGCAACAAGCTGACAGCTCAGCTTCCCTTCATGATGTAACCTCTGTGGCTGGAGCCGGGGATGACACAGCCTTCAGAGGGCCCCACGCCCTGATCCCTCCCCATGCATAGTACTCACCCGGAAAGTGCTGACAGTGGCACTTGGAGGACCCAGCTTCTCATTCAAGGCCAACCAAGGGCTAGTCTCCAAAGGAGCAGAGAGGAGCCAGAGCTTTCCAAACTTAATGAAGCCCCTAAACACCTACAAACTCTTGGCAGTAACTAACACACCGGAAGCAAAAGCAGATGAACTCTTGTGGGCTGTTCCAATTGAAACAGAAGCCCCTCCTTGAGACCTTGACTTCTCCGTTCACCACTGAATGCCCAGTATCAGCTTAACACATGGCACACACTAGGCGCTTAATAACTGGATGGAGGTATGAATGGATGGATGGGTGGATGCTGTCATCCCATCATCTCTGCCCCCCAAACTCTCTGCTCTAAATCGTGTGAACTCCAGAAGATGAAGAGAGGCATAATCTCCCAATTATGACATGTACCAAAGAGGCAGTGTTCCCTGGGATTTGAGCCAACAGCTGGGGTGAACACCTGTGAGGCTGTTAAAGGATGTAGGCTTTTACAGTCCCAGGTGCAGGCAGTATGGTCTTCACACATGGAGAGGTGTGGGAGGTGTACTAGGTAATAATTGTCAGTTCTGGGGCGCCTGGGTGGCTCAGTCAGTTAGGCATCTGCCTTCTGCTCAGCTCATTATCCCAGGGTCCTGGGATAGAGCCCCACCTCAGGCTTTCTGCTCAGCAGGGAGCCTGCTTCTCCCTCTCCCTCTGCCTGCTGCTCCTCCCGCTTATACTCTCTCGCTCCGTCAAATAAATAAATAAAATCCTTAAATTTATAATAATAATAGTCAGTTCCCCCAAACCTCTCATTCTTTAGGCAGCATCAGCTCCAAGGGTGCAGTATTGCTCAACAGAGAAACTACAGAACAAAATAGCACATGAGTTTCTGGTGTTAGTCCTTTTAGGAAACAAAGTGGAGTCCACAATGCCCTTGGAGTCTCCATTGGCCAAATCTCCATCAGAAATGGACCACAGTGTGGAAGATTTAATCCCATCACCAACCCTCCCAAGTCATGAAATGATTCGGTAAGGTCAGGGTGATTCTGACAGTCCTCAGAATACAGAGCATTAAGTAATCGGAATCCCAGGAGGATCCTGTTGAGGTTGGAGGGGACAACTTTAATTCCTAGAAGCAGCATTTCTGTGAGGTTTCACATACTCCCTAGTGACCAGAGAGTGGTTGAAGATAGCATGTCAAAGTCATAAATCACCATCTCAGAGCAGGAGCCCTAGGTTAAAAAGATCAGAGAAATTGGCCCACAATTCAGAAATCTATCTTTAGATACCCTTGTCTGGCCTGACCAGAAGCAGTAAAACCACATCTGTGTCAATAGAAAGAAGGTTCTTAATTAAGTTCAGATGTACAAGAATATATTGCCAGTCTATTTTTGGAATAATAATCTATAATGGACAAAAAAATCTAAACAGCAGCAAAAGTAGTACAGTTGCATTGGACTTCACATAAAGCACATAGCAGGAAAGTAGGAGTCCTCATAAACTCTGATCATTTCAATCCCACAGCCTTCCCAGAGCACCAAAGCTGTGGCCCTGGGACATTTAGGAAAAGGGACTCCAGCAGTGGCCTGATTAGACGCGTGACCACAGGGACACAGCCCCAGCAGAGGGTAAGCATAGAGACTGATCAGGCTACCCTAAATCTACAGTGACGTCTCTTTGGTGATACTAAGAGTAGCCCTCTCCAGAGCAGGCCAGCCATCGCACTCATAACCGCATCCTGTGCTTCAGCCTGGGAAGGGCAAAGTGTGTCCCTTGGGTCCCTAACACTCTTGTCCAGGGTTTCCGCTTCTGAAATGGCTGTGTAGTGATAAGATGCAACTGACCCCCATTCTCTTTAAGCATTACAGAAATTAATGAGAGCAGAATCCAAGACTTAGCTTTGTGACCTTAACTACTTGGAAACTCAGTTTCCTCATCTATAAAATGGGGAGAGTAGAAGCTCTGCTCTCTGCCTCCCAGGATTGTGCGAGGATCAAATGAAACACTATTATTTCAAATCCTTCTCAGTCTGCAAGCTATTGTTCCGTATGATGTTTTTTTCTAAATTGTAAAGGTATACAGTAGGAAGTTTGTTTCTGATGTGGGGAAAGCGACTTCCTTCCTCACAAACTTCCAGAGTGCCGTCTGCTTCTTACTGTGCCAGGGTTTGCTCTGTCCTCATCATAACCCTAATTTTTTGGCCTCTTCTCTTGGTTTCACATACCAAAGACTTCTAACGTTTGTCTGTGCATGTGTGTGTGTTTGTAACTGTTTCTCTCCCCTTATAATTCTTGAATAACTGCTAGGATTCTAGAATGTATGTGAGACTTTGGGGGGTGCGCATGGTCCACCCATTCATTTTGCAGATGGAGGCCCAGGGCACAGACACTTATACACCTGTGCCCAGTCACGCATTGAGTTTTTCACTGGCTCTGTCCTTGGCTTCTCTCACAGCCTGGTGGTGTTTCCCCTCCACTGGGACTTTGAGGGCAACAATTCATATTAGGTGCTTCCCTCCCTTCATAATAGCCACATTTCCCCCAGTTTTGAGCAACTACAACTTAAGTGAGGTTTGTTATTTAGGATATGGGGGAGGGTTCACTGAGTGACAATTCCTCTACCATCTGTTCACCTTCCTCTCCGGCAGGTGACCTTACATCTATCTAGTAAAAAATTGAGGCTATTTTGTGTGAAACTCTCCCCTGCTTTTCCTCATACCTAGCTGTCCATATGAAGAATGGTCTTTTATCCTGTGACAACTTCACATGTTTGCTAAGCCTAGGGTGACCAATGATCCTGGTTAGCCCAAGACTAACGAGGGAGTCCATGGGACTTTCAGTGCTAAAAATGTCCCAGGCAGACCAAGACAAGTTGATTGCCCCAGTAGGCCCCATACCCTCTCACCTTTCCAAACAAATAACAAATAATTATTGAATGACTTGATACTAAATAATACCACATTGTTATGTGAGATTAGAAGTCAGGAAGGAAACTAGAATGAATGAATGAATAAATGAATGAATGAAAAATTTTAAAAGATTTTTTAAAATTTTATTTGAGAGAGAGAGAGCACAAAGAAGGGAAATGGCAGAGGGAGAGGGAGAAGCAAGCTCCCTGCTGAGCAGGGAGCCTGATGTGGGACTCCATCCCAGGACCCTGGGATCATAACCTGAGCCAAAGGCAGATGCTTAACCAACTGTGTCACCCAGCCACCGAAAACAAAATAATTTGTTTTTAATAAAAAGATCCATGGATGGGGGAGAGAGAGAACCAGGGGGAGGATATCCTACTATCCACATGAACAGAAGAGGACAAAATTTCCATTAAAGGATTCATATAAAGATGTAGATCCCATTCATCAAGAAGAAAAACACTTGATGGTAAACAAGGGCAATCCATATTACATAGGAAAAGACCATAGAGGTGCTTCCTAATTGTTTTAATTTTATGGTACACATTTTTAAAAATTATAATGTCTGCAACATGGAGTGAACTGGAAGGAGGAGTTACTTAAGGCCAGAGGTGACCAACCAGGGGACTTCTGGACCACAGAAACTCTCAGCCCCCTTAAGGCTGAAAGGGTCAGTATCTCAGCTCACTTGTAACCCACTAACTCTTTGAACCATAGAACTACAGCATTCTGGCTGAAACTCACAGTTCTAGACTCTGCTCCATTGCAAATCTGAAATCCACATTTTCTCTAGGTTTCTGGTGAAACTAGCAAAACCTAGGGCAATCAAACTCCCTCTGATGATCCAATATTTCAAAGCTTCCTTAATGGGCATTTACTACAATGAGACTAGTGTGGGTTCCTGTTTACATTTCCACTTCTTTAGTCCAGGTTTATCCCATATGTACACAGGTTAAGCAGTGACCTAATGACTGGCAAGAAGGAAGTAATCCTTGATCACATTCAGCCCGCATTCAGTTGCTGACCTGAAATGAGTTTCACAAAAAAACGTTTTTTAAAAAAAGGTATCGCCAACAATTTAAAAATTCAGAAATTTCTCATTAATAAATTCAGATAAACTGGCTTCCTTGAAAAATGGGAAAATCTGACAACTCAGCCACAGTTCCCCCCCGTGGTCACAGTCATCTGAGACTAAGGGCTTAAACAGTGCAGTGGATAGGAGTGTTGGCTGCCAGGGTTCAAATCCCATCCCTGCTACTTACAGGTAAATTTATTCATGAATTTAACCTCTCAAAGACTTGGTTTCTCGTTTTTATTTTATTTTTTATTTTTATTTGTTAAGAAAGAGAGTGCACACATAAATGAGCTGGGGGGAGGGGCAGAGGGAGAGAAAGAATCTTAAGCTGGCTCCATGCCCAGCACAGAGCCTGATGCAGGACTCAATCTCATGGACCTAAGCCAAAATCAAGAGTTGGATGCTTAACTGACTGAGCCACCCAGGCGCCCTATGTTTCTCATTTTTCAAGACAGTGTTAAACTAATAGTATTTGTTTTTGTGTACAGAAAAATGCTTAAAACAGTGGCTAGCATATAATAATCATTTAGTAAACGTCAGTGATCCCCCCCCCCACCTCCCTTACACAGGTAGCTTTGCTATTTTTCTGAGCATAACTGTTAGCCTGGATAGTTCAACAAAATAAGTTTGGCAACTGTGGTGCCTCAGGTCACGAGGTAGTAACTCAAGTCTACATCCTTTCCTGGGTTGATTGGCCCCATCCCCAGCCTGACACATGTCCCTTCTTCTCCAAGCTTCTCCCTCATTCGGCAGGAGCCCATAATGAAACCTGACAGCAGGGCAAAGGATACATAGCCACCCTGAGTCCTCAGACATCCTAATTAGACGTTTCTGAACAGAGAAGCATGATTTCCCTAGTTGCTTCAAGGTGTGTCATCCACTTTCTAATATCAAGTCTTTCCCAGCCATTTTGCTCCTTAGATCCCCCCACCCCCAGCACATATAAGGAGAAAATCTTTTGAGTAATTCGGTTAGCAAGTCAGTCAACAAGAAGACATGAATCCACAGGAAAATATGGAGGTGCTTTCCTCACAGAAAGTTGTTTTTAATAAACCAATTTCTGCTGCTAAGCAACCTTGATGATGCCTCTTGCAGAAATACAGCTAAAGAGAGTCCTTGATTGTCTACAGTGGATTAGGTTAATGCTCTTATGAGTCAGAAGAAGGTACCAGAGAAAGTTTAACTCAGGCTGGGATGAATGTAAAATAATTTGTAAGAAACAAAATAGGAGTGGCATGCCCAAGTAGTGATGTATAAGGCATATAGTTATTTTACTCACACTTTGGGGTGTCAAGCTTGTTTGGGGAGTTAACTGTAAAGAGCTGGATTGTTCATTCATAGCTGAGTGGATGGAGTCATAGTGTGAGAGACAGTCTCCCTGGTTCTCTCAAGAAGACTAATAATTAAAGTTGTGGTTAGATCTTACACCAAACTAAGGAGGTCCAGTGGAACTCCCTGGAAGCGAGAAAGAGCCTTTGAGGCAGATTCAATGTTGCAACCGTCAAATCCCACAGCATAGTCATTATGCTAAGGAGATGAGGTGAACTGTGAGCCAGCCAATAAGAACAGCTGGAGAGTGGTACCATTTCCGATTGCTCCAGTCTCTTGGCTCCATTTGGAGAGGTAGGGCAGGGGCAAAGCCAGTTCCACAGTTCCTTTTGTAAAATTTAAAACACTAGGTGACTACGCCTCCCATTGCTGAAAACATGGAAAATCCTCTGGCGTGATTTCCTAAGCCTCTAAATATATATTTCCCCTAAGAACTAAATGTGGCTATCTCAACAAAGCCAATCAGTTAACATAAAGAACAACATTTGGAGGGAGAAATGTTTGGAGTGGGGAAGGGGGATTTCTTAGAAAGTTCAATGACTTCTTAAAAAAAAAAAAGAAAATTCAATGACTTCTTTATAAACTTCTTTGCCATCTTTTTGATAGTGAAAGAGTCTAATTAAAAATGCCAGTATAAGCTACCGAAGATAAAACAGCAAGAAGTGTTAAGAACCGCTGGGTTTTTAAAAAATATTTTATTCATTCATTCATTCATTCATTCATTCGAGAGAGAGCAAGAAAGCACAACAGGGGGAGCTGTAGAGGAAGAGGGAGAAACAGGCTCCCCACTGAGCAGGGAGCGCAATGGGGGACTCTATCCCAGGACCCTGGGATCATGACCTGAGCTGAAGGCAGACGCTTAACTGACTGAGCCACCCAGGCACCCTGAGAACCACTGTTCTAACCATCTTCAACCCTTGGTTCTTTCTCCTTTGCTTCTGATCTCTAAAAACATCACCAAAACCCAGGACTTCTCACACCAAGTCTCTGTCTCTTACTGCTGTGTCTCCCTCCAGGCTGCTCTGTCCTCACCCCTGAACAGTGGAGTAACATCTCAAGTGGAGGTGAGAAAAATAGAGAGACTTAAAGAGATAACTGCCTCCTGAAATCCACCATTTTCTCCTTCCTGCTGGAGGAAATAAAATAAACCCATGGCACAGACTGGGTCATATAATTCTGAGTCAGTGTCAATCTCATTGGTCAGGAAGCCATTTAACTTCACTTTGCTTCAAGCTTTCCATCTATAAAAGCAAAGCATATGACTTGCTGCCTACTCATTACCCAGGACTGTGCTGGGAAGATTTATGAACAAAGGTTTAGAGAGCTCCTGGAAGGAGTGGAGAAATCTGATCACCATGTATGTTCAAGATACAAATGGAAACAGCCCTTGTCTGGGAAAATGAAAGAAGTTGCCTCCAAATCTGATGACAACTGTGTGGTTCAGCATGAGGAAAGGTGCATTGGCATGGAAGTTGCCAGAAGCAATGGAGATGAGAAGTGTGAAGCAGGCACCAGGATCCAGCAGCTGACCAGCTTTCTGGGGAAGTTAAGCACACTGTTGAGAACAGTCAGAAATTCAGAAGACTTTTCCCACATAATCCCTGCTTTGGACATGTTCTATATCTTGATCAGTTTGTTGGTTACATGGGTTATGTGCAGTTTTCAATATTCATCCAACTGTACACCTAATGTGCAATGTATGTAAATTTTATCTTAATTTAAAATAGACCTATCTAATCCCACTCAAATAAATGAGTTCCCTACTGTGACCATGAACAGCTATACTCTAATTACCGATTTTTATAATAGTTCTCAAATTTATATTTAACAAGATTAATGTATGCAAACGTGGATATTCATGTATATCATAATCATCAACACAGATTAAAATTGGCTATCTGCCATTCTCTAGTAACTTATTTCTGCACATTTATAATGCAGTGATAACCTTTCAAATGTCAAATGCCTTTGGAATTATCAAAAATAAAATTAAACTGTGAGCAGCAGACTTTTAGTGTTAAATATGTTTTACGATGTTCTAATTCATTAAAAATTGGTAATGCACGTGTGGAAGTGTAACAACTCTATCAGAATATTGGTTTGCCCAAATGATCCTATACTCTTACTAAGCCTAGTAATAGGGTTTATAATATATATGATTTAGACTTTGAGAAAAAACAGGTAACAACAGTTATAACTGAATTCATGAATTGGTTGTTGTTTGGTTTGCTTTTCTAATAAAGGAGCTAAGTCTTGCCTAAGTCACGTGTGTGACTTACTGAGAACAATCAATGTTTGAAAGGAGTCTGAAGCTGGGTCCTTACTAAAGAAATATCACACTTTTATAAATCATACATACTTTTGAAATTTGAGTTTGCATATTTCCTTTCTAACAGGAACTTCAAATAAACAAAGAAATAACTAATTTGAGAATAAGTAAGAAATAAAACCCAGTAAGTGAATTTGCCACCATTTTAATATTCTTACCAATACCAGCGCAGGTTAGATCTTTAAAGGCAGTGAGGTACAGTCGCCACACCATCTTCCTCCTCATCATTACAGCTTGGGTCATCTAAGACTCTGAGATTTGCGCGCAGAAAATGTATCCAGGACTGCTCCAGGGAGTAGCAGCTGTGGGAGAGCCCAGGAAATGGGACTGGAAGACATTGAGCCCCCTGCAGTGGCAACAAAGTCCTCAGCTGATCTCAGGAGGAACTCTGAGGGTGGAAGGAGACTCTTCTGATGACCCTTATGGGGCAAAGGGAACCAGACTTTGTATTCCCACATCAACCTATCATTGAATGTGGGCTGCCCCAGAAAAGGGTCATGACCTTGAGCAAGAAATCTTCCCGTGGCCTAGGGCGCCTTTGGCAGCCAGGAGAATGAACGTTTCAGACATGAAGGGGAATCTGGTGTGGCACTATGGCATCCACTACAATCTTCATAATAGGAGTCTACTAAATGCCTGGCCATGTGCTAGGTTCTTGACCCACACTCTCTAATTATCACTAAAGTCCTATGAGGGGGAGAAATTTTACCCCTTTTTAGAGATGGGGAAACTGAGGCTTAGGAAAGCTGAGTAACTTGCTCCAAGATCACCCAGCCACTGCTTAGCAGTACAATCAGTGTTCAGACACAAGCTACATGTATCCAAAGCCCTTGCACTTGACCAAAACTGTGGATGTAGAGTCAGGAGGCTGGGGTCCCCTCCCACTGACCAGTTGTATAGTCTTCGCTAAGACACAGCTCTGAATCTCTTCTGAACCTTCAGATGGTAGACATCTTCCTGAAGCATTCAGGGACCCTCTAAGGCACCAGAAAGCAAGAAGGACGGGGCAGCTGAGCCAGAGCTAGAGGAATAACTTCCCTATGGATCTGCTCTCCAGGGCTGGTGGTATCCAACCATCAATTTAGGGGTGTCTACAAGGGGCAGTGAACTTGCATGCCATTAAGGCTGGTGTCAATATCCAAGGAGCTTTGGGGCAGTAGTAGTGCCTGTAGTCAGATGGGTAGCTATGGGTATGGCTCTGGGTTGTCCATTCACCTGGAAGCAAGACTCCAGGCAGTAGACGGGGGCAGGGAATTCAGCAAGAGGGGGAAGATGTTAAGGATCCCAGCTGACAGGTGCCAATAGGGAGGACTCTCATCTGGCTGGACTAATAAACCTTTATCCTGGTTTACAAGGCCAAGGTGATCTTTACCTGCAGACATATTTCTCCCACCACATCTATTACTATTCCTACTTCCTGCTCGGCCCTCAACTATATTAAGCTACTTCCCTTTCTACAACATATACTATGTGCTTTCTCAGCTTCAGGCTTCTGCCTGGAAGACCGTTTTCCCTGGCTCCCTTTCTTTACCTAGCTAACTCCCACTCATCCCTCAGGACACTTCCAGGAAGCCTTCCTTAACCTCCCAAGATTGGGTTAGGTGACCCTCCTTATGGCAAGCCAGAGCACCATGTGTTAGGAAGATTATATAATGACTGGCACATAATAAATACTCTAAAAATTGTGGCTGTTAATTACTAGTATTCTTCCTTAATAGCACCTATCACTCTGAATTGGAGACTATGAATGCCTTGCCTGGGCCTAGGCCTTTACTCTGTGTCTATCATGTGCCATATTGCATAGAATGCAATAAATGCTTGATAAATATTTGTTGAAACAATAAAAACCTCATTCACACAACTGGGTAAATATGGACAGGACAGTATGAAAGAGGGAGCAGGGAAGGGGGTGGGGAGGGCTCTCTT
The DNA here is from genome assembly GCF_003265705.2 of Callorhinus ursinus. NCBI lineage: Eukaryota > Metazoa > Chordata > Mammalia > Carnivora > Otariidae > Callorhinus > Callorhinus ursinus. Next base: position 49,897,418 of record NW_027397069.1, read on the forward strand.
GCAACCTCCCAGAGACTAGCCCACAAAACCAATGCCAGTCTCCCCCTCAGGTAGGTTTGAGCTTCTATATGTGTGCTCACGATTGTGTAAACAATTGGGAGAAATCAGGCCTCCTGGCTGAAGACCCTCGGAGCCTGTAACTGAGTGAGCAGACTGGGATGGTCATGTGGGCAGGACTACTCTTCACAATGGAATTTTACCCCTCATTTTTTAAAAAAGAGGTAGTGTAGCTTATGGAATAAACATGTGGTTTGGGGTCAGACACACCTGCATTCAAATCCCTACTTATTGTTATTATTGTTTTACCTAGAGCTATGGGACAACTTTAAGTAAGAGAAGAATCTTTGGGACAAAGTTCTGAATCCCAGCTGGATCTGAATCCCAGCTCCTTCACTTCCTTGCTATGTGACATTAGACATACGTTGTAACCTCTCTATGTCTTAGTATTCTCATCTGTGAGATGGAAATAATTCTTTCTTCACAGATTATTATGAGGATAGAATTAATCACTGTAAAGTTCTTAGAACAGGGCTTGGCATATACTAAGTACTGTATAAAGGTTTACCTCATCATTCTAAGCCTCAATTTTCTCATTGGAAAAATGGATATATGTAGAACACTTAGTACTGTGCCTGACATATAGCATGCTCTCTGTCATTATTATTATTTCTATTACTATTACTTCTTTTATAAGTGGAAGATACTTTCTTAGGGTGAACTTCATTGAGTAATAGAAACTTTTTTCCTGTGGATGCTTTTGGTCTTCACTGATGATTTTGGGAGAAAAGGAGCTATTTTCTTTGTGGTTCTGAGCAAGTCACATCCCTCGTGCCTTGCTTTCTCACTAATCCTCTGAAAACCTCCTTCATGGGCCCAGACATTCCCATGCGTACCTATTTCTCTGATATATAAACAAAGGGGAGTGTATTGGTTTTCTTGGGCTGCCATAACAAAGTACCAGAAGTACAACAGAAATTCATACTCCCACAGCTCTGGAGTCAGAAGCCTGAAATCAAGGTGTCAGGACAGCCACACTCCCACACAGGCTCTATGGGAGAATTTTTCCTTGCTCTTCCAGTTTCTTGTGGCTTCAAGCATTCCTGGGCTTTTGGCAGAAAAACTCGAATCTCTGTTTTTGTCTTCACGTGACCTCCCTCTGTGTGTCCCTGTCCCAAATCTTCTTCTGCCTCTCTCTGTTAAGGACATCTGTCATTAGATTTAGGGTTCACCTTAAATCTTGAAATCCTTAATTAGATCTGCAAGACACTTTTGCATTCACAGCTACCAGGGGTAAGTACGTAGACATACCTTTTGGGGCCAACTATTCAACACACTATATGGGGTAACAGGGCCCTAATTGGGTCTAAATAGAATCTAACCCTGTTTGTTTACCCTGTGCACTTGTTCTAGTCTCATCCATACCTCTTTAATGGTATGGTCACAGCCAGAGGGACAAGCACTATATCCCGACCAACCAATCTCCTCCTTCCTGGGCTCCACTCTGGCCCATATCTGGCCCTGTTTCCTGCCTCAGGATTCACTGTGAGGAACACACAGACATTTGAGGCTTATGTGCCTATGAAGTCTCATTCTGCTTGGCACACCCAGTTGCCTTGCAGATAGGCAGCAGAATCAGATGTCACTCTGTGACCTTGCAGTACCAGCTTGCCCCACCTGGCCCTTCACCAGGGTCACCTCGGTCACACATCAGGTTTCATAGATGAGGCCAAAACAGGAGACCCTGGTGAGCTGGAACAAGTAGAGGCAGTGGATCTCGGTCAGTTCAGGAATTCTGTTTGCACTTGGACCAGGCAAATAGGCTCAGAGAAGGAATCTGGGTCAAAAGCTTGGCAGACTGGCAGGAAACACGAGGCCTGATACACAAATTAAAATGGAGACTAGCTTTTCATCCATACAGGCCAGTTCTTAGTTCTCCAAACTGCTACTGAGGTGGGTCTGTGACATGTGGTATAACCTGTATTATAAGAGCCAACTACATTTAGCATATATTCATTGTGCACTTGCCGTATGCCAGGATCTAGGGATACAGAGAGAGATAAGACAATCCTTGTGTCTTCAAGTTCATTAAAGAATAGCAGGGGACACAGAAAGAACTAATTATCATAAAATGTGAGAACTCTATGTGCACAATGTTATAAGAGGTCCAAGGAGAGAGTAACTCATTCTGCCTTGAGTTAGGGAATGGGCCATGATGGAGGCACAGAGGAGGTAACATTTGAGTGGGATTTTAAAGAATTTTAAGGAAAATGTGGGAAGAGCAGAAAGTATACCGTCCAGCTGATCAAGTGGGTGCCTCTTCTTCCCCTCCTTCTATTTGTTGATCTCATCCAAAACCTGGCTCTTGCATGAAAAAAACTACCTTCACACAAACAATTTTTCCCCCAGATTTTATTTACTTATTTATTTTAGAGAGAGAGGAGGGGGAGGGGCAGAGGGAGACCGAGAAAGAATCTCAAGCAGATTGTGCTGAGCGGGGAGCCGGACACGGGGCTCAATCCCACGACCCTGAAATCATGACCTGAGCCGAAATCAGGAGTTGGACACTTAATCGACTGAGCCACCGTCTATTTTTTTGATTTAGCAATCTAGAGACAGATACAAAACCTGTCCTGCGGTTAGGCAATGCCCAGGGAAACAACCAACCAAAAAGCCTCCAGTTGTGAGGAAGTGGTTTGTTGGGTACTGGCTGAAACAATAGAGTCCCCATAACCACTACCACTGCTCTCCAGAGAGTAATAAACTTCAGGACCTCAGCATGTTTGTTTGTTTTTAAAGATCTTATTTACTTATTTGAGAGAGAGAGTGAGCGAGACCAGGAGTGGGAAGAGGCAGAGGGAGAAGGAGAAGCAGACTCCCCACTGAGCAGGGAGCCCCCATGGCTCAACCGACTGAGCCACCCAGGCACCCCTGGACCTCAGCATGTTTTAATGATGTATCACTGTTGAGATTATCTTGTGGCCTCTTTGGCTATTTTTTTCTTCTTAAAAATGTTTTCTATTTATTTTACATATACTATTGTTGTCTCTAAAACCCCAAGAAGGCATTTATGATCTCAGTCTCTGGTAAAAGGTAAGAAGGCTATTTGCTCATCACTCCCTGTTCCATATTTTTCCAGTATTTAATGAATATCTTTGAACTTTTTTAGACATGTCTTGCAACCAATATCTTGGTAATTAGTGGTAATATTTTTAAAATTAGTAAATGGGGCATCTTCATGGAGTATTAATTTTATCTAATTATTATTGGGGTCACACTTAAGTAACCTAACTGGGTAAGTAGGTTCAAATGTATGCAATATTAAAACAAACATGGATATATTATTCAGCATTTTATATATATATATATATACACATATATATGTATATCATTGATATATATTATACATATTTCATATATGTATACATATATCATATATATCAGCATTGCATATAAAATTCAAATAAATTTTAAAATCAAAACAATAGACTTCAAAAAAACATGAAAGAAGCCAGACATAAAAGGCTACATATCACATGAATCCATTTATATGACATTCTGAAAAAGGCAAAATTATAGGGATAAAATTCTTATCAGTGGTTTCCATGGGTTGGGAGTAAAGGAAGGAAATTACAGAGGACCACGAGGAAATTTGGGATGATGGAAATGTTCTATATCTTGATTGGGATGGTGGTTACATGATTGTATATACTTGTAAAAATTTAACCAACTGTACAGTTTAAAAGGGTAATTTTACTTTATGTAAATTATATCTCAATAAACCTGACTTTTTAAAAAGTCAGTTTACTTCGGGCTCCCTTTCCAGGCTAATTCACTACTTCATCCATTCTTTCTTATCTGCTTTTAGAAATACCTGGACAGAAGAGTTTGAGAATTACCCAATTAGTGCCTCTTCTCTCTAAAAGAGGAGGGTTTGAGAGTGATTTGAATGAGATGGACCACAAGATCTTGAACAATTTAAACTTGAGCAAGCATTTCAGGAGTAGGAGATAGACGGTGCCTTCAAATATATATAAAATACCAACATACCTACATGTAATATTTTAGAGATGTGTAATTATTTATCTCAGCTTTCCTGAACTTATTTGTGAAATATTCACTTGGTGCTAAATACCAATAAGGCATTTGTATTGGTTTCTTGTGGTACAAAATACTACAGATTGGATGGTTAAAACAACAGAAATCTATTTTCTCACAGTTCTAGAGGCTAGACATCCAAGATCAAGGTGTCAGCAAAGCTGGTTTCTTTGAGGCCTCCCTCTCATCTTGGCATGAGACGGCTGTTGCTTCCTCCTTGTGTCTTCCAACTGTCTTCCCTCTGTGTGTCTGTCTCACCTACTCTTTCATAAGGGCACCAGCCATACTAAATTGAGGCCCATCTACATGACACTATTTTGACGTCATTACCTCTCTAAAGACCCTGTCCCCAAATCTAGTCACCTTCTCAGGGGCTAGAACTTCAACATATGAATTTAGGGGATACAATTCAGCCCATAGTAGCACATTTCCACTTCCTTCCCTCTTTCACTGTGTGCTCTTCTACTATTCTAGCCATCCCTCTAGCCATGTTATTTCTCCCAAGATTTAACTTCCTCTCTCTTTTTTCTACATGGTTACTTCCATGCTCTGGTCAAACATTTGCAAGAGATGGAAGGCAACTCAAGCTCTAAAATACCCTAAGGATGCCATGACACTGTCTGCAGGCCCAGATGGAAACGTGTGTCATTTAATGTTTTTATTTGTTTGGATATAGTCCTACAAATCTTTCCTCAAAAGGTTATGTGGAGCTGCTTTGAACTCTCAAACTATGTTGGGAATGTATCAGACACGTCCAACAGAAACTTAAGTACTTCCCACAGTGCACATAGCCATGGAGTTGCTGCTGCCACCCATATGAATGGTGAGGAATGGTTGAGGAGCACATCCGCAGCAAGGAAACAATAGTCCCATGTTTAACCCCAGCTTCTACAGCTAGCATGGATCATTAATGGTCACACAAAGGTCAGATCCTGAAGTAAATGATCTCTCAGCAGTGTAATCATTTCAAGCTGAAAATATTTCTCTTCCCACTGTAAGGCAGGGAGACTTATTGAACTTCTGGCAAAAGAAGCATCTGCTGGCTCAGCTCTCTCTACCACAAGACAATATTCCCAGGCAGCTCTTGGAGAATTGGAAGCAAGTCTCTCCTTTGGTATTTGCACGGTCTCATAGAGCAGCAAATGGAAATATAAATAACCGAGACCGTATGCATAAAAGCAGTTGATGCAGACTCTGTGCTTTTAGGTTCAACTTTTGAGCAAAATCCTGAGAACGCTTTAAAATTACTACTAGGTCTAAGAAGTGAGGAGGTGGGCAAGGTTTCATGTGAGGTATGGATGGGGATCAGTGCATGATATAAATCGGGATGGTCAAAGCTAAGGGGACCCAGATAGGAAGGAGGGCAGAGACATTTCGGTTGCAACAGCACATGCCATGAGGAAGGGAACTTAGTAGTAACCAGGGTACTGGCTACCCTTTATTGAGCAAGGCCTGTACTTGATTCTCTACATATCATGGGCCCAATCCCCGAACAGACTGTTATTTGCTTCTTATGACCCCTAGTTCACAGATGAGGACAAGAAAGCCCTGTAATATGTAGTACACCACAGAGGTAGAACCCAGGTACCAAGGTTTCTTTTGGTTTATGCTTACAGCTCTCTTTTGCTGTCCATGATAATGGCCATGTCCTGATTCATAGTTTATTATAGTGAGCAAAGGGAATAAACTTCGAGGAAACTGAACAGTTTATTCCTAAGAGTGGTTTTAATTCTGCTCAAGTGATTTTTTTCAATTGTCTATAAAGTTCAAGGAAACCATATCACATCAGATTGTGCTAAGAGGCTGATGCTTCAAACAAGGGAACACTGTTGATTTTTGTGTTCCAGGGTTCTGATGTCCAGAGTGCACCAACTTCAGTAAAGAGTATAACTCCTTATTGAAAAGGGTGGGATTTGCCCCCCCTCCCCGCCCCCATTCAATTCACAGCAGCTGGAAAGGTGTGGTCTCTCCAGGGATGAGATTCCTGCCTAATGGGAGACAGGACAGACTGGGTTTCTGAACAAGAAGTGCACAGATACATTTGATTCCAATACGCCCAGAGTGAGTAGGGGATTGTTGTAATGGTTGATGAAATTGGAAAGGTCAGTGGGGATAATTTGGGAGAGTCCAGGAGGGAAAAAAAATTGTTGAAGGAAAGTGAGTAGAAGAGAAGAAGGAGCACTGAGTAATAGCATTTGTGGCTCAGACACTTAACAGAGCACCTAAACGTGGATGGGTAGAGTAACAAAGCTTTTGATCCCTGGGTTGGACTCTGAAACTTCTAGCTAGACCTGCCCTAACTCTGGTGCCTTGGCTTTTGAATTCCCACTGTCTGTGACTAAGGTCTTTTCTTGGGTGGGGAGGGGGTAGGGCAAATGACTAGGTCAAAAGGAAAAAGAAGGATGACTGGCTACCATTATACCTGCAACCCTGAAGGAGGCCCTGCCTTCCACTCTGACTCATGCTATTGCTGTCATAGTGTCTTTGACTCACCCAGCCTAGAAGCCCAAGAATCAACTTTGACACCGCCAATTCCCTCAAGCATTTTATCTGATCTCCAACACCGAAGGGTTCTATCCCATATTATTATTAGCACCCATTCCCCTGTTCCATCCCACTGCCAATACTTTAGGCTAGGCCCTCATCCTCCCTCATTTGGACCTAGTGCCTCTTAACTGGTCTTCCTGCCTCCAGTGTACCCATTATAGTCCATTCTTTGAAACACCATCTATGTGATCTTTCTGAGAAAGAAACCAATCCAGTCATTCCCCTGCTTCCTATTGCCAGAGTAGTGGTTCTCGACTGGATGCGGCCCTGAACTCCTAAGAACCCCAGGAGCAAAATTGCAAATTATGCTATGTGAAAGAGTCAGTTAATGATAAGCTAATATTCTGCATGCATCCCCATGTGTTCTATCCTCTTCTGAGGTTAAGTTGGATCATGTGTCTAGTTTTGTCCAATGGACTATGAGCAAAAGTGATAGTGTGACCTCCAGGTTGAGATGGGGTGCCTTCTCCATGCTCTGTCTTCCCCTGATCCAGAAACCTTGGAAGAAGTGTTCTCAGTGGCTTTGCTGCAACATGGAGTGGCTTCCCAATCCACAGTGGACCTTATTTGAGCAAGAATAAACCTTCATATGTTAAACCACTGAGATTTGGAGGGTTGTCTGATACTGCAGCTAAAGTTCTATATCTGACAGTACACCCCATGATATGGCTTATTGAATAGGAGAGCTCCTTTTCTCCTGAATGGTGTTTTATCAACTCGGTTTGGTCACATGCTGTATCTCATACTTATCCATGACTCTGATTGGAAGTCATGGATGTTAGGTGACTTTTAAAAAATGGGAATTAGTTACTTCTTAATAATTGTGGTATTTAGGAAGATTAAAAAGAAATCTGTGAAGACATGATCAATTGGGAAGACAGTATAAAAAGGGAGTCCTTAAGAGTGAATGTTGAGGACCATGGCCTAAAGGATAAAGTCCAAACATGAAGTTCATGTCAAAGCAGAGGAGACACAAAAGCCTTCCTGGCTTTATTAGTAATGGCTTCTTGTAGCCCCGTGTTTCAGTCAACCTGGACCTTGAATCATTATTCCCATGTCATACATGGCCTTTTATATGACCTTGCCCTTGTAAAGGCTAATCCTTCATTTTGAGCCTGTCCAACTCCTCCTCATCCTTCAAGACCCAACTTAAATGTCATCTTCTCCACTGAGCTCCTACAACCCTCAGCCATGACCTCAGTCATAGCACCTCATTCCTAATATTGGAGTTTTCCCTATCAGGTCTGACTCTTCACTAAAATGTGGACTTCTCCTGCACAGGTAGTGATGTAGTTATTCATTTTTCATCTCTGTGTCCCTAGGGCCCTAGAATAATGCCTGGCACACAGGAGATGTTCACCAGTTGCTTTGGGGTACCTTTCTAGGCAGCCCAGATGGGTTAGCCACACATGACGATGGATAAACTATTTATGTAAGTGGCCCCCTTGCTGTTCCTCAAGCATGCCTAGCCTGTTTTCCCTTCAGAGCCTTCACATTTGCACCCACCTCTGCCTGGAACCTCTTCTTGCAGACCTCACAGAGCTCTCTCCTTCTCATCAGTCAGGGTAGACCCCTCTTTCTTAGAGAGGAGCTTTCCCTGGTCACTTTCCCCCTCTTCCTCTTTACTCTGCTTTATCTCTTCATAGCACTCATCATCGGGCAAATTATATTTTGCATTTACTCTTTGTTTGTTTACTCTTTGTCTTCCCCAGTAGACTGTAAGCTCTGTGAGGCCAAGGACTTTGTCTTGTTCACTGTACAAGACTAGTTCCTGACACACCATGGGTACTCAAAACTTTCTCTGAATAATAAATAATAAAATTATCATACTTTAAGAAATCAAATCTGAAACCCAGCCTTACATTCTCAAGTGTTCTCTTCATGAAGCCATAAAACTTGAGAGCAAGAAAGGAATTTAGAAGGTTTGCTTTAACCCAGTATTTCCATTCAACTGAAGTGGAAACAGAGGTCTCAGTGTAGTGACTCATGGAGCTGAGGCTAGAGACCTTGTCTGATTTCTGGTTTTGACTCCTAGCACAGGGCCTTGCATGGGGTGAACATTCAGTTAATCAATGAGAGTTAAATTGAATTAAAAATGGAAAAGGCTGAACAGAGTTTGCTATGTGTACACCTTTCTGCCTCAAAACAAATTGAGCTAAAAAGACATGGATCTCTAGAGAAAGTTGCTTGAGAAGGCAGAATTGTAGCAGCTGGAGACCCAGGCTCTCACCCAGGACACATAGACCTTGTTGGGTAGAATCAAACCAGTTAACCACACAACTACCTGACCTTATAGACTGAAAGTTCCCCAAATCTGCAGACACAGATGGCATTTTGGCTGGTCACCAAAAGCTGTTAAGGGTCAATAGAGGAAAGAATCTCTCTTTTGACCCAAATACAACCAGTCGACTGCCAGGGAGAAACAAGAAATACAGTGTCAGTTCAGTATGGTAGTAGTGATGGAGATGCCCAGAAACTAAAGCTCATTCTCTCCTCAATTATTGTGCATGCTGGGTCAGTTACTAAAATTGTTGAGACCTTGTAAAATAAATCCTATAGTTAGGAATAATCAGTGTCTCATCACTAAACACATATTCAAGGACTATGTGACTTAAATTATATGTGCCAGTGGTGCAAATTGGCAACCAAACAATGTCTTCCACAATTGAAGAACAAACATAATGAAACTGTAGTTTGGTAGAACCTAACAAAACTGCTCGTATTATTTCTTCCATCTTTCCTTTAGAAAAACATCACCTTTTCTATATGTTCTATGTACCTTTCAGTTTCTGCCCTCAGACAGTCAGAAATATAAAGAGCTTTTGGGCTAAGCACCCACTATTAAACAAATCAGGAGATTTCATAGCCTGACTTGTGGTTCTCTAATATGCATCCAAATACAACTAGTCCCCTCACCTATAGCCATTGCAGACAACCTCAATGACCACAGGGTGCCAACTCTGAACCTGGAGGCCACCTCACAATCCCACACCATCCAAAGAGCTTCTGCTAGTCAATTGGAGCTGACATTTAAAATGAAATGATTTTGCCTGTATTCTCCTCTAGGATTTTGATGGATTCCTGTCTCACATTTGGGTCTTTCATCCACAGCAACTTCTTGCTAGATACGTCTCCAAAGGCAAGAGAAATAAAAACAAAAATGAACTATTGGGACTTCATTAAGATAAAAAGCTTTGCACAGCAAAGGAAACAGTTGACAACCAAAAGACAACCTACAGAGTGGGAGAAGATATTTGTAAATGTCTTATCAGATAAAGGGCTAGTATCCAAGATCTATAAAGAACTTATCAAACTCAACACCCGAAAAACAAATAATCCACTCAAGAAATGGGCAGAAGACATGAGCAGACATTTCTCCAAAGAAGACATGCAAATGGCCAACAGACACATGAAAAAATACTGAACATCATTTGACATCAGAGAAATCCAAATCAAAACCACAATGAGATACCACTTCACACCAGTCAGAATGGCTAAAATGAACAGGTCAGGAAACAACAAATATTGGCAAGGATGCGGAGAAAGGGGAACCCTCTTACACTGTTGGTGGGAATGCAAGCTGGTACAGCTACTCTGGTAAACAGTATGGAGTTTCATCAAGAAGTTAAAAATAGAGCTACCCTACGACCCTGCAATTGCACTACAGGTATTTACCCAAAGGATACAAACATTGTGATCCAAAGGGGCACCTGTATCCCAATGTTTATAGCAGCAATGTCCATGATAGCCAAACTATGGAAAGTAACCAGATGTCCATCGACAGATTAATGGATAAAGAAGATGTGATACATATATACAATGGAATATTACTCAGCCATCAAAAGGATGAAATATTACTATTTACAACGACGTGGGTGGAACCAGAGGGTATTATGCTAAGCGAAATAAGTCAATCAGAGAAAGACAATTACCATATGGTTTCACTCATGTGGAATTTAAGAAACAAAACAGAGGATCATAGGGGAAGGAAGGGAAAAATAAAATAAGACAAAATCAGAGACGGAGACAAACCATAACAGACTCTTAACTATAGGAAATAATCTAAAGGCTGCTGGAGGGGAGGTGGGTGGGGGGATGGTGTAACTGGGTGATGGACATTAAGGAAGGCACATGATGTAATGAGCACTGGGTGTTATAGGCAATGGATGAATAACTGAACTCTACATCTGAAACTAATGATATACTATATGTTAATTAATTGGATTTAAATAAAATAAGTTTAAAAAAATGAAATGATTTCACCAATGGTGAAATGATTCACCATTCACCAGGTTTTAGTTGTATTAAGCCAGGACCTAAATGCATAAACTGTCCTAAATCTTGCATCTATCTCTGGATCATGTATTTCTGAATGAAAGTTAGTTGCCTGTCTTGCAAGATTTGTGTTCTTTCTTTCCTTCTTCTTCTTCTTTTTTTTTTTTTTTTTTGGTATTTTTTTCTCCTAAACATATAAGGAATTTTTTCTCAGTGAACTGAACAATAAACTATAAATTTTCAAGTCCCTCATGATCTGCCATCTCTCACTCTCTTTTCCTATTAAACAAAGCCATCTATGTGTGGCACAGTCCCCTTAACTTGTGTCCTCAGTCTACATGGTTGTGCAAGATGCAATGTTTTAGTGAGTCACTAGGTGGCATCTAATAGAGGCATTTGGAGAGCTATCCCAGAAAGCGCATTAGAGCACTCCACAGTTCTCCATGTTGGCTGCCATTGTCTGGTGGGCGTGTTGGAGTTAATCCATTGCCATCTGTCTTTATTTTGCTAACTTACTCAGTCGGACGCCACACAATTGAGTTCTGCAAATGTCGGCTCTCCAGTACAGCAATTACCAAGTCTCTTTCTAAACAATATCACCGCACAGCATTCTTCTTGCCTTGCATAGAGCTTGAAGCACTTAGGCTCATTTTGACTTGCTTTGCTTATAGGGCTCTTCATCTTCAAAGATTAAGAAAAATTGGTCTGAACTCAAAGCCACAACAAGGCATGGCTTCTCTCTCCAAACTGAGAACATGCCAACGACATATTCCTATTATACAAAAACCCCATGCGGCATAGCAGAGGACGTGGGCTGTCTCATCCAGCCGACATTGGCACCACCACCTCCTCCAGGATGCAGACACTCAGAATGCATTTTGTGGTTGTTGATGATGTTGTTATTTTAATATTTGAGGGGCTGGTGGGAGGGCTAAGGAGTGAAGCATGTGGCAGTAAGAAGAGAAGCAGAAAGAAAAAAGGAAAGAGGAGGGTGGGAGAATGAGCTGATATTTGAATGACATCCTGCCATTGCTGTTCCAAAAGAGGGGTGAAGTAATAATCTCCGTAGCCTAGAAATGGTATTTGTTTTTCTATTGCTTGCTTATTCATTCCTTCATATATGGAAGACCCACTGTCTGTGTGAGGCACTATACGAATGGGATCAGTCACCTAGAGTCATGCCCTCTTGGAGCTTGTATCTTGTAGGCAGACAGAAATTAATCAAACACAAGGGTGATGGCTGTTGTGAATGAGACACTCGGGGTGTTTCACAAGCCCAGGATGGGGGCCCTGATCTCGTGTAGGGGTCAGGGGAGGGTCTGTGAGATAAGTGAAGAGGAAGGGGGCTTTACAGGCTCATCCTTTCTGTGCTCCCATATGCTCAGTATTCTGCCTTGCAATTAGCAGATACTAGATCAGGACCAATCTCTTGGGTGACCAAGTGGCAAGTTTTATTGGGCATGGAGGGAGGAAAACCCAGCAGCATGGGAACCACAGTGAGAACACATCCTGGTCCCTGATGAAGAGGCAAGAGCTTCTCTGACACAGCACAGATTTCCATCCTCACTGCTCTGTTTGCCAGTTTCTTAGCTGTGGCTTTTCCCCCCTTACAACCTATTTCTTCCTTAACTACTTGCTTTTGCCCTTATTTCTCCACCAAAATTATCTGAAGATCCCCTTTCATCTTTATCTTTAAGTCCATTTTATTCCAAGTTTTAAAGTACTGATCAGCCAAAAGCAAATTAAACATTAGCAGAGGAGTTTACCCTACTTTTTTGGAGTAAGTTCTTCAGATTTGATTCACTAAGTTTTAGAAAACATGAGGCAAAGGAGAGACTCAAAAAAAGGAAACCTCTGATCATGTTTATTTGTCTTCTCCATTGTATTTCTGTGCTTTTCAGAGTAACTTCCATTTTATTCTACTTTATTTCTCAGCTGTAAATAAAGCAAAGGGAGCCCACATCCTGATGCACTGGCATATGATTCAAGCAAAGGAAGGCCTACGGATCTGTAGTTTTTAGGAACTATAAGCTCCCTGAATTTTGTTATAGGTGTTGGAATAGATGGACATTTTTGTAGTTTAATATGGTCTCATTACTTACCAGTGCCTTTGTAGTTTAACATGGTCTCATTACTTACCAGTGAATGATCCAGTTTCATGGGACCTTATCCTGACAACCCTATTTGTCATTAAACATTTGAGGTCTGAGTCCTTTAAGGTCTATCTCCTGGGAGAATTGTACCAATAGGTAATTTGAAGACCAATCCCAGCAACAATAACATGGGAAGGCTTTGTTTTACTTTATTTCGGTTACCAAATTCCTCGTGGTGGGGGGGGGGGCATTCTTCTGCATGGACACCGTAACCATGAAAAGTTCAGGTGGGTGGGGCTGTCCCGGGAGAGTGACTTGGTCTATGGGGTGGCTCTGGATAGAGCACTTTGCCCTCTTGCTCCCACCTCTCTGGGATCTGCCTACACCATGGATCTGGGGAAGGAGGGGGGTGCAGAGGACAGTGGGGATACCAGGGAAAGAAGAAACATTTCTGGAGCTGTGAGTAGACACTGGAGAGATTGCCCCTTAGAGTGGCTGCAGTGGTTACTATGGCAACCTCTGAGGAGGGTACTGGAGGCCACTAGAAGCAGTTCTGAGGATGTTCTTCCATTTTTGATCTCTGATTACGTTTGACTTCACTGACCAAACTCATTCTTGAGACTTTTCCTTTCTCGGCTTATATGACACGAACCCTCTTGTTTCTGCTCTTTACCCCGAGTGACCTCTGTCAGCCTCTTTTGCAGACACTTGCTTTACTCCCTCTTCATTCACTCATTAACCACGGTCATAAAATCCTTCGCCTTAGAACCCCTGCCTTCTTTCTCCTCTCTTTTCTGAGGCATTCCTCCTTTCTTGGTTTGAACTACAAGTTGTCCAGAGAAGATACAGCTGAGATTCAGCAAAGGCAGGGAGGAAGCTGGTGTTTGCTGATTTGCTGAGTGCTTACTGGGCACTATGCTGGTCCTTGTGTAGTGAGTGCATCTATGGTGCTTCAGTCCACCCCTACAATAATGCTGCAAGGAAGGTGTGTCATCATCCTTTGTCCTCTTGTACACTTGTACCCTTGGCCTGAAATTCCTTTTCTTCCTCCCTCCTCTCATCTTCTAAATTTCTACTCCTTTTCAAAACCCAGTTCTATGACCATTTCCTTTATGGCATCTCTCTTAATTCCCCAGGCCCCGTTAATCTCCTTATGTGAGTTCCATGGCACTAACATCATCCTTCTACTAGATCATTTACCACAATATATTACTCAGCACAGTTTGCAAATTTCCCTATCCCCCAAAATTGTCTTTAGGGTGCTAGGAAACAAGATGGGATCTTCTCTATGTGTGGGTATCCTAATATCACAATGCTTGTTAACAACATGGACAGGTGCTTAAGACATCTGCATTTATCATATGATAGCTAGCCTTGGTTTGCTCTGTGTATTAGCTCAGGCAATCCTCATAATAACTCTGTGGGCTAGGTCATCATCCCCATGTCACAGATGGGGAGAGTGAGGTTTAGAGAAGTTAAAGAAATTGCCAAAAAGCACGCAGGCATAACTGGGACATGAACCAGTGGAGACTGAAACCTGCGTCCACCCTGTGTTGCACGGTCACTCTTCTGGCAGGGGTGTGTGCTGCCACCATTGTCTGACAGTCAACAGAGAAGAGCACTTGGCAAGGGCCCTGGCACAACCCAGTGCTGAATAAAGCATACATGAATTCATGACAAAGGAGTCAATGAATGAATCCACATCTATAAGTTTTTCACATAGTTCAGCGTGATTCTTGCTCATTCAACCTCCCGCTTGGTTCCCCTCTTTTATTTCCATAAACGCTCCTTCAGTCCCTACCTCTCTCGTCTCATGCTGACTACTTATAACACCTTGGTGACTCCCTCAGCCCCCAGCCTCCTGTCCCTGCACCTAGCCATTCTAAACACACCTTCTGAAAATTAATTCTCAAACCCTATTGTTGCATCTACACTAAAGGATTGATTCCAGCTTTTGACTCATGGTTAAGTAAAATCCAAGTACACAGAGCTAACCATCAAGGTGTCACCCTCCCTTACAAGAGTCATTTCCCTACACATTCCCATCATTTGAACCAAGCAATTTTGTTTACTGCCCCCCACCCACAATTTATCTGTTTCGCCTCCAGACCTTTCCCCAAACCATTCTGTATTTCGAACACCTATTATACATCGGGAACTGAGCTGGGTTCTGGGAATACAGAGATTAAAATTTCAGTCTCTGAAGCTCATAGATTAGTGGAGAGACAGCTGAAAGAGCAATTACAAGGCACTGTAATTGTGGTAGGCAAGTCACAGGAAAGCCCGGGTTGCTATGGAAACACATAGGATGTCCTCTTCCCACATCTCCAGTAACCTCATCTCTCAGCTCGCTCCAGACTCTGCTCTCCTCTCCCAGGTCACTCTTGAGGTCTGCCCCTTGTTTGCTCCCTCAGGCCCTCCTCCTTACGGATGCAGTCTGATTGTTCTTCACTTATATGTACGTTTTGATTCATTCACCGCAAAAACGTATTTCTATGAACTTGGCTTCTTCAATGGGTTAACTATAATGGGGGAGAAGATAGAAGAAGGCAAACTTAAAGGAAGAGTGGTGTACCTACTCAGGGAGAATGCATATGAGAGAAGAACGGTGTAAGTGAAAGGCATGAATGATTTCTGTTGGACTCTACCCTCACTAACCCCTATGGTGTGCCTGGAAGAGAAAGTGTCACATATAACTCAAACCAGATCTACCAAACTTTGTGGGGGATCCCTTAAAGAGTAGCTCACAGAACACAGGGTGCTGTTTCTGTGCAGCTGGAATGACCATGAAGCATATAAGACACATCCTCAGTTGGGGATCTGACTTGATTTCGGCTCAGGTCATGATCTCGGGGTCGTGAGATCAAGCCCCATGTTGGGTTCTGTGCTCAGCAGGGAGTCTGCTGCAGATTCTCTCTCTCTCTCAAATAAATAAATAAATCTTAAAAAAAAAAAAAAAAGACTGATCCTCAGAACTCTGAGAGATACTAGAGGGGCCAGGGCTGTGAAAAAAGATCAACATCCCATGGAGGATGTGGTCGAGCAAACAAAATTTGATCCTAAGGGTTGACAGTCTCATTTGTGTGCAAAGCTAATGAAGCCTAGGGAACATTCACACATAGTCCACTTGTGACTCTATAATGATTTGCCAATCGACTGAAGGGAAGCAGGCTCTACAAGAGATGATCCCAGGAAAAACAGAACAGCCAGCAAGACTCACTATGGCCTGGCTGGTCCCACAGGCCTCCCCACAATTCTTCCAGAAGAACCCTGTCATTCTAGTACATGGGTCCCAGGCACTTGGTTGACATGAAAACATATCAACCACATCTATGGTTTAGCCTTCTTGCTCTCAAGTCTAGCATGTTTCTCTTTGGCTCCAAGCCCCTTTTACTTCAGCCTTCCAAAATCACATTTTTCCATGACAGTCATCTGTCCTTTGAACCAACCAGTCAGCAAGCTGGGGAAATCTCTGCTTTCCTCACAGTCCTGAGGTGTGGATGCTGGGAGCTGGGCTGTGGATGTTCTCCTTGCCTAGCGCTATCATTCTGGGGGCTCGACAACATTAGGCAGAGTCTCCTGCTAGCTGAAACTCCCTTGCCATGACGGGTTTCATTTTATGTCAGTAGGTCATAGGCTGAAGGGGTGGTAGGGAGAAGAGGAACATGGGAAGAAGAGAAGATGCCACACATCACTAAACTCAGCATAGCTTTGGGGCAGAGATGCAGAGATTTGGTAAAGGTCCAGAAATCCAAATGCTGGGTTGTACTTACTAAGTTTGCCTGTGTATCGAGCTAAGCAAACAGATTTCCTGTCTCCTTGACAACCAGAATACAAGCATGTTTTACCTATTATCTACCCTCTTTGCTGAAGTCAGTGAATAATTAGTGGAAAAAAACCCGTAGGTGCCAGGTGAAAGAGCCCACATCTCTTAAACAATGTCTATCTCTCGCTCCTTTCTAGGCCAGGAGCTACCTACTCTACTTCATTAACATCTCACTTGTCAAATTTATCAGCCCTGCTTTTTGCTTGCTGGTGGAAAGCTAATACAGCATTGCCTCTCCCTGTCAGTAACACTATTGAGGGGCCCGATAAGAAAATTTGCTTGGAAGGTTTATTTGGAAAGTTCTGTTTATAGAGGCACACCTCAGTAGCCCTAGACACTAACTATAAAGAACTTCCTTTGTGTGGGAAGTGTATGGCCATGTTGTCACCATCTTGAACAAGAAAGCGAGGCCTTTCCTCCTCTTGATGGAACCCACACTCACGTTTGCTGTCTTGACATATAAGACAAGCCACATTAGTTACAAAATGTTTGAAATGAACCGAACCCAGCGATTTGCCTAATTAAGTAGGACCATCTCAAGGATGTGGGAGGCAGCAGCCTCTAAATACTTAGGGATCCCAAGGGCACAATCTTCTGAGATAAGCAGCAACTAAAATAAAGAAGGCAGTTCTGGGAAGATGGAATCTCACCCCTCAAGTCTGGAATGCCCTTTCCCTGTGACTGTCCTCACCACCACAGCCACAAGCCAGCAGAGAGGATGGTCAGTATGAGAGGACAATAGCCTGACTTCCTCCTGACTGGACTCAAAGGGCCTATGAGGCTATGTTTGGAGTGAGTCATCATCTTGAGCGCACTGCACACTCACACACACCTGGGCCTATACCCACAGTGCGAGTCTTCCCAGCGTGGAGGAGGGCAGGACGGAAGCCAAGTGGGGGGAGAGAAAGAATGAACATGGGTGTAGAGGCCCTGATTCTTCAAAAACAATTATAAAACAAATATGATGAGAAGATTAAAATGAGTTGCTTCCCTCCCTTCTCTCCCTATGCCCGATCTTTTCAGGATAAGTTTGGAAACTGTGCAGAGAACAGGAGGGGCTCGTAAACACATGTAGTTGCATACAGGGTGTGTGAGTCCCCCCCCTGCCAGGTAGGTCTGTATGGGTGTGCTGGTGCCTCTGGGCACGTGTATGGAAACCCACGTGATGCTGCAAAACAGAACAAGCACCACGCATGTAAGACTTAACCACAAAACAATTGCCAAATCCAACTCTGATGGGAAAAGCTATTATTTTCCAAGAGTCATCAAGTGCCCTGTTCCCATTCCAGCTCCCCCTCTGGGAATCACCCAGTATGTTTGGGGGGTGGGGAAGAGCAGGGTAAAGTCATGAGATAGAACAAAGGAGAATATCTGCCAATTGTTATAATCAACATCCTGATGGGGAGGTCACTTAGAGTAGAAAAAACAGGACTAGGGGCGCCTGGGTGGCTCAGTCGGTTAAGCGTCTGCCTTCGGCTCAGGTCATGATCCCAGGGTCCTGGGATGGAGTCCCATGTCAGGCTTCCTGCTTGGCGGGAAGGCTGCTTCTCCCTCTCCCTCTGCCGCTTGTGCTCTCTCTTGCTATTTCTGTCACTAGCTGTCTCTCTCAAATAAATAAATAAAATCTTTAAAAAAAAAAAAAAGAAAGAAGAATAGGACTCATTAGGAATGAGTTGGTGCTGGATCTCAGGCAGCCTTCTCAGAAAGTGTCCTGCTGGCTTTTGCAAAGAAGCAGGAACGGGCGATGGAGGGGCTGGCTGTGTGGACTGCCTCCAACCTGCCAGGGGTGCCTTAGGATGAGGTGCAGGTGGATTCACTGACAGGGGTACATTTGGAACCAATAGTTGACTTACGGCAACTGATTTGATAGTCACTGGCCTGGCTAGAACTCTTGTGCAATTAGAAGAACCCTGTACCAGGACTGCTAATTTACACAACAAACATTTCACACCTACCCAATGAGGGAAGTTTTATTCCGAATCCAACCCTTGTAGTCACTAAATGTATCTGCTTCTTATGTTTACTTTTGCATGAAGCACCGCACTCGGCATTGGAAAGAAGCTAACGGAAATGGCATGGTCTCTGCTTTAAAGGGGTTTCTGTCCTGCTGGAGACACAGCATTGTGAAAGATTATTGAAAGACTGACTTCAGCAAATTTGGCCATTCTGCAAACATCACGGTTTTCTGGTAACTGTTGGTAGGCTCTTGAGGTTAGAGGTACATGGGGAAAATATAAATCCCCTCTCCTACAACCTCAAAAGTGTTGGTTGGACTGAACCCCACCAGACAGAGACATGAATTGGCCAGGAAGCACAAAAACAACCATTCAATTCATTCAGTAGTTTGGGGAGACCCCCAGCCATCTGGTGAGCATGGTGTGTGAAAGGCTGGCATGAGGACAGGCACAGGGCAGTTCTGGGTTGGATAAGGCAACAGGGTCCTCTGTGAAGGGTAAGGACAAAAGTCCAAGGGGCTGGTGGCAGGCATAGATCTGCCACCTTCTTACGTCTTATGAAAGGGGGCGGAACATCTACAACATAGCTAACTCGTTACCAGTCTTGACCTTATTCATTGTACGGAAGAATGGATTTCACTTAAGATGTAGGGAGTGCTAAATAGCCCCCTCTGAAGAAGCTGATTCACAGTCGGGCACCTCCTGTGCTGGTTAACCATCCGGCAGGCTGCTTCCTGATTCAGCGCTCAGGCCTTCTGTTTCCCGGATTCCTTCAAATGACCTTTATGTGTCCCAAACCAGCATTCATTGAGTCATTTTGGTCTAGTGTGTTTCCCAAATGGTATGTTGTCTTTTACATATAAAATAACTGAGAGAACATCCCACAATATAAGAAACACTGTGAGAACCTGACTGTAAGGCAAAACTCTCTACATCAAGGGGGTAATTTGGAGGGAGACATGCCTTATATTTGTGTATTTACTATCACATAAAAGCACCTAGTTTGTGTATGGCACATAGCAGGTAAACTCAATAATTTGAGTTTCCTTCCCTACGTCACTATCTCATTTAATTTTCATTCAAAAAACACAATGAGGAAGTTATCATTTTTATTTTATAGATGAGGAAACAGAAGTTTAGAGAAACTTGTCAAGTTCACGTGACTGCAGGTGGTCATTCTGGGTTCGCACAGGAATGCCATGCCTTTCCAGTATCAACACTGCCTCTCTAACACACATTAACTGGGCTTTGCAGAAATTGCATTTACAAAGCACTTTCACATACCCCATTTCAGAAGATCCTCTGAAAAATCCTGTAACATGAGGATTATTATTTTCTTCATTTCCAAGGAGGAGTCACAGCTAGAGGAATCACAGCAATTTGCTCAGGTTTTCTGAAATGTTGAATGCAGCTGTCAGAATTTAATCCCATGCCTTATGATGTCCAAGCCTTTGCTCTGGGCGCCACACCATATGACGTCTCAGCATGGAGCCTGAGGATGGCCAAAGGGCCGAATGTGCACTGGATGCCAGAGCACCCCATTCATGAGCAAGGAGGATCCAGTTGGCTCTTTGGTGTTCCAGAGCTGCCCTTTGGTGGTCCAGAGCTGCCCAGCAGCATGGTGAGACCATTTGTAATGAGAGTGATAACCAACATTTTCATAGTGTCTAAAGTACCTGTCTCATATGTTCTAATTTTGAGTGCAGCCCCTGCATTCAACATAGCATTAAAAAACAGAGCAGCAAGGTGGCTGTTTTTTTCAGGCTGAATAGGCCCAGGCTTGACTATGTTCTTAGGTGCTGGAATCAATTCCCACATCCTGTGGAGGTCACTTTCCTAAATGACACTCTGCATTTTTCTTGCCTCACTTAATTTCGAGGCTACCTTGATCTTCCAGGTATAATTTTCTCAGGACCCTTTTAAAATAGATTTGCTGTATTTTGATTATAACAACAGTATATGGGCACCTGGGTGGCTCAGTTGGTTAAACGACTGCCTTCAGCTCAGGTCATGATCCTGGAGCCCCGGGATCGAGTCCCACATCAGGCTCCCTGCTCAGCAGGGAGTCTGCTTCTCCCTCTGACCCTCTTCCCTCTCGTGCTCTCTATCTCTCATTCTCTCTCTCTCAAATAAATAAATAAAATCTTAAAAAAAAAAATAACAACAGTATATGTCTTTTGAAAATAATTTAGAAAACACAAAGAGTATACATAAGAAAATAAGCATTAGCAAATTTCACATTTACCAAGATATGCTAATATCTTGCTATACACACATAATATTTCATCACATGTACATGGATGTAGGTGCCATTATTTAAGTATTAATAAAGATTTGTTATTTGGATTGTTTCCAACATATATACAATTTTTTAAAGATTTTTATTTATTTATTTGACAGAGAGAGACACAGGGGGAGTGGGAGAGGGAGAGGGAGAAGCAGGCTTCCCGCAGAGCAGGGAGCCCGATGCGGGGCTTGATCCTGGGATCATGACCTGAGCTGAAGGCAGATGTCCAATGACTGAGCCACCCAGGCGCCCCTCCAGCATATATACATTTTAGTGGAAAATCCTTGAACATATATCTTTATCTTTGTATGCTTGTCTAATTTTCTAGAAATGGAATTGCTGTTCATGAGAATATAGTTTTTAAAAGTTTTTTTTTAAGATTTTTATTTATTTCAGAGAGAGAGAGAGAGCACAGCAGGGGGAGCAGGAGAGGAAGAAGCAGGCTTCCCGCCGATCAGGAAGCCTGATGTGGGGCTCGATCCCAGGACCCTGGGATCATGATGTGAACTGAAGACAGACACTTAACCGACTGAGCCACCCAGGCACCCCACTTTTTAAGAGTTTTTAACAATATTAATCAGTTACCTTCCAGAGAACTTGAATCAATTTATACTCTTACCAACAAAACATAAGATACAACTTTTCCACACCTTTGCCAACAGTGAGGATTAACGGACTTTTATTCTTTAGCAAGTGGATAGGAGAAAGCAATAACTTGTTTTTCACATTTCTCTCACTACTTATGAAGGTGGACATCTTTTTATCAGTTTATTGTCCAGTCTGGAGTGTGTTAAAAGTGAAAAGGGGCACTACCCAGAAGGGAAGCAAATGGACCCCCTGGTCACACTACTTACTGGCCATTTGCATTTGTTAGTTTGATAGTTACTTGTTGGTAGCTTTTATTTTTCTATCTACTTGTCTATTCTTAATGATTACATAAAGATCATGTTACAATAATAATGTTAAACTTTTATAACTTATGTTAAATATATTTCCCCATAGGTTGTTTATTTTTATTTTTAATTTTAAAAGTAATATAAAAACATAGGTTTTTTTTAGTTTGTTTCAGGTTTTTTAATTAAACTTTTTGAGCCAGTTGTTGATTTACATGCAATTCTAAAAAATAATATAGAAAGGTCCCCTTTACGCTTTACCCAGTTTCCTCCAATGCTAACATCTTGGAACACTGTAGTACAGTATCACAAGGAGGATACTGACATGGGTGCAGTTAAGAGGCAGGACGTTGCCATTGTCACAAGGATCCTTCATGTTGTCCTTTTATAGCCACACCCACCTCCCTCCCACCCTCCCCTTAACCCCTGGCAATCGTTATTCTGTTCTCCATTTCTATAATTTTGCCATTTCAAGAATGTTATATAAATGCAGTTGTAAAATCTATAACCTTTTGGGATTGGCTTCTCTCATTCAGCACAATTCTCTGGAGAGTCCTCCAGGTCATTGAGTGTACTGATAGTTTGTTCCTTTTTATTGCTAAGTAGTATCCCAAGATATGGAGGCATCACCCTTTCTTTCACCGTTCATGTACTACAGGACATCTGGGTTGCTTCCAGTAGTTATAGTTTGGCTACTAAAAGTAAAGCTGCTATAAGCATTCATGTACAGGTTTTTGTGTGCACATAAGTCTTCATTTCTCTCAGATAAATGCCTAGGGGTACAATTGCTGCATCATATGGTACTTACATGTTTGACTTTTTTAAAAAATGCAACCTGTTTTCCAGAATGGCTGTACCATTTTACATTCTTACCAGCAATGTAAGAGTCATCCAGTTTCTCTGATGATGATCCTCATCATCATTTGGTTTTGTCACTCTTTTATTTTAGTCATTCTGATAGGTGTGTAGTAATATCTTATTGTGGCTACAATTTTCATTTCCCTTCTGGCTAATGATGTTGAGCATTTTTTTTTTAAGAGAGAGTGAGCAGTGGGGGAAGGGGGGCAGAGGGAGAGGGAGAGAGAGAATCTTAAGCAGGCTCCACGTTGAGCACAGAGCCTGACTCATGTGGGGCTCAATCTCACGACCCTGAGATCACAACCTGAGCTGAAATCAAGAGTCAGACACTTAACTGACTGAGCCACCCAGGCACCCCTAATGATGTTGAGCCTTTTTTCATGTGTTTATTGCTATTTGTATATTCTTGGTGAAATTTCTCTTCATGTCTTCTGTCCATTTTCTAACTCAATTGTTTGTTTGTTTGTTTTTACTATTCAGTTTTAAGTGATCCTTGTGTATACTAGATACTAGTCCTTTGTCAGGTATGTGGTCTGTAAATATTTTCTCCCAATACATAGCTTGTCTTTTCTTTCTCTTAACCGGGTCTCTTCACAGAGCAAATTTTTTGAGGTTTCTGATTTAAGAAACTTTCCTTTTATATATACATTACACTTTTAGTATCAAGTCTAATACCTTTTTGCCTTGGATTCTGAAGATATTTTCCTGTTTTTTTCTAGTAGTTTTATAGTTATACATTTTAGAGTTAAATTCATGATCCATATTGAGTTAATTTTGTAAAGAATGTGCAACTTAGGTTGAATTTCATATATTTGCCTATGGATGTCTAATACCTCCAGAACAATCTCTTCCTTTTTCTTCTTCTTTTTTTTTTTCACCTTTTGTCAAAAAGCAGTAGGGCATATTTGTGAGGGTCTATTTCTAGGTTCTCTGTCGTATTTTATTGATCCATCTTTTCTATCCCTTCACCAGTATCACAATCTTGATTACTGCAGCTATATAATAAATCTTGAAATCCAGTAGACTGATTCTTCTCATTTCATTCTTCTTTTTCAAAATTATTCAGCTATTTTAAATTCTTTGCCTTTCCATATAAATTTTAGGGTAATCTTGTCTATGTCTACAAAAATCTTTCAGAGATTTTGATAGACCTGAGCTAAACCTTATAGTAGGTTGGGTGGTGGTCCCCCAAAAGATATGCCCATGTCCTGATCACTGGAATGAATCAATGTGACCTTATAAGGAAAAAAGGTCTTTGCAGATGTCATGAAGTTAAGGATCCTCAGATGAGGAGATCATCCTAAATTATCCAGGTGGCATATAAATTCAATGACAAGTGTCCTTATAGGAGATACACAGAGGAGACAAATAGAAGAGGCAGGCACATTGTAACCATGGAGGCAGAGACGGGAGTGAAGTGGTCACAGGTCAAAAAAATTCGACTGCCACCAGACACTGGAAGAGGCAAAGAACAGATTGTCCCCTAAAGCTGCCCTACCAGCACCTTTATTTCAGACTTCTGGCCTTCAGAAATGTGAGAGAATAACATTCCGTTGTTTTAACCCACCCAGTTGTGTCATTTGTTGTAGCAGCCATAGGAAACAAATAGAAAACTGTATATCAAAACAGGAGACTCTGAAAAAAAAAAAAAAAGACTCGATCTGATTGAAACTTCTGTTTTTAAGTGGCTTTTTCTGATACTGTTCTTGCAGGAGGTGGCAGGGTTGTGGGGGATGGAGAACCACCTTGTTACTGCCAGCGGGGAGGTGGAAATCCAGGTTCCCCATGCAGCCTCTGTTGACAGTTGTAGGAATGGATTCCTTGTTACTGCTGGGTGAGAATGGGAGTTTCAGCTTCCCTGTAATCTGCACCGATCCTGGAGGATGCTTTTACAGGCCAGGGGGGATGGAAGTCCTGGCCCCCTATTGGCCTTCTCTGCCTATCCCCCAGTGGGGATTCGGGAGCACCTCAATACAGGCTTACAAGAGCTAGAAGTATTGCCTCTTCACATGGTCTTCACTGGCATGGGTGGGAATGGGACCACAATTCTTTCTATGGTGCTTCTTCCTCTGCCTGCCCCTCCCCCTGCTTGTGCTCTCTCTCTGTGTCAAATAAATAAATAAAATCTTTCAGAAATAAATAAATAAAACCCAATCTCAGAAGTTATATGTCATCACTTCTCTAGTATTATACTGGTCACATAGACCAACTCTAGTACCATGTGGGAGAGGAGTACACAAGGGTGTGCATACTATGAGGCAAGGATCACTGGGGGCCATCTTAGAGCCTGGAAGCCACAGCCAGAGATGTGATTTATAAGTAAAACAATAAATCACTGTTTTGATATTTGGACAGTGTTTGTTGCTTCAGTATAACCCATCAAAAGCTAAGCTGATACACTTATATGTCTTTATTTATTAGGTTTTAATAGGTGTTTTTGTTTTGTTTTGTTTACTTCCTGCTTCGGAAGATGAAGAATGAATACTTCTTATACTCTCTGGCTTTCTTACCCTCCTGCTCATTTCTTGAGTGTGGTTAGGTTTTGTTTTGTTTTTTTAATGATGAAATCTTTTTTTAAGATTTTATTTATTTATTTGAGAGAGAGAGTGCGTGCATGAGCAGCGGAGGGGCAGAGGAAGAGAGAGAAGCAGACTCCCCGCTGAGCAGGGATCCCGATGTGGGGCTCGATCCTAGGACCCCCGAGATCATGACCTGAGCCGAAGGCAGATGTTTAACTGACTGAGCCACCCAGGTGCCCCGAGTATGGTTAGTTTTAATATTACTCTTAAGTTTTTCTATTGGTTATGTGTATAACTCTAAATTATGTGCTTGGATCTTAGTCCATCAACTTTTGACAGGATTGGCTTACTCCTCACTATATAAGATTAAGAAATTAGTGCTTTAAAGTTCTTCTAACATCATCTCCCTCTAAACTTCTGTCAGTGATACTATTTATTTTTATATTTTTAATGTCCTCTTTGCTTCCTCATATCCTTATCTTCAAACCATGTTGCTTTCCTAAGAATTTACTTAGGGGCATTACCACAGAGTAGAGGATTAATGAAAGGTCCCTGTGTCCATCAGGGAAACACAAAAACAGTGGGTGCTGAGAGGAGCAGTGGATTTGATGCTATAAGACTTGACTCTGAGGCAGAGGACTGACTGGAATCTAGAGGAACTCCTGACCTATGGTCACATGTACTTTCTTTCAGATCCTTATCCAGGGCAGGCAGCGTTTTCCCCCTGGGTCCAAAGTCCCCCAGCTGCCCCAGTGCAAGGGCATCAATCCTGGTGCTTATGCTAGGAGAGCCTCTGATCCAAATAGGAGAGTTGAGGAGAGGACAGCTGATAGAGCCTTTTTGACAACAGACATCCTTCGTATCCCTCCACCTTGCCCTTGTTATGTTTCCTGAATCAATCCAACCTCCCAGGGTGTAGTTAATCCCTCTTAACTACATGTCAGTATGGAGTATCCTGTCGAGTTCTGCCCTTGGTCCCTTACAAGTTGAGGTGCTAGGGGTAGGGTCTCCAAATACTGTGCAGGACACTCAGTTTGATTTCAATCTCAGATAAACAATGGATTTTTTTTTTGTATAAACACATCCCAAATATTGCATAAGACATACTAAACAATTATTCATTGTTTATTTGAAATTCTAATTTAAGAATTTTGTATTTTTACTCGCTAAATCTTCCAACTCTATTAAGGGTGGAGCTGAGCTCCCTCTTATCAGCAGGGACAGAAGCAGAGCCAAGAGCTCCACACAGAAGCCCTGACCAATCCAAGACCGTCATGAAGAACCCAAAAAGCCTGCCTATGTTAAGAGATATGTCTTGTAGAGGGGCATCCACATGGAAGTTTCTCAGAGTTTCCTTGGGTAGCTTTACCTGCCAGGCCAAAATTATCTCCTCATACCCAAATAATTCCACACCTATTTCTCAGCCTGTATAGAAGCAGTTTGCATTCAATGTATTTGTACTTGTTTATACTTTTGTTCATGCTGTCTCTTTTTCTAACAGATCCAGATCCAATATTTAAATGGATGCCAGCTATGTGACAGCACATTATATTAGGTGCTTGGTCATATCCCCCCTCCTTATCTGCGCAAAAACCCTATGAAGGAAGCATCATTTATTATTGTTGTTCCTGCTTTCCAGATGTGGAAACTGAGCTTGAAAGGGTCCCTGAAGGCCGAGGGACTCATCAAAACAGTGTTGCCTAAGGCCTCAATACTAAGAAGTGATACAGCTAAGATTTAAACTCCTTCCTAGAGATGAGCTGCTTCCTGAATGTCCTGGAGGCCTCCCTGCTTTTCCATCTCCTCCCAAGGCACCTACTGCTCACTGCTCCCACTGATACCAGTACCATATCCTCACCCCCACTGGTACCCTTAAAAAGCAGCTTAGGGGGCGCTGGGTGGCTCAGTCAGTTAAGTGTCCGACTCTTGGTTTTGACTCAGGTCATGATCTCAGGGTTGTGAGATCAAGCCCTGCGATGGGCTTCACACTCAGCGGGGAGTCTGCTTGAGGATTCTCTCTCTCCCTCTGCCCCTCCCCCTGCTCACTTTCTCTCTCTCTCTCATAAATAAATAAATCTTAAAAAAAAAAAAAAAAGCAGAAGCTCAGTAAAAGGAGAGAAGAGGGGACATTCACTCCAACAGGATGGTGACGCAGAGCTTCTGTGACTTACTGTGAGGACCATGGGGATCAGTTCATTAGTCCATAGAAACAAAGTTGCCAAAGGTGGATAAATCTTACACTTGTCTGAAGAAGCAAATGGGCTGTGGTTTGCCAGCTGGAGAACTTATTCAACCTGTAGGGTATAATTTACATTGGCAAATACAATCTACATTCAAGCCCCTGATTTAGAAGTGAACTTGCTCCATGCTCACCTTGGAGTCTGTGCCTGTCTTCTGCAGGAATATGCATGTGTGTGACTGTGGGCACGCTGCCTTTGCTTTCTATGGTAATTTCAGTGAGGGCAGGGAGCAATCACGTCTTTGGTGACTCACTGTTTCCCTGCAGCACTAGAGCACTGCTTTGGCCAGAACTCAGCTCCATGCACGCTTTTCAGGATGGAGAATGCATGGGAAACTCACATACTTCTGTCTGCAACATTTGTGCAGCTCAACAGATTGGCAGTCCCTTGCCATCATTATTAACTGCTAGCTAACTGCGACCATTATTTTTCTTAATGGCATAAATGCCTATTAGCTTTTCGTTTTCCCTGTTGAGAAAGCACAGAGGCTTACTTTACATCCTCCCAGTTCTCGGAAAGAACCCAGAAAAGTGTGAAGAAAGGAAAACGATTTAGGGAGGTATCAGCCCTGGGGCTAAAAAATATCAGCTGGGTTGGGTCCAGCTTCAGAATTTAGTTTCTGCTGTGAAATATGGAAATATGCAAGTATTGTACCCCTTGGACTGAAGCAGCATTCAGGTTCAGTCTGGTGATTAGGAAAGAGGAACGTCTTAGTCTGAAATCCTAACCATGAAAAGGCTGAAGAGAAGTTCCTCCAAAACAAATAAAATATGTATTGTTTAGGCAAGTGTTATGGTCAAATGGCATTTCGATTTGAGCCCACTCTGCTTAATGCTTTCATTTCCTAGTGTGAAGGATGAAATCAGTTCCCCCATCCCACAGGTTCCGAAGAAAGCTCCCCTTTGCAGGCTGAGATGCCATTTTCGGCTTTGGAAGGGAAACAAATCATGTTATTGTCAAGGCTGTTATTGAGAACATCGTGCTCTCAGCCCTACTGGCTTGGCCATAGTCAAAAGACTCAAACAAAGCTGTTTGCCATGAATTTCATCATTCTGACTTGCCCAGATGGAACCTCCCCCACCCCTACCTAATTCCACTCCCATTTCAAATGCTCCAGAATTTGTTCCAGGAACAAGTTAAAATTCTTGCTACTTTCAGACCTACAAACAATGCAAATCTTTCCTTTCCCTTCCTTGTTTTAAGAAAAGAAAATCTGCTTGCTGGATGATCCTGGGTAGTCAGCTCCAGAATATAAAGCCCCTGAAGAGAAGCAGGGGATGGAGGTGATCAGGTTGCAAGACTGGAGGATATACACAAAGTATAGGCCACTGAGCAGATACCTAATTGCCTTCCAGGGCACAGAGGCCTGAGGGGTCGGTGCTTGGCTCTGACACCTGTCACCATTGCTGAGTGGACCCAAGAGAATTTGTCTTCTCAATAAAGGCACTGGAGTCCTACCTGTTAATCTCTTGCCTTAGGGCCTGTACATAGGTCCCTTATCCATTATGCTGTCAACTTCTTCACCTCTGAGATAGAAGAGGAATGGAGTGGTTGTCCTGAGGAATTGGGAAAATACAAAGAATAATGTGTTCCCTCAAACAATGTTATTTAAGAGTCCACTGGATGGGGGAGAAAATGCCTGGCAGCTTTCATTACTTTTGTTTTGAGCATTTGTGTATTTGAGCTGGGAAGGAGGGAGGGAGAGCTTTTTTCTTTCTTCCTTTTGGAGTTTGTTTTGTTACTAAATTTTCTTTGCAAAATACCATTGGCTAGAACCTTCTTTCTAAAAACATCCAGAATAAAACACAAGAGTCAGTATAGGGTAAGAGAGACTGTTTAAAAAACAACACCTTGGGGAGCAGAAATGATAAGATTTGAATTCTTGCTCAGACTCAGAGTCTGTGATTTGGGGCAAGTGAGTTCGGATCTCTGAACCTTTCTTTCGGTCCCACCTCTGGAAGATGAGTATACTGTACTAAAGCCTACTTAACAGCGTGGTTGTGAGCACAAAATAAAGTGCACAGCACAGACGCTGACATGTAGTAGACGCTTGAGAGCAACAAGGGCTAACATTTACTGAGATTCTCCATACCAGCTACCATTGTCTGGGCTTTACCTAAAAGATGCCATTTAAACCTCACTGCTACCCCAAGAGGTAGATGCTAAAATCGTCCCTATTATATAGAAGGTTGAGGCTTAGAGGGACCCTTCTGGTCAAGTGGCAGAGGATTTGAGCCCCACCCCAGCTCTCACACACTGTGTCCTGTGCAGAGGCTGCAAGCTAGGTCCCACGAGCCAGATCCGGCCCAGAAGTGCGTATGGCTTGGCTTACAGTATTTATTTAAAAAAAAAAAAAAAAAAGTAACTTCGCTGTCAACACTTAAAAATTGAGAAAGATTTCACAATTGTGAATCTTCAGCTTCTCTTTTAAAATCTGAAGCTCTGGCCACTATGCCTTTGTGTTCCCACATAGCCGTGTGTAGCAGAAGCTGTACCGCGGCTGTCACCCGTGGACGGTCCAGAGCTTGTGACAGTCCCCTCCGCTCCTCCCCCTCACACATTCTGGCTCCCAGAAGTATGGCAGTCTCTGTCCTCTCTCCCACCTCCTTTTGCATCCGTCTCCCTCACTCAAGTCAGGAAGTGATTAGGTACAGCCTGACGTCTGTCTGTGGTTCCTTTGTGGAATGAAATGACCAGTCCTGCCTGATACAGCTCCCAGTACAATGTCAACAATACACTCATGTTCCCCAATTCCTCAGGGCCTCCCCAGCGCTTCCTCTGCTGTGAGAAATCTGGAGGGATCCCGAAGCATCCCTGACTGTGAGCACATAGCATCACTTATTTCTTAGATTGGCCTTTTCCCTCCCTTTGCACTCCTATGAAACTATCTGAACCCAGGGCCTCATCATCTCTGCCTTTCTGGTTTCTTGCAGTAACCTCTTACCTCATCCCCCTGAGGTACCCCCAACCCGTTCAACCCATTTCACACAATGACTTCATATCCATCTTCAGCAAATCTTTCATGGTCAGGGTTGGCTTCATGAACGTGAGATCTGGCGATCACACCAGACCCCACACTAAGGGCTCTCTACTGGTGTAATGCTCTGCTATCGCCATCTTGAAATTGTTTATGATTTTCGAAACAGAGACCCACATTTTTATTTTGTGTTGACCCACATTTTTATTTTGTGTTGGGGCCCACAAATTATGTAGCCAGCCCTATTCATGTTTCAGTATGAGAAGCTTCAGTGACTCCTTAACTTAGAAGTATTTCCTCATCTTTTTTGAGCATAGCACACAAAGAACGTGATAATATATGTGTCTCTAGTGGCCTGCTCCGAAGCCCCAGACCCTGGCCAGCCATAATGGGAGGAATAGATGTCATGGCAAACTGTGACCCCTTCCCAGCACACAAAGATGCTGAGCACACCTGCTAGGGAAGTTTGCAAGAGTAGGTCCTATTAGCTTTTCCTGTGTGTATCAGATTCACATGCCGAATGATCACTGGTTGCTTAATCTGTACCAGGTCATGAGCAAGTGTTGGGAATACAATTATAAACAAACCCATGCCTTATGAAGCTTAGTGCAAGTTAGGAAGGCAGGCAGTCACATAAAGAGGCCAGTGTGAAGCACTGTGAAAAGAGGTATCATGGAAGTCAGGGAAGGATGCATTCGTTCCTAGGGCTACTGTAACAAATTTCCACAAACCTGGTGGCTTATAGCAACAGAAACATGTTCTCTCGTCTCGTTCTGGACTATAGAAGACTGAAATCAAGGTGTCAGTGGGACCACATGCCCTCTGAAGCCTCTAGAGAAGAATCTTTCCTTTCCTCTTCCAGTTTATGGTAGCTCCGGGCATTCCCTGGCTTGTGGCTCCATCACTCCATCTTTGTCTCCTTCTTCACATGTCCTCCTCTGTTTTTCTGTTTCTTATAAGGACACTCGTCATTGTATTTAGGGCCCACCTAGATAATCCAAGAAGATCTCATCTCAAGATCCTTAATTACATCTGCAAAGAGCCTTTTTCCAATTAAAGTAACATTCACAGGTTCTGGGAATTTGGATGTGAACTTTGGCAGGGGCATTGTTAAACCCACTTCGGAAAAATAAAATAAAATAAACCCACTTCGAAGGGTATATGACAGGGCAGCTAACCTCATGCTGAGGAATTGGAGAATGTCTCCTTAAAAAAAAAATAACATTGAAGCTGAATAAGCCAGAAAAAGAGGGGAAAGAAGGGGGGTGGTGGTGGTAAAAAGTATTTCAGAAACAATGTGTGCAAAGATCCCAATACAAAGTTAAGCATGCTGGGTTCCTGGAACTGAATGAAGCTAAGTGTTTTTACAGAATAATGTACATGGGAGAAAGGTTAAGAGAAGCAGCAGGAGACGTGAACAGAGCCAAATCAAGATGAGCCTTGTAACCATGGAAAGACCTTTGGACCAATGTAACAGGGAGACAGCAAAGGCTTGTAGACAATGGAAGGACATTATCAGATTTCAAAAGATTGCTATGGCTGTAGAGTGGAGCATGATTTGGAGGGGGACAAGACTGGACCATGGAAACAGGTGAGGAAATGGTTACATAATTCAGTGTATAATAAACTAGGATAGTACAGAAGGGAAGGGAGCAAGCCAATAAATTCAAGAAGATATTTAGGAGGCAGAATCAATAGGACTTGACGGCTGATGGGATTTCAGTGTGGAAGTCAAGGATGGTGCCCAGGCTTCTGGCTTCTGATTTAGAGAATGTTGCCTTAGTGAAGTAGGGAAACAAGAAGGAGGTACAGTCTGGGCAGACACCAGAGGGATGAGTTTGAAGTGCTGTGGAACAGCCAACTGGAGATGATTAGTGGGCATTTGAATTTAGGAGTCCGAAGCACAGGAGAGAATGCTGGCGCTAGAAATACAGATTTGGGATCTGTATTTGAATATGAATATATGTTATGAATATGAATCATATGTTAAGTTAGGGAGTGAATGGTAACACTGAGGGAGATGGATAGAGTGAAAAGAGAATAGAGCCCAGGACAGGACTCTCAGGAGCACCAAGACTTACTCAATGGGCCGAGTATTATCTGTCTGAGCCTGAGTTAGAAAACCTGGGGAGGAGACATTTCCCATCTCCTCTGATTCTTCACCAAAACCAACCATCCAGCATCACCATCAAATGAACATTCTAAAAACCTTATTTCTCTCAGATTATAAAGTTTCTTTAAATTAAGAAGTATCTTTTTTTAGCTCAAGATATTTTTCCCCCTCCCCTGGCCCCTTTCCAGCTAGTTAGATTCTGTGTAATAGCACGGCCCGATGGAACTTTCTACAATGATGGCAACATTCTATATCTGTATTCTATAATATGGTAGCCTCTTGCTGAAGGTGGCTATTGAGCATTGGAATGTATCTAGTGCACTTGAAGAACTGAACTGTTTTATTTAATTTTGATCCACTTAAATTTAATTACCCACATATGGCGACCATATTGGACAGACCTACCACAAGGGAGCTCAAAATTCACTTTCTGAAGGAACATGCCCTGAATCCTCCTCCCAAAGCCAGGCCTATCTCCCCAACTATCTGCCATCTAGAATCTTGTACTTTCATAAGGCTAATGAGGATTATAATTTTGAATAATCATATGTGTATTTACTAGTTGAATACCTGTTTCTCCTGATAAAACAAGTTCTGGGGGCGCAGGAACTATGTCTGTCTTATTGACTGCTATATTTCTAGCACTTTGCAAGGGGTATGGTACTTACTATGTGCTCGATAAATATTTATTGAAAGAATGAATGAATGATAAAATGATTCACTAAAACATATTATGGGATTACGTACCAAATATATGTTTATTAAAGAGTTGGCTATAGATTGTAACCATATGGTAGATGGTTCTGGGAGGCTAATAGCTGTAATCTATAGTAATTGGGACTGTCAAGAGAGGGACAAATTGGACATGCTCAGTTTGGGATATGTAAAGTGTGAGGGGCCAGATCGTGTGTTTTACATTCCATTGATCTCATTGTCCACTAAAATCCCGAAAGCTCTTCCAGCTCATGATGGTATGCCGCATGCCCTCTCTTGTGCATTATGCAGTTAATAGGAAAACCATTCACACTTCTCATTAACATTTCTTCCTGAACATTACATCACCGCTCAGCCCCTTGAAGTGGCTCTAAATCCCAGGATTGTCCCAGTGCACTGGGCCCCGCTGCCAGCTTTGCATTCTCTCAGTGTTTATTTAACATCTTCTCAAAGCTCCTAATCCAATTAATTTTTAAACGGTGACTATGTCCAGGACTGTGGCACAGCACTGAAGACCTCCCTCTAGATACCAGAATGCACAAGTCAGCACTTGTTGGCTATAGCCTTTCAGTCGCCAGGAAGCCCTCGCCTGGGCCGGATTTCGAGCCGGGTCAGGAGCTCTGGCCTTACCAGAGCATTTGAGAGCTCCCTCGAAGGCTCTTCACTCACCTTCAGCTCTGGCTCCCTCTCCGCACTGTGGCATCCACCTTCTCCTAACAAATACGTGGAATCTGGAAGGTTCTGCAAGCCCAGCTGAATCCAGTTCCTGCACCCTGGGACGGCAGAGGGCCAGGGCCCTTTAGCCAAGTTTCACTGCAAGCCCATGAAGGGCAGTGTTTTATACGCCCTCCGTGTCAGAGCCAAGGTAAACAGGCTGAGCCCGCTCGTCAGTCCCACTGGGGTGAGGCAGAGTGGAGAGACTGGGGAAGCCAAAGAGAAAGGAGCTTGCAAGCGATGGTTGGGAGGGAAACTTTGGCAGTCCTCGATTCGGGCCACCCTCGTGGCGGCTTCTGGAAGCCTTGAGAGGGACTGTAAGGGCTGTGCTATGATAAAGATGAGCGCTGAGAAGGTGGCCCCCAGTAGATGGATTTGATTCTGAATGGGCAAAAGAGCATTCACCTTTACTTCCAAGACATCTCAGACATGGTGAGTGTGCTCTGCGGAAAGCTGAAGGGAATGTAGGTATCACAGGGTCCCCGGTGGCGGGCAGACACCTCCCTGTGCAGCCCGAGGCCCTGTCAGACAGCTCCGGGCAGCAACCACTGCCACCTCCCCAGCATAGAGAGAAGAGGCTGTCTTCCCAGCTGCTGTACCCACCCTGGCCCAGCTCCCTGCATGCGTGCCGTGGCCGGAGGGCCACCCACATATGCTCCTGCACTTAGTAGAAGAGTCGTTCAGACAAGAACATTCTTCATTTTCCCTGCATGTTACCTAACAGCTGCCTTTTAAAATGTCTTCATAGAGGCACCTGGGTGGCTCAGTCGGTGAAGCATCCGACTCTTGACTTCGGCTCAGGTCATGATCTCAGGGTCATGAGATCAAGCCCCGCATTGGACTCTGCACTGAGCATGGAACCTGCTTAGGATTCTCTCTCTCCCTCTGCCCCTCCCCCCGCTTGCGCGCGCGCTCTCTCTCTCTCTCTCTCAAAAAAAAAAACAAACTAAAAATTAAAATTTCTTCATAATCCTAAAAGCTACTAACAGAAGTGAAATGAACAGCTTCATGTTAGGAAAATCTGTAGGGGGTCTGATCTTAACTGTGAACTAGAGTCACAAACGGGAGCATGTGGTCATCACTCAAGGGGCTTGCTGGCAGATCAGATGATTCGCAGAAGAGAGCCACGCCGGAGGGCAAGGGCAGCTGGTGACGTCGTCAGTGGGTTCAGACTGGCTGGAGCTGAGAGGCAAGGGAGCAGTTGAAGTCCGTGCATAGGTCCAAGAATGCCCGTGGCCCGTACTCTCCTGTAGTTACACTTGTACACAATTAATGGAGTCATTCAGCCCAGTCACTGGGGCCCCGCCAAGGAGCAGCCCGTGCTGTCCCCTCATAGCCCACTGGTTAGGTTTACTCTGCCGGGTTTCACCTCAAAGAAAAACATTGATTTTACAGATGTCAAACCTCGGGCCACGGAGAGATCTCAGCAATCCTGTTCTGAGGCCTCTGGGAAGCTTCTGCAGTGCCAAGCTGCCAAACCGTCCCAATTGCTGAGTTTCAGTAAACGGCCCTTTCATCAGTCACCTGTGGCACACCAGGTGCCGTCGCGCAAACTCTTTCACTTAATCCTGTCTCCAGAATTTCTTTCCCTCCTTTTATTTTCACAGGCGACTGCTCTCATTCAAGGCCTCCTGATTTCTGTATTTAACATCTATAAAAGACTCTGACTTGATTTCCCCACCTCATCCACACAAAAGCCTGAATGAACTTGGAAATGTTATGAATCTGATCAAGTCATTCTGCTTCTTAAAGACTTTTTGTGTCCCCATGCCTTTGGGTAAGGTCTGCGGTTTGGCTTGGCATTCAAGGCCCTCCATTGCTGCACCAGCCTGCCTCGTGCCCCGGGCTTCCCCATCTGTACTCACGCAGAGTGGGCACACGGCCTCACACCCCTTTATGCCTCTCTGTGGGAACATCCTCTCTGCGTGCCTGCCGGGCAATCCTGATTCGCCCTTTGTGACCTCCAGCGTCTCCCTTTTCTCCCTGGTCTTTCCAGACAACGCCCACCACAGTGGGTGCCCCCCACCCCTATGCGGTGGAGTGACTCTACAGCTTGTGCCACTTTCCTCTTGTTGCACTCACCACATTCCCCTGGAATCATTTGTCTCCTTCATTTTCAGGGGAGGAGGTATCTTCCTCAGGGAGGAGAGAAGTAGTTCTTGGAGGAGAGGGCTGGAAAAATCTGACTCTTTTTATTATAAAGCACAGATCTGAATACAATTTATAAATATACACACAGGGTACCTGTGGTATTAAAATTTCATGGAGAGCAGGGGAAGATAAGGAAAAAATGTCTAAGAAGTCTCCTTAGAGGCCAATAATGAAAAATAGGTTGAGAAATACAGAACTGATTTGTTCATACATCTTACTCACCAACTGGACTGTGAACCTTTTGTGAGTCCCCAGAGCTGATAGAATGTTTTGAATAAATGTCGAATATTGAAAGCTGAATGCATGTGCACTTGAATGAATTCTCCCAGTAATCCAGTGGGGTGGTATTACTGTCCCATTGGGGGAAGACAAAGAAACAGGTGCAAAGTCCCCCTCCCCCACCTCCACGAAGTTCAGAGTTAGTAAGGGCTAAAGTAGAAACATTTCAAATTCAGGACTTCTGGAGTCCAAATCTAATGTTCTCTTATACCTTAGTATAAGGTATATACTATATACTCTTATACCTTAGTATAATTGATGTAATTTACACAAAACCAGAACAATATGTTTCCCAATTTACCTTCAACATTCAAAAATGCTCTGGTTGAATAATCTAAACCAGTTTGAGTGCCCAAGAGCAACCTCAGAAAATCAAGCCTGTGGTCTTGCAGACTCAAGCAAAGATGCCACAGCACTTGGTTGGGTGAGGATCGTGGCCTTCTACCTGACTCAGGAGAATCCAGAGTATAACCAGGTGTAGCCTGGTTAGTTCGTAACCCTGAGCCTTGTAGTTAATACAATTAAATTAAAATTTTAAAAAATCCAGCCTTGAGCCTCTCCTATGTAGTGAACTGAGCAGCATAGGGCTACTTGCCTCAGGAGATGAGGGTGGTGGAATCAGAAAAGAATACCTACAGATGTAATGCAAGATTCAACAAGATGACAGTCATGAGAGAGATTTAGGCAACTCTGAGCCAGGAGATGAACTATAATGGGAAATAATGAGGACGGGAATGTTATTAATAAAGATGCTTTCCTTGTTGAAAGCAAAGCAAAGCAATGTCTATAAAGTGGTTTTATGAGTAAATTTGTTGAAGCAGAAGGAGCTGACTAGCTCAAACCACTGTTTTATTCTTTCCAAGGTCAAGATGAGGTTTGAAATTGGATTTATGAGTCTGTTTGTTCAATCAAACTCCTCACTTTCCACTTCTGAGCTTATGAGAAGTGGGTAAAAATCCATGCTGAATGACAGTTCATCTGCCTAGGATAAAACCTTTTGCTTTTAACCATAAATACTTCATACATACAGGGGAAAAAATGCACTAATCATAAGTGTACAGTTACTGAATTTACACAAAAAAAAAAACAAACCGTTGTAACAACCACCCAGATGAAGAAATAGAACATTATTGCATCCAGAAAACTGTCCTGGTTATACCATAGATTAGTTTTGCCTTTTTTGAACTTTAAAGAAATGGAATCATACCGTATATACTCCTTGTGTCTGATTTCTTTTGCTCAATAATATTATCTGTGAGATTCATCCAGATTGTTGCAAGTAGCAATAATTTGCTTGTTCTCATTGCTGAAAGTATTTCATTGTGTGGATATACCACATTTATTTACCTACTCTATTGCTGATGAACATTTGGCTTGTTTCCGCTTTTTGGTCATTATGTACGGTTCTGCTATGAATATTTTTCCTACATGTTTTTTGATGAGTATGTGTGCTCATATATACCTAAGAATAGAGGTGCTCGTTCATATGGTATACATATGTTCAGATTTAGTAGATTTTGTGAAAGATGTTTGAAAAGTGGTTGTATCGACTGTATAACAATAGCGTACAAGACTTCTAAATATTCCAAATCCTCTCTAATACTTGATATTGACTGCCTTTTTCATTTTAGCCATTCTGGTGTCTGTTTTTTAAGCTCATGATTTTAATTTGCATTTTCCCGATGACTAATATCTATTCATATGTTTGCTGGCCATTTGGATTTTCTCTTTTGTAAACCACCTTTTCAAGTCTACTGCACATTTTTCTGTTTAGATGTCTATCTTTTTCCTATTAATTTATAGGAGATCTTTGTGTATTTTGGATACAAGTCCTTTGTCTTGTATATAATTTGCTAATTGCTAATATTTTTTTCCAATCCATGACTTCATTTTTCACTCTTTTAAAGGTATCTTTTGATTAACAGGAGTTTTTATTTATTTAGAGGAAGGGGGAGGGGCAAAGGAGAGAGAGTCTCAAGCAGACTCTGCGCTGAGCACAGAGCTCAGCTTGGGGCTTGATCTCACGACCCTGAGATCATGACCTGAGCTGAAACCAAGAGTAGGACACTTAACCGACTACGCCACCCAGGCGCACAGAAGTTTTTCTTTTTTAATGCCCTGTAACATCAGTTTTATGTTTAATACATCATAAAATTTATAAATGCTATTAAAGAAATCTTTGCCTTTCCCCTGCTCATGAAAAACAATCGTCTGATTATAATACTGAGTCTTCCAACCCATGATCTATACCTTCATTTTTTCAGGTCGTCTTCAATTTATCTCAGTAATGTTCTGTATATTTTAGTCTAAAGATTTTGCTCTCTTTTGTTAGATTTACGTTCAACTTTGGGCAAACTCCAAGTACCTATCTTTCCAGTTTCAAGAGACATGAAAAAGAAAGTCTAAAATATGTGCCCTGAATTCAGAATGCTTTGGTGCAACTGCAGAAAGATAAAAGACTGAATATTAATGAAGTAGTAATTGTGTGATGTAGGCAATGAAAAAGGAGAGAGGCAAGCAACCAAAATGGGTTGAAATTGTTGGCAGAGATGCCTGACAAGGATGTAAGAAGGTGTGAAATGGGCTTGAGGCATTGAAAGACATATGCAGAGTGGAGTGGTAGGAAGCGTTCCAAGAGAGAAACTGGAGTGAGCTGAAGTCTGGAGTTTAGAATGAACATAGCATGTTAAGGGGCTAATGGGACACTGGTTGATGAAAATGTTTACACTCTGATTCATGAGTAGTGGGAGATAAGATGAAGTCTTGAGCTGAGAGGCCCTATTAACAACGGAAGGAAGATATTCCAGTCCATTTCGATGATGGAGTTTGGCATCCTGGCCCCTGGAGGGGAGCTCAACAAGTATTTACCCTTGCTTGACACCAACTGGCAGCCAATTAAGAATTTCCTGATAGGAACTCCCACACTTTCACCCTTGAACCAAGAAGGCCTCCAATTTAGAAATGAACTATTTCTTATAGAATGTATAATCCAGAGTCACTTTCACAGTAACCCAGAGCCCATGGCCCAGCCAGAAGGTTTAGATTCAGCACCTACTACCAAATGATTTTGAGAGGGCTATAGCTGTAAAACCTAGTAGTGATGACTACTCAATGCACAAATTCTGTAGCAACAGCTGGACTTCCCGGAAGAAATGGGGCTGGAAGTAAATGTTCAGGTCTTAGATCACTGGTTGGGTTTTTGATGCCCCATTTCCTTCCTAACTTAGGCAGTTAAAACCAGCTGACTTAGGGCAGCTCCAGAACCCACGGAGGCAGGTCCTTAGGCCTCCTGGGAGCTACTGGAATGAGTAAGGCGTGGAGTAGCCAGTA
The DNA here is from genome assembly GCF_003265705.2 of Callorhinus ursinus. Taxonomy (NCBI): domain Eukaryota; kingdom Metazoa; phylum Chordata; class Mammalia; order Carnivora; family Otariidae; genus Callorhinus; species Callorhinus ursinus. The sequence goes on from NW_027397069.1 coordinate 49,937,284, forward strand.
ATGAGTTCAAATGATAAGATTCCTAAATGGGACACGAGTATGCATTTTGCCAAGATTTATTCTAATTTTGGAACCCAACTGGAAACTTCTGAACATCATGTTCTATTTGGCTCTGACAAAACACAGCTCTGCATTGCTTTGTGTTTATTTTATCCTTCGAGATCAGAGCATAATTTATTTGTAGTTAGATTTTTGTGTTTAGCACAAACCTCCATTTAGATAGAAAAACAAGTTGATATATTTTTTTATATGTCCTTAGGGGGAAAAAGATGTACAATGGAGAAAGGTTCCACTAGAAAAACATACATACCCAATATAGAAAATTTACGCAAACAGAAGCACCCAGAGGAGAAATATTTTATGAAGCCTAAAGTATAATGAATCCTCAAACTTGGCAAAAAACAGTAGAGATTAGATCCAGAAAATCTTCAGGACTCTCCTACATTTAGGCAGGACTGCATCTTCTCTAGCACCTCCTCCTTGTTAAAATTTCTTTCCATATTTAAACAAATATTTTGAGAAGAAATATTATAACTTCCCTTGCAACTGTGTTCTCTAACACTCCAACACTATGTCTCAAACATTAGGATGTCTCCCTATCAGCACCCGTTTCATCCTCTTTCCCTCACTTTTCATTTAATCTCAAATGAATTTTTTGGTATTTATTGGTACAGAACCAAATTCTCCTATAGCTAAAGTGTACTGGGGCCTATAATAAAACAAGAATTGAGAAGAGTTGGGGATAAGGTTATATTGATCAGGACTCTTTCAGAAGCTCAGTATAAAATAAGACCCCCCAAAAAGGAGATTTATTGGCTCAGGTGGCAGGAGCCTTGTCACCACCTCCAATTAGAAAGATCTCAGAGAAGGACTTTGACCAAACTGAATCATGTGCCCAAGTCTGGACTAATCCCTGTGGCAGGACCTGGGTGGTACACCCAAGTGGCATGTGCTCACAGAAAGTGGATTTGTTTCCAGGAGAAAGAGAGATTATAGATGATCACTTAGGGACAATTATAAACTGACAAATTTGAAAGATGCAAAAAGAAATGTTTTCATAGTGTATCAGAGCGAGTACATTAAGATTTTGGAGAAAGCATCATTTCTTAAAGAAAGACAAAGGTGTTAACAAAAGAGCACTGATTACCCTTGAGACCTGCTCTAAAATGTATAGCTACTTTCACTGTGGACGTCTTATGGGCATCAAGAAGGCAGAATAGCATAGTGGCTAAGAACATGAACTTTGGATACTAACTGACTCAAATTCGATCCTTGCAGTGCCAATGGCTAGCTTTGGTATTTGGGCAAGTTACTCATCCTCTTGAATGAGTAATAATAAAATTTACCTCTTGGGTTATTGTGAGGATTAAATGAAATAATACCCATCAAATGTTTGGTACAGTGTCTATCACTTAGCGATCACTGGTCCAGCTATTATTTTTTCATTATAAGCAACATAATTATTATTAATAATTATCAATTATTATTATATACAATATATTATATATAATACAATAATATAATATAATTATATTAAATAGAATAATATTTAAGTATTAAAGTATTAATTATAAGTATAATTATTAATAGTTATTGTTATTAATTATTATAAGAGTACCCAGGAATTTCAAGGCTAGAGAGTTCGAGGATGGGTGAATAGTGATAATGTTCCATCTTTCTGGAATAAGAAACATCTCTCTATACATCCTCTCTATTTATATCCAATCCTATCCTTTGCCTTAAAGTTATTTAAAATCTCTTTCTTCTACCTTCCATAATTTCTCTTTTTATCCACCGAGGCATGAAACACTAATGGACCTGGGTAGGAAAAGCAAGATGATGGTGCCCTTGATACTTGTTTTAATCTTTCTAAGAGAGACTTCACAGGTAATTGAAGTCCAAGAAATTACAGTCTTAGGAAGTGTCCATGCTGTGAGCAACAAAAGATAACTCCTCAGAGAGATATCAAAACAGTTGACCAACTTCTGGAACCAATTGGCAAAGTTATGTGTGACTGCACAAGATTGCATTGCAAAGGAAAACCTGTGAGGTCCTCTAGGAAAAATTGGAGTCTTCAAGACTGCACTTCTACCTTCTCATTAACTCTAGTATATCCTACTTTTCATAAAACTTTCCACTGAAAGCTCCAGAAACGGAGATGTCTCAAGAGAAAGAGGTTCTTTTACTTCTACTGCAGCTGTCAGGGATCCCTGTTGCCTGTAGATTTAGGACTTAGAATTTTTTTTTAATCAGGGAAGAGTGTGAGACAGGAAAATATGTTACCATATGAGTTTGACTTCCATGCTCTATTGAATGTCCATGGTAGCAATTACTCAGGATTCAGTCTTATTTTTTTTTTTAAAGAAAACGTTTCATAATGTTTTTTTCTTTCTAATTATGAAAGGCAGATAGAATAACACCTTATATTTATATAGAACTGGTCCTTGGAAAGTGCTATAAATAATGTAATTCTTTCTCTCTCCAGAATTCCTTGTGGAAGCAACATATATTCCTCACACCACTTTTATAGATTATATAGTCTGTCAGAAGCATTGTGGGGGCCAGAACCTGAGTTTTCTTTGGATTTGAAATGAGGTATTAGGTTTCCTTTCTATTAGAAAAACAACATTTCTACTCAAAAAAATAAAAATGGACTTTCATGCATAGTGCTCAAGGTAATTGCCATGGGAAAGAGCTCAGTTAAAACTTCTTGCTTTTCAAAATAATCAAATCGTCATTTTCCCATTTTCTTACAAACTTTTTATAGTCATGACGTTAATGGTATAGGTAGTATACAGATATACTATCTATATCAGAGTCATGTGCTCATAGCAATGTTAAGTCTTGTTCTGTGAAACTCATGTGTGTCCAAAGTCACAATATATTTCTTCCTGTGAGTTTCAGTGGTTTTTAATTTTTTTCTAATTGAAGTGTAATTGACATATAACATTTTATTGGTTTCAGGTGTACAACATAATGATTTGATATTTGTATACGTTGAGAAATGATGGCCACAGTAAGTCTAGTTAACATCTGTCAACTTACATAGTTATAAAATTACTTTTTCTTGTGATGAGAATGTTTAAGATCTACTTACTGTGTCTTAATACAGTAAACATTTATTTATCATTCATGTGACAGTACAGTGTGGGTTCTCCTACTCAGCAGGTGATGGCTGTCCTCCATGTAGTGATTCAGGGACACAGATCTCTTCCCATTTTGTGGCTTCACTATCCTCTAGGGTAGCGGTTCTCAACCAGTTCTAAGTAGAGGCCAGGAATATGCAACACACAGGACAGATCCTGCAACAAAGGATTTTCTGGCCCAAAATGTCAGTAGTGCCAAGGTTGAGAAATACTGCCCAAGGGACGTATTATCTTCTGCATCCAGCAAGCTCAACAGGGAAATGGAGGAACTGATTAAGCTATAACTGCTTTGTAAATGCCTTGACCTAGAAACACTAGTCACATGATTCCCACCTAAATGCAAGAGGGTCTAAGAAATGAGTTCTGGTGGGCAGCTGCTTCCAGCAACAGCTCTTTTTTGGAGGAGCAGGAATTTTTAGTGAACAACAAGCTAACTTGTCACAGGAGTCAATGGCAAGATTTGAATTGTATATTTGCCTGGCTACTCACAACACTGTCAAAGCATCAATATGAGCTAATAAAAGCAGTAATATATAAATGCAATCCTGACTTCCTCCTTGGGCTCCAGATCTTCTGTCTAATGTCCTGTTTAATATATTATTAGGTGTTAACAAACAACACAGTCAGAGAATTTTTGGTCTTCCCACCAAATTTTATTTCTCTCTCATCTTTCCTATCTCAGTGAATGATGACACCATGCTCCTCCCCTCTTTCCTACATCCTCTTCCAGTTGTTCTGTAAGTCTTTGCAGCTCTATCCCCAAGTTATGTGCCCACAGGTATTACCATGGACTGCCATTTCTAGCCTGAACAACTACAATAACTTTCTAACTGGCCTCTCTGTAACCTCTCTTTTCCTGCTACAGCCTGTTCATTCATATAACCAAAGTGTTCTTTATAAACTATAAAGATTATTTCTGTACACCTGGTGCCCGATTACTTTCTTGAGTGCCTTGGAACATGTCCAGCAAGGACCATGTGAGACCCATTTACTTTACTCCATTATTCCTCTGGGGTCTGTACACCCTCCCTTCACCCTCACAGTTCCCTGAACTTGCTACTGGCACTGGTTTGGTGGTTTCTAGATTCACCATGGTCACCTTCTTTATACCCTTCTAAGGAACATGGCACAGTATTGTAAAATGGAGGGTCAACTTGTCAACCTGGGGAAGCTAATTTGTCCAAATCCATGAACCTCACCATAGCCCACAAAACTCATCAGCATCTGGCCCGTGTTCCTCTCATCTCCTCTCTTGCTGTTCTCCACCTCTTCACTTCACCGCAGACCCTAACGTGCCAGCAACACTTGGCCTGAGAGCCTTCATGTGCTCTTTCCCCTGGGAGCACGCTTGCCCAGAAGCTTGCACACCCGCCCTCTTCTCATCATTCCAGTCCCAGGTGTTATCTCCTCAAAAATGAAACACTCCTGAAATTGCTGATACCACCCCTCTCCACCTCTCCAAACCCATATCCCAACCCCCTGTTTCAGTGTCTCCAGAACACTTACCACAGTCTGGAGCTGATACATATCACTCATGTGCTTGTATACTATTTGTCTCCCCCTGGCCCCAGAATGGAAGCTCCATGAGGGCAAGGGCTTTGCCAGTCTTGTCTATCACTGTACCCCCAGTCCTAGAACAGTACCTGGCGTGTAGGAGGGATCAATTATACTTAATACATAGTCATTGAATCATGAGCCAACAGGAATCCTGGAAGAGTAGGAAGTGGTGAATATCAGGTCTTGCTCCAGCTCTGCCACGGATCTCGTAGGTTCACAGATAAGTCTCACACTCCCTCCCCTATAAACTTACTTGTCCTACCCAGGAAAAGAGCTAACCACAAAGGCCTCCTAGAAACACAGACAGGAATATCCTCAGACTTAACAAAGAATTCTCTCCAGGGCCCTCAGACTGGCTGGGTCACTTCAGAAACCTTTGTGTACTTGCCCATAAGTGCCTTCTGACCTGCTGTCCTTCCTGGCCACACACGGAATCACCATTACTGGGGGAGAGTTGGAGGCCTAGTGGGGAAAATCATTATAATTATTATTGTCCTTCCCTCTCCACACTCGACCTAACCTTTTTTTTAATCTTTTTTCTCTGGCATGTTCGGGCTGCCCTCCCACCTTTTCTAACAGCCAAGACTGTTCTGTGCTTTTGAAAAATGTCATGGTCCAAAAACGAGATCCTCAGCCTGATACATCCCTGGAAGTTTCCCTCGGCTGGCCACCTGGCTGCTTCCTGGGGCCCACGTCAGGCTGAGACGCTGCTTGGGGTGCACACATGGGTAGCAGCAACCTCACCTTTGATGTCCTCTTTCATCCCTCTGCACTGTCCGTTACAGACTGAGTTCCCCATTCCTTCCATTAACAGCTATTTACTGAGCCCTGAACTGGGCTTTAAAATGGATACAAGCAGAGGCACATTTATGTGAGGTTAATAAAACTTAAGCTACAAGACCCATGGTCACATGGGTTTTGCAAAATTTGCAAAAGTGAAATATTTTAACTGAAATCAGTTAAAACTATCCTGCTCTGACTTCCCCTTCACCACACTAACCCCTGTGCAGGGTTGCCACAGCGTTTTTGGAATTCTGCTGAAGTAGGTGAGTTGGAGATGCATTTGGTTTGGATTTAATGGGATATATTTATATGGTTCACAGTCACGTCTGCACATAATGGTTATGTTATTGCTATTCAACTCGGTGTAGGATTGCTTTTAAGAAATACTCCGGGAACCCACTGCGCCAACTCATCCAGTGTCATGATAGGAAGACACACAGCCAGATGTCATACCGTGATTTAATATGTTATACAGAATCTAGGAATACATGGGAAATGAAGGGTCACCCAGGTTTGAGATTACAAAGGCAGAGCCTGGTCTGTGGGAATTCCTCCACTCATCAGACATGTAAAATTGCATACAGAGATTTCAATTCTCATGGACATTTAGTAAAAAAAGAAGTTCTCTCTGTAGGGCACAAACTCTTATAGGAGTAGTACTATAAATAGCAAATATGTCCTTGTTGTTTATGCATCCCAACTATTTAATTTAAAATTTAAAAAAAATTGGTTTTGCTCAATCATGTTAGAGGAAAGACTTCATTATCCTTCTATTGTTTTTTCTATAAAATTATTGTCATATAAAGAGGTGATCAAAGAGTATCTAGCTAAAAATGTGTGGGAAATCTGTTAAAGAGGTATGTCAAGCAGTTAATAGAAACAGTATGCTATTGAGGGGGATTGCGATGTTTGTAGTGTTTGTCAGCATTTAAAATTTTTAAATTTATTTCTATTTCTACCCTTAATCTGAATAAATATTTAATTTTTTTAAATGCTCCCACAGTTGTTAAGCTAACTGGGTTGTCTCCCGGATACAGGACCAGAGGATGTACTTCTGGTTATTAAGGAGCTTACAATAGACCTTAAATGAGTCTTGGGTAGGAAAAGGGGTAAAGAAATGATCAGAATGCATTTGACACTCCTTCCATCTACCAATCCGTCATTCCCCTCATCTCCTAAAAATAATCCCTGACAAATTGGACTCTTAACAATCATGCTCTTGAGGGAAATGAAAGGGCTAAGTTGTGGTGTGTGTTATAGGTCAAATTTGGCAACTCTCCTCTTTCCCTTTGGCCATCGCCATCAAGAGGAAAGCCATCAAGTGTGACAGGGCTAAACATTACTTTTGACTCAAGTGTCTTAAGAAGCGACCATCTGGTCTTCCTGGGTCGGTCACTGTGAGGGCTGAGGCTAGCAAGTTGGTCCCTAGAAGACCCCGAATATAGTCACATCATGGTGTCAATGAATGTTCTCTCTAGAAGCCTGCAAATTTTCTTCCTCCGTGTTTAGACCACAATGATTATTCAACTAATTTCCAATCATTCCATGGATGTTTGACTTGGGTGAGCCACTTATAGCAGAATTGGAACTACAAATTGGGTACGATGCTGCCCAACCTACCCTTCAAGCCTACACAGAGCTGTTTGCAAAAGATCCGTGAAATGGAGCCAGCTCACCAATTGACTGGCAACTGTGGTTACCATGTCATAAAAGAAAACGAAACACATCACGGTTTTCCTACAAAAATTAACCAGAAATGTAAAGGGATTAGAATCAGAACAGTATGTGAGGCAGCCAACAATTAATCATTTACTACAGGGTGGGTGAACTTTTCATTGAAGGTAACAGGTATAATTAAACAGCCTCTTGCTGAGTGGGTGTTGAAACTGAAATTCTCTAGGCCTGACTCATGGCTTTTCCACCTGGTTCCTGGCTCCTTTGGACTTGGTTGGGAGGCCGGTTGCCTCTCAGAACAATCTCTGGGAAATCCCTGCCTCAGGCCTGCCATGGAAAACACTACCAATGTTTTCCTTTGTCATTTAAAGTTTGTTTGTGCGCTTGACCAGGAGAAGCCTGCAAGCAGGTACTTGAACTGGGTGGAATGAAAGCCTAGGGATCAAATAGCGCCCTAGACCATTGTCAAGGCCAAGGGAGGGACCACAGTTCTCATCACAGAAAGTGGCTACAGCTGCACTCCAAAGCTGTCATTATTGTCTTGCCGTAACCCCTGAAATCTTGTTTATTTCCTGTTTCAAACTTCCGGAGGTGTACCACACAGGACTGTTATGAAGGGCAGTAACACCACAGCCCAGAGAGGTGGGCTAGCCTTTTGTGTTTTATTTGGGTGGTACCATCTTCAATATTAGAAAGTCCAAAGCCAGTTTGGTGTGGCGAGCTCCTTTTGATCTGTAGATATCTTCTGATCCCTGCCTCGGGGACCCCCCGCCCCCACATCTCCCCACTCCTGGGTTTCCCCCTGTGAAACCAGAGACTTGGAGATGGTCAAGCTGATGACGCGTAGTTCAGATTCAATGTTTCTCTTAAGTCTGAAATCCTCTGAATCTGATGGGAGAGGAGAAGGAAGTGAAACTGGATAGTCTAAATAATCTGTAGTTAAAGCCGAGATTTATGAGGGGAATTACTGCACAGAGCTTGGTTTTGCGTGGCTTTGGACCTGGGAGCCAGATTCTCCCCTTTGACTGCCCACATGTGTCTCTCATGGCTCCGTGGCACGACCCTTCCAGGGTGGGGGAAAGCTACAAGTGTCCCACAAGCCAGGAGCCTTGGTCCTGAACGTCTGAGGAGAGTGGCGACGCTGGTGTGTCTGGTAATTAGCATGTGGCTCTTCAAGATGAAAAAGAAAGATTTTGTGGTGGCAGGGGAGGAAGCAAAAGGATGGAAAGAAGGAACCACAGACTGTGAGAAACACTCTCAGGGAGACCAGGCCTGGGGGAATGCAGGATGCACCTTAGACCTTTGAGTCTTGTCTGCCCCACCCACCTTTGCCCAAGAGGTAGGCATTCGAGTGGGACCATTTTCGGAGCCACAAGTTAGAATCAGATTCTATTTAGGTCAGGCCCTGCTAAAATTCATTTTGAGAAGTTCGAAGACTAGAGCAGAAGAAAACTGAAATTCTACCATCCTTACATAAACACACACACACACACACACACACACACACACACACACACACACTACTTTATGAAGATTCAGGGCAAAGTGAATTAATATAACACACTTAAAACAGTACCTAACACAGTGGATGCTATAGAAGTATTATTTGATTTCCTGCTTTAACTATGAACAACTATTATTATTACTATTACTGAATTTTGACATTGCTTTCAAAGAACTGATTTTGGACATAGACATGTAGGTAGGAAATCCCAGCCATATTCTTCCTTTTCTCAGTAAGCACACATGAGTAGGCAAAGCAATGAGCTAAAGGAGATGGTGTACCTAGTGTAGAGCCCAGGGGCAGCTACGTGAAGGCCGGGCAGTGGCAGGCACGCTGAACATGGGATTAAGCCTGACGTACTGCCTGTGTGAAGTGCGGCTGTTGGCCTGACTCCCCACTGTAAGGGAGAGAGCCAGAGAGAGAGAGAGAGGCCAGGATCTGAACCCTCACCTGTGAATTACCTAGCTGTGAAAATTATGGAGTACCTCTGAGCCTCTGGTTCCTCTTTTACAAATGGATACGATTAAACCACCTCCCAGGGGAGGAGCAGAAGACAAAGTGACTACGTGGGGATCAGCTGGCTTCTGCCTCTCACAGTATCTAGAGGGTTTTATTACCTGGAGTTTATAATAGAGCAAAAGTAATTATGAAAGAAAGGCAAAAATCCACACTTTGGAATGGCATCTAACCAATCGACTCAACAGGTAACCAGAGCATAAACGAACACATACAATCTGTTACAATTCATATCCACACCTAACTGGAGAGTAAATTATCCTGGTGGGCTTTTTTTTTTTTTTAAGATTTTATTTATTTATTTGACAGAGAGAGAGAGTACAAATAGGCAGAGCAGTAGGCAGAGGGAGAGGGAGAAGCAGGCTCTCCGCCAAGCAGGGAGCCTGGCACAGGGCTCGATCCCAGGACCCTGGGATCATGACCTGAGCCAAAGGCAGATGCTTAACTGACTGAGCCACCCAGGCGCCCCCCTGGTGGGCTTTTTGATCCTCTCTCTGTAAAGGATCTCAGGGCTTTATCCAGGTGGGTCTAACTTAAAGGAACGCCTGGCCAGGTCCTTTTCCTGCCCAGATCCCTTTAGGGCCTTCCTCCATGTGTATCGCTTGGCTAGTTGTGGTCTCTGGTCTCCCCCCACCACCCCACATGTGCCCCACCAGTATCCAGCCCATGTTGGTCTGCCTGGAACCATCTCTTCCATCTAGGACAAGTTTCCAATTGCTGCCAATTCTTACTGCTTTTAGTTCAAAATTTAAGAATCATCACCTTTATCGTTATAACCATTGCTAGTCCCAAACTCATTTTTTCTCAGTAAAATGGGAATAATCTCATAGAGTTGTTAAAAATAATATTTTTTATTCAGTTAGCACAATGCTTGCCACCTGTATGTAAAAATATTTTTAATGTCATTTACAATCATCACCATCACCGTCTTCATAACTCAATCATGCTACTCTTTAAATTGGCTCCCAGAGATGCCCTTCAAAATCACCTCTAGCAGTTTCTCTTTACTTCAGAAGTTGGTTTTATGAATCGCCCCGATGTCTGGCAAGGAGAAGAGAACTTTCAAGCGGAGAGTTACTCACAAAACAAAACAAAACAAAAAACGAATTCCCGAATGATGCAAAAGTCATTTACTTTATGACTACTTCCTCTGTTCCACTTGAAAACTACTCGAGTGTAGTCTCATTGCTGAATTATTTAATGACACTCAGGTAGGAGCCTTTAGGGAGTTAACTTACCTCCCAGGGGCCAGCCTGGCATATTTATCTTAAATTCGTGATGGAACTAACATAATCTCATTTTAACATGTTACCATTCTAGTCCTCTTTAGAGCTATTTAAATCCCAAGTTTAGGCAGTGCAGAGAGGCCCAGATTCAGTTCACACAAGGAAGTGGAAACTGGTAGAAATCAACGGGCCTTCTGTGGATTGGGCATCCTCAGAGTTGGTTTGTAAACAAGTTACTGCTGGGATCATGACACTTGGGATCAAATCTCAGACCAGAACACAAGCCATTCAGCTGCAATGTAACTGGCCAGGTATGAGGTGGCCCGGATGGCACCTTGCGCCAGAGGGAGACCCTGTGCTCAGCAGACAGAACTCCGTCCACCAGGAAGAAGGGCATTAAGCCCAAGGAGGACGATTTCCCAGATGTTGCGTTGGTCTGCTCGACATCTCCCCCGAGATTAGGCAGTTAGCTTTGTTTTGATTCTGTGCTCACTGAGAAGCCTTCTAATGCTTTCTTCGGTCACCCCAGGCACCTAAGTTCCCAAAGGGGTGCCCTGGATTACAGGAATGAATATTTCAGTTACTGGAATGGTAGCACCCATCTTTGGGTAAGAATACATTTGTTTTGTGGCATAGACATCCATTGTCCATGAGTTTAGCACGATGCAGCCCCTCCAGGACTAGTCAGCTCCGGGTAGACTGGCAAAATAGAGATTCAGCATCAGAAAGCTGAGAATCGAACCCTCAGTCATTGCTTTCTTAGGTTCTGTTGTGCCTCAGCGTCCTCATCTATAAAGCAGGGGAAAACAATAGTGCCTGTTTTGTATGGTTGTTGTGAGGATTTATGATTTAGTAGATGTAGATGTAGATTATTTATATGTATGTGTGTATATGAAATGATTTTACATATGGAAGAACTTAGAATGGTGTCTGTTATTCATAGCGACCCACTGAGACACTCCCCACTCTGAGTACCCTATTAGAAGCAGCCACCTGATGTCACTCTGCCTCAGACTTTCTTACATGGCCCTCAAAGTACTTACCTCCTCCAGCTATTTCTCTCTGAAAACTAGAGACTTCAAATCAAAGCTACACATAATGCTCCCTCATTGGCATGTGACCTGTGCAGTCTCATGGGGCCTGAACTTAGTTTAATGCTGGGCTCTTGCCACCTTGAAGTTCTTAATTTTTCACAAAGGGACCCACATTTTTATTTTTCACCAGTCCCTGCAAATTATATAGCCAATCTTATCTCCAGGTAACCAAGGACTAGCCAAGTGGCCTTGGGAAGGCTACTCCCTTTCCAGATGGCTCTACTTTGGTTCTATAGATGTTGTGGAGACAATGAGGAGAAAAAGGAGATGAATCTGGCCACAGACCTTGGCTTGCCAATGAGCAGAGTGAAGCCTTCTCGAATGTGTAGCCATGTGTCCAGGCTACTGGTGATAAATTCTCTCTCAGGGCTCTCCATAGACTCAAAGAAAACTGAAAGAAACTCTGGATGTGCTTCGCATCCCTACCAGTTCCCCCAAATAACAAACATACTTGGTAATGCAGAGTGAAATGATCTGAGTTACTCAGAGATAGCACAGAGAGTGCCCAGAAGGGAGCTTGGTCACAGCTGGGGAACTGAGAGCACAGCTTAGGCTGGGGCCTCCCAGGGGAGACTCTTGCAGGGGAAGGGGCGACATAACCACTCAGACAAGCAGCTGAAGCCAAATAACCTCCCAGGTGACATCCATGTGAACCACAGGAGCAATAATTTTGGCCTCCAGCATTGTACCCCCGTGGGCGGGGAACCTGTCTTGGTGTTCATGCAAGATATTGCCTTCTTGGGTGGGATTCCCACTAAATTCAGCAATGGGAGTTAGAGGCAGAGTGGTTTGAGGCCACTGTTACAAACTGCTCCTTCCTTGAGTTTCTAAGTTGGAGTGGCCCAAGGAAAAAGGATTCTACAAATTCTTGGTCTCACTGTTCTGGTTATATATGTACTTTGTTCATGCAGTAGGTCTGACTTTGACCCTGGAAGACAGGACTTGGTAGCCTTGAAATCACTTTTTCACGACCAGGTTCGTTCCTATCATCTTCTCGCTCCGCATCTGTGGCCCTGAAGTGACAACATAATTTACCAGTGGTTACTGGCAGCACAGATGGATGGATGAGTTTTCTGAAATGCTGCCTCAAATCTCCTTGTAGAGAAATCCATCTAAATAGCCCGTTCCCAATAATTCCTTTTCTTTGAACACTTTGGTTCACTCTGTTCTGATTTTAGAATCTAGAAATGCAGCGCAAGATATTTCTGAGCTGGCAATTTGCTATCCTGTTGCAGGAGTGCAGCAATAACCCTGGAGGGAAATTTTTCAAGGCTGCAGAGAAAACAAGGCTGGAAAAATGTTTGTTTATTGCCAGCTGTCCCCACAGCCACTTACATAAGAGCTCGTGCTGAGACAGGCTGCCCTGCCCAGACCCAGGATCAAGAGTGAAGGCTCCTTGGGACCATGACAGAAACAATGTGGGAACCACACAGCCACAGCCCATGACGCAGTCCCGGAAGGAAAACCAAGTGTTGTGTGGCGATTAGTCCTTTCACAATGGCGTGATGGTTTCCTGGGGTGTGTTCAAGCTTGCGGGTGGTGGCACAGTCTGCAGGAGGGGAAAGGCTCTGCGAGCGAGATATGGCTGAAGAATGGTTCCTCACTTTCCCATTTCTGAGATAAAACAATGCACAAAACTGTGTGAGCTGAAGGGCAAAGTCAAAAGTTCAGCTATCTTCCGACCTCCCAGATCCATTCTGACTTTCAAGCTACATAAACAAACACTATATCCAAATCTGGGAGCATTTCAAAAGTGTGGACAAAATTGTGTAGATTTTGTTCAGCTGTTTACTGCAATATATACATACATATATATATATGTTTTTCTTCACAAAACAAACATGAAAAAACAAAGTCAGCCAGGAAAAAAAAAATGCAAAAGCCTTTTACAGCTTGTCTTCCCCCATGCTGTTACTGAAAAGCAGATGTGAAGGGCAGAGATGCAGGCCTGTAATCAAGCTTGTGAGGCAGCCATGAGGCAGTCTAAACTATTCTCAACAGCCTCCCTCTACCGGAGACGCCACAGCCTCTTTGTGTAGACTGTTCCAGGCTTTACGTGAATATCAGAAAAACATTTTCCATATGTTTTAACTTAACTTCTGGCTTAAACATGGGCCCATTCATCCTGTTCCTTCCTTAACAGCCTTCATGAGTAATTGTCCACTTACTTTGCTGCTTGCCATTCATACCTGGGTGTGCGTTTTTCTTACACCAGACACACCTAACTCTTAGCGTCTGTCGTCACAAATAAGGTTGCTGCTTGTTGCTTTGGAATGACAAGTTGAAACTAGCACAATCCTACACACGTAGGAGATATGCAGTCAGCATATTGCTGATGGAGTCATCTCTCTCTCTTGCTCTCTCTCTCCTTACGTCTCCTGCTACTTTTTTCGCTTTCCTCCCCTCCCCCTATTTTTCTTTTTTTTCTTCTCCCTCTGCTGCCAAAACATTGTGCTTACCAGTGAATCTGCTGAGTACTCTCTAAATCTCTGATTTACACCAAACAAGTAACACCATGTCCACAAAATAGAAAAACACTCACTTTGGGACCCCAACTTTGGCCTGAAACTTTGTGAGTTTGGAGTCATAATTTATTTTAACCAAGTTGAGGTCCAAAAGGAGCAAAGGTAGCGAGACCCCATGGCTTACCTGTGGATTCCATCTCACTGGACCTCACACGTGAGAATCTTTCTCAGCTGCATGATTTCCTGTCCTTTCTTTCTCCTGACTCTTCCCCAAATCATCATGGACAGGCTCAACTCTGATTTGTTTAGTTTCTGATTTGTAGTCCACTTTTCAGCATCTCTAGGAAAGAAGAAAGCTGAGAAAGGTCCTAAATTATTCAGGACTCATGGGTTACAAATGGAAGAAACACATCTTAAACCAGCTTAAGCCTAAGAGGGAAATTTATTTGTTCATATAACCCAAACATTAAAAAAAAAATGATTGGATTGAGGGATCTCCTCAGGACTCTCTCATTCTCTCTCCTTCTTGCTCTTGCTTAATGCCATTTTCCCAGACCAGATCCTCCATGGAGGTAGGGACATGACCATGGGCAAAGCTCACCTCCTCATAGCCTATGACCTGAGCACATAGGAGTTTCCCCCCTTTCCCCCATGGGCTGGGTAAAAATCCAAGGTTAGACGCTGATTGGCCCATTCACTAAATCTAAACACATGAGGTACATGATTGGCCATCCTAAGTCATGTCTCCCACATGGCCAGGAAGACAGCCTATGTCTGTTATCAGAAGAAGGGGGGTGGAAAGTTCTAGGCAGATTAAACAGCAGGTAATATAGCATCCGAGGAAAAGAGAGCTCTGTGAAGCCACCGGGTCTATCGGCAGATGACTCCTCCCTATTCTCACAGCCTCATACGTGAAAGTTAAATACTACATGTGGTCTAGGGGTTCTAGGACCCTTTATATGAAGATATAACAATAGTTAACATCCTACCATCCCGGCAGGGAAAATATGGGGACACTTTGTCTGATTTTCCTACCAACACCAAGAAGTAGAGATGAAATTTGGGATTCACAAAAAATTATAGACTCAGAGAATTGGAGAAGATCTAAGAGAATCTAGATGATTTCCCATCTCTGGCCAGAGCTTTACAAAGAAGGGTGATGATAGGTGGTAAAAGATCTTGTAGAGGGTCTTGCATTAGGTGGGAGGTTGGACAAAGAAACTCCTAAAGGTCCTTTAGTCTGTGAGAGGCTGTGAGTCTGTGAAGCCATCCCAACTTGAAATTGTTGAGTCTTTCCTTAAATCATTCAGGACATTTTCTCACACCCCCACTCTTACTGATTTGAATGATCAGCAAGTCTTGTTGTAGGGGATTCCATCTAGATGTCTCATATAAACACCCCCCTCTGGAAAAGTAAGCCCATACCCTTTAAACCTGGGAATTCTCAGTTCCTTAGAAACTAGCAAATCTTGGGTGCCTGGGTGGCTCAGTCATTAAGCATCTGCCTTTGGCTCAGGTCATGATCCCAGGGTCCTGGGATTGAGCCCCACGTCGGGCTCCCTGCTCAGCAGGGAGTCTGCTTCTCCCTCTCCCACTCCCCCTGCTTGTGTTCCCTCTCTTGCTGTGTCTCTCTCTGTCAAATAAATAAAATCTTTTAAATAAGTTAAAAAAAAATTCCTTTTCTTTGTATCTTGACTATATTAACCAGATCACAGCTGAGAAGAGAAGCCTGAGGTTGAATACAGAGATCCAGAATATCTTCAAACTAACTTTTTCTGGTTATAGAGAATTAGAGAAGTCAAAAAAGCAAGAGAAAGAGTTGATCTTTGTTCTCATTTTCCTACTCCCTTCCTGTGATAGGCAGAAGAATAACCCCCAAAGATGTTCATATCCTAATCCCTGGAAACAGTGAATCTGTTCTGTTATGTGACAAAGAGGAATTCTGGCTGCTTTTAAAATGACTTGAAGAGTAATCCCAAGGGCCCTTCAAAGTAGAAGAACGAGGCAGGAGAGGAAATGGAGTGATGCAGTGTGAGGAGAACTCCACATACCATTGCTGGCTTGGAAGACAGGAGAAGGGAGCTATGAGCCAAAGAATAGAGGCAGCTTCTAGCAACTGCAAAGGCAAGGAAGCAGATTCTTCTCTGGAACCTCCAGAGAGGAAGGAAGCCCTGCAAACATTTAGATTTTGGCCCCATTAGACCCATGTTGGACTTCTGACCTATAGAACTGCAAGATAATAAATTTGGGCTGTCTAAGCCACTAAATTTGTGCTTATTTGTTACAGCCACAATAAGAAACTAACACATTTCTTATTTCTTTCATGTGTCCTGAAATGTTAGGTTCTTTAGGATTCCAAGTGCCGGACTATAGCAAGACAAGATAGTTTAGCGGACAAGGAAAACAGACTTGACTCGGCTATGACTACTTTGTGACTTTGGGTAAATCAGTTTCTCTAGTCCTCAGTTTCCACATCTGTAAAATGAGGTAATTTTATTAAACAGTCTCAAGAGCCGTTCTCCCTTTAAGTTCAGAGATTTCGATATCCTTGACCTTTTCTTAATGGTGTAGAATGCTCTGCAAGCCCGGGGCCAACCACTCCCCTCACCCTCCTCACTTCCCTCCCACCTTCCCCACCCTCCCAGCCCCATCACATCTCACAGCAGAGCATTCAATAGAGAGAGAAGGTCCATGGCTCTTTTGGGACCTACCCCACGGTGAATGAAGGCAGAAGTGGTAATAGTAGGTACAGTAGCTGCCCAGTTTGCTATCTGTACTCAGGCAGAAAATATCTAGAGCCAAGTAAGCACTGAGGGGGCTAATGTGCTGGAGAATTCCTAAACCCAGGTGATGACAGAGGTCCACCTGAAGGAGAGGAGACTGTGTTAGCTTCGAAGGAGACATGGGCTTTGGGTAAGGACATTCAGTGCATCAGTAGTGGAAAGAGGCAAGGCCCAGAGTGAGCTGGGCATGGTAAATAGACCAGGCTGATAAAAGAGAAGTTTTTGTAGTGGACCTAAAGTCAGAAGGACATGTTAAAACCAGATGGTGGGGGCCTTGAAAAATTCTAGGACAAGGATATGAAGACTGAGTGACCTCCTTAAGACTGTACTGCATTTTGTGCCATGTCGTATGCACAAAGCTTAGTATAGCGCCAGGCATAAAATAGGTGCTCAACACAACAGGTGCTCAGTATTTGTCAAATGAATAAATGAAGCATAAATATTTTTTTGAATAGGACATTGCTATAAACCAAGATGAGTTTAAGGAAAGTAAGTGGGACCTCTGTGTGCAAAATGGATTGGAAGGGTCAGGGATGTTATGTCTGGATACCAGTCAAGAGTCTACCAAACTGATTGAGGCATAAGGGCCAAGCTGGGCCATTGGGCAGTGTGAACTGAAGGAAAGAGATCCATGTGTCATTAAAACTTTCTCTAAACCAGTCCAGCTGGGAGGATGTCATTTTCATTCATGCAAATCTCCAAGGAAGGAGCCCCCCTCCACCAAACCTCATGAATAAGAACAATGCAATAACCCAGACAGGCCAGCACACGCTGAACAACATCCTCAGGCAGCAATTTAAGCATCTGTAACCCACATAGTATTTTCATTGGAAATGACCACTAATCTCTGCACAATTTTTCTCCGTATAATCAAAGCTCGTTCTTAGTTCATCCTTTCCTTCCCTCGGCTCAACCACTCTGATTCCCCTAACCACTTTCAGAGGCCCATTCACCAAGTCTTCTGGTTACTTGCTTTCTTCTCCTCTGACTCCTTTCCAACTTCCCTCTCCCTGAAGTCATTTACCTGAATCAGAAGACCAGTTTTGCTCCAGCCACATTCATCTTACAGGCCTGCTTTTTCTCTAAGTAGTTGGCAAGGAGCACAGCTCTGTTCCAGGAGGGAAACCTGGCCTCACGGGAGCATTGCAGTTATGTTTCAAGCCCAGCCAGCCAAGGATGCAGACTGTCTTGGCCTAGCAGAGCCCCCACAGAAATCAGCAAGAAGCCCACCTCCAGACAGCGTCTGGCCTCAGATCCCAGAGGAACTCACCATCATCTTCCTCTTCGTCATCCTCTTTAAGCTTTCCTATCTTTATATCAGCCAAAGCCCAAGTCGGCAAGGACAGAAGGGTAATTGATGGCCTTGAGGGATATCAAAGTGCTATTGAGCAAAACCACAACTCAACAGGCTTGCAGGTGCTTCCTGCAACAGGGAGGGAAAAAAGTGTCTTTAGAAAGACCTAAATAACTCTAGGCAGGGATGTCAACTTGACAAATGACTCTAAAGAAATAGCCCCGTTGTTCTCTGGTGTGTGATTCATCCCAGGAGGTGCTGGTGTTGGGGGCAAGGCCCAGCCGTGAGTCCCACAGTTGTCACTTGGGGCCGCTCTTCAGCTCGCCTCTCAGGAGGGATAAGAAGGCACTGTGTTGGTTCCCTTGGCCCGGGTCCTTCTGACCTTGTTCTCCAGTGGTTTTATTCCATGAATCCTGGATTTGTGCTGATTTGGAGTAAGCTGCTTTAAGTGGAGGATGGGCACCACAGAGAGACTCTCTCTCTGAGCATCAGGAGGTCTCCCTTTGATGTTAGCTCCCAGTGCTTCTTGCAATCATAGCAACAAAGACCGTGGCCTCCTCAGGACAGAACCCCCTTTCATCTCCCTGTTCTCAGTTCCTTAAAGAACTGGCTTAAGTGCTTATCGAATGGCGGACTGAATAAGTGAAAAGATCCCATGACCAAGAATCACAATAGCTAGTTTCTGGTCTTGACTCTGACAACAAGTAGCTGGGACCTTGGCCATGTGCTCAAGTTCTCTGTTCCTTCTTATCCTTGTGTGTGGACTGAGAAGGCAAGCTCTCAAATCCCCTCAAACTCAAACTGTGAGGTTCAGAGAGGCCTGCAGGGGCTGCCTAGAGTTTACACTGGGCTCAGGGGAACCAAGGGGAGATACCAACAATTGTTTTGCACACCCAGCAGCAGTGGTAAACAAAAGTACATTGAAAACCCAGGAAAAAGGTGCATAATAATTTCAATTAGCAGGTAGGCCTGGTGGTCCTCTCTAGTGACGACAGATGTAAGTATTGTGACTAGCAAGCAGGCTGGTGTGGAGCCTTGGGCCCGCACCTGACATAAATACAGCCCTATCAGTCCCCCTGAGTTTATTAGGGGCTCTTCACCAAGCTGTCCCGGTCACCAGACTATGATACGTACATTCTTTGGCTTATGGTGTTTCTTCTGTGAAACAGCACAGCAAATACATTGCCCAAGGAAGGCTGTCCTACCAGCAGAGGCAATTTTGAATGTGTGAGTTAGCAAGAGAAGTCTGCACAAGATGGGATGAGTGGTTTGTAATGAAATCATGGGCATGTTCTAAGGAGACTGGCCCGTGTGTCCCAATAGGGAGCCCATTTCTCAAAATGATCACATGATTAATTCCCCCATGATGGTGGATGTGCTCTGGGTTTTAATGCCCTTGGTTTTTGTCAATGGCAACTTTGTTAGTGTTAACAGAAAGCAAGACAAATGCTTTTGAAATTAAGTCTGGTGGGTGCCTGAATGTATGCCCTCCTCCGAAGATGGTTATAATCTTGAGACTGAAGAATTGAGTGAAATTGTCTTTTTTATGGAAAGACATTTTAGCAACTGGAATTAAGGGTCACAAAAGTTTTCATAAGTTTTAACAACCCCAGTTTCCCCTCTGGGAATCATTTTAGGTTCTTTTCAATAGATCATTGATGCCCCTGTTCACTGAGGCTCTTCATCCTGGAGAAGTCAGTTAGTGAGTATTCGGACTTGCCCTTTATCTTTCCTTGCCTTTGTGGAAAGTGGCTAGTTACTCTCACACCTTGGCTTGGCTTGGCTTAGGCAGGTGCTATGTATATGATCCCCCCCCCCCACCCCACGAGCCCACAAATTCATATGTTGAAATCCTGACTTCCAAAGATGCTGGTATTAAAAGGTAGGGCTTTTGGGGGTACTTAAGTCATGAAAGGGGAGCCTTCATGAATAAGAGTAGTGTTCTTATGAAAGAAACCCAGCACTCCCTAGCCCCTTCCACCAAGTGAGGATACAATGAGAAGTCTGTGACCCAGAAGAAGGCCTTCACTAGAACCTAACCATGTGGGCACCCTGATCTCAGACTTCCAGACTCCAGAACTGTGAGCAGTAAATGTTTGTTGTTTATAAGCCACCCAGTCTGTGGTATTTTTCATAGCAGCCCGAACGGACTAAGATAGCGGGTCTGACAGGAAGGGGCTTTGTTTAAGCTGTGGATCTTTGCCAGAGTCTGGTATCCTCTGGGGGATGGACAGACCTTCCCACTGCAGAGTTAGACAAATAAAAGGAAAAAGAGATACTCTTGTTCCAAGTTATCAACACCTGCACACATACATACACACACACATACACATACATGCACACGTGCGTGTCTATCACTTGTTAGCTTGTGAGCCTGCTTGAGTTCATTAACCTTCCTGAGCCTTGGTTGTCTTGTTTATAAAATGAGGAAAATAAAAGAACCAAATCATAGTTCTGTTTCAAAGATTAATGGGAAAAAAATATAAAGCACTTACTTAGCACACGCCTGGAATATTGTAAGTGCTCAATAAATGATAGGTGATTGTAATAATAACAATAATGAAATCTTCTCCTTCCCCTAACAGAGAACATTCAGCCCCTTGGCACTCTACAAAAAGTCAGAGCTGACTCCACTTGGAGTTTCCATAGGATTCACCATGAGGCAGAGGTACAAGGTAAGTTAGATAAGAAAGGTAAGCTTTCCGTATCTACTGTTACAAATAAGAATTCCTGGAAGAGAGACCATCTGCACTTGTCTGAGTTTGAGGGGACTTGTCTTCTCACTTTATAGATGAGGATACAGAGGCCCAGAGACCTCGAGAAACTGGCCTGAGTTACTAAGACCCCAAACTAGCTATCATGACTCTTGGTCCTGGGATTTTTCACTTACCCATTCAACATTTGTCAAGTACTTAAACCAGCCAGTTCTCTGAGGAGCTGGGAAAGGAAGAGTACTGGAGTCTCTGCCCTCAGAGATCTTTGTTGCTAGGATAGCAAGAAGCAGGGCGCCTGGGTGGCTCAGTTGGTTAAGCGGCTGCCTTCAGCTCAGGTCATGATCCCAGAGTTCTGGGATCGAGTCCCGCACCGGGCTCCCTGCTCAGCGGGGAGTCTGCTTCTCCCTCTGACCCTCTTCCCTCTCATGCTCTCTATCTCTCAAATAAATAAATAAAATCTTTAAAAAAAAAAAGATAGCAAGAAGCATTGGGAGCTAAAATCAAAAGGAGAAACCCTCCAGATGCTCAGAGAGCATGTCTCCCCATGGTTCCCATCCTTGACGGAATGCAGCTCAAACTAAACCAGCACAAATCCAGAAAGCATTCTGCTGTGTGCACAGAACCGAACCAGGGCATCCACACTGAGAACTCTGCTTCAGGTCCTCATCCCTTCTGAGTCACCCTCTGTCTCTCTGGTTGAAACTTGAACAGTTTTTTCTCCATCCAGTAGTCAAAAAGCCTTAATTTGCAAAGGACCAATAGTTTCATAATCTTACAAAAGAGCCAATATTTACCAAACACCCTCTCACTCATGTCCATATGAGGTGAAACAAAAGAAAAGCTCTAACGTCTGTTACTCTGGAACTCACGGAGTACAATCAGTTTACTAAAACCAACACCTGCAGCAAAGACACAGCATTCACCACATCAGAAGTGTGACTTTTCACACCCAGAGCTGCAGAAGGCAGGGATGTCATGCTAAAGGTGACACGTGCGGTTTGGGAGTCATCCCGGATTCAAATATGAGCACTCGGGGCACAGGGATCTCCTTTGGGCTCATTTATTGCTGCACCTCCAGTACCTAGACTAGCACCCAGACATCATGGCCAATAAATGAATTAATAAATGAACCAAGTATGAACAATGGAGTCCAAGAACCATCTTGTGAGTTTGGACAAGTTACTTGCCTTCTCTGTCTGCACCCAGATTCCTCATCTGGAAAAGGATTATAATTGTTGTGAGGATTATTGGTTTCATTGTATAAATCTCCTTAAAACAGTGCTGAATATGGGTGCCTGGGTGGCTCAGTCGGTTAAGCGTCCACCTTCAGCCCAGGTCATAATCCCAGAGTCCTGGGATCAAGCCCCTCATCAGGCTCCCTGCTCAGTGGGGAGTCTGCCTCTCCCTCTCCCTCTGCCCCTCCCCGTGCTTGTGCACACACACTCACTCACCCTCTCTCAAATAAATAAATAAAATCTTTTTTTAAAAAGTGCTGAATAATGTTAAATATTTTTGAGTATAGATCTTCCCATTGATTGTACTTTTTCTTTGTCCTCACAGGAGACTGACACATATTCAGCAATTTAACAGATATATCTAAAATTTATTTTGGTCAAGTAATCATATTAGAAAAGTTCTGAAAATTTTCTTGGTTGTTGTTATTTGATTTTGTTTTGTTAAAAGGTCAGATGTCTCATTAGTGCTTGGTTTTATTCCCACTATTTTATATGAAGTGTGACTTTTATGTTCAAACTTACCTGTGCTACCAAAAGAGCCAAGTCACATTTCCACACTTTTCTTGGGTTGACCCTCTCTGACAAAACTGGGACAAGCAACCTCCTAGACCCACTGATGACTCCTTAGTAGTGAGCCCTTCATGGGAGGAAGGCCTCAAAGAGCTTTCCAGATGGTGAGCTGACCATGCCAATCTCCTTGTGCCACTCACTTAGACCCCTCCAAAAACTTCAGCTCAGTTAATAACGAAGTGTATATGGTCTGACTTTATTCAAAAAACAAAGAAAACAACTAGCAAAATGTGTGAATACCTAGTGGCTAAGATATTAGGAGTAACTTGCAGGCATGAATTCATTGAATCTTATGATATAGGGGTAAAGGCAAGTGGCATCATATACTTAGTTTATTAAAGAGAAGAATGGAAAAAGTCCTTGAGAACCAGAAATGGAATCCAGCCCCTGCCTCCTGGATCTACGCTTAGGTAACAGCACACCCACCCAAAGTTCTCTACAAAGAGCCAGTGCATTGAGAAAACAGTCGTTCCCATATCCGGCTGCTGAATATTGATTTGGCCTAGGGCATTGTATTAGTAATAACAAATAGTTGCACACAAAGAAGTATAGTAGAAATAGCATGAATTTGGGACTCTGAAAGACTTGAATTTAAGTACCAACAGCATGATCTTGAACAAAGTGCCTATCTGAACATCAATTTGTCCTGTAGAAAACGGAGTCAAGGATGACACCCCAGCAGTGTTGTTATAGAAATGATGGATAATATCTGTAAGCTTCCAGAAGATTGCCTAGCTCATAAACTGTGCTTAATAAAGGATGATGATGATGATGATGATGTTGATGATGAGCTTCCCTATTCAGGAAAACACATTTTCAGGTTAAGCAAACACTTTGCCTTTCCCCCAGAAATGTTAGTACTTATGAAAATGTGAGGCGCTAAGATTTTACAGCTTATCAGAGCAGCTTTTTTAATTTTATCAAAATTAAGTTGGCTATATTCATTTGACCATAACTTTAAATGACCCAAACTGACTATTCCCATCTAAAACAATTTTCCTTTCCCATCAGTTTAAGACAAACACACACACACACACACACACACACACACACACACACACACACACGCTTGCCCCAGCAATTCATTTCTCATTTTGGTTTGGGATGGAGCCAGTTGGTAAAAGGGTTCAGAGTGTGTTTATTGCCTCTTTGTTCTCAAGCATTTTCTGGGGCCTCCTGGCAGCTCTTGGGTCTGCAGCAAGCAGCAAAGCCCTCCAAGGTTGCAAAGTGCAGACAAATCCCAGGCTCTGACCATTGCCTAGGGTTGGCATAGAATGGCGGGAAGCCTCTCCCCTCCCACCCCAAACTCATGCTCAGAGCTCTGAGCAAACATAGGGCAGGAGCTGAGCATTTGGCCCCCTGGGGCTTGTTCTTACTGGTGTTATTTTGGAGTCTGCCATGCTGCCTCTTGCCAGGCCCCCACAGGACCTTTCCCCTTGATACTGACTGTGAAAGACTCTGGAGTCTCTGTTGCTTGGTCTCAATAAGCAGTTATTTGGTGGAATGAGCGTCTGTGTGCATGCATGTGTGCATGTGCGTGTGCGTGTGCGTGTGAGTATGTGTGAAGCCCATCATACCTGGTCTTCATTAATGACACTGTTGGTTGTAGATGCCGCAGATGCCCTGATTCTGGGAGGCCCATGGGTGCCTTTCCAAAGAAATTACCCAAACTGGACCAGTGCAAGCCCCCAGGCCTGAGCCCATGCAGGAGTCTTACTCTAAGACTGGAGGTGAAAACACTGCTCAGCCCAGGCTGAGCCACCCCATTCCAGGGCCCTCCACCCCTGCCGTCATTGTCCCACTTGAACACGTGCTCTGGTGGATGTGTTAAAAGATAAGATAGCTCAGTGGTCAAGAGCACCACCGTTAGCCTTCAGCCAACTAAGGTCCAAACCTGGCTTTGCCGTTTTGGGGAGTTCTGTGACCTTGAGCCAAGTATAAACTCTCTCTTTGCCCCAGTTTCCTCAAAGTAAAGTAAGCATAAGGACAATAACACCTACCATGTAGTGCTGTTGTCAAGATTAAATGAGAGGGTGGGTGGAAAGGGCCTGACACATACTGATAGTAAAAAGTAGAATCAGAATGTAAATTGCTGGCAGAGTCAGTACTCCTTAGTGTTTGGGCTTTGTTTCAGTGAGTTCCCAGCAACTCCCTCAAGAGGTTAGACATAATGAGCATGAAGTAATATGGGTTTCTGTGGGAGTTGTTATGCCACCGGTACTTTTGCAGCCTTGAGAATGGTGGGATTGATCAAATAACTAATTTGAAAACAGGTTTTAAGTGTCAGGCATTGTTAAGGTGTGAGTCTACAGAAATAAAAAGGCCCAGGTCACTGTCCTCAAGTTGTACACACAGGATAGGGAGAGATGGAGGCACCTGTTCAGATATTGACAAGGTCCGGGGTGATGGGCTGGGGCAGGGGTGTTACAAAGTGACGGAGGCATCAGTGGTTTCCTAGCGGGATCAGCCACAGAGAACGGGCTTGAAGAATGAGTAGGAACTTACCCAGAAGAGAAAATGAGGATGGAGAGTCTAGCCAGAGTGAATATGCAAGGGCACAAAGACAGCGAAGAAAATGCCATATTTGGAGAAGGGTCAATAGTTCTCTGCCGTTGGAACTCAACGGGAGGCAGGTGTCTGACAAGATAGACTGTAGGTTAATCTATTCTGCTGTAACACTTTGGCTTAGGCCACTTGATGAAATAAAACAACGATGAGATGTCATCCTGGCATGTCACCCACGCTCAGTGCCCTCTCAACCCCAGCCGCAGAGGCAGGAAGACAGCAATAGGATCAAGAGTCAAGGCTTAACTTGATTTAAAGGGTTCTCTCGACTCTTTCTTTGCTATGTAAACAAATGTCTTCTCTAAGTGCAGTTTCTTCATCTGTAAACTGGGATTGGGTGGTGACTCTTCTTCCATTTAAGGGAACTTCATGCAAACCTCAGTTTCTCATCACCCATTGATGAAAATATTAGGGGCATTATTTGAATAGAGCAGCTGTTCAACATACCCTTCTAGAGGGTCATACAAAGTGACTTTGCAGAAATCAGCCTGACTCTTCGCACATGGTAATGGACATCTTGAATGAACTTTCCCACTCTCCTCGTGGCCCCATGTGATTTTTCTATGTCACCCTCTGCTCCCACCTGCAGGATGATGAACTATCAAACCTAAACTATTGCTTCCACTTATGATTCCTCTGAGAAGGGATCTCACATTACAGCTCAGAGGGAGGAAACATTAGCCCAGGTGAAAGTACTTAACTTCCTCCAGCCAGCCATCTTCCCCCACCCTTCTCTCCCACCCCCACCGGGGGGGAAAAAAAAAAATAAAAGAAAGAAAGCAGCTGAAATCTATCAGAGCCTTAAGTGAAGAGCCAATGGACCTATTAAGTAATCCGGCCCATCAATGAGAGTGGACTGACACAGGAGGCTTCTTTTCCATGCTGGTCCTGAAAAGACCTTTTCCAGATTCTGTCAGCAGTGAAATTCTCTCAGTTACGATTCTGATCTCTGCACCTCCCGAAATCACATCTTGACTTCCTGAAACCGTGGCCAACACACTGCCTGAAAATCACCCATTGGAACGCCCTCAGGGCATTGCGGAATCTGGGTAATGGCAATTCCACTCTTCACATAAGGAGCCACAGCAAATACATGGGCACGTTCCACGCCCAAAGATGTTCCTCAGCAGAAAAGAAAAAACATTCAGTGCCCTTATTTATGGCTCCTTTCTCTAAGACAACTTCAAGAATGCAGCCCATGTAGTTTGAAGAGTGGGTAAGTGGGGGGACAGATAACCTAAGTTGCAGGCAAATACTTAAATAAATACATATATTTATATTTTCTATATGTGAATATACTTATAAATTTTATGAATTTATGCATTATATAATATAAATATAAATAATATAAACAATGCAAATATATTTTATATTTACAAATATATTTATACATATTTTATTTATTTATTTATTTATTTATTTATTTATTTATTTATCAGCAGATTCCCACTGACCCAATGGGAAGTGACCAGAGTTTCACACTGAAACCTATTCCCTCCACCGAAAAAACAATAAGGAAATTTTTCACACGAGAAAGTGAAAGATTCAAGAAGAACATGTTTTTTTAAAACCCTAGTTAACCAAAAGAGCTGTTCTCCTTTTTAGTCCAAACTTGCGCAAAAGCTCTTGGCTATTTGAGTGGTTGCTTCCTGATTTATGTTTGTCCCTCCCTTTTACTCCACTAATTTATTAAATGCCCACTTTGCTCTGGGAACCCAGCATCACACAAACAATGGCATGGAGAGGTCTTTAAGAAAACAGACTCAGCCAGCCCAAAAGGGCAAAACACAATTAAAAGAATCCATTCTGACGAAACTATTGTAGAAACAATGGTGCAACCAGTTTGTTTTCTTCCATTGACTTTTCCTTGACTCTGATGCTGGCCCTAAACTCACTTTGTAGTAAAAGCACGTGCCCGGACTGGAGCTTGGGGAATGGTGTGGAAAGAGAAAACAGCCTCTAAGGTCAATGTCCTCGATCAGTTGCCGGAAAACAGGGATAGTGCCCACAGGCAGTGGTGTGGTCTTCGAGTGGAACAGAGACGGCTGACGCAGAGTGGCGTGCCCAACATGACAATGAGCCCATAAACCTCCTTCTTAAATGAAGACATCCTGGAGACAACTTTGGGAATGCTAAGCAATGAAGTCCTGGACCAATATTACCTGGTTCTTAAGGAGTAGGGAAACTGCTTCCCTGGGTTACCCATAAGGCTGAGCCATAGACTGCGTGCCATCTCCCCGCTTCCTGAAGTTGGGGATGTGATCTCACTGTTGACTGACCCCCGTACACCATGTCCCATCCCCTTCTTCACTACCTCCCACTACAGAGACCACAGCTTCTCTTTCTCTTGCAACTAGACAGAGCAAGATCATCCCATTTTGCCCATAGAATGCAAACAGAAGATTCCTGGACGCTGCTTCCGGAATAAATTTTTCTGAGAAAAAGGAACAGTCTTGGTCAGTACAACCCTGCTATTCCCCCTTCGTGCTGCGGTGAATGTGTCACTCACAGGGACACAGCCACCTGACAACTGAGGTGGAATTCAAACCTGGGTCTCAGCCACCCCCAGAGCTGTTCTCCTCGCTACCATGTCCTACTATCTCCTTTTAATCACTTCTTTGGTCCACAAATTACAGCCCGCTGAAGGAGACCAAAATGCTAGGCAGTGAAGGACAGAGAAAAGTGCACAGGGCAGGGCACCTGCGGAGAGAGCTGAGCTCAAGCGCATGCTCTGTTCTGACTGTGTGGCTTTAGGTTAGTCAGTTCACCTCTGTGAGTCTCTGTGGTAATTGTGATTTATAATAACTGGGTGTTATATGCAAACAATGAATCGTGGAACACTACATCAAAAACTAATGATGTAATGTATGGTGATTAACATAACATAATAAAATAAAATTTTAAAATAAATAAATAAATACTTTGGGTTTTGTCCCATTCCTAGTATGCAGAGCTCTGAAAAACTCTTATAGTGTTGGGAGTCCTAAAGGTATCTTTTTTTATATTAATGAGATGACTTTCAGAAAGGCCCCTAGGTAATCTAAGGATGGCTGGTTGCTAGGGAAGCCAACCCGGTGATTAAAGGATGGGAACTGAAAGTTCCCACCCCCCTTACCTCCGGGAGGGGAGAGAGGCTAAAGATTGAGTTCAGTCACCAATGGCCAACAATTTAATCAATCATGCCTATGTAATGAAGCTTCCATAAAAACTCAAAATTATGGGATTCAGAGAGCTTCCGGGTTGGTGCTTGGGTGGAGGTGCAGGGAGAGTGCCAGCCTGGAGAGGGCGGGGGTGAAGCTCTACACCCTCTCCCCATGCTCGCCTTATGCATCTCTTCTGTCTGGCTGTTCCTGAATTATATCCTTTTATAATGAACCAGTAATCTAGTAAGTAAATGTTTTCCTGAGCTCTGCGAGCCACTCTAGCAAATTAATTGAACGTTAGAAGGGAGTCATTGGAACCTCCAATTTATAGCAGTTGGTCAGAAGCACAGTTGACACAATCTAGACTTATGATTGGCAACTGAAGAAGGGGGCAGTCTTGTAGAACTGAGTCTTTAACTTACCTGTGGGATCTGACATTGTTTCCAGGTAGACATTAAAATTGAATTGTATTGTAGGACACCCAGGTGGTTGGTGGCGGGGGCGAAACCCACGTTGGAATTGGGTGAATTAGGGTCTCATATTCCTAATTTCTGAGAACTAGCCTGGGAAACTTCTGACGTCCATTCCAGTGTTCAGTGTGGTTATGATTCTAGAATATGGACATACCCCCCACTTTTCCTAATAAACCACCATATTCTCAAAGTCCTGCTAAACCTTTGTGCAACTCTGACCCTGTGGAGGCAGCAAGCTGATCACCTGAAACATCCATGGCTCCATTTGAGTTTCTGCTGGACACTAACCTCCTGAGGAATTGTGAATGCAAGTCCCAAGGGTGACCTGGGGAGAACTCCCAACCACTAAAGGAAGGGCCGGATGGTGTGGTGGGATTTGTTTCCAAAGATGAGAAGTCAGAGTCCTTTCCCTCCTACAAGTCAGTTGGCTGCTCTGGCCCAGGTCTTCTTTGTAAAATCAGGATAGCACTAAAATCTCCCTTATCCTAGGTCCAGCCATGGTTACTGTGAAATCATGTGACACAAAGCACTGGGAATTCACTTCTAAAATGATAAATCCACCCCCCCCAAGAAAAGATAAATTGGTCATTATCTAGGGTTCAGCAATGCTCAGATAGGCCTAGGTAAGGAACTGACTCTATGCCTGGCGTGAGAAAACTTCACACATCTCATCACTGCAATGCAGAGGCTCGTTTCAAGGCAGGCCGATGCTGCTCAGCTGCATTGACTTTCTGGCCCATGATAGTGGGGTCTCATCCTGGACTCAAACAAACAAACCAAATCCAAAGGCAACAAAACAACAACAAAGGGGCGAGGGAATGTGCAGAGGAATGTCTCTTCAGAGGACAGATGTTAAACACCTCCACATCCCCATCCCACCACCCTCCATCTGACCTCGTGGACTGTGGTGTAATCCCATTAAAAAAAAAAAAAATGCTCTGTCCTCATCAAACCACCTTTCCAGTGTGGGTTGTGATTCATCTGTTTCTTTTAATAGAATGTATATTAATGCAGGCACTCTTGCTTGGCTCCATGGTTCCCTTACAGGAAAAAAAAAAAAAGTCACCATCCAAAAATCAAACTGAAATGACTTCAAATTAGGATAGTCAGCAGAGCAGGGATTCAGTTTCCCATTCAGATCTTTTCTCTCCCTTGGTTTTCTGGAATCTCAGAGCAAAAGGTGCTTGAGCTCTGGAGCTCCATGGGGCACCTAAAGTTTTCATGCGACAACCTATGTCCATGGCTCGGCATCGTTCAATGAGACTGAAGAGGCTTTTCAGAAGCCAAAGGAAAGGTGGCCATTTTCCTTCAAGAAACACTGCTCTGTCGTATTTCCATTAGAAAAGCCGTGCCCAGGGATAATATCAAACTGATTTTGTGTTGCTGGGTTCCAATATTGATCTTTTCACTCTCTCAAAAGTCCCCATCTGGAAAATAATCTGACTCCTCAGAGTGTGTTGTTTGGTGGAAGCCGGAGATTTCTAATCCCTGCTTCTCCGAAGGCCATCTCCTTGCACAAGGAGCTGACCGCTCATACAGCACAATGGGATTCACTAGACTAACAACAGGTGCAAGGAATCCGGCGGCGGGGTCCGGCCTGATGTGTGGTGCTGACCATTACTCCTCCGCACACCCTCATGTGACTCTGTTCTCCTGCCGTGCGCCTCCTCAGATAGTACATAGTCTTGGAAGAGCCCACCATTCTCCATGGCCACACAACTGTGGTTATTCTGGCTGCCCTGCCCCCCTGTCCAGTGCCCGCTGCCTAATAGGAAGCTTTGGTCCTAACATGAACCCATTTTCAGGAGAGACACATTGTGTGCAAGAGGAAGTACACACAGTGGTTAGTGCCCCCCGGGTTCAAGACCAACTGCCTGGATTCAATCTTTTTTTCTGCCTCTTACTATCTCTGCAATTGTAGACAAATTTGCTTTTCTCTCTCGTTCCCTTAGCTGTTAAAGGACATAAGACTAGCACAGCGCCCCCTGAGTTGCTGTGGGGGTTGAATGAGTTAATTGGCATGAAGCACTAAGAACTTTGCTGGACAAAGATGCCTGGGTGGTTCAGTCGGTTAAGCGTCTGACTCAGTTTCGACTCAGATCATGATCTTGGGTCATGAGATCGAGTCCCACATTGGGCTTTGCCCTCAACGGGGAGTCCGCTTGAGATTCTCTCCCTCTGCCCCTCTCCCCACCTCTCCACCCGTACATATGCTCTCTCGCTCTCTCAAATCTTTAAAAAAAAAAAAAAGAACTATGCTGGGCGTATAGTAAACACTCAATAAGTGTTAACCATTATTATTTTTTTAATGTGGGGAAAAGAAGAAACTACCATTTATTGAGCATTACTCCAGGCACAGTGCTAAGCACTTTACATTCATTATTTAATGCTTATAGCCACTCAAGGAGATACATGTCACTACGGGCATTTTTACTCAGTGAAGAGGTTAGGCAACTTGCCCAAAGCCACGATGCTCGTGAGCCGTACATCTGGAATAGGATCTGAACCCAGGGCTGTCTGATCTGAAATCCTATGTGGAGGCCTGTGTAGAAGAAGCAATATTGTTTCAAGGGAACTGTCACCGGAAGAATTATGGTGGTGACTAGCAGCAAAGCAAATGGCAGAGAAGGGTATTCATGTGAGGAACATCTGCTGGTGGAGTGCAGGGCTCAGCTCAGTAACTGTAGTAAGACAAATATCCTTTTTCTCAAATATACTAAAGGAAAGTGTGACAGATGCCGCAGGTTGACCAACCCAGCTGTCATCCCCAGGCCCATTTCCCCCTTTCTCACAGAATCTCAATTTTAACGGAGTAACAGTGCACCCACCCCTGGAGAATGACTCATGGTCTTCCCACTCCCCTTTGCTAGCTACTCACGTTCCTGTCCTTCCTTGCAGCTAGCCACCCAGGTCAGACCGTGGGGCACATAAGGGAAATTTTCTTGAAGTCTTCAGAAAAGTCTTGTTTCTTAAAGACCAAAAATCTAGAGCCTAATAAAAAGAAGGTCTTTGGCCCTTGCCCCTTCCTTTAAGCTTAGGATGTGCATGCAATATCCGGAACTACAGCCACTATCTTAAGATCATGAAGCATGAGAACCAAAAGCCATTAACACTGAGGATGGCAAAGAAGGATGGAAAAAGCATGGAAGGATCATCAAGTGACTGAACAAACTCTGAGACCACTTAGCTCCAGACTTCTTAAGTAAGTAATAAATGTAATTATGAGTTCATTCACTCATAATAGTTAGTTGAGTGTTCTCTTCCTGACTGACAGAAAGAAGTGAAAGCTTAGCTTTGTAAGAATCAAACTCCTCCATCTGCAGTCTCATGATCCATGGCTTGTACCTCATTCTGCCTGATGTTTCCAAGGCTAATTGTTTACACAACTTTCCTCTTCCCCCTTTTATAGCCATCACAACAACCCCCAGTATCACCCATGACAAGTTATTTGAAGGAAGGAAGCTTGAATCATTTTTTTAGCCACTGCCCCCGCTCCCCAACCCCACCTGCCATAGTGACTTACTATACTCTTCCATCCTGAATCATCCCGTCCCTTGCAGACAGAAAGGCCAGTACACACACATGCATGCACATGTGTGCACTCACATATTACATACACAGAACCACATATCGTCATGGACCTGAAGCAGGAATCGCGGGGCTACTGAGCCCCTGTTCAAGGTCTCAACATGCTAGAAAGAAGAGGGAGGGATGAGCATAAGTGTAAAGAGACTGAATGGAGGAAAAAAAAAAAAACAACTAGGAAGCGTGGGAAGAGGGAGAAAAAGAGAGAAAATAAACCGACATGGCAACAGCTCAAGGGCTTGACATCAGCGAGATTTACGGCACTAATATGCCAGGCTGCCTGCCATAATTAGTTTCTGTAAAAACCGTATCTCCTAGCTCAGATTCAATTAAATCATACGCTGTTTATTTGAGAGCTTTCTTATTACGTGATGGGAGGGCTGGCAGGGCCCCAAGCTCAGCTAACCCACCTGTCCCTTGCTTGGCACAATTTATGTGTCAGTCTCACTGTTTTAGGGTGGTTGGGCCATGAGGAGATGAATGGGTGAGTGTGTGTCCTGACAGAGACACAGGAAGATGCCACGTGACACAAGCCTGGCACCAAATGATGTTGTTTTCTTCAAAACTTGAAAAGAAAACCCACACCAGAAAGAGTTAACCCAGTGTTTGATCCAGACGTTGGTTATCTTACCACCCCTTCATGTGGAGGAGGCAAAACCAGAGTGAATTCTTCTTACAGATCATTTAAGAACAAGCGAGAAGTTTGTTAGAGAAGATCCTGATGAGGTGGGAAAGAAAAGCATCTTATTCAGGAAATGCATCTGTCTGAGATTTCCCGGTCACTGTACAGAGGTGCTTTTGACTGAACGCACTTTCTATGCCACTCTTCATCGCCTTAGAATGAATAAACAGCCCCTCAAAATGCCCTCAGTATGAGACATGTGCATGTGGGGAGGGACGGAGAGGCGAGCAGAGTCCTGGTCAGAATGAGAAAACAGAGCTCGCTGAATGACACCATGCTCAGCCACAAGCTCTTCTTCCTGAAACTGAAATCAATATTAAATTAAATCTGTGTGCTTCGTCTCCACGGGTAACTTCCCAGCCTTCCTTTGTGGCCAATCACAATTCCTTCACCCTCATCCATTCACTTGTGTGGCTTTGTGTGTGTGTGTATGTGTGTGTGTGTGTGTGTGTGTGTGTGTGTGTTTCTCCACCAGCGAAGTACATGTTCCCCTAGGAGAGAAACAGCATAACACATCAGCTGCTCCCTGTTACTAAAGAGTTAGCAAGAAAATCGTTTTTGAAAACTAAGATCTGCAGGAAAGAAGTCAGAGAAAATTCTTTGATTCTGAGACTATCCATCTCCTGCTTTCCAGCTCTGTCACCTGAGGCGGGTCTGGTAAGGGAATATTGACTTTGGGCAGAATCTGTTCTGAAATATTATTCTGAGTATCTGAGGATGCTTCTCTCTCCTTGTTCTTGTTCTGGTGAGTGATTATTTGCTATTGTCTTGATCTTCTAATTCCCTCATTTCACTTGTTTGAATCTTTCTAGGAGATAGTGATTTTTTTGTTGAGGTTGTACTTGAGACCACGACATAAAATAATAACTTTAAAAGCTTTCCAAGACTTGAGACAATAGAATGAACTTCAATGCAATTTTCCCCAAGGATATTCTTTTTTTTTCTTTTTAAATCTTTGTGATTCTTTTCTGCCAATGGGTGGTCCTCACTGTTCTGTGACTATCTTTAAACCCAGCTTTGCTTCTTCTTTGGCTTAACTTCTGCTCTTTACCCAGAAGCATAAAAGCATCTCAGTTATGAAAAGATTCATGGTCAAAGACAAACAACCGACTGAAGAAATATGGTATCAATTAAACTGTAACAGAAGCATTGCATTTCCTTAAGTAAAAGCACACAATCTGCAGCCTCTGAGGGAAAAAATACTAACATTACTGAGCCCTGAGCAGATGCTGGACACCTTGAATAAATTCAAACAACAACCTGCCATGCGATTATTATATTTCATAAGTGAGAAAGCTGGAGTTTGGGAAGATGAAGTCATTTGCCCATTAACGCAATGACAAGCCAAGACTGAACTCTTAGCAGAACTCCCAAATTCGGCATCCCGCTTACATATTGGCAGTAAAACGTATTCCCCACTACCCTCTCATACCTTCACCCTTCCACACGCCCATCCCCTCCTGCGGTGCTGAGAGCAGTGCCTGGCCAGTCCGACCAGAAGCCACAGCTGATGATAAGGGCCCCAGGAGTGAGTGCCATCAGTCATTGTCTTATGTAAACCCCTGTGGCACAGCTCATGTGCCTAGGCTGTAGGACCCCCAGCATGCTGAGTGGCCTTGGCGACTACCGCATATCATCAAGAGGAAGGGGAGATCATCATCCCTAAAGGATAGACCAGCAGTTACTCTTTCATTTTAGAATGGTATCCTATTCCACGTGGTTCTGTGCAGCAGCCTTGCTTAGTCCCTTGATGCTGTGACCCTAGAAAAGAGATCTATGACCTCTATCCAAATAGAAAAAAGGAAGGGGATTATGACTAGAATAAGGCTGTCGGCTTCATTGCTTGGCATGGGAAGAAGCAGAGGACTGTAGTCTGTGCTTGTGTTCTCAGCTTGGGAAACACCCATATGTCAGTCATACAGCTTTTCACAAAATCAGCCTCAGATGCTGGCCCCAGCCGACCAGGGGACAGACGGTGTACTCCAGCACACTCAGCCCCGGGGAAAGAGTTACTCCTGTCTCTCTCCTAACTATGGTATTGTCCATTGCATCCCTGTGCTAATTAGGAGCACAGACTCCAGAGACAGACGGCCTGGGTTCAGCCCCCAGCTATGCCGCTTACTGGCTGTGTGACCTTGCATAATCACGTGGTGTCTCTGTATTCTCTCTATGAAATGGAGAAGGGTAACAGGATCTTACCCTAGGTAATGGTGAAGGTTAAATGAGATATTCTATGTGAACTTCTTAGAACAATGCTGACTTAACTTAAGGCTCTATGTAATAGCTATTTCTTTTTTTTAAACAATTTTTTTTTAAGATTTTATTTATTTATTTGAGAGAGAGAGAATAGAGAGCATGAGAGGGAAGAGGGTCAGAGGGAGGAGCAGACTCCCTGCTGAGCAGGGAGCCCGATGCGGGACTCGATCCCGGGACTCCAGGATCATGACCTGAGCCGAAGGCAGTCGCTTAACCAACTGAGCCACCCAGGCGCCCTATATAATAGCTATTTCTAATATAATTATTAATATGGCTCCTGATGAGTTTTAGAAAAGGCAACCTCCAGAAATCCTCCCTTAAACCCATTCAGTTCTCAAAAGTACGGAAGAGACTGAGGAGCCAAAATCCTATGGCAGATGCTCAGAATGCGAAGCTGTGTGGCAGAAGGCAAGGGGCCCTGAATTAGCCATCGTCACCTGGGAGTAAGTCCCCCGTCTGCCTACATGAGCCACAGCACCTCACACACATCACGGGACCTCCCACCTGCTATGGATAGAATTATGTCCAGCCAAAATTCATATGTTGAACCCCCAATGTGATAGCATCTGGAGATGGGGACTTTGGGACATAATTAGGGCTAGATGTGGTCACAAGAGTGGGGCCCTCATGATAGGATTAATGTCCTTGTGAGAAGAGACACCAGAGAGCTCTCTGTCTCCCTCCATTCTATGTGAGGACACAGTCAGAAGGTGGCTGTCTACAAGCCAGGAAGATGACCATGCTGGCACCTTGATATTGGACTTCTAGCCTCCAGAGCTGTGAGAAAGTAACTGTCTGTTGTTTAAGGCACACGGTCTGTGGCATTTTGTTATGGCAGCCCAAGCAGACTGAGACACTACCCGCACCTGACACCAGCCATCCTTACAGCTCTTTCCCCATGTGCGAGCGCGGACAGGGATTTGCACAGAAAGGTGAGGCTCCTGCATAAGATCCCACTGCAGAAAGGGTTTCAAGGTTTCAAAAAAAATGTTATTTAAAGACCACTGCAATATGTGATTGCAAGGATCCCTCGTGCTCTGGCAGAACCTCTGCAGAATCCATGCATCTGAACTCTTAGTTCCACTAGCTTGGAACTCCCACTAGAAAGTAGTTCTGGTCACATAGAATACACATAGTAGTAGTTCACATAACTTAAGTTCCCATAAAACTAACGTCTTCCCTTTCTTATTTTGTCAGTTTGGTAGGAAATCTTCCTGACGTATAATACATACTTGACCTCCTTAAAAAATATGTGTGTACATGTGTGTACATATGCCTATATACTTAGCTTTCCTTGATGACATGTTGGTGTCATTCTGAACATGAATAAAACAAGACCTTCAGTCGCTTTTGGGATATGCAATACTCTTTGCCTCCAGTATCTTTTGGGGTTGCTACATGACCCCCAACTTCTGTCATATTCAGTGTTATTCTCTGTGTTGGATGTGATCCGTTGCCTGCACAGCTCTGCATAATGCATTACTTCACAGAGTTTTCAGTGAGGAGATCCTCATGGTGACTTCACATCACCTACATGGAATTAAATGCACGGCCCTTTGCAGGGAGCTATGTTTCCAATGGCTCTTATGTCTTTCCCTAACTAGGCTTGCACCCTGGGGTTCCCCTCTCTGCTACAACGCGGGGTGCTGGTCACCTAAGTGGCAGGCTGTAGGCACCACTGCCGATGGAACTGCTCTGAGGGGCCAAGAACTTAGAGATCTCACAACGGATGCCACAGACAGTGAGTAAGAAGCAGCTCATCATCCACATTCTGAACACCAAGGGCTGGAGATGGAGATGATTGTCACAGGCAATTTGATGACCAAATGTGGGAGCCAGATACTGTGGGAGGGTCCTGACGTCGGAGAAGTCAGAAACAATTCTGTTGAAGGCACACATTGAGGGCCCTGACGAAGCAATAAAAAAATGTATTCTGAGTACATGGGGAAATGGAAGGATGAACCGAGAAGGTCCCAGAAAGCCTAGCGACCAGCCACCTCGGCTGCTCCCGGAGCCATGACTGGGTTCCTGACTGGGAGCCTTCTTGCACCCAGGTGATTTGGGTCCTGTTCGCCCTTTTAACAAGGCCCTGTTCAGATGAATTGTCTAAATGGTTGTTTCCATGACAACGACTGATTCTCAGAGTGCCAGAAACAGGAGGCAAAAACGATGCCAGAAACAGACCTGAAATTTGCTCCTGATGGAACCAAACTGAGAGCTCTTGGGGTGGGCGAGGAAAGCAAGAGGCAGAGGCAATTCATCAGAGCAGCTCTGTTCCCCTGCCAGCCCTTTTCAGGGAAATCCTGTCACTGTATTCCCTCACACACCTCGCTGGGCTGATCGTGTTTCTCATCTGGCTTTGGGAAATGGCTTATGTATACGGCCCCGACTTGATATTTCTCACCCGCGTAAGCCTCGGAAAGGCTGCGTTGCCATTTCTCAATCGAGTTGAGCAGTCATAAAATTTCCATTGTTTTGCCACCTCTTTCTCAACCTCTACCAAGAGATTATGTATAGGGAATCTACCTCATTTCCTTTTATTTTGGTTTTGATTCCATTCCTTCTGTTTGGGAAAAGTCTTTGTTTCTTTTCAAATGACTTTTGGTTGGCACAGTGAATTCGCTTTGTGAGACTCTGTCTCAATTTCTCCCTGTCTCTCTAACGTTACTCACTTTGTTGCCCCGGAGACAAGATAAAATTCACAGCTCTCTCTCTTTTCTCTCTCTCTCTCTCTGGGCAAAACTGCATGAGATTTTTACAACTTGAAACATAGAGAAAATGACCATTTCTTAATTCCAGTATTTTGTCTTTCATCTTCTGTTTATTCAGCTTAGAGCCTCAAGGTCAGGTTAAAATTAAAGTCACACTAAATGGCTCTGGTTTGTTTTCCCAGTTCCAGGAATATTTTCTTAGTCAATCCTTCACCAGGATGTGATTTCAAAAATACATTAAAAACAACCATTTATTTATCCACACACTCAGTAAATTCTGTTGAGGGTCTTCTATGTGCAGATAGTGTGCTAGATGAGCA
Organism: Callorhinus ursinus; assembly: GCF_003265705.2. Lineage (NCBI taxonomy): Eukaryota > Metazoa > Chordata > Mammalia > Carnivora > Otariidae > Callorhinus > Callorhinus ursinus. The sequence continues at coordinate 49,975,580 of NW_027397069.1, forward strand.
AGACTCTATCTTTGCCCTTTAGGAACCAATTAGGCCCAAATAGGGGATGGCAGAGAAAGCAATTAGAATACATGATAAATGTTGTGACAGGAGTGTGTGACGGGTTCTCAGGGGGCAGAGGAGCTCCTGATTCAGGGCTGAGAGGAAAGAGGGAAAGGGAGGTAGAGGGGAGAGGGAGTAATCACGCAGTCCCCCAAGAGACGGAGTCGATGCTGAGCAAAGACCTATAGGACAGTGGCACTTGGACCAGTTTGGTACCCAGGGAAGTCCCCAGAGAGGTGCCCAGCTAGTTCAGGGAATGTTTATTGAATTGAGGAGTACGAGTGGAAAGTAGTCTAGGAAAGAAGAAAATATGTAAAGGCACAAAGGCAAAACAGAGCATGGGTGGTTTGAGTCCTCAGGCTATAATGCTGAGAAACTTAGGAAGCGCTGCCCACATGGCATGGTTAGACCCCTCCCTCTAAGATGACAGCGAAGAGCGCCAGAACGTCAGACAGAAGGAGCAGGCAGGGCCACAGTGAGGGCCAAGAATTGTCCTTGAAAAGCAATCTTCAAGCTGCCTACATTTTGAGAGGGTGTTTGCATTTGACACCAAAGTCCAGGGAGGAAACGTTGAAGGATGCCCCAGAGAAGCTTCCGAAGTTCACTGGTTTGACAGATGGTGACACCCCAGAGCTGCTGCTTCTGGACCTAGGGCCAAATTGCCCAGGGGTAGTGGGACAGAGATGATGCGGTGTGACAGCTGAGTCCAGCACAGAGGCCTCCCGTGCACACTGGCAGGCTTTCCCAGCTCAGGGGCTTTAGTTCAAGTTTTGATCTTCAAATCAGCCACATAAATCAGAACCCCACATTAGGGGGAAGGCAGTTTCTCCATGTCACGTGAAAGGGCACCATTCAGGGCAACGTCAATAGAAGATGAAGCCACTGAAGGTGGGGCTCACACGGGATCCCACGCATCCCGGATGCTTCCAACTACTGCCACTCTATTTTCCCTGTGGTTCCTTGTTGCCCCCTCCTCCACAGCCCATCCACCATTAAAACTGGACCAGCTACTGAGACATCTAGCCCGGAGACAGGGATCTACTAACTGTTGAAAAAAACCCATTGTTCATGCTGTGAATTCCAATTCTCACTCTAAGGGCAATAGACTTTGTAAGACTGTTAAGAGAAAGCATTTTATCAGGACTCTCAAAGCTTTTTTTTTTTTTTTTTAACATAGAAAAATCCAAAAGCTCTTTCAGCTGGCCATACATATCAAGGCATCAGAGAAGGAGGGAGTGATATGAGAGTGATTCCCCACAGGGAGAAGAGGAACCAAGTTAGGACTGTGGCCTCCCTCCCCCAGAGGCCCCCCTCCCCCACCTCCCACTCCGGCCCTGTGGGCTCAGAGCTGGGTCTGGAGGTGCCAGACAGGAACTGCAGACCAGTCAACCTGGCACTACAATGGACTCCTATGGAGACGGGAGGGGTCTGGGAAAATGAGCCTGAATGGCCTCACAGAGCCTTGCATTCCCCTGCATGCTGGGGGAGAAAAGGGGCCACCAGGAGCCCCCAGGTGCCCTGGGGAGAGCAGACTCGTCTGGGGCACTGAGGAAGGCCTGTCACAGAGAAGGCAGGTAATGGATAAAACGTGAAAAGTAGAATGAGTGGACAAATGGATGGCTGGATGGATAGATGGATAGACAGACAGATGGCTTTGCAGCAAGAAGTCGGAAACCCAAGCCCAAAGGAAAAGCTGGGTGAGAAATGAAACGCCATAGCAAAGGGACTAAGGAAGAAGGGCTGTCAGAGGACACCCACAGGATTTCTTTCAATGATTTGCTCCTTGCTGAGACCTGTTGTTACTGAGGCAGACAGCCCTGTGGCAGCCCCCCTGGGAGAGGCCCGGAGGCGGGGGCGGGGGGGGGGCGGGTGGGATGTGGTGCTCTTAGGCTTCTAACAAAGGAAGCTCCTAGTTACTTGGCTGTTACTCCCTTAGGATAAAATTAAAAACCACGAAGACTATAAGAGTAGTTATTTATATATGACCCTTCTACCATATAACCATGGGTTGAAAGTACCATGAGAAATGTCATCTTTAAATCCAGAAAGCAGGGTTACATGGAAAGTACCCAAACATAATATAAAATCCTTGTTTAAAAAAAAAAAAAGCTATTTTTGCTAAATCCTCTAAGCCCTCACCTATTACAACCTTTTGAGTATTTACCTATAAACAAATACTAAACTCTATTTACATCCACACAGGAACTCCCCAAGGTAGTAATAACGCTCCCCAAATCCCTAGTCAAATTTCATTTAAATGGAATGGTCCAGACGAAACCATGCACTCTGTGTTTGGCCCCGACACTCTGCCGGAATTCAGTGTTCTTGCCAGAAAGCAAATATACTGTTTTTATGATTTCATCCCGAGATTCTTGTGCCACTTTTCATATTGCAATGTTCCTGAGAAGAGCCACACAGACCAGACCAGATTTGGTTTAGTTATAGACTGGCCCAGGAGGAATTTGCCAGTCTTGCCAAGATTGTTGCCTCAGTTACTGAAAGTTCCTTGTTGTAGTAAAATCCAGATTACCCAAAATGTGCAAGGAAGAGAATTGTTTTGTATTTCCGAAGTGAACCAATCAAAGGTTACCCAGCAATCCCTTTTTGTTTCGGTATTATGAAAACCTGTCCTAAAAAATGGAAATACAAAAACAAAAATATTTCACCTCTGAGTAACCATAAAGAAAATGCACATTCGACCTTCTCTTGATGATTTAGAGTCTTGCTTGGAATAGCATCCTGAGCATCCATGACCATAGTCCAGTAACAACATCCCAGCCCATCCATCACAAGTCAGGAATAACTGGCAGGAGCATATAGTTGCTAAGAGCATGAACTCTGAAGCCAGATTGCTCGATTCACTCCTGGCTTTGCCCCTTCATAGCTATGTGATCTTGAGCATCTCTGGGCCTCAGTTTCTTTGTCTGTAAACTAGGAGACCGGTAACAGTATAGACCTCTGAAGGCTGTTATGGGCACTAAATGAGTTGATGTGTGTAATGTGCTTACACCATACCAGGTGGCCTGGTTGGCCACTGTCACAACCTAGGGATTTCAGGGACTCCCAGTGGGAAGAGAGATGAGAGACCCTTCCAGCGCCTGGCTCAGCAGAACCATCATCTCCTCGGCATCCCACTACCGTGATATCTGAACCTGGGCTGTCAGCTCTTCTCTTGCTCCACCCCCACTTATCCAAGTCCCTCTCGTCCTAAAGATGGAGATGCTGGAAGCAGGAGGATACCAATTGACCTCATAGAGCCCCCTGGAAATTGCATCTCTAAAATAAATACTGCTAACCAAGTGAGTGTAAATTTGCAAACTTAAATTCAGCTTTCCAAGAAATATCACATTTATTTATTTTTATTCACTCCAACTCTACACAGCATTCCAAAATTCAATCTTAGTGCCTCTTGAGGCTTTCTGACCTAACAGGGTCATACAAGGAGCCAACACGGTCTTTTGAAATGCTCGTGCCTGGTATTTCTTAGCCCATGCCAGGGGCGGAAGAAGCCAGTTATTACTGGAGCCAAGGTCCTCATTTCCTGGACTCACGCACCCTGAGATCTCTCTACAACTGTTTCTGCCCAAGCCCTCATTGCTAATGTGCGGTGGGGAAAGAGAGGAGGGGAGGGAGCCATGACTCAGCAGACCCACCCATCTCCACCAGTTCCCCCGTCTGGGGACAGTTTCCCCTCCCCCTTAGCTTTCACTTGCACACCCCAAAGATCCTCATCTCTCTCTGCTGCCTCAGGAGTTCATAGTCAAACGTCCTTAAATGACCTGTCTACTTTCTTAGAACGAGAAAACTGGGCTAAAATAAGTGACGCACAAGTGTCTCGTTCAAGTGCATTCTTCTATCGCAGCACAAACAAAGCATAAATATTATCTTAATACATTATCTTGAAATACAAGCTTTGTGTGCTGCTTACTAATCATTCTCATGAATACTAAATGCAGCAACATAATTCTGGTCAACTGAGGGTCCTGGTTCTTAAGGCTCTACTGACTCATGCTTTGAAGTGTTTTATTTTCAGGGCACAGCTAAGAACTCTAACTGCTTATATTTTCCAGCCAGCAGAAAAAGCTGATCTTGTTCATGAAAGAGTGACAAACGTTACCGATGTCTAATTTGGGGGCAGATATATCAGAAATGTATGTGTCTCTTTGTACACCTGGATGCCTCTCCCCAAAATGTGGGATTTCACCGAAGCGGCTTCGGCGGGCCTCCACATCCTGTCCTCACGGCAGACTGCCGAGAATCCCACCCATCGGGGTTACTGCACAGCAAGGACGGGGCCACAGCTGCCGGCTCTCGGAGTCGGAAGGGCTCTCGCCTCCTGGCGCCACACTAAATACATGCACGTGCAGGCACCCAGAACTGGTGGTGGGAAGACAGGGGCAGGGAGGAGAACAGCCAACGTGAGGCCTTGGAGCGCTCCTCCCACCTTATCGAACAATATCATGGCTCCGGTTCATAGACTTTAATAGTCTCCAAACCAGATGCATATGCATTATCTCTTTTGATCCTCACAATGACCCAGGGAAACAAAACTGACAACTTCCTTACCGAGGAAGCATCCATGACAGGCTGAGAAGTTACCTGCCCCAGGTCACTCAGAGAGAATGTGAGGGAACTACACAAAAAAGTGGCTGTCCCAATTTGTAGGGAGAAAGATGCTTCTTCTTCTTTTTTTTTTTTTTTGAGAATTTTCATATCTCTTACATCATTTACTCCGCTCCCCTAAATCTAGGAAAGCAGGAGTATCACTTCACTTCATGGGTTACAAAATGTCAAAGTGATGATTTGCCTAGGGTGACAGAAACAGGTAGTAAACAAAAGAAGGCTCCTTGGTCTTCAAATCCTTTGCTCCTTCCCCCTCCACCTAGCTGCCTTTCCGTGAGCCTTTTGCTCTATTCCTTTGGCAGTTGGCAGCCAAAGACATCATTCCCCAGAATCAGGATGAGTGCTTGGCATCAGGTGTGTATCTACTCTGCACCAGGCACTGTGCTCATTTTGCGAAAACAAGAGCCAATGAAAGATGATCCCTGACGGGGTTCCAGGACCAGCAGGGGAGACAGACTGGCGAACAAATAGTATGCTCTCAGCAATGAGTGCTGTGGTGGGCATGCACAGGGGGCTCCGCATATTCCAGGCGGCGGAGATGCATTCTTCCTGCCCAGGAAGAGGGTGGAGGGGATACTGAAGCTCTCCACAGTATCACCCAAATATACAACATAAAAGCTGAAAGGACAACCACTTACCTCTAGGAGTTTGTTGAGACTAATGAAAATTATGGGGTAGAAAAGTGATCAGCTAGACTACCGATCTTTTCTATTCTGAACACTTTAATTGAAATTGTCCTGAGTCATGCTTAATAACGCTGGATATTTCTTGGAGCCATAACAGGTAAAAATCCTCAGCAGCCAAGTTGTTTATCTAAATTCATCCCGGAATGTGTGCCATGCCTGCCATGATATCCTGTGCAAGGAAAATGAAAAGGCCAAATTTAGTAGCAGCTGACAAGCATTGGGTCCGGGCGTTTCCGAGAAGCTTATGAAATTCTGTCCTGTTTACTCAAAGTCAAAAGCTCCCTTCCCAAAGCCTGTCCTTCTCACAAGGATGAGGGGAGTGCTCACCCTGGGGCTGTTACCTCCTGCAGCTTTCGGATGAGGAAATCAGACCCGCCTGCCTCAGGGGTGCCCGTGGGGATGCGGAGCAGCCCAGGGCCTTGGGAGAGGCTGGTGGCTTCACCAGTGCCCTGAATGAGCCCTCCAAGCAGTGATGGGAAGGCCAAAACGGTATAGGTGTTACACGTTTACCCAGCTCCCTGGCCCTGTCCTCGTAAGCAGATGGCTTTACAGTAAAAGACCAGAGACAGAGGCAGAAGAACGAGACAGCAGACCAGCCACTTCCTAAGGCGGGGCGCCCTTTCCTAATGGGACACCACATCCTTAGTGACAGCAACCTAAGGACAACGGCCGAATTCTTCCCAGAGTAGAAAGCTGCCTCCGGATTGTTGCTGCCCAAATGAGTGCAGGTGTTCATATTTTAAACAGCGGGGTCAGTGGTCTTTTTGGTACTCATTTATTAATAAAGTCAGTTTTTTTCCTGCTGACATTCAAAAATCCTTGGCATTTTGAACCTTTTTTAAAGTTGTGGCTTTGTTCAGTAATGTTGTTTTGTAACATTTGTGGAGCTCGGACCCAGGCCACAGAGTTTTCTCCTACACTCTCAAGAGGGGATCATTCACTTCTCACCGTGTGGCCTCCCCAGGGCTACACCCACACAGGCCAGCCATCTCATTTCCATCTGGTCAACCCCCAGGAGCTATTTTGGGTTTGGCCTGCTTTTAATCCACTTTTCCTGCCAGTGCAGGCTCAGCCCCTCTACTCTCCTGGGACTCTTTCCTCTAAGGAAACACTTGAAAAATACAGACTTCCCATAGGGCAAAAGTCAGCGCCCATCTCAGCTCAGAGTGCTCCCAGGAGGTGCTAAGTACCACCCTACGTGCCTCTGGGGAGAGACGGAAGAGGAGCTGACCTCCCCATCGTCAGCTCTCACGGCTCTGCCCTCCCTCCTCCGTTCTGCCCCCAGCCTTTGGCTCCCTCCTGCAGTCTCTCCTTAGTGCGCCATGCTATGTGTCTGACCTTGGCTCGTGTTTTATTTACTCTGTGCCTGGAGCGCCAGCACATTTGTATAGCTAATTCCTGCTGGTCCATCAGGCCTCTTCCGGTCTCCAAGGTGACTTGGGTGCTCCGCCCCGACACTCCTGTAGACTTGGCCCCGGGAGGGCTGTGACCCCAACCTTGTAGAGCTGGACCTTTTACTTGTCTGTCCTCGACCCCCTCGTGCCAAATCGCAAACTCCTTGAGGGTAACCACTGTGATTCGTTTACCCCTGCATGCTAAGTGCCAGGCACGTAGTCCATGTCCCATATGCCTTTGCTGAATTGAATTTAACTGAGCTAGAAAAGTGTTGGCAGGACAAGATGAGAGACAGGAAGAAGACAGGACTGGAGGAAGAGAAAAGAAAAAGGAGCACTTGGTGTAAAGTGAGAAGGCACCTCCAAACTCTGCCTCCACTATCATGCTTGACCTTGTATATGGACTAACGCCAAGCCGATGATGAATCAGACAGGAACGATGATACTATCTCTCACCTCCACTGCCTAGAGAAAGGCTCCCCAAGTTCATTGTCTCCAGGGGCCAAGTTAGGGAAGATCAGTGTGAAGAAGTGGGCCAGATGTTAACCAGTAGGGGAATAGTGGAACCATAGAAGCACTGTGGAGAGACTCTTACTGGCCCAGACATTTCAAATCCAAACAGCATGGGACAAGAAGAGCCAGCCCGTGGATCCAGCGTGGGCTCAGATGACCAGAGCAAGAAGCACAGTGCTCTGCATTGCAAAGGACTAGCCTGGAAACAGAAACCATTTCCCCTTATTTTTCTATATTTTCCTGGTTTAAAATGCACTCGAAGGTGTTCTTCATAACACGATTCTATCTACATGGAACTACCATTCAGCATGCTGTTTCTATGGGGAAATGGAGTTCAAGTTCTAACTCTAAATGTGAGGATTGCCCTAGTACCTATCTCTGGTGATGACAGCATCCATTGTATCAATATCTGAGGGACAGAACTCCAACAGGGAGGCAATCCCGGGCACAGGAAGCTTGGGTTCTCTCCATACCTCTGTATCTATCTCTTTATTTCCCCTCATACTTGATGTTGCAGACATACCAAAATATGGCTCTCTTCTTTTCATCCTTGGGAGTCTCTGCTTTCCTGGACCCTCCCCCAACAAAGTTAACTGACTCTCCAGATGCTTCCAGAGCACTACGGACCTCTCCCAGCATAGTGCTTATCCATCCACACCGGAGTGTAATTGTCATTTGTGGTTGGCATCTCCACTACACTGGCAGGTGCAGGGCATGGTTGTATCCTCAACACCTGGCCAGTGTCACACACTTTGTGGTCAGCATTGAGTGAAGGAGCAAATGAATCAATGAAAGAGTAAATGAACAGGTGGATAAAGCAAACTTTCCAGCTTAATCTCAAACAGATCTCCTAACACACTGTCCTATCAAAGGGCAGGAACAAATCTTGAATCTGAAATTCCTCATACCTTCAAGTTTCAATGCATATTTCATCTTCACAATAATCTCTATGAGATAGGTATTATCATTTTTCTTTTACAAAAAAAAATGTAAATCAAATATCAGAAATACTGAATAACTTGCCAAACATCACACAGCTAGTAAATGGCTGAGTCCCAGACTCCAGCACAGATCTACTGACTATAAAAACCTGTGTTTTCCCACCACACCAGACTGGTCAGAGGTTGGGGAGATCATTAACATAGAGGATAATTGTGCTGCTGCCTCCACTCTGAGCCTTAATATTCTAGGTTGAATCAACTTTAGAAGATGTCAACTCCCAGATCAGATTCTGAATCACAGCTGTTTGGTCTTTAACTTCGGGTAGAAACTTCATTTCACTAGCCTGGGATTTCTATGAGCACTGAGCCTTCCCTCCACCTGCTGTCCCAGACTTGCCTCTCCACTTCCCATTCTCATTTAGCACATTTTAAAAACCATTAACAGACAGCCTCAAGCCACATCCCCAAATCTTCCTAATTAAAATATTAGGGCAATATTTATCATCATATTTTGGTAAATATGAGTAAGAGAGAGACAAAGAGAGGCAGAAAGAGAGAGAGAAACTGAAAGAAGAAAGCAGTCATAAACAATAGGCTCTTAAAATAACACTATTTGGTAGAGGTGTAATAATGACGCACATCACTAGAGAAAAGAACAAAATGGAGGAAGTTCTCTGGCATCTTTATACCTTATAAAATTACTGATTAAAACAATTCTTAAAGTCATGTAGTATTAAGTGACAAGTAGTTTAACTACGAGAGTATGAGTCAACTACTGCATATTCCGTTCTATTTTAGTATTGAATCCTCAGATGATTCAGGCTAACAACCATGTTGTTTCCTGAACGGATTTAAAATCAAACCTGCCTGTAGGAGAAGAGGTAGAATCACTGGACTGCAAACCAAGTGGCAGCCAGTCTTCACGAGATTCCAGTTCAGGGTCTATAAAACCCCGAGACAGCTGCACGGAAAGGACCCAGGGCTGTTCACACTGGCTGATGTGGTCTTTGAAAATGGGCCAACAAGGCTGACAGAGACAGAAAGCAGACCTTTTCAGAACTCAGCAACTCTGCACTGTGACATAGGAAATGGACAAGGGCTGCCCTGTTGAATTTGCTAATGTGAATGTTACCACACTTATGAAAACAGTTCCAGGTACAGCCTATGCCACCTACCAGCTCATCAAGTTTGTTTAGGGTGAGAGGCGATTTTATGTCTACCCTCTATCAGGCAGAAGGCTCATAAAAAAGCAAGTAGCATCAATGGCAAATCCAGTGGTGTTTTCAAGGGGGCAATAGCAACACACAGGAGGAAAGACAGGGGTTGTCTCTACCAACCAGCATACAAAGATGAACTTAGGCCACAGGGCTCCAGATAAACTACCCATTGCTCAAAACAAGAGGTAGTCTTTTGTAAGAGAAATATTTACAGTTGGAGAACCATAGTCCCAGAAAGAAAATGTCTTAAGTGAAACTTTATGCCTTTGTAGCTTTGCACTTTCAGATCCCCAAATACTCCATCACTGTTTCTTTTTTCCTTTTTCTATCCCACGAACTCACTATCCCTCTGCAGGTTTAGGGGAAATCGAATTGCTGCCCATTCTGCAGCTGCTAAAGAAAATATATCATACTAAGCGAAAGAAGCCAGTCACAAGAGGTCCCACACTGTATGGTTCCATCTATACAAAATATCCAGAGTAGGCAAATCCATAGGGCAGACAGTAGATTATTGGTGTTTAGGGCTGAGGTGTGTGGGGGTGGGGGGGGGTTGGGGCATGATAGCTAAAGAGGATGGGCTTTCTTTTTGAGGTGGTGAAAATGTGCTAAAATTAATTGTGGTGATGGTTATACAACTCTGTAAATATACTAAAAAATTATATATTTCAAATAGGTGAGGTGTATGGTATGTGAATTGTAAAGCTGTTGATAAGAAAGAAGGAAAGAAAGAAGAAAGAAAGAAGAAAGAAGAAAGAAGAAAGAAGAAAGAAAGAAAGAAAGAAAGAAAGAAAGAAAGAAAGAAAGAAAGAAAGAAAGAAAGAAAGAAAAGAAAGAGAAAAAACACAACAGCCCAAAGGCAGGAGAAGTGGTATACAAGTGCCTCTGCTCAGCCTGGAGTCTAAATTCTCTGCTTCCTTCCAGTGTGAGCATCCCCCACCCTCTCCCTCCCACTATACACATTTACACACACCAAAGCCTATACTCCAACCATCTCAAACAATTTACATTTCCACCCAGACTCCCTGCAGTTCTATTCCTTTGAACTTTTGCACAAGCTCCTCTCTTCCTTAAATGTCTACCCACCCCATTTCCCACCAAAGGAGCTCCCATTCATCCTTCAAGAGGCTTCAAATGTCGCACCCTTCAGGGTATCTCTCCTGACCTCCCCTAGTAGTTAACAGGCTCCTCCTCTTCACCTCTGGAGGACTGTTCTACCCGTGGCATCTGTATTATATGGTAGGGCATTTGTCACAAGGCACTACAACCTATTTCAATGTGCATGGCATCCCCAATGAGACCACAAGCTCATGGAGGATAAATACTATATTTTATTCATCTTGGTATTAACAAAACCTGGAACAGGGGGTATCATACAGAAGGCATCTGGTCAGTATTTGCAAATGACCCAATAGCATGGAGATGTGATGCCTCCAGACGCAGGTCATGAAAAGATAGATAACCAGAAGTAACTCCTAACTCCCGTTGACAGCGGAAACATTAATGGCTTCTCAAAGAAAGTGTCTGGGTGCACAAGTCCACCCCAAGTGGGAATCCTGCCCACAGAGCTCCAGGGACCCTTCTGATGCTTGGGCAGTATCCACATCAGGAGGGAGAATGCAAATGGAAGGCAGAGTGTGTGGTCAAGGAGAGACAAAAAGAGCTGTGAACACAAGCAGAACTGCAAAGCAAGCCTTGGGGGTAACAAGCCAAATAACAAAGCAGTTTGCAGAATGTTTTCTAGGGAAACCAAACTCCACAGAGACTGCTTGATCAGAATTGTGTTTAAAATGAAATTTGAGCATTTGCTGATGTCAAGTCTAGAAGTTTCTGTACATAAAACAAGCATCCTGAACAAAAGAAGCAGCCAAACTAGGGCTGACGAGAAAGGACAAGAGGGTATGAAACATAGAGGAGGTCAAGTGAGCCTGAGAGAAGAGGCTAAGATGTCAGGGGGCCAGTTTCTACATAAACAAAGCCAGAAAGCTATTAATTGTATCTGTGGATTTTTATGTATTTATGTTAATGGTAATGGGTAGACTTCCTAAGTGTAAGTTCATTCATTCTCCAAAGTCATTATCTTGGCCTCATAGAGTCCTAAGTTAAAGATGTCCCTCTAGGTCTGATCAAATATGGACAGAACTTGTTGATTCCTATGCAACAGTGGGAGCTCTAGGAGCTTCCAAAAAAAAAGAAGGCATTCTAGACCCTAAGTGTTAACTTGACCTTATTATAAATTAACCTTATTATATTGCCATCTAAAAATAAACCAATAAAAATGTAGATGTGAACTCTTTATGCTTGTAGCTCTAACACAGTTTGAAAAGCAACACAAGTTTACAAATTAAATGGAATACCTCAAAGGTCAATAAAATTCAAATTAACCACATTAAACTAATGGCACCAATATGTTGAGAAAATTGGCCAGCCACATGCAGAAGAATGAAACTGGACCATTTCCTTACACCACACAAAAATAAGACTCAAAATGGATGAAAGACCTAAATGTGAGGCAGGAATCCATCAAAATCCTTGAGCAGAACACAGGCAGCAATCTCTTCAACCTCAGCCACAGCAACTTCTTCCTAGAAACATCGCTGAACGCAAGGGAAGCAAGGGCAAAAATGAGCTATTGGGACTTCATCAAGATAAAAAGCTTTTGCACAGCAAAGGAAACAGTTGACAAAACCAAAAGACAACAGGGAGAAGATATTTGCAAATGAAATATCAGATAAAGGATTAGTATCCAAAATTATAAAGAACTTATCAAACTCAACACCCAAAGAACAAATAATCCAATCAAGAAATGGGCAGAAGACATGAACAGACATTTCTACAAAGAAGACATCCAAATGGCCAACAGACACATGAAAAAGTGCTCAACATCACTCGGCATCAGGGAAATACAAATCAAAACCTCAGTGAGATACCACCTCACGCCAGTCAGAACAGCTAAAATTAACAAGTCAGGAAACGACAGATGTTGGCGGGGATGTGGAGAAAGGGGAATCCTTTTACGCTGTTGGTGGGAAGGCAAGCTGGCACAGCCACTCTGGAAAACAGAGTGGACGTTCCTCAAAAAGTTGAATATAGAGCTACCATATGATCCAGCAATTGCACTACTGGGTATTTATCCCAAAAATACAAATGTATTGATCTGAAGGGGCACAGGCACCTCGATGTTTATAGCAGCGATGTCCACAATAGCCAAACTATGGAAAGAGCCAAGATGTCCAAGATGAATGGATAAAGAAGATGTGGTCTATGTATACAGGAAATATTATGCAGCCATCAAAAAATGAAATCTTGCCGCTTGCAATGATGTGGATGGAACCAGAGGGTATTATGCTAAGCGAAATAAGTCAATCAGAGAAAGACAAATATCCTATGATCTCACTGATATGAGGAATTTGAGAAACAAGACAGAGGATCATAGGGGAAGGGAGGAAAAAATGAAACAAGATGAAACCAGAGAGGGAGACAAACCATGAGAGACTCTTAATCTCAGGAAACAAACTGAGGGTTGCTGGAGTGGAGGGGGGGTGGGACAGATTGGGTGGCTGGGTGATGGACATTGGGGAGGGTATGTGCTATGGTGCTCGCTGTGTATTGTGTAAGACTGATGAACCACAGACCTATACCTCTGAAACAAATAATACATTATATGTTAACAAAAAAATGTGTGTAAAAAAAATTAATGGCACCAACAACATTGTTTGGTTGAAATTACTTCATAGCACAAATGTGATGCTGGCATTGTTCCGATGCTGGCATCTTTGAGTGTGGCATGACTGTGCCACCTTGTGCCATGGGATGACTCAATTCTCCCACCATTTTCCTCCGTTTAATTCGATGCTACACCTCCATTCATGCAAAGCTTCGAGATGGCATTTGCCCTTCACTGGAGTGAATACAGTCATAACTGTGGGCGCTCCAATTATACCAACACGCTAGTGATAAGTTCATCATCCAGTTTCTCCAGCCATTCAATTAAATGTACAATTTTAAATTATTTTCGTATTATAAAGGTTAGACTACTATAAATTATTTTTGCCTAGAGAATCTGTGGATTCCTCCTGAGAAACATTCTGTTAGATGAACCACCAACCAGGCCACATTCTCCTATCTGTCAAAAAGGTCTGATCACCCCTTGTGCCCAGTGACAGATGGCTCCAGTCACCAGGAATCTTGAAGTGACAGTAGTCCCCCATCCAAGACAAGGTCAGTATTTAGAGTAAAACACCGAAATGGATACATTCACAGTGCATTTTCCTCCGGAAGTTACCAATGGAGGGAAGAATTCCCAGGAAGGCAAAGGGCAGAGAGGAAGACCCACTTCCCTCCTCAACAGATCCTCCCCAGGGCAGCTTCTCTCCCAGGTGAGATCACCTCCTCTGACCCCCATTCCCCACTGGCCACATGTGGCTGTGTCTCCCAGAAGTTAAGTGACCAGCTAACAAAGCTCTGTCAACCCATTAGTTGTTTTACAACTGGCTTGTCTTGCTTTGTTTTTGTTTGTTGTTGTTGTTTAGCTGTGGTAAAATACACATAATATATGATTGATCCTCTTAAATATTTTTAAGTGTACATTTAGGTAATTAAGTATCTTCAGATTGTTGTGCAGCCACTTTCTAGAACTTTCTCATCTTGAAAAACAAACTTTATAGTCATTAAACATCCCATTCCCCCTTCCCCCTAAGCCATGGACACCACCATTCTACTTTCTGTCTCTGTGAATTTGACTACTGTAGGTACCTCATAAAGTGAATTCATATAATATTTGTCCTTTTGATATTGGTTTATTTCACTTAACATAATATCCTCAAAGTTCATCTATGCTGTGTATAGACCTGAATTTCCTTCCTTTTTATGGCTGAATAATCCATTATATATATATCCTACATGTTGTTTATCAGTATATCCGTGGGCGGACATTTAGGTTGCTTCCACCTTTCGGCTATTGTGAATAGTGCTGCCATGAACATGGGTGTACCTTATTGTATTTTTTTACTGAATTGGCTGGTTATTTGGGTTCTATCATATTAACCTCTGAGTTTTCTAGATTTCTCAATCTCCTTTTAAACCCGAGCAGAGCTTGCCTCTGAGATTTGGTGCCTTTTTTTCTCTTCAGTGTACAATTTCATGCGCTTTCTGCCTCCAGGCATGGGCACAAAGCTTCATGGATGATAGCTCGCAATGGCTAGACTCCAGAATATCCTGCAGGAACCTGTAAACATGTGCATAGACAATGATATTTGAATCAGCTTCCCAGAGGAGGAGAATGAAGAGGGGTGTCATTCTCAGCCATCAGCCACGGGGCTTCCCCTCAATGTGGTAGGATCTTGGTGTATCTTCAGAAGGACCCTGCCATGGAGCTCTGGGAAGCCTCCTCTCTCACCAGCCTTCCATTTCTGGGATTTCACAAATGCTTCAGTGGAAGCTACCTCTCTTATAAGTGATGAAGGCAATCCGAAGTTAGCTGAAATTATAGGTGGAGGCTGTCATTCATCATGACGCCTTTCCTGGGAGGGACACATGAAATGTGCTATGACTTATGGAGGATCACTTAGAATGCTACCATCTAACAGCTGCCACACATACACGTGCATACACACACACACACACACACACACACACACACTCCACAGAAATTGGGTAGCTAATGTCTACAGCTTGCTGACCTGAAATCCATCCTTCCAGACTCAGGAGCCATGCAGAAATGCATCTTAACACAGATCTCTTTTCTCCTGGTCAAAAAAATAACTCCCACAGGGCATATTTGTTCCCGGTCTCATGAGAAGACATCTTCCCCACACCACATGAGAACTTATGTTTTCTCAAAAGGGGAGAATTCAGAGGTGTCTTCCCTCTCTGGGTCAATAGCTCCGTGAGGAGCCCCAGGCCTTTCCTGATTACCAGCTGGTCTTCTCTCCGTGTACACCTGGCACCAGATGGAGGAAAGAATTCATAGGAGGCTGAAAGGTAAAAGGTGGGAGTGTCAGCTTCTTAGCATACTTCTTTGATGGCACTCACCTGCTGAGAGGAGGAAGCAAGGGGCAGAGGATTGAGCCCTGGGCTGAGAACCCTAATAGAAGTCTCGGATACCAGGGCGGGCCGCTTCCTCCTTTTGCCTATGTTGTGAAGCTGGTGTGAGGGCCACACACAATTTGTAACAATATTTTGTAAAGGCTAATATGCTTTACAAGTGGAAGGTATTGTTGCTTTATAAAAAAGAAATAAATAAATTTAATACAAATAATTTCCTGCTTTGAAACATTTTGTTCACAATTTTAATGGCTGCAAGGTAGGATTTGGTTTTAGGAAGGAGCAAATGATTATACAAACCACCAGCTACATTCCCCCAGGCCTGAATCATGTCCAGGATCAAAGGGCTGATTTAAGATCAAAAGGCTCTGCAATCCAGAAACCAAGCCTGGATCTGCCTCACCCTAGTGCTCCTAAAGGGGACCAGCTCCACAAAACAGTAAATACTCCCTCCTCTTTGTTCCCAAGTGAGCTTAGTTTCCACTTTTTTTTTTCATCTGCATGGCTTACTTATTTTATAACTGTAGGTTTGTACCTCTTAATCCCCACTACCTATTTCACCCATCCCCTCACTTTCCTTCCCCTCTGGTAACCACCAGTCTGTTCTCTATATTTATGAGTCTGTTTCTGTTATTTTATTTGTTTGCTCATTTGTTTTGTCATTTAGATGGCACATATAAATGAGATCATATGGTATTTGTCTTTCTCCGTCTGACTTATTTCAGTTAGTATAATACCTTCTAGGTCCATCCATGTTGTATGCAAATGGCAAGAGCTCATTCTTTTTTATGGCTGATATGATTCTATTGTATATATATATATACATATATATATATACACACCACCTCTTCTTTATTCATTCATCTCTTTGATGGACCCTTGGATTACTTCCATATTTTGGCTATTGTCAATGATGCTGCAATAAACAAGGGTGTATATATCTTTTTGAATTAGTGTTTTTGTTTTCTTTGGCCAAACAGTAGTGGAATTACTGGATCATATGGTATTTCTATCTTTAATTTTTTGAGGCATCACCATACTGTTTTCCACAGTGGTTACACCAATTTACATTCTCACCAACAGTGCATAAGAGTTTCCTTTATTCCACACCCTTGCCAACAGTTGGTATCTCTTATCTTTTTGATACTAGCCATTCTGACTGCTATAAGATGATATCTCACTGTGGTTTTGATTTGCATTGCCCTGATGATTAGTGATGTTGAGCATCTTTTCATGTGTCTGTTGGATCTGTATGTCTTTGGCAAAATGTCTATTCAGGTCCTCTGCCTATTTTTAATTGGATTATTTGGGGGGGTTGGTGTTGAATTATGTAAGTTTTTCATATTTATTTGATATTAACCCCTTATCTGATACATTATTTGCAAAATATCTTCTCCCATTCAGTAGGTTGTCTTTTTTTTTTTTTTTTTTTGGTCACAAAAGACTCTGAATAGCCAAAACAATCTTGAAAAAGAACAAAATTGGGGCTATCACAATCCCAGATTTCAAGATATACTCTCAAGCTACAGTAACCAAACAGTATGGTACTGGCCCACAAACAGACACATAGATCAATGGAACAGGATAGAAAGCCTAGAAATAAACCCACACTAATATGGTATTAATTTGCAATAAAGGAGGCAAGAATATACAATGGGGAAAAGATAGTCGCTTCTATAAATCGTGTTGGAAAAACTGGACAGCTACATGCAAAAGAATAAAACTGGACCACTTTCTTACATCATACACAAAAATTAACTCAAAATGAATTAAAGACCTAAATATGAGACGTGAAACCATCAAACTTCTGAAAGAAAACTTAAGTAGCAATCCCTTCGATACAGGCCTTAGCAACATATTTATGGATGTCTCCTTACGCAAGGGAAACAAAAGCAAAAATAAACTATTGAGTCTACACCAAACAAAAAGCTTTCCACGGCAAAGGAAACCATCAAAAAACAATAGTTGCCACTTTTATCTCCTTGCATACCCAGGAAGCAATGAATGCTCACAGTGCTTGCTCAGGACAAAGTCAGAAGGGAGCAGGGCAGACAGATGACCAGACAGATGACCCAGACAGATAACCTAACCCACTCATTGGTGGGTACAGAAGGAAATACTCTTTATCTTATACAGATTTCTCAAAATGATCAATGGAAATATCAACAGAAATGATCAATGGAACAGGAAATATCACCATTAGAAGAAAATACAAATGTGCCTTTCCTATTTTATCTTGAACCTCTAATGATAAAAATTCTATTAAAAGTAATTTTGCATAAGATCTCTGATTAGAATACATTTCCGTCCCTCTCTTTCACCCCCCCATTGCAATGCCTTCTACTTCTCTTGGAAAAATAAAAATCTTAGTAGTTTCTTCCAGTTACTCATTATTCATTCCCCATCTGCTAAGCAGTGCCTTCTCCTCATCTCCAAATTGTAAACCCCAACATTCACCTGACTATTGGGATTCTACCCCACTAGTTAATTAGGAAGAATATCAACAAGACAGAAACTTCCACCCTGAAGGATACCAGTCTCAAATATTTCTAGAACCGCAGGGGAGATGGGTTCACTTCAGGGGTGCTGCTACTCTCTGGCCAGGCCCCTGCTGCCCTTCTTAGCCTCTTATAAGTCCACCACAGCTGTTCCAAGCTACTCTCCCTGTGTCTGCTTTGTGCCACTGACCCTGGTCACATCCGCACTGCAAAGCTCTGCACTGGCAATCACGTGAGGCCGCTTGGCCCTCACTGCCCTGGAGCCAAGCTGAGAGGTGCCTAGTCAGGAAACACCCTCCTGCCTGGGCCAGGTTGCCAATCCCACGGCTCTTCTGGTTCTGCCCCTAACCCTCTCTCAGGAGCTCAAAAACCAGTCTTATCCGAATGTCTAACTGGAATCTAACTATGAGGAAACAATCAGAAAAAACCCAAATGGAGGATTGGTAAAGCAACCGGCCTGGACCCTTCAAAAATCTCCATGTCATGGAAAACTACAAAAGATCAAGGGGTCTGTTCTCTAGACTAAAGGGGACCAAACACACATGACAACTAAAGACAATGGATGGTCTTGCATTAGGTTCTGAAATTTGAAAATATAATTTTTTTTTAAAAAGGCAGTGAAAGACCTTAGTGGTTGAGGAAATTGAGGAAATTTGAATGGAGCTGCATATTAGATAATACTGTTGTATAAATATGACATTACTGAGTGTGAAGGTAGTATTGCAGTTACATTATATAGAATAGTGCCCCTTTTCTTAGGATTCAAATGATGAGGCATTTGGGGTGGAAATCTCAGGCTGCCTATAACTAACTCTCAAGTGCTTTGGCAAAAATAAAACACCTGGAGTATGCTGCACACACAGAGAGAGAGAGAGAGAGGAAGCAAATATAAAATGTTAACGCTGGTAAAGCCAAGTAAAAGGTATATGATGTACTCTCCCTGAAACCTTTGCAAGAGTTCACATTTTTTGTACTAAAGTATTGAGGCTCATAATACCAAGTAAAGGAGACAGACATTTTGCATTTCTCTACTACCCATATTTCTCTCCTCTCTCTCTAAGATGCTCATACACTAAACTTGGGGGAAACAAAATAAAACAAAACAACTCACACAAACAGTTCATGAGGCAGATACGAGGGGTGGGTGTTAGCTGGTCAATAGCCCATTTATCCTTCAGATAAACATACTCTGAATTCCAGTTTGAACATAACTAAGATGCCACTGCCTTTGTAAATAATGGAATTCATTAATTGTATCCATTTAGGTTTATCTCTACTGGCTGACACAGGATGGGAAATGATGATGCTGTACAAATGCCCAGAATTCCAAAAGAGAACATGGAGCCCAAAAACATGTCTTCTCTAAAGTCTTCTAGCCGGTCTGTGCCTGCTGCGGGATTCAGTTTCTTTTTCACAGAATCAACCCCTTATTCTTGATGGCTCCAGGCTGATACAATATTCAACGAACACAGCATTAAAATATAGGTAGAATTGAGTTTTCATGAGTCCACTTTCAGGGATTAACTCAAATTCCTCTTTCTCCATGGATTTCTTCTTACTCTGCACTTCAAAAGCACTTCTGAGGGGCGCCTGGGTGGCTCAGTCGTTAAGCGTCTGCCTTCGGCTCAGGTCGTGATCCCAGGGTCCTGGGATCGAGCCCCACATCGGGCTCCCTGCTTGGCAGGAAGCCTGCTTCTCCCTCTCCCACTCCCCCTGCTTGTGCTCCTGCTCTCGCTGTGTCTCTCTCTCATATAAATAAATAAAATCTTTAAAAAAAATAAAAAAATAAAAGCACTTCTGAGTATACTTCTATTACAACTAAGGCAACCGGATTTCTGACACAGCTCTCCTTCAAAAACTGTGTCTGTGGCTGGACATTGTTGAGACCACATGATCCAATACTGGGCCTGGAAAATGCAGGAATTATTACATGGTCCCTTGTGTTATAGTTGTTTGTGTTCAAGCCTTTCTCCCGCAGTTGACCATCCATTCCCTCAAAGGAAAGAATAATGTGTTCCTCTTCTTTCTATCTCTTGTTCCCATCATGAGTGATTCCAGCCACTGCCTGCTGCATTTTCCCACCCATAGGCTGCGCATGCTTACAAGTCGCTTTGGCCGTCTTAGGAGTTTCAGGTTATATGTCCAGCTCCCTGCTGAGCAAACCCTTTTTCAGGCCCTCCAAGTACTTCATATCCACGCCTTCCCCCACTTCCTCAAAATTCTGTTCTCCCTCTCTACTCCCAGTCTCAGCTCACCAAACCTTCGTGCACCCATTCAGCCAAGCCGCAATCCAATTCATCCTGCTTTTCCTCCCTTATCTTCTCTCCGTTGGCCAATCCATCATGAAATCCAATTGCTTCTTTGTTTCCTAAATAGCCCTTAGACTCCTCTCCTTCTCCCTACTCCACCCTCCCGTCCCTTTCTCAGCTCAGGAGCTCAGCTCTCACCTGGACTATTACGCAAGACTTAGACAGCCATGCCACTCATCTATTCTATTCGGCAGTCACCCTCAACATAAAACCATTCCATGACTTCCCAACATGACAGAAGAGAGTTAAGCTCCTTGCTTGGCCTACCAGTCCTGCACAAACTGGCCTCTACCCTTCTGATTTCCTCTTCTGCCTCTCCCTGCCTCACTATTCATGCTCTAATCTTGCTAAAGCACTGATAGTTCCTAACAAGCATTCTGTGGTTTCAAGTTTCTTTGCTGTTGCTCACACTCTTTCCTCAACCTGGAGTTTCTGTCCATCTTTTGTTGACACAGCTACCCTTTACTCACCTTTCAACACGCAGCTCAGCCTCCATCACTTTTTGAAGCCTTCCCAGAAGCTCCAGGTTAGGGTGAGTGCTCTCCTCTATACCTCTAAAGCATCCTCTGCATACCTCCTTTGGCCATAGCCATATTATAAGCCATGTATGAGTCTGGCTCCCCAACAAAAACCATAAGCTCTTAATGTGAGGGACTGTGCCCTATTTTTATTTGCCACCAAAGCAACTAAGCACAGTGCTTAGAAAATAGTACATGTTGTTTAAAAAGCACTAATTACTTCCCATTGTGACTAGCACAGAACCATGCTACAGTAGATGCCCATTGGATGTCTATAGATCTTGTTTCCTGGATGGAAGGCAGGGAGGAGCACAGTGGACTTTTCATCAGAATCCCAGCTGATGAGAGGGGTGGGGCTCCGTTGCTTTTCCTAAACACTTTTCTCCAAGTCTGCACCTTTTCAACAATCATGACATGATCATTGAGAAGCTTGTGGTAAACAGACATTAGAAGAAGCAGTGCAAAATACCTGGTCAAAACACCAAGGACCTGGCTATGAGGTATGAAACAAAGATGGTTTAAAGCAAGGACCCTTTTTTCTGTGTTCTGTGCCAGACCAACCTTTTGACCTCAGTCTGTCACCTCTTCTTCTCTCTGTCCTCAGGAGTTAAAACCTGCCACACATCTGTATTTTGAGTTTCAAGATTCTGTTTGCCCATATTTATTCTGCCATAGTGTCTGGAATCCCCATTTCCACACCCTCCAAATCCATATTCCCTAAAATTCACCCTACAGCACTACTACCTATTTTTAAGTGTCTCTGAAACCTTTTCTCATCATGTCCTTGCCAGAATGGCCATTGCCTCTTTGTGTTTCATCATCCTAGAACCCAAAATCATGGCTCATTTGATACATACCCTATATACTTGTTCACCTGTTTGTCTCCCCTATTAGGACTATAAATTCCTTGAGGCCAAGATATATGTACCTTCGGGTCAACAAACCTAGCCCAGTGTTTGGTGCTATCCATGGCGCATACAGCTGACTGACTGAACGTTCTCATATAAAGAAAGCAGAGTCCTGGAAGAGTAGGGATGATACACTTTGATGATGGAGAAGGGGAAGTAATTGGGAGCTAAGTGGATGGATCAAGCCTCCTGTGATGTGATGCCTGGCAGGGGTATTAGGGCATTAGGGCCACTTGGGAGTGGGAAGAGAGAATGGGGGAGAAAATTCCCAACAGACTGAAAAATACTTTACCATGGTGGTACTTATACCCCAGGCCCTTTACCTGCCAGTTCAGGAATCTTCTGGGAGTTCCAGAAAATTCCAGAATCTAGAGGAATTACATATGCAATTATTATATTTGTGTTTGGGCCTGTCAGTTTGGTCTCCCATTATAATGGAAAACCTACACCAGCTAAGACCACAGCTTTTGTGTGATTTTAATTCTGGCCACCCCTACAGAATGCTTCCTTAGGTGCCCAGAGAATGTTTGATGACTTGTAGACCATGTTCTTTGACATTGAAATAGTCCGTAAACATGGGAGTGACTTCAAATGAGTTTTGACTAAGTGTTAGGAAAACAGTCTCAGTCAGATTGTATTCATTTAGTTTTTTGTTCACATTCCACCACCTCCAAGATGTCACAGCCTCTTCCTGGATATGCTTCTAGAAGTCAGGAGCACATTTACATGGGAAAGAGTGTTGAGTGAATGAGGCTGAGCACCAGGTTAGCAAAAGCATCCCAATGGCACTTCCCAACGGGGGTCTTGTTGTCATCCTAATATGTTGTGCGTTTTAAAGTCAGCTCTGTCACACATACAACTATCACTTCCTGTATCTTTAAGTCAGTTGGGGTCAAGCTAATTAATACAACAGAACTGTAGTCTTCTCATCTAAAACAAACACTTTAAATGAACCAAGGAAGCCACAGTAAGAGAGTCCAGACTTGCCAGAAGAGCTCATATGCTCAACAGTAAAAAGTAGAGGAAACTGTAAGAGGTATAAAGATGCAAAGACGTATTTATAACACACATAAAATGATAGCCAATGTCTCTTGAACATCTGTTAGGTGCCAGGCACTTTTTAGACATTATCTCACTCAACTACACATAACCCTACAAGATAAACATAATTAATCCCATTTCACAAATAAGAAAATTGGACTCTCAAGGAAGCCAAGTATTTTGGCCAAGATTTCTCAGTTGGAAAATAAGGGAGCCAAGAAACACACTCAAGTCTTACTGATTTCAATTCAGTGTCCATTAGGCTGTACCAACTGTTTCCCACACACATAAGAAACCAAGAAACCCACACAGAGTGTCATCTCCACCAGGGCACAGCCAGAAAACAGGAACTTCACTAGTATTTTAACAGAGAGAATTTACTACAGAGAATTGTTTAAACAGGCACTGGGGGACTGAAAATGCAAACAGGGAACCCTGAGGTCACAAAAGCTGGTAACTGCGGAAGGAGGCAACAAGCATCTCTAGGGCTGTAGGAACACAGAGAGGGGACTCGGGGTGGCAGACCCTAGAAGCTTGGAGACACACCTGGGGAGCTAGGCCAGAGACTTCTGAGGATGGGGCACTGCCTGGCTGGGGCTGGTCCCTCAGAACACGCACGTGCCATGGGGCTGCTTTGGGGAATTCTGAAAGAGGCTGGAAACTGCAAGTAACTAGAACCTGGCTGTTTCCAAGGTGAAAAGTCACTGATGGGGATGTTGACAGGAAAAGCAAGCAAACAGGGCAAGTAACTTCTCCCCTCCTTGTGTCACCCTATCTCCCTGCCATGTCACTAACTGGCAAAGGGGACACATCGTTAGCAAAGCCCCAGCCCCAGCCAAGGGAACAGAGTACAGGAGGTGGGTTTGGAGCTGAGAGAATGGGCTGTTAACCAGCACAAGTGGGTTGTGTGGAAGCACCAATGCAAGTGACTGGTGGTAAGGGAGATGATAATGATCACTATAATAATACCAGCTGCCATTACTGGGCATCTACTATGTGACATTCACTCTATTCTATCCTTTCCACACGTTGACTCCTTTGGTCCCTGCAGCCTAGGAAGGAGGTACTATTGTCTTACCAATCTCACTGATGCAGAAACTAATATTTAGAGATGCTAAGAGCCTTACAAAAGGTTAGGAAGCAGAGGGGCCACAACTCAAAACCAGGTCTATTTGGAAGCCAAAACCCTGCTATAATCACCCATATTTGTTTGCTAGGGCTCCATAACAAATTTCCACACACTGGGTGGCTTAAAACAAGAAAATTTTATTCTCTTATAGTAGGAGGCCAAAAGTCCAAAGTCGAGGTATTTGTAGAGCATGCTCCCTCTGAAATCTGTAGGAGACCATCCTTCCTTGCCTCTTCCAGCTTCTGGTGGCCCCAGGTGCTCACTGGCTTGTGGCCGCATTGCTCCGATTTCTGCTTCTTTCTTGACAAGGCTTTCTTCCCTCTGTGTGGCTCTGTGTGCCCGTGTCTTCCCTATCATCTCTTATAAGGACATTTGTCACTGGATTTAGGGCCTTCCCAGGTAATCTAAGATAATCTCATCTAAAGTTCTTTAATTATATCTGCAAAGATGCTTTTTCCAAATAAGGTCACATCTGCAAGTTAGGATGTAGACTCATCATTTTGGGGGTCACAATTCAACCACTATACCACCATACCATGTAAAATTACTCCTTTACTTTTGAAAACCATGTTTGCAAAACCATTTAAAATGAAACCTGTATTCTTATAGCATTTTCAGATTTTAAAATTACATTTTGTGCTGTATGTAGTACTTTTAATAATTGGTATTCCTGTTCCTTTAAGCTTTTCTCTCTCCCTAAAGATATTTTCTGCAGCTCCTATCATCCAGAACAGCCACCCTGTATATCTTCGCCTCATCAACTCTTGATCTCATTTCAAATCTCATCTGGAAATTTCCTCCCTCCTCTCTTTTCCGTTCTTGACTGATTTCTTTGACTTGACTTTTGTTCACACTGGCTTGGCAATTCCAGAATTCAGTGGACATACCTGGCCAAAGGAGTATTATTTTAGATGAGAGTATTTCCTCATCCACAGGGCGGAACGTTCCCAAATTTTCATCCCTGGATCCAACAGAAACCCACCCTCTTTCCCCAAGCCTCCACTCCACATGCCAGCCTTGGGAAGGGAAACTTCCCATGACAGTATCTCTTCTTGATTGGAAGGATTGAGTGATCCATTTTGCAATTCACCTGGTTGAGGACATAGTTTAAAAATTTATGTACCTTGGAGATATGCTTCTTATGTGTGCGTGAAGGGCAAAAAGATTCCTCAAAGCAAGCAGATATTGGGAAAGAAAGGTGTATTGTGCCCTTTTGCTAAATAAAATATGTGAGCTGAGGCCCCCTTGTTGCATCAAAATTAATGAAATGTATTTCATATGCCTGGTTTAAAAGAATAAAAAGACAAGATGCCTTTCCCTCTCATGGAAATATGTCAGACCCACCTTATTGAAGTCTGACATATTTGCTAGTGAATATTTCCAGCATACCAAGCCACTATATCTTTTAAATTTAATTCTGAGGTTCATAAATTTTGCTCCCTAGAAGCAAAGAAGATGAATATTAGAAAGCAAAATGTTGAAACTCATCCAGGGTTTTTTCTTCAAGCGTCTCAATATCGAAATCATCACTATGTGTTTAAACTTTAATTTTCAGAAAGTATTTCCTGCCTCCACAGACATGGATATTGATATGACTACACTGTTTCTTCCTCTTTCCCCCCAACATACTTGGAAACATTTCTTCTGCAGGTGGGGTATGTTTTTGGCATTCACCAAGATAATTTCTCACATTTCAATTATTTTCCTCAAGTTCTTCCTTTTCTGTAGGTTCATATTTTGCTTTTTTTTTTAAGGCAGTATATGGAAAAACAAATGGATTACTTAAGACATGCTACCTCTCTCCTTCTTTATGACCAGGAAAGGACCAAACTCTGCCCCTTCCCTCATTCTCCTTGGATGGAAAAGTCATTATGCATTTGATTCCTCTTCTCGAGGATTTGGAGTAATAGGAGTAATACCAGGTTTGTCTGCCTCGTGGTATTACTCTACAGCTATGTCTCTTTGGGGTTTGGAGGCGTAAAGGTGCAAGTATAGAAGAGAATCATGAAGAGGAGGACTTCATGGGAAACTTGCCCCACAGATAACCATGGCTCCAGATATTTTTCAGATTCATCACTCAAACCTAGAACACCTCCCAAGCCCCATCACTATATTCACCGAAGATGTTAATTGATAAAGTAAACCATGAACTCTATGGTTTGTTGAAAGTAGGGGCAGAACATTTTTCTAGTTCCATTTCCCAGAGATCATGGACCACGTAGGCCTCTGGTTCCCTTACAAGGACCTCAGGTCCCATAGGAATTAGCAGTTGGCCAGTCTACAGCAAAACAAAGGCTCCCAACAACCAAGTTTATATTCAGCCTTATATCTTTCAGTGACTGCAGCTGTCAGAGATTTCATAGTCCTTATATAGCTCCTCCATGAAGCAAAGGGGAAGGTGGAAATCTTAGTTCTCCTTTGGTGAACCACCCAGTTTTCTGTTCACAGCCTGGCTACTCTTTCCACAGCAAGTGTCTTGCCTAAAGCTCCAGTCAAACCAACCTGACGCTGCCATAGCTGAGAACAAAGGTATGAATGGGTAGTTTGTGAATTCTGTAGATGGTTTTAAGGTGAAAATGGGAAATGGAGAGAGAGAAAATATTCTCTGTTCCTCACCTGGACCAAAATTTTAGTCCTTATGGTTTCGCCACCTGAAATGCCTCCCTGTCTTCTCCACCTGGGGTACCTTACCACCCTTCAAGGATGTTTGACAAATGTCTGTTGGCAGAATTAATGATAGTGAGATGTATAAGACTTCAGTTTTTAAGGAACACCACAGGCTTCTGAGAAAAGGCAGGAAGATGTGGGTGTATAACCGTTGGCAGGAAAGTGGGACAGGGTGGTGAGGCCACGGGTTTTATTTAGGCTTTTGTTAGGTTTGAGGGATTCCAGAGTTTCATCTAGGCATCTCTGGTCAGACACACAGAGAAGAGAAGGCCATGTAAAGACGGAGGCAGAGGTTGGGGTGATGCAGCTAACTGAGACAAGGAGCGCCAGGAACCACCAGAAGCTAGAAGAGAGCGTGGAACAAATTCTCCCTCAGAGCCTTCAGGAAGAAGCAACCTTGCCGACGACACCTTAATTTCAGACTTGTAGCCTCCAGAACTGTGAGAGAGTACATTTCTGTTGTTTTAAGCCATAAACACTGTGGTTATTTGTTATGGTAGCCCTAGCAAACTAACATAGACTCTTGCCTAGAGGGTCAGAAAGTGTCTGGTTTAAAGAGTACCAAGGGATGTGGACTTATTCTGACTTCTAATGGATTTAATACAATTTCTTGAAAAAAATTTAATGAATACCAATTACGTGCCAGTCCCTGTTCTCTGCTTTTAGTCCAGTGGAAGCCATAAACCAATAACCATGTTAGTGAATGCCTAATTACAAAGGAGATGAGTGCTCTGGAGGGGAGGAGCAGGTCTTACGAGTGAACGCAATGAAGGAAACCAAGCTCAGCTGACGAGTCAATGGGAGTTCTCTGAGGACGTGAATGGGAAGGCACAGGACTCAGGCAGGGTGGGTTGTGGCCTTCTGCTTCCCGTTCAACATTGAGTGGACAGTGGGTGCTTTTCTGGTCAAAGCGAATGCACGTTTCCATGCTTTAAGGAATGTTTTGTGAGCTTCCTGATACCTTGGTGGCTTACTAAACAGAGTTTGGGATTCCTGATTTGAGTAACAGACTGTGGGAAAAGGGTTCACACCTTTTTTTTTTAGCCAGTAGATTCAGTCCCCTCCTGCATCTTCATCGTCATCTGTCCTCAATGCTAAGTGTTTCCCTTAGTTATTAAGACACGTGATGGGGGTTGGGGGAGATGGGGTTCCACATTCAAGTAAATTTTAAAAGTTTATTAAACAAAAAAAAAGATGGTTTTTTTTTTTCTGTAAGGCTTCTTACAACCTTTCATTTGCTGACTTGCACTGTGCAGCTCCACATGAGTGATATGATATGCAACATCCCCTAAATCTTTGGACCCAGAATCCTTTCATCGCAGAGCAGCTCGTGGGATTAGTGTTCCATGGAACCCATTTTGAGGAACACTGCCTCAGGGCAACTGTTGAGTTCCACAAATGGTTGATTTCTACTTTCCTTCTCTTCTCTTTCTTTCAAGGTGCCTTTCAACAACCCCAGAAGAGAGCTGAGGATCCCTTCCCCAGGAGACCCTGTCCAGGACAGCCAGATCCCCCAGTTGGTCCTCACTGGAACACAAGGAGGTGTGGCCACATCCATAAATGAAAGACATCTTCTAAGTGGTAAGTGTAAAAGGAAAAATGCAAGCAGGATGCTTCTGCCTTTCTGACTGCTTGTTCCTCCACACACCCTTGACCGTGTACTCTTGACTACTATTCTTGTGAGTAGAAGGTCCACAAAGGTGTTAGTAGAAATATGGGTAAAAAATAGAATTTGGTGACCGGACATTCCCTTTGCATAAGACAAACCAGTCTCCAGGCAGAATGGCCTGCGATTGTCACCTGTGTTCTGTGTGATCTAAAATCTCATAGCATTGTCCTGTTGCATCCTGGGAGATACAATTACAAGCATTGAATTCGAAGAAGCAAAAAGCATTAAACAATTCCATAACCATAGCAATAGATACACACTATTATATGTCCTGGATCCATTTCAGTTCCCCTAGCAGCCTCTCAAATGTCCTCATTTCCATGCACACGCCATCCATGACTCATCACTCTTTTGCACTGTCTAACAAGGCATAGGACTTCCTTGTGCTGCAGTCCCTCCATTTGCAACTGGGACAAACAGCTTTATTGCTGTTGTATGTTCAGGGCGCCTGACCATAAAGTGCAGTGGAATCCTCATGGGTGCGTGTGTATATATTTAAATAGTGCTATGCAGGAGCAGCCTAGTCTAACAACAAAGGTAAATTACAAAGAGCATCAGCCAAGTCGGGAGTCCACCCGAAGATTAGAGATCATTGCAACTTTTTGCATTAAAACCCGAGTAACACAGCCTTCCTCAGAGAGAACGTGCTGCTTATTTAAGGGTAGCTTGGCATTCACAGGAAAGATAGGGATGGCAGGTTTGAATTTTGGATGTGCAGCTGATGGTTGCCCATAGCCAGGTGTCACTGGGCATCTCACTCTTCTGTAAAATAGAGTTAAAGACACCTTCCTGGCAGGATATTTGTCAGGAGTAAAGATAAACATGCAGAATCCTTGGAACATAATAGATACTCAATACACAGAAGCTATTAAACCTCCCCTGTATTTATTGCATCCTATTTGCAAGCTACTCCTACCCCCCACCACACACACCTCCCCTGCCTCCATTAACTCAAGGCTTTCTACAAATGGGGAAAGGTTCACCAGAAGCTGCCTATTGGGCTTTACCCTCTGCATGGTTCATTCATTCATTCATTCAGGCAGTATTTCTTGAGCACCTACTACATGCCATGCACTAGATCTGGTTGCCTTCCAGCATCACCAATGTCCACTGTTAACCAGACCCACCTGCCTCCTCACATTCTCCTCTCTTCACTGTTCCCAGGTGCATCCTCAACCCTGAACTTCCCTTAGGTCGCCTGAGACAGTTGTGTGGACTGGGCACTACACAGCGTTTGGGGCAGCATCCAGATCATACTTCTGCCTTCTTGCTTGTCCTCCCTGCCTACATATACCTAGGGAACCTTTCTGATGTTATGCTAACAAGCATAATTAGCACAGTAAAATTTAAGAACCAGACCAGGGACCATAGGGAGGAGAGCAAAGGCTCCTTCTGAGTGTGAAACCTGGCTCCTCCCATCATGTAGATCAGCATTCTGGCTTGGAGGTCACAGGCCATCTTAACAGTATTCATGGCTACAATCCTAAGCATTTGCATTTTCCTTTAATGTTCAAGGGAAGCTTATGGAAAATGCTATCATTTCCATTTTACCAGTGAAGAAATAAGATCTGAAAAAAATAAATAATTTGCCCAAGGTTTCAAAGCCAGTGAGTAGCTGAGCTAGGACCAAAACTCAGTTCTTCTGACTCCCATGCCTGTTTCTTCATGAGGTTGGTGGTCCAGCAATGCTGTCCAATAGAATTATGTGTTATAATAGAAATGTTTCATATCTAACTTTACTGGATTATTATTGCTGCAGCAAAATAGGACATAGCCTGGTGTCCAACAGGATAGGAATGGTTGACAAATTGTGAAATACTGAAGGGTAAAGAAAATAAGTTGGATATTGATCTGGAAAGTCTAGAACAATGACATATCAAGCTGTGAACAGTAAAGACATTTGGTGAATAGGGTTGGAAAGAGATTCTTTCATTTTTACTTTAATATGTTTTTTGCATAGTTTGACATTTTTACAATAAAAATGTATTTTCTGTTATAACAACAACAACAACAACAAAAATGTTTCATATCTGTATTGTTTAATGTGGCAGCCACCAGCCCAATGTGGTTATTAAACACTTGTGGCTAGTGCCACCAAGGAACCAAACATTTTTCTTTTACTTTATTTTAATTAATTTAAAGGTAAATAAGCCATATGTGACTAGTGGCTACCATATTGGACAAGGCAGGTAGGGCTATAGTGCTAAGCCTGAGCTACACAGAGAAGGCTTCCGGGTCAGTCACTTTGTCTTTCCATAGGCACCATCCCCCAGAGCCATCCCTTCCCCATTCCAAGTCCCAGGCCCAAATGAACTCATTCAGGAATAATTATCAAGTATCCCCAGACCCTTCGAAGAGGGAACTGACCCTAGCGATGATCAGAACCCACAGGCTACTCAAATGGTTTGATAAGAGCTGGGCCCAAAAGGGCCAGCCCACCGGATGATCACTTGCACCCCACTTGGGGCCTTACTTTTCTCCATCAGTCCCTTACCCCCAGGTCATAGCTTTGAAGTCAAAGACGAATTCCTCACTGTTCAGCCATTGTCACCGGTTGGAAATTAACTAGCTTACCAGCTACCTCCCTGGGTCCTAAAGGGAAGCAGATCCCAGGAATGAGAGACAGGCTCTGAGAGAGAAAGAAAAAGCAAAGTGGCATTACCTAGGACAGAAGCACAGATGAGAAGTCCCCAGTGGAATCCAGTCCAGTCTTATTTTCTTTGGCCTGTACAAACTATTAGAAAAAATGTTGAAATTAATCGGATTTCCAATATTTAAACACAGTGAGATTTCAAATAAAAATGCGTTTTCCCACTCCTCCCGGAACCTTGGGTCCCCTTGTAATGCCCTGTTTCATTAGCATCGGTCACCCAGAGCATTAGCAGCTGCTCTATTGGGATGGACCAGAAGCTGTCCAGTCCTCTGCAGCACCCCCCCCCCGTTGGGTCCCCACCCACCCTTCTGTACTCACGTGGATGACCTGGCTGCGATCCGCAGCCATTTGTGGTTGGGATCCCAAAGCAGGGTGCAGGCCCCGGCAAGGTGCCTCTGTGACGGGCTGGGAGAACATGACAGGGCATCTTGGTATCTGGAGGCCCCGGGGGGGCCATGGGGGAGAGGACAGACAAAGGCCCCTCAGGAGGAGGGCAGGAGGGAATGAGGGAGGGAGGGAGGGAGCTGGAACACCCTAAAATGAAATGCCACAACCTCCACACTCCGCCTCCCCGCTAACCTGCATTGATATGTGCCAGACGGTTCTTGGTTTCTTTGGTTTCTTGGAACGGCTTGATCTTCAGCCCCCAAAGCTTTTTTCCTCTACTTTTTTACAGCACCTGGAACAATGCCAACCACACAGAAAGAACTCGAGAAACTTAAGTTGCTCCCAACAAAATGCACTCAATTCAGAATGTCTCCATCAGACCCCACGCACCCCCCCACCCCCCAACCCCCATTGGTGCTCCCAACTGTCGTTGTCCCTGCTGAGCCCTTCTGTAGACTCTGTCCTGCTTAGGCTCACACTGAAGGTCTATAGTCACTCCCCACTAAGCTGGGGTTCCTACCTCAGACTTCTATCTGCTGTGGCTCACCCACCCACGTACCAGCACAACAGAGGAAGCCATTCCCTCAATGTGGTCCGAAAGCTGGGCCGGGAATTGGTATCCAAGCTGTGACCCACTCCATGATTCTAAAGCTTTTCCTCTCCTTCTTTTTGTAGTTCAGCCTGCTCACTTGAGATTTTCTCCAGATGGAGAAGAGAGGAGGGAATCTGGGAAGGTCGCTGGACTATAAGCTCTTTGGAAACAGGAATTTCGCATCTTCGTTTGTGTGTCCCTTGCTTTTTTTCTCCAAGTAAAGCTCTGAGAGAGGAAAAGTATGAGTAGAAGGAGGAAGAACGCCTACCCTAAAGAGGGGATCAAGGACGCAGGTTCAACCACTGCTATACCTTCTTCTACCTACATTAGGTAATTCACATAATAGGAGCTTCTCCTTCCTGATCTGTGAAAAATAAACAATCATATGTACCCTGTTGTTGATCGGTGCAATCCTAGGTAGTAAGAATGTCACCTGCCAGATAAACATTTTTAAGAATATTAGCTCAGTGATCCTGATCCTAGGATCTTGTTTTAAGGAACTAATTCAGCAGAAACAACACTATTCTATGCATCAAGAAGCTTATTTGGAATTACAGTTAATAATGGAATATTTAATGTCATCTAGCTGTTCACAACAGGGAAATAATTACCCCTGTATGACATTAAAGCATGATAGATGATTTTTCATTAATAAAAAATGATATATATATGAAGATGATCTAAATACACAGACTCTATCATCCTCAATGCTACTATTCTTTTAAAAACAAAATCTGTCCATATTGCTGCTCTACTTAAAATTATTCAATGGCCAAAAATTTAAGAGGTGGCTTGCTGAGTTCATGTTTATGTAATATGAGAAACTGCCAAGCCATTTCCCGAAGCGGATGTACATTTTGGGTTTCCCATCAGCAGTGTCTGAGAGTTCCAGTTTCTCCACATCCTCGCCAGTATTTATCATGGTCAGTCTCTTTAATTTTAGGAATGCCAGTAAGTGTTTACTGGTATTTTATCGTGGTTTTAATTCATATTTCTTGATGACCAATGATGCTAAACATCTTTTCATGTTTAGCTTCATAGTTATTTACCCAAGAGAAATAAAAACACATGTTTACAGAAAGACATATGTACATGAATGATCATAACAACTCTATAATAGTCCCAAACTGGAAACCCAAATATCCATTAACAGATAAATGAATATACAAAGTGTTGTATACTCATACAATGGAATACTACTCAGCAATAAAAAGGAATAACGCTCTAATCCACCCAACAAGGGATGAATCTCAACGACATTCTGTGGTTACCTGGTGCTGGGATTGAAGGGGGTCATTGACCGAAAAGAGGCACAAGGAAATTTTGGGAGTGATGGAAATTTTCTATATCTTAATTGGGGCAGTGGTTACACAGGTATGTCTGCCCAAACTAATCAAACTGCACACTTAAAATGGGTGCATTTTATTGTATTTAAAATACCTCAATAAAGATTTATAAAGAAAAAAAATATTCCGGGGCGCCTGGGTGGCTCAGTTGGTTAAGCAACTGCCTTCGGCTCAGGTCATGATCCTGGAGTCCCGGGATCGAGTCCCGCATCGGGCTCCCTGCTCGGCGGGGAGTCTGCTTCTCCCTCTGACCCTCTTCCCTCTCGTGCTCTCTGTCTCTCATTCCCTCTCTCTCAAATAAATAAATAAAATCTTTAAAAAAAAAAAAAAAGAAAAAATATTCCGTTGCTCCTCACTATGTCAGAATAAAGTAAAAAATACTACTATTACACTCAAGGTCCTTGATGATGAGCCCTCTCTATCCTACCAACTTTGTTTCCTGCTAGAAGTCCAGGTTTCTTGCTCCAGCACTGAAATACCTACTGCTTCTCAATCACCATATTTTCTTCATGTCTCTGTAGGTTTCTAAGTGCTGCCCTCACTTCCTCACCCCCTGCCTCCTCGTAAGTTGACTCGTTCCTACTCATCTTGCAAGATCAACTCAAGCCTGCTTGAACTTCTCTCCAAGGCTGGATGCAGTACCTCTCTGATACCCTCTCACAGCATCCTGTATAGACCTCTAGTCTGCTGCTCTCACTGTGGTATCATAGCTAACATTTTTTCTCTCTCCCTTACTGAGCTCCAAGCATCTTAAAGCTGGGCTCTGTCTTATTACATTCTGAAGCCCTAACACAGAGCTTGGCACAAGTGGCTGCTGAATGTTGAATGGATGAATGGATGAACAAATGCCCTGGCTACCATCAGAAGGACCCAGTAAGGATCAAGTAAAATAAGAGGTGAATCCTTGCACTCTGTTACTTGGGCATTTGACTTGACCCCATAATCGAGTTGTGCAGCTAAGTCTATACCCCCTGAGAAACTCCACCAGGTTACTCCAGCCAGTAAAGAGAACTTTGCCAGTTGCTATCTTGGGATCAGGATGACAGACGTTCCAAGATGAGAAAAGCTCCTGAGCTCCTTGAGAGGTAGTCAAAAGAAGCTTGCCTCTAGGAACTCATGGAGCTGACAGGTGGTGGCTGCATTCCCTCCATGGGGTAGCACCCCTCAAACCACAGCTATTCATTTCTATAACATTTTCCACTATTCCACACAACATTTGTTCACTGATACATGTAACCTAATTATATTTGCACTTCTAAGAACATCTGTTTTAGTTTAATGTATACTCTTTCATTCCTGAACATTCTGAGCAGTAAGCGTCACCAAGACGGCCAAGCAGACACAAGACAGCATTGGCCTCATTGAGAGAGACCCCGTTGGCCATTTCCTTGATGGCGCAGCGTTGGTGCAGGCTGCTGTGCATGATTGGGATCCATTTTCTTCACCTTCACTGGAGCTCTAACAAGAAACAGCGGGAACTCCGCCAAACCCCCCTCCCTCTCATCACCTTGCTGCTTCACCAACATCCCCTCAGCACCCAGTTCCATTCTGTCAACACTGCCTCCAGCTTAATGAAGAGCGACAACCAACCTAGGTGTCATTTTCTTGAATGAAGGGAACGGAGGCCTTTTATACCCTACCATCATTCCTTGACCTCCTACTTGTGCTTCACGAGTGCTGTTCCTTCTGTTTTGGCTAGAATTCATCAGAAAGCCATCCGGCCTCTCCTGCACAACAGTCACTCCTGGTCTTTTTTACTGCCTGACACTGAAGGTTAATGTGGCAAGGTAAAGGTCAGTGAAATCTGTCCACCAAGTCAGTGTTCAAAGGCAAGAGGGAGAGTCCGGGAAGGCTGGTGAGAGGGGAGAATGGTGTCAAATGCAGAGTTGGGTCCCCCTATCCTTTTGCAAGTCACGAGGAAAGATTCCTTTGTTCATTTATGTATTCATTCTTTCAACCTGGCTAGATGTCGCAAAGTGGCCTTGTCTCCAATGTGGGCCCAGAGCTCTGGCTCTGTCAGGGACTCCAAAGCTCCCCAACACTGCCCTGAGCTTGCCCTGGAGAGGAATGTTTTGTGGACATCCGAATCCACCGAGAGCTTAAAGATGGTGCTTTTGGGAAAGGGCCAGGCGACGGAATGACCATTATCAGCAATCTCTTCTCTGAAAACATCTGAGCCATGGGAACAAACAACCTAAGTCTCTCATACCGCAAGAGAAGGAAAGCGGGGATTGGAATGTTTGTTCATATTATCCTAAAATATCCAGTGAACCATGACCTAAACTTTACACCTCAGGCAAACTGGGAATTGCTTTTTTAACAAAGCGCAGCTTAGAAAACAACCCGCACACGTTTTGTGTCTTGGGCCAGCCCCAGGGAGATTTCTGGCAGTGTTTTATGGGTGACTAATACTCAAGTTAAAATCAACATGGGTTTTCCAAACACAGTGTCTCTGAGGGCAAAGGGTGGACTTTTCACCGGTCTGCCATGGCTTTGCTTTGCCACATGGGATCTGGGAAGAAGTTTTTTTTCTGGGCATACAACAGAGCTTTGAAGCTGCTTGTGAGTAGTATGGTCTGATCTAGGTTCTCTCCACTTCGTTTGTTGGTGTATCTCTGGTAGAGGAGGACCAGAGAGACCCTGTACAGCATGAGACAGGAAGTGCGCTCGTTTATTCCACAAACACCTGTGGATCTCCTCCCTCCCCATGGGGCCACCGGGGAACACCAAGATGACTAAGCCCCAGTTGAATGAGGGCAGATAGGAAAACAAATAATTAAAATAATGCAGCCAAGTGCTGAATAAGGTTTGTACCAAAGGCCGTGGGAACACAAAGAGGGAAGAATTAATTCTGTCAGAGAGAGTCAAGGAAGCTTGTGGAGAAGGTCACTTCTGAGCTGTCCCTTAACTGATGAGTTGGAATGTTCAGGTGAGAAAGGCGAAGCCCGGCATGAAAGCCCCGTACGAGTGCGGTGTGTCTGAGGAACAGGGTAGGTGAGGGTAAGTGGAAAGGGCATGGGGCTGATACACGGGTTGGGATCAGGTGTGTAGGCATGGATGCCGCACTACAGGATCCAGACTGAATTCTTTGGGTGACACAGAAGATTTTCAGCATGAGTATGATTTATCAGATTTTGCAAAGATATCTCAGTCAGCTAGTAAAGGGGCACATGGAGCAGGAAGGTCAGAGGCTCGTACCATAGACCAACTAAGAGAAAATAAAAGCTAAAATAAGTTCACTGTCATGAAAATGGAAAGAGGAGCCAGGCATGTGGCCCTGGAAAAAATGGAGTCAATGGCGTTTGGTGGCTAATGAGATTTGGAGGGTGAGGCAGGAAGGGAGGGGGGGTGCCAGGGGGATTCTGAGGTTTCCAACTTGGCCAACTGAGTCCATGATAACTGGTAACTGAGCTAGGAAACTGAACACAAGAGGTGGAAAAATTAGTCCCTGCTCGTCCAAATGTTTAGTGTATAATAGTAAGATATGGAACAGCCTACGTAAAGGTGGTTGCTTTCATAGAGACACAATTTTTAAATCAACTGCTATAAAATTAACACTTTCCTTTTATTGTGGGTTGGTGTTAGACACACGTTCTTCAGGGAGACGAGTGAATAGAGTGTTGATGTCAGGCCTTTCCCTGTCCTAGGCAGTGCTCCCCAGGGTAACAGGCAGTGAAGAGCAAGAGCCAGGCATTCTCTGTCTTCCTCACCATTGCCGTGTTTGTTGAGTGCCTAGGGCATGGAGGTCACTGGGGAGAGTCCTGAGCTGAGAGGCCAGGCCCTGGGGGGACTGCTTGGGATGCCCAGGAGCAACTGGGGTGCAATTAGGTGTAGTATTTGCACCAGAGCAGATGGCAAGGGCAGGGATGGGGGAGAAGCTCTGCAGGAGTGGCCGTGGGACCTCAGAAATACTTCACTTCCTTCTCCCTCCAGTCAGAGCAGCTCCAGAAAATGGCAGCTCTGAGCCAGGAGGCTGATTGTCACTCTGCATAATTAGCCACCCTGGTTGACCACGTGCCGGGCACAGCCTGGGCTACAAGTAAAGAGCAGTCCCTGTCACATAGGAGGCTTCAGTCTGAGGATGGGGAATGCAAATATCTACGTCAAATGAGGGGAACACAGAAGGTTGAAGCCAGAGATTAGGAGAGGCTAAGGAAATGTCCGTCAGAGTCCTCCTGAAAAGAGAGGCTTCCTGAAAGCTGTGAGCTGCTTCCTGCGTAAGGAGCAGGGGTGAAGGCACTAGGTTGGTGCAGACCTGAGAGATACGCTCCACCTTCCCGGCGGAAGCTGAGGCTGGCAGGGTGCGGGGCAGGGAGGTCCCCAAGGGCCTGGGGCAGGAGGTGGAGTTGCCACTGGGGAGCCATTCAAGGTTTTTGAACAGAGGTTCCACTTTTGGGAATGATCATTTCAGCAGTTGTGTCTGAGATATGCAGGCTGGGGAGAAATGAGGGATGAGATAGGTTAGGAGACCACTGGAATACGAAGTAGGAATCTGACTTTTATTAAGGCAAGCACTGAGCTAAAATATTTCTACCTAATTGTATAGGATCGGGATTATCGCTCCCACTCTACGGTTTGGTGAAAGTGAAGCTCAGAGAGTTAAGAAACAGGCCTTTGTAGGTGGCAAAGTTGATTTGCAGCCAAGTCTGTTGGACTTCCAAGCCCAGCTTCGGTCCTGTGTTGGAGGCAGGTCCTGGCAAGAATGGAAAGGACAGTGATTTTCAGCCCTGGCGGAGTATTAGCTTCACCTGGGGAGCTTTTCGAAATCATGATGCTCAGGCTGCACCCCAGACCAATTAAATCAGGTCCTCCAAGAGTGGAACCCAGACATCAGTATTTATTTAAAGCTCCCGGATGATTCCTGTGTGCCCCTGACTTTAAGAACCCCTGCTGCACTCTTGCTGCAGAGGGAATATTTGATCAGAGTTGCTAGCAAATGTAAAGGCTGGAAGAGGAGAAGGAAAGAAGGTGACTTTGAGATTTTTCACTTGGATAAAGTCTAAAAGAGATGCTAGTGGGGAAACAAGGAATTTATGTTTATAGTCCTTTACTTTTTACCCATATAGTGTGATGTCCAGTGGAAATGCCCAACCGATGCTTGCCTTCAGGGGCTTCAGAGGCGAGACTGTATGAAGCTCAGCACCTCAGCACGGTGGTGTGTGGGGCCGGCTCACATCAGCCTGGGAGAGCCAACTGCGACATTTTCCGACATTGTGCAAGCCAGTTATTAATACGGCCATCATTAAAAATCAAATCATAAAAACTTACAATTAAATAATCTTAAAAACAAACATAATAGCTCCTCAAAACTCATCCCTTCCTAATGACTTTACCACACTCTACTTTTTTTTTTTTTAATCTGTGCTCTTGAGGTTATTGACATTTATTTAAATACCTCTGTATGGTGAGAAAATTCTATAACGGTGTCTTATGTGCATCTCTCCCCAACTCCACATCAGCCGTGTGGATAGCTTGAAATTGGTCATGATGAGGAGTATTTACATCGTGAAAATTGGCAAAAACTATATATTAGGACTGCCCCCCTTCCCCAAAGAGCCAGTTGTTAAACATTTCCCAGCACACCACGACCTGAAACCATATGATGGTCTATGCAGAAAGGCCTATGTGGGAGCGTGCGAAACAAAGAGAATGAAGTAGAAACTAAGACCCCACAGATGAGGGGGAGAAATCAATGCCAGAAACACTTTCTAATGCTGACTGATATTTCCCCACACACAAGCTCTTTGCACCACTCAGGTCCTTTGGGATCGCTGCTATTCCAAATAAACCTATTTCATTTAGCTCCATGAATAAGAAACTTCTAGTCAAAGAAGATATATTTTATATGCACACATAAAAATACTCTGTTTATATAGCACTTTCCTTTTAAGGAGCTCACAGCAATTACACATGTTCTCATTATTCCTAGGAACTCCCTGGGGAAGTGGCTAGGTGGTAGAGGAAATAGGAAGGAATGAAAAAACTGTTAAATTAGAAATCAGGGCATTACCTAGCCTGAGTACTATAAACAATCTTTCTTTTCCCGGTGCAGGAAACCCTGACTTCAGATCTTTAAAGCATCCTGCTTAAGAAGGTTCTAGAATTGGACTCGTATCCCTGGCATTTCCCCACGGGCATGGCTATGGAGACCTCCCACTCTCTCCCTTCTCTCTTCCTCGTTTTTCTGCTATTTTGGCCCTACCTCCTAACTTGGGCCAGACGGGAGTTTAGAGTCCAAGCCTGGCGGCCCCAGGACCCCAGGCAGTTCACCAGGGCCAGCCGCAGGAAGGGCAATGGGCTCCGGGCAGAGGCAGTGACGGGCACTGTATCAGGAGACCTTCCCACGTGACTCGCTGTCTCTGTGATGCTTGTTCCTGGGCTCGGTGCCAGTGACACAACTGTCCCCTCTGCACCAGCTACTTTGTCCCACCGGGGATCCTCGCGGCTCCTCTGCCTTTCCTCAGCACGTCCCTGTGAGGAGCTGGATGATTCCCAATCGGTTCTCTGGAACCCAAGTCAGGGTAACTCTAGTGCCAGCATTTTTCTCTGCCACAGAGCAGTGTGGACGAGGTGCTGCTGATTAAAACTGGAGGAAAGAATGAACCCAAGTGCATGGGTGTCCAGCACAGAGACAAACCGAGAAAGGCAAACCAACAGAGAACCGAGAGGGGCAGAGAGTTATAGAGGAATTTCTCAACGGAGATATTATTTTCTTATGAGTAGCTGTTTCAACTAAGAATTTCACTATTTGTAACTGGTAGATATTCCTGATGGGTAACCTTGGGCTCCGCCCAAGCCGGACCCACAAGTGGCAGTGTCCCCTTCACAACTCCTCTGGAGGCAACCCTGAAGGAGGAGCTATGGGCCGAGAGCACTGCCTTTGGCATCATTGGTCTTTGGGCAAATATCACTGGCTATTCAGATTGTGGACACCTAGTCAAGTCCGAAGGAGACACCCAAGATTCCCAACAAAGACTTCCTAATGGCCGCAAAAATGGCAGCCAGTCTCCTGCTGGTGCACTCCCGGGCTCTCCCTCACACCAAGTTGTGAGGTGCTGAGGAGTTCCCTGAGACCTGAGGGCCCTCAGCCCCAGCTGGAGTGGCCTCGGAAGCAGCCAGTGGTCCACACCAGCCACACAACACTAACAAGTCAGTGAAGTGGAAGCAGCACTAGCTAGGGAGGCAGGGGACAGGCTTTCATCCGCCTAGCTCCTCAAGGCTTCCGGGGAGCTCAGGCCGCTCATCTGTGAGACGCCAGGGTGAAAGTTGTCATTCATTCCACAGTCACGTTCCGAGCACCTCCTAGGTGTCGAGAACTGCGTTGGGCTATAGAAACAAAAAGCCAGACCGCCCGCATGGACCCAGGAGACACCAATGAGCCTTTGGGCCATGGTCTCTGAGGACCCTTCCATCAAATGTTCTCTAAATAATTTCACAGTGGCAAAAGGGCTTCCCGAAGTCTCCTGAACTGCTGAATGCAGCCCCTCCTGAGTGAGAAGAATCATGTTTTATTTGTTTGTTTACATTTGGGTTCCCCAACTGAGCTACTTGACACTTGCAGTGTGGATGTCTGAAATGTTAATCGAGTCTCACCACAGCCCCTCGAGAGGTAGGTGCTGCACCATCTGCTTCAAACAGAAACATGCTTTAGGCTCCTGTCTGCTCAGGGCACCAGATGCACTACGTCAAAGAGGCACAGCCCAGCTGTCCAGAAGCTTCTAGAAACCCTGGAGCTCTCCCACATAAAGGACAAACAAACAACTGAACAAACTCCGCTAAAATGGTGCTGTCAGACCAACAAAGGGAATGCAAACGAAGAGCCAGCGAAGAAGGAAGGTGGGGGAGGGGGACAGCCAGAGAGGGATCGATGAGTTTGCACAGGCCAGACAACGGGGTTGAGGGTGCAGGGTCACTCCTTCTGGCTCACTGGTCCAGGGTTGCCAGGGTCTTTTGAATGGTAGACAAAAGAGGATAGAGGGAAATGGGGTGGGGACCCAGGATAAGGGCCCGCGGTGACACTGTGTCCCAAGGGCTTGGGGACATGGGTGCAAAGTCACAAAGCCAGGGTAAAACCTCTCCAGCACTTCACTCTGGCTCCTTCCACAATCCCTTTTGCCCCCCCAGCACCCCACCACCACTCCCTTCCCCCCCAAACATCTTACACAAGAGCCTCCTATTGTGTTAATAATATCGGGGGGTGGGGGGGAAGTGACTAAGGCTGGGGTGTGACTAAGGAAAGTAAAACTGGGAAGGGAGTCTAAAAAGCTTGCCCCCCCCCCCCAGGTTACTTGGCTCATTCCCTGATTCCGTCAGTTCACAGACTCTGACATAAAAGGCAGGAAGTTACATACACTAAACAAAGCTCCTTAGATGTCAGGAAATTAACCTGGGAAATCAGAGCCAAGAGCGATTAAAGGCGCTGCACTCAGAGTTCAAAAACCACGATGGCGTTCGATCAAAAGCTGTTTGCTGGGCACCCCAGGCTCAGCTCTGCCCAACTGCACATGCCGGAAAACCTGGCCCCAGGGCCCGCACGCCTGTGTGCTGGGCATTTTCTAGGCCCCGTGACTTAATCCTCACTCAGATCTATGGCTTGTGACTCTTCTTGCCCACAGGAGTTTGGATGCCTGCCCTTGGCGCTCAGTCCCAGAAGAGCGGCGGGTCTGCCTGGCTTCCCCGGGAGGGAAGATCACACACCTCACCTCAGAGGGGGTCCAGCATGCGGTCCCCTGAGGAAACAAAGAAAGTCCTTAAAAGGAGAGGAATGGGAGGTAAACTGGGGAACCTGACCCTCCCAGCTAAGACAACAAAGGCCTCGTGGAGGGTGGAAAGGTCAGACCAGAACAAACCATAGAATTGTGAGAACCATTATTTATGTCCACAACAATAATAATATCCTTTTGAGTCTCGTCGGCTTCATAATCTTTACAATTAAGGGGTTGGACTAGGTGTTACCATACCTTCTAGTTACCATATTCTGAAATTCTTAAACAGCTTTAACATTTTACATCACAATGAAGTCATCAAGGGATTTGCACACCATTTCATTTGTACCTCCAGCACTGGGCATTAACCTCTTGTACAGAGGAGCAAACTGAGGCCCCATAAGGCCCGGGGGCTTGCCTGATGTCACCTAGCTGGCAGAGAGCAGAGCCCGTAACAAGCCCTCATTGTGGTGGCTCCTGGGTCCATTGCCCTACAAGGGCCATGATGCAAAATGACACTGTCCCCAAAATGACTGAAAGTACATTTGTAATCACAAGCTCAGGGAGGGTATGAGGGAGTCCTTTTCTTATTTTTGTTTTTTATTGGAGTGTAGTTGACACACCATATTCAATTCGTTTAGGGTGTGCAACTGAGTGATTCAGCAAGTGCATAAATTATGAAATGTTCACCATGATTAGTGCGGTTACTCTCTGTCACCACACAATGTTGTTAACGTGTTATTGACTTTATTCTCTATGGAAGGGGGAGCCATTTAGTGTGCCGGTCTTCTGGGACATGGAACACTCAGAAATGTCGCACCCCATGATGGCCTCATCGTAGTGTAAAAACCTCCTTTTGAATCTACAGAGTTAGATTAGTTGGATTAGCTGGAAAGGAAACTCTAAGAGCCTAAAGTGTAATTTGTTTGTTCCTCACTCATGACACCTTCAAGAACCGGCCCTGTCCCCCCTCTGAATGGGGTGACCCCACACCACCCTCGTCCAGAGCTGGCTGGACCAGGGAGAATAAGTCAGAGCTGCTCTCCCACAGGACTGCCATGGACACCTAGAAAGGGCTCTTAAAGCATCTGTGAACCTGAAGCTATTCAATCACTATATCAATCAGCATTCTCCAGAGGAGCAGAAACAACTGGATGTATGTGGATCTAGAAAGAGATTTATTATAAGGAATTGGCTCATGCAATTATGGATGCCAGCAAGTCCCAGGATCTGCAGGGTGAGTCAGCAAGCTGGAGCCCCAGGAGTGCTGATGGTTTAGGCCCAGGCCACAGGTTGGCAGGCTCAAGACCCAGGAAGAGCCAGTGTCCCAGTTTGAAGGCTATCAGGAAGGAGGAATTCTGTTACCTAGGGGAGGGTCAGGGTTTTTTGGTCTATGCAGTCTTCACCGGATGGGATGAAGCCCACCCACGCTGAGGGACACAATTTGCTCTACTGTGTTTAATTAAGATTAAATCTTAATCTCGTCCAAAAACACCTTCACAGAATAATATCTGACCAAATATAGTACTCCATGGCCCAGTCAAGTTGACACATAAAATCAACCATCACAATCGCGTAGAGAAGGGCCAGGTGGGCAGTGGGAAGCCAGAGCCCAGGCGAGGCCAAGAGAAGAAGCCCAGGGTTACAGGAAAGCCAGCTAAAGAGAGGAAAGTGGTCGTTCTCAGTGAGGAATTGGGATGAGGCTGGAGAGGGTAGACACAGCCTGGAGGCCTTTCAGATCCCATGGGAGTCCCCTGTGTCTGTCCAGTCCCCCCTCCTTAACTGAACTGGTTTGAGTGGGTTTCTCTTTCCGACAACAAAACCACCTGTGATTAGAACGCGCACACTGTGAATGTCTTCGAGTTTTACTAGGTCGTCCCATTCTCCCCGGCTTTAGACCCGCCATTAATCAAGTGATAAACCATCTTGCGTGTCCGGTATTGCCATGTCACATGACCCTGTACCCTTGGGTCGTGGATAATTTACATTTGTGGTTTTGATCACGTACAAGCCCCCACAAGCAGGTGAAATAAAATGTTTTATGCGGTTCGGGTTTGAACGAGGTACTTTGACCTGTAAGGCTTAGGGACAAAGAGAGTTACTAGCTCGTGAGAGATGTCATACAGCTGCTCAGCATCCATGTCACAACGCAGTGTTACTGTTCTCGATTCCCTTTTCGTCAAGAATTTTCCATATATTAGAGAGCTTCCTGAATTTAGGAATGTGTGGGGGCCCAGGCTGAGTCCCTTCCAAATGTCATAGGTCAACTGTACACTGTCATGAACATCATTTTTTAGAAATCTCTGTCAATTCTACTCTTAGCTCTTTGGAAGCTGGGTCCCATGCCTAACGCAACTTTGTGGTTCCTCTACCTAGAACATAGTACCTCGGACCTCATAAGTGCACAACCCATTTTTAAGTGAGTTCTCTCATTTAATTCTCGCAAGACCGTGTTATTCTCAGTTGTGTTAATCAGCTTCAGCTAAGTTACGCGGCAATAACTGAGACCCCACAAATCTCAGTGTTCACTGCAGCCAAGTTTCATTGCTCATTCATGTTACGCACGCAACCGGGTCATCTGCAGCCCTTCCCGGTCCTGTTTCCCCCGGAACCCAGCGACAGAGAGAAACAGAGTGGCAGACCACACAGTGTCTCCTAAGGTGTCTCGACACCAGTGGCATGATTCACTTTTGCCAGCCAAAGCAATCTCCCAGCCAAGCCTGGCATCAGCGGGGCCGGGATGGACAGCTCTTCCACCGGAGGGCGGGGATGCCAAAAGTCACATGGCTACGCCCGGCACTGCGGGGCCAGGATGCATAAGACTTCC
This sequence comes from Callorhinus ursinus, assembly GCF_003265705.2. Classification (NCBI taxonomy): domain Eukaryota; kingdom Metazoa; phylum Chordata; class Mammalia; order Carnivora; family Otariidae; genus Callorhinus; species Callorhinus ursinus. The sequence goes on from NW_027397069.1 coordinate 50,020,287, forward strand.
CCTGAAAGACAGCAAAATTATCAACACTGATACCACAGAGCACACTGCTCCCCAAACAAACAAACAAAAACTGAGGTGAGGCAATTGCCTGATCAACCATCTTACTAGTGGCAGACGGAGTATTTGAAGGAAATCTTAAGCTTCCAGATGGCAGTTTCCTTCCATTAGGTCACAGCTGTTTCCGGGTCTTCCTCTGGACAGATGCACCTCCAAGGACCCGATCTGTATCTTGTGCCACTCTCCAGGACTGTTCGCATCAGGTTGTCACACTAAAACATTGAGTATTTTATTCATAAGGATCATATGTCCAGGGGAATCCGAGGGAGCCAAGGCAGACAAAACTAGCAAGCACCAGTGGAGAACCAACACTTGAATTCTCCATAAATTGAATCATTTAAAATTTCTCTTGGGCGCCTGGGTGGCTCAGTCGTTAAGCGTCTGCCTTCGGCTCAGGTCATGATCCCAGGGTCCTGGGATCGAGTCCCACATCGTGCTCCCTGCTCAGCGGGAAGCCTGCTTCTCCCTCTCCCATTCCCCCTGCTTGTGTTCCTGCTCTCACTGTCTCTCTCTGTCAATTAAGTAAATAAAATCTTTAAAAAAATAATAAAATTTCTCTTAGTTTAACCAAAGCAAAGATAGAAAGGAGGTGGCGGCACCTGAGAAGGACAAGATGTGATCACCATCTAGGGTGCAAAAGAGAAGAACGACAGGGTGGTGTCTGCTGGGTCCCTCCGGCCGTTGGTGGATTCCATCCTACAATCCCTGGAATGAAGGGTCTGGGAAGCACGGGGCCTGATGCCGGGGAAGAGCAGGGTGCCAATCATTTAGAAAGGGCCTTAACCGTGGCCTGGTCAGCATTCCCAGACTTAATGATTCCCATCACCACTAGCAGCACCCATCCCAAAAGGCACCCTGGCGGCTCTGCTTAATGATCTCTTTGGCCAGTGAGTAGTTTTGCTCAAGGAAAAAGTCTGACTGCACACAGGTTCCCGAGTCTAGCAAGTAAGTCAGAATTCACTGTTGTTTTTGTTTTTGTTTTTGCACAGGTGACACGTTTGGTCTTCTGATGGTACTGGTTACACAAAGTTCGGTGCTGTAACACTTAGCAACAGAATCTACACGGATACCTGTTCCCTAGCTCTGCCAACATTTGTAAGAAGCTTGGGTTTGATTCCAGTACACATGGTAAGTCATGGATCCAACCTGCCCAGTATGCATTGAGCCGCACAAGTGTTCAGAAACAACTACCATCCTGGGTGTTCTTCTGAAAGAACATGCAGATAATGCTGCCTTCTGCCAAAGTAAAGCCTCCTTTCCAATCTGTACCCCTCTCTGCCCTCGATCCAAACACCCAGCAAGCTCAAGTGTGTAGGAGCTGTGGCTGGCTCCGTGCCATCCTGGGACACCCATACCACTTCCTCCAAGTTCTCCTCCGGTGTGCTGCTGCACAGGCAACCCCCGGGGACTCTGAAGGTAGGAAGGCTCAGTGGTAAGAAAGCTCTCTCCACAGCAGCTTACAACTCTACACTGCTGCTAAGCAATCTGCAAGCCTTCCTTTCGAGAAGGACGTCTCAAAAGACAATCCAGAAAGCAAGCTCAGAATTGCAGCCCAGCTGTGGGCCACAGTGTGGCCAACATAGGGACTCACGCGCATAACAAATACAGCACTTCAATATGCAATTAATTCATAGCCTAACTTGCATCTGTGAACCTGGGCACAGGGTAATGCAGAAGGAAGTCCCTGAAAGCATCCTCCAAAATACCCAAAGTTGCCATCCCAGGGTTACTATAATTTCACTACTGTGCAGGCATGCTGATAACACGCAGGCCAAAGGACATTAAAAAGATGAATGTTAATATAATGATAATGTTAGTGATAGTGTTAATGATAAATATTAATGTTCAAAGGGGCGAAAAAAGATGACAAAGGACTTTGCAGAGCTATGGCCTAATAATAAACCAAGAGCATTTAGCAGCCAACACAGAAACACAGATTGACAGCTGCAGGTCCACTGAGGTGCTGGGGTCTCTCTCAGAACCCCTCCACCTGTGGGTTCACATCGCCTAGTTGCTGGGGCTTTGGCTCCTAGCGGCTGCTCCCAGCTGCTCCTTTCTCTGGAGGCTTGTCTCTGGCTGACCAGAGCACCTCACCAGAGAGATAACTACACCCTGCCTCTGGGGGTGGCTGACAGCCCGTGAATGATGAAGACAGGGACCCAAAAGATCAGGCCCCTTGCTTCAAGGGGGGGACAGCTCTGCAGTGTATGAAGACACCACCCCACCCCCAGTGACTCACACCGAGGCTAATCTCTTCACCGGCTTCTCTCCCCACTCCCAGCCTGCTTCCCCCACTCCCTGGCATATTCTTCCCAAAAATGTCTCGTCAGTGAATCACATGTACCCAATCCCTATCTCAGACTTTGCTCAGGCTTTCCCTCCTGCGGCGGCACAGGTGCACGACCAGGGCCTTGCCGGGGTAGCCTGTGAGCTCCTCCACCAGCCACCTGTTCGCCCCCCACCCCTGCTAACTGCCTCCGCTCCGCCCACAACTGTCCCCTCGCTGCTTCCTCACTTCGGTTCTTCCTCCGCCGTGGAAGTTGCTCTCCCGTAGCCATCGCTTTCAAGATCTAACTCGAGATTTATTTTATTCCACCACCTGCACCCCCCCTTTCATGTGCATTTGTAAGCACTTAAGACAGTTGCCAGAACGTGTACCTATTTTTCCATCTTTGGGACAATTAGATCAGAATTTGATCAAATAGATGTTGCCACTTTCAGAGTACTCATCTCGAGGGATTAATCACTTCCTCCAATACAGCCATGGCCCAGCCTAATCTAGGGATGCCACTTCTGAGTTTGCCTTCAGAGTATGTGTCATACTCTAGTGAACACAATAGCCGACAGCAATTCTCTGTCCTTTGAATTTTTAGGGAATCATTCAGACCCATGACCGGTGGTTGCGGGTTAGTGAGAGTATGTATATATTTTGTAATTCCACAATTTACACGCCGAGGGCTGTCCCTTGGAAAAGAATATCCTTTCTCCCACAACGCCGCCCTACACCCAACCAATCCCAGTGACAGCAAATATTTGCCCTGTGAAAGTGATTTTTCTTTCCTTTATGATACATTTGGATTCACACCTGATGAGTGAGGTAAGTATTGATTCATTCATTCAGCAAATATTTGTGAAGCACTTTCCACATGCAAGCGCCGTGCTACAAGGCTTCCACATCAAAGAAGATGGTTTTGACTTGCGTGGGGCCTAGAGTCTACTTGAGGAAAATACAAGTAAGTGGACAATATTTTGAAGGATGATTAGGAGTTTGCTAGATGCAGAAGTTGTTGGGGCATGAGGGGAGGAACTAGTTGTAGGAAGGCATAGATAGTATTCTTGATCTGCAAGACCCCTCCTGTGAAGAGAGGATTGGAGAATGAACACAGAGGTGAGAGGCACTCAAGTTGCTGAGCGGCCAACAAGGGCTTATCTTGAGAGTATTGGGGAGCCACTGAGGGTTAAGGCTGTGATAAAAACCAACAACCAACAAAGCAAAACCATATCATGTGACTCAAAACTCATGAAACAGTTGTAATGTGTGTGCTCAGTACTTCTTTCTGGGCGCTAGCCTGGTTAATCCCCTTAACTTCGAGAAAGACACGTTCTTGAGCCCACTCCACAGATGAGGAAACCGAGACCAGCGAAGTTTGGTAACTTGCCCAAGATCACACAGCCAGTAAGTAGCAGAATTGGGATTCAAACTCTGTCTCTCTACACCTCTCAAGTCCAAAGCCCAGAATGACCCCCTAAAAGAAATTCAGCAAAAAATATGAAGATACATCATTTCAAAGGAAACTTTGATTTCTGAATAAATGTACCATGTTCAAGCACAAATCAAAGCACTGGAAAGTTAGACAATAACATTAAACCACTTGATACCTATTTAACTAGCAGGAAACATTAATAATCATGCATGATGCCATCTAATTTGTGTCACTCAACTGTCATTAATATATTGATGGTCATATTGTAGATTTACATAAATCTTTTAGAAAGCAATATAATAATATATATTAAGTCATAAAAGTGTCCATCTTGCAGGGCGCCTGGGTGATTCAGTCGGTTAAGTGTCTGCCTTTGGCTCAGGTCAAGATCTCAGGGTCCTGGGACTGAGCCCCACATTAGGCCCCCAGCTCAGCGGGGAGTCTGCTTGTCTCGCTCCCTCTCCTTCTTCCTCTGCCCCTTGCCCTGCTTGTGCTTTCTCTCTCAAATAAATAAAATCTTTAAAAAAAATGTCCATCTTCCTTTATCACCTCAGGAATTTAAGAAAATAATTCAAAAGTAGACCCAAAGTTTATCATTGAAACTACTTTTCATAGTGCAAAATGGAAAACACCTTAAATGTGGAATAATAGGACAATAGTTTGGTAGAACATTATACAACACCTCAGTGGAATATTCCATAGTCATTTAATATGATCTTTATGGGAATTACATTAACACCATGTGACTGTCACCTAAAAAGGTAGAATACAGTACATTATTGATATTTATGAAGAATATGGCCTAATATCTTTGCAAATTCCCAGATAAGTGAAAACCATTGTAGCATACAATTTCCTCCTTTAAAATGCAGTACCTAAAAATGTTAAGTAACCCCTTAAGACCCTTAATGTATCCATGAGCTCAGAATTTGCTTATAAAACTGTAAATACAAATTCTGCCAATAAAACAAACTCTAGACTGCATTATATCATATTATTAGTGAACTTATCCAAATTTACTGAAATCTGCAAGGAAACAACCTCTTTATCATTTCAGGAGAGTTCCCTGCAGCCTTCATATGCAACACAAAAGCTATATTGAAAGGCTGTCCCAGCAAGGGTGGGCTGGGCTTGTTGGATCCCCGTGGATTCCTACCTTCTCAGACGACAGTTTTCAAACCCAGCCATTTCAAAATCAAACCCCTGCAAAATGACAAATCATTGCAATCTTGGAAGTTCTAGGCAAATAATTGAAACTAAGAATGTCAAATTCAAGAATGTCAACAGTATACTACCATTCATAATCACAAATGCGTTATGATTACAACAGTTTGAAAATGTAGACATATAGCCAATGCTGCTTGGAAACGCAAAAAAGACAGTTTCATTTAGGTGAAAGAATTCCAAGTAATATTTTCCTTTTAAAGCATTTATTAAGCATTATATTGTTGCTTTACAAAAAAGTAAAGTTCACACAACGCTTTATTACTCTACAGCCAAATTCTTCTAGGTTGCACTCCATTGCTTTTAGCTCGTCGGTATTTTATAGTTTTTAATGTGTTTGCAGGGCTTTAGGGTTACAATAAGTAGGTCAAGACTGGAGAATTAGCAGGAACTCGCCACAGAACTAACCACATCATGCTTCCTATGGCATTTAACTCGTGTCAAAGGCAAGAGTGTCTTTGTACCCATGAGCAGTACAACAAAACCTCACACTTGGGCTTCAAAGCTGACTCTGGGTCACTCAAATAAAGGAACGTGCTTATGATTCCTGAACCCCCGCTGATTGATTTGACGGGAGCTACACGTTACATGGGGGCTCTGTCTACATGACTCAGGGAGAAAGAGAGGAAGGGAGGTAAACAGAAATTGGGAGGGAATCATGCTGTATCCAGGCTAACAAGCATTGCAAACCAGTTTTCTTTTTCTTGTTTTCACAGCTCCTTGTGTCGATCTCTAGGGGTCATTCTGTCCGTCGCATGCAAGTCACCAGAGACGGAAGGGGTGGGTCAGGTGGGGCAGGGGAGAGAGGCTCGGCCTACACATCAGTACGTGAAACTTCCAGAAGCCGGACCTGATGTTCCTCCGGGGGACTTGGCCAGACAGGAGCGTCTAGCTGCAAAAGCTAGAGGGGACAGAGAAGGGAAAGCCAAATGTTCAGGTGCATAAACTTTGCAATTTGTAAAAACTCATTGTTTTTTCACCTAGTATAAAGAAAAATTAATAATGCAGAGAAAGAAATTCTGGTGTCCAAGGATAAACTGAAAACAGTCTAAGAGAAACACCAGTAACAAAGATTAGTGGGGATGGGGACCAGCAGAAATTAGCGTATTTAGCTTGGATCTTGAAAACTGAATTCTGTGTGAAATCCAATATCCACTTTTTGACGTAATGGACCTTCACAACATCTTTAAGCCTTGCATTTATGCATTTTTCTTATCGACCAAACAAATCCAATCGAGAAATGGGGTGAAGTCTTAGACAAGAAGAAGAGGGGAGAATGTTTAGTTATGCAAGACGGACGAGTTCCGGGGGTCTAACGCACAGGGTGTGATGATAGTTCACACCATATCGTATGATTGAATCTCACCACACGCACACACACACAAATGGTGACCGTGTAGAGGTAACTGTCACCTACGTTCATTAGCTGCATTGCGGTGCTCATTTCACAATGTATGTGTATATCAAAGGATCAAGTTGTACCCCTTAAATATATACAATTTTGTATATCAATAATACCTCAATCAAGTTGATTTAAAAAAAAAAAGAAGAGAGGAGAAAAGAACATTTAAAACATTTTAGGAGTATTAACACCTCATCCTTGACCAAACTCTCTACCACTGCTGGAGTGCAGGGCAGTGAAGGGAAAGAATGAAGCAGGGAAGGTCGCAGCTCAGAGACCTCAGGCTTCTAGAGCCAGTACGTGCCCCCCAACCCCTCCCTCACTGACAAACTCAACCAGTAGTGACTGTCCCCACTGATCAGGCACAGCCAATCCTCATCCCACTGACTCCTCGGATCCACCGTCTTACAGATGAAGACCTGGGAATGCCAACAGGTTAGGTAACCCACTGCAGAGTGCAGCAAGCGCCGTGGTCGACTCCCTGGCAGCCCCTCCACACTGGTGTAAAGCAGTCAGGCTCCCATGATCCCCAGCCAGGAGCCACTTCAGGAATGTTTCTGAGGCGTATTTCTGCTGGCGATCACCGGGAGGAAGCTTCTCTCTCTTGAGAGACCATCCCAGGCAGAGGAACTCTCTCTTCATCGTTGGGCAAGGATGTGATGCCTCTTCTCCCCAGCAAGCATCACTCTCGGGGTGAGGGGAAAGACAGCAAAGATCCTAGGTGGCATTACTGAGATGCCAGCACCGCCCCCGCCCCGCCCCGCCCAGCCAACCCCACCTCTGCACTTCACGGGAATGAGATGATAAATTTCCTGAGTGTCTACACCAGCATGAGTCACATGCGATATCCTTTTCATCAAAAGCACCCTGGCAGATGCAAAAAACCAGAATCCCAAATCAGGTCTGTCTGATGACCAAGCACCTACTCAGTCTAAAAGTTTCCTAGTCCAAGACGCTGTTTCTGGGTGTCAAGTCTTGAAGGGTCTCCAGCCCAACAAGTGTGGTGTCGCTGGAGTCAGATTAAATCCCAGCTCTGCCACTGATTATCTGTGCAATCATAGGCAAGTTACCTCTCTTATGTCTTCTACCTCGTCTGAAAAGTGGGAATAATATTAGTGCTTGCTGTAAAGGAAGTTTAAAGACCAAAGGACATGGGGCACCTGGGTGGCTCAGTTGGTTAGGCGGCTGCCTTCAGCTCAGGTCATGATCCCAGGGTCCTCTGCTCCCCCTGCCTCTGCTCTCTCTCTGTCAAATAAACAAATAAAGTCTTAAAAAAAAAAAAAAAAAAACTAAAGGACATTTCCATACAGTAAGTACCCCATGCCTACTAGCTGTCATGAGAAAGGGGGCTTCATGACTTTTGGCACCTAGGTTCTTTATAGAACTTTTATGTTTTATTTTATTTCCCCTGATATATGAAATCGGTGTCATAATTAAAATAGTGTTTCCTTAATGTCTGTCCCTCTCTGAGCTTTCAGCTTTTTAATTAGTGACTGTCCTCATTCTTTTTCAAGAAAACACAACATCATTAAACAAAACATTTAAAATGTCACCCATAGTATCATGCCACCTAATTAAACTATTCTTGTTCCTTGATATTACCTCTGGCGTGTAATATTTACATATCCACAATTTACAGCGAACATTCTACTTTGCTATTATTTTTACTTAAGTCACAGCACATTTCTCTGTATTTCTATATTCTTTATAAATATTCATTTTAATAGTTTTATGATATTGATATAGAGTATTTCACTGAACATTCTCCTAACATTGGTATTTTGTACACAAATTGCTTCCTTATTTTTCATCTTAAAGATAATGCAGCAGTAAACATTTTTGTTTATATATTCTTTGATTTCTGTGAATTTTTCCTTAAGAAAAATTCCAAGGAGTAGAATTACTCTGTCTTGGGTATGTATTGTCTTTATGCCTCCTGCTGTATAATTCCTTCCAAAAAGATTGTTCCAGTTTGCAACTGTAAAGTTTATCTTAACTAGTCGAGACCGAAATTGAGTTCCTCTAAGCAGTTACTTGGTTTGAAACATCAGAGAAGTCTTTGTACTTTGGTGAAATTGGTATTTTGATTGCCTTGCCATGGTTTCAAGCTTTATAAGTCAAGTTCTGCTTTCTTGCTTTGAAAGTTCCCCCTTGAACCAATCAGTCTTTTTTTTTCCCCATAGGCCATGAACTTTTAAAAGCTTGTCTGCTTTTATCTCCCTGTCTCCCTTCATGAATCTAATTGGATTGATATAGACCCCCAAGGATTTGTAAATGGCTCAAGGACACCATTTTAAATGGATAATCTAACCCAACTTCATACTTCCTGTAAAAGGTACATTTTTAGTCTAGAAGTGAAATGGTACAATCACTTCACCCAGATGGAGTAACACTGATTTCCCCAGGTCCTTGGAAACCCAGTGACAACTTCGTGAATACCTAGGACGTTAATTGGTGAAGTAACTAAGAAAAATGCGCCCCACGCAAAGTTTAATGTGGATCCTTCCTCACTCCTCCATATAGCAAAAATAACTACCCTACTTTTCCTTTGGAGCATGGAAAGTGGTTTTGACTACACCAGGATGAGTCTCTTAGGGGTGTGTATATTTCTCTGGTTTGGAGTTTACCTGACTCATGAGCAGACACCTCTCAGTCATAGGCAAGGCAGTTAACACAGCCCTCAATGCTCCTAAAGGGACTTTGTCTAGCTTGCTGTGAGGTCTTTCTATTTTCTCATGTTTCTAATGATGATCAACCCTAATCTAAATGCAGACACTACCACACAAGGCACTGTGACTGGTTCTAGAGGAGTCGTTCAGATGAGGCAGAGTGTGCTTGTGTTCGTTTCTCCCCCTCCAGACTATCATACACATGAAAACACATCATTTAAAAGTTCTGGTAGAATGCCCAAAGTATGTCTAGAGACCTACTGGAGTTACAAATGCCAGGTTAAGAAACACTTCAGGTTCAAGGATCTAGACATTGTTTTTCTGTAAAAGGTCAGATAGTAAATATTTTAGATTTTGAAGCCCAATGGTCTTTGTAGCAACTATTCAAATCTACCAGTACAAAAACTGCCATAAATGATTATAAACAATAGGCACTGCCATGTCCCATGAGACTTTATTAACAAAAAGAAGTCCTGGATTTGGCCCCAGGGCCAGAGTTTGTCAATTTTGATCTAGTATGTAAATGGTGAAGTGTGAAGAACACCTACCCAGCATCTCTGTACTCTTGCTTTCTGCAATATGTGTTTGCAAGCCCATTTGTTCATTTCATCTATGTCTGTATTTGTATATCATGGGATTTAGGATGTAGACATTGATTCATTCATTCAAACCATGTGAATTTTTTTGCTACCTACTATATGCTGTCACACTACAGTGTGGTCCTTAATTTAGTCCTATCTCTGTCTGTTAAATATAACCCAAGACTGCATTTTTTAGTGATGTAGGTAGAATTAGTTAAGAAAATTAAAAGCTGAACAGTAGCGAGCAGTATAAATCAATTTTTAAGAACTTCTGATGAATAATTAGATCCAGTCTCTTCTTTGAGATCTGAGCAGATGGATTGGAATGGCTTCTCTAGGGATCAATGAAGAGTTGAAGGCAGGAAAGTTATCAGATGTAGGAGAGCATACTGAGCTCGGAGCTAGTGACCGGTACTGCAAATATTTAACTGTGTGATCTTTCCTTGGGCAAGTTGTTTAATTTCTCTGGGACTCAGTTTGCCCTTCAATAAAGCAAGGGATTGGGATTAGGTTCACTGGAATAGATGAGTCCCAAATCTGCTCAAGCTTTGAAACTTTAAAGTTTTGTGCCAACCAGCCTATGCTGAGAGGCTTCCATTATGCCAGAAAACAAGAAATTTAGAGAGATTTCTTCCTTTAGTAGAGCTCGAATACACATCCTGTGAAGGCCCCTCATTTGACTGTCACCTAAAACTAGGACATTGCATTCATCTTGGGAACCACGATGATCATGAAAATGGACCTGGCTTAAAAGTCTTCCACCCACTGTGGAAAGCAAGCATGCCCCCGCCAACTGCAACCCAAGGCAGAGAGGGGAAATGGAAGCACATGCCATGGGAGTGGGGAGAGGAGGCACAGGACCAGCCCAGAAGCAGAAGCATTAGAATTGGGCCCTGTGGGGTGAGCAGATTTTAATAAACCTGAAAGGGGGTCAGTGTTAGAAGGTTTTGCTAACAGAGGGTAATTCAAACGGAGAAATACGGTGGGAGAATGGAGGCACCATCCCGAGCCAAGGTCAGAGTCCAGTCGCCTTGTGAGTGGGTGCGTTCACTGAACCCCACTTCTGTTCCTACTCATCTCCAATGGTTCAGCAACAGTAACTATCACAGCAAACAGGCACGGAGGAATTTTTCATTATGCACCAATTTTTTTTGTTTTTGAGTATGACTTTTTGGTTTACACCTTTCAGTTGGCTGGTTCTTCATGATCATGGATCCATGGTTTCAAATAAAGTCAGGTTAAAGTGGAACTATAGTGACTATGGTAAATTCAATGACTCCAACAGAGACGAGGAATCATGTGGACAAGTGAAGTATCAGAAATGTAGGTACACGAGTCTACTAATAAGCCCAATATTGGCAATTTAGTTTCAGTAAAACATCACCTAACATATGAAATGAATGTTATTAATTTGAATGATATTGATATGTTGTCTTATTTGTATTTAATTAGATTTTTAGTGGTTGTGTAACAAATAGAAGCATACAGAATATATGTCTACTTTCATATTTTTGCATTTTTATACAACCCCCTATAAAAAAGAATTTGAGTCAACACTTGGAGTCTTTTAAAAGAATTTTTTAAAGGTATTTATTACTCAATTTTTCTGGATATCACATTATATGAACTTAAAGTTTATTTCTTCATATATCAAAAGGAGATGGTAATTGTTTATTTTGCGGGGCTATTAAGAGGATGAAAAGAGTTCTGGAAAGTTTAAAATGCTCTGTAATATCAAGGAGATAAAACAGTATTTATTACAAAACAAGCACAGAGGGAAAAACCAAAACAGCTGCCCAGTATCTACTTCTCAGTCTACATAATCAGGACTCTTGGCAAAACGGTTTTTATGGGTAAAGAGTAATGGCTTACAATTTCGATGTGTTCCTTGGGGAGTCCTAGACATGCGGCAAAACTCTACCTGCCTGACTGAATCATTATCCCTGTAAGTTCGAAGACACTCATGAGTTAATTCAGGGCTCCTTTCAGCCCTTTGAAACAAAACCCAGCTCAGGGTAAATGCAGAGGCCGGCTCATGAAGCTGAAGCTTCGCAGAACGGTTTGCAAGCAGCTGGTGACAGAATGTATCTTGAAATCGAAGCTGGAAAGTCTTTTGACCGAGGCAGGTGGGCAAGATTTTCTATAGAACATTCTTTTGCATCGAGGAATCCAAATAGGAGGCATGTCATCAAACCCTCAATTCAAGCTGGGCTCAGGGAGATGGGTGCATACAGGAATCACAAGGCAGGCGTGTATCCAGCTGAAACTATGGAAGACAGCGATGGGGCTACAGGATTTCCGCATGAAATTGCTCACTGATACCCATGCACTAGTATTTACTGAAGAGAAGTGGATCACTGCCACCAGTGGAAATGAAATTTGGATAAGTCAAGAATTAGCTAGTAGTTTCCGGAGTTTAAAATTTTATCTCTAGCACCAATGTGGCAATTCTTTATTCAAGGTGAGTCAATCCCCATTTCTCAGGTGTCCAGGGAATGACTGGTACTGAAGTTTTTGACTTCCAGTTGCCCTATTTCAATGACAGAGACATTTTCCTGGCAGACAAAAGTTTTTAGAGTCTCCAAGAACTTTTTTGAACTTCACAATAAGGTGGAATTATAATTTTTAACTTGAGATAGATACCTCTGAACTATTATGCTGGGGACTTTGTTCCAAGTCACTGAGCAACATCAGTCCTTTTAAATACTTTCCTTCATCCTTCTCACATGCCTGACAGCTTGCTCTATAGCTGATACACTTTCCTCAGCCAATGTGCTCTCCCTGGTCACTGCTGGGGCGAGTCTGAGCACCTGGACCGCCTGAGTTTGTCAGGAGCTGTCTCTTCACCTCTCACTAGGGCCAGGGTCCTCTTGCCCAGGTGGGTGAGAAGTGATCGGGTTTCACTCCTGGTACCAATTCTTGTGGGTTGGTAGTAATACCGGATTCTTCCAAAGCAGACTTGGAAATGGGGTTTGACATACAGGGTATTTATTAGGGATCAACAGCTGTGGAAGTGAGGGGGGAGGGGGTAGCACTGGTCAGAGGGAGAAGTCAAACCAATACATGCCCAACGAAACCTTGGCCACACCGCAAGGAGCTCAAGAGCGTACATGACCCATCAGGGCTATCCCACACGGGGCTGAAATGGGTGGGTCCCCATACCCCCACAACCAGTCAGTGGCTAGGCTGCCACTGGATGAGGCAGATCTGAAGCGATGGAGGCCTGAAGACACGGAGAGATGGGGAACGAGTCGCTCCTGTTAGGGACACAGTGGATCCTCAGCATCTCTCTCTTCAGCTATCCCTACCTAACTTCTCCTACCCACAGTCACCACATCTGTGGGCCCCCGTGGCTCACCTAGGGTCATGACCCAGACCCTCCTCTCTGAGGACTGTGAGTCCCCACTGTGGACATTCTCTCCTCTTGGGCCTCTACTCCAAGCATTAAAATTTTGCTGTCAGGTCATCCTTTTCTAAAGTGAGATTTGAGTTTTTAAAATCCAGTTTGAAAAAAGTCAACCCTTAAAGTAGCATCGTGCCCCTGAGCCCCTTCCAACTCCTGCAACGATCCATATGTGTGAGCCTCTGCACTCCCCTCTAATTGTTCATTCCCAGGCGGGCCCAGCCCTTTCCACCACGGGCTCAAAGGAGGCAAAAGAAGACCCAGCAGGATATGAAAAGAACTATTTTCACTCCGGAGAACTGGAGAAACAAAAAAGCTACCTGCATAGAAACTCACAAGAAATCCTGTAGAAGCTCTCTCATCATGAAAAATGTCTCATTCATTTTAGCCTTAAAATAATATTCCATCAGAGTGGTTTATGGGAACAGTCCTTTATTATCTTTGAAATGCCTTTCTAGAGCACTGTGATATCTCAGAGTCCTCCCATCAGCGCTTTGAGGGAGATATCATTATTTTGCCACCTTTTCAGAAAAAGAAACAGAGAGATTCTGAGTGGTTCACTTTTTAACAGCCCATGTGTGGAGGGAGTCTGAATACAGAGGCCTTACAATCTTCTGGGGATAGGGCCAGAAATCTTCTGTGCCCTCCCGCCGCCCCTGCCTTGCAGGGCCGGGGTCTCATCAGTGGCCCTCCAGGAGAGGAGACGGTGTAGCGCCCCTCTTACTTCCGTCAGTGCCCTCCAAGGGCCCCCCAACGAGTACAAAATAGCATACTTGCTTTGGGAACCCAGCTTTGCCCAGAAGTGACCTCCATGCCCCTCCTGTGTATTGACAGGACCTCTCTTGGGGTTTCACAGCCAGGATGTACAGGCCCGTGTGACGGTCCCTGCACGGGTGAAGGCTTGCGGGAGCTGAGACCGAGAGCTCTCTCGATCCCACTCCTCAGCCACAGCCCACTGCCATGTCGCTGAGAATTTTCTCGGGAGACAGAACTGTTCTTACCTTGCTTCTGTCCTTCCCACCTTCTTCCTCAGCAGCTCAATAAGCCCCGATGGCTCTCAGAGGCTCCCCACAGTTCTGGAGAAGTCCCAGCTGGGAGTCCGACGTGCGCTGCTCAGGTCATAGGCACAGAAGGTCTGGAAGATGACCGCCTTTTTCAAGGAGACCTCTCCCACGCCTCCGGGGGCCTCAGTCCCTCCGTTGCAGCCCAGGCCTGTGCCTTTGCACTTTCTTCACTGCTCTGATAAACTGCGAGTTCCCCTGGGAGGAGGTCTATGTCACAATTTTATCCGCCATTTTATTTTAAGATGAATACATTTCAGAGTCTGTCCTGGGGATAGTTTTGACAGGAAAATGCCTCGTGTGTGGAACTGCACACTCCCCACAGAACAAGAAATGCGTTGTGGGGAAAGGCAGAGCCGAGAGCTGTCGGAGGCATGGGGTGTCCCAGGCGGGGAGGACGGCCTCTCTGTCCTGTTTGCTGCAGGTGTGGAGTTATCCTGGGAGGACCGAGCTGCCAGGGCTCGGGCTTTGCAAGCAACAGAAAACTGGGTGGGCTGAGCTCAGCGGAAAGGAGTTGATTGGGAGGGTGTTGGGGAGAAGACCGAGAATAGTGGATCTGAGAAGCTGAGCGAACCGTCAGCAACCCACCAGGGGGACGACAGATTTAGGAGCTCACTCTGCAAAGTCACGTGAGGTCCCCAAATTTCTGCACGCATCCCTCCCCTGCTGCTGCCGCCTCCATCCAGAACATAGTACAGGGGATAAAGCCCCCCCGGAGCGCCGGGCAGTGTCCTGGTGGCAGGGGTCCCCCAGAGAGGGGAAGCTCTGTTCCTTACGTCTATTTAAGAAGAGGAGCTTCCCTGAGGAAAAGCTTCGCCCTTCTACCAGACCAGATGGATTTTAATCTCCAGCACAAGCGGATTCCAGTATAAAGCAGTAGAGATGGTGCAGATTTAAAATCAGACAGAGGGGCTCAAATCCTGGCTCAGCCACTTACTGGCTGCATGACCTCAGGTAACTGATTTAACCAGTGAGGGTCTCAGTTTGCTCATCCATTAGAGGAGGGTAACATTTTGTACCTCACAAAGTGGTTGGGGAGAGTTAAGAAAACAAAAATATAAAGCAGCTGGCCCAAAGCATGCATTTGATAAATGCTCTTTCTTCTTTCCTCCCTCCATATCCCAGTTCTCTGTGTGTCGTTGGCCCATCACAGGTCCAGCCTGGGGCGCAGTGAGAACCGTTCTCCACAGTGACAATCTGTCTTGCTAGGCGGAGGGAGCGGGGCGGAGCGCGCATCAGCATTTCTGCAGCAGCCGAGGACTAGAATCTAGGACTTGGACCCCAGTGGTGCACAGGGACGCTGTATGACAACCTGACACACACCACCCCGGGGCCTACCGGAGCCAAGAACACGGAGAACACCCACCCCAGCAGCCCCGACAGTGAAGGGCACTCCAGTCCAAGTTATGTGGCTCTGTGGAGTTGACCATGTGAAACTCGCCTTACGAAAGCAGAGAAACAGGATCAAAGGGGGCACCTGGGTGGCTCAGTCGGTTAAGCATCTGCCTTTGGCTCAAGTCATGGTCCCAGGGTCCTGGGATCCAGCCCCACATCGGGCTCCCTGCTCAGCGGGAAGCCTGCTTCTCCCTCTCCTCCCTTCTCATTCTCTCTCTCTCTCTCGTTATTTCTCTCTCTCAAATAAATAAATAAAATTAAAAAACAAAAAAACCAGAATCAAGGAAGAACAGTCTTTTCCCAGTCCAGCATTCCTAACTATTTAAACCAAACAAAATATCTACTTTTTAATTTTGTAACCTGGAAAATGTATTCTCTTCCCACTGGAAAGAAAAAGGCATTAGAGAAAAAAGACTCCCTTTCACATTTTCTTTATGGGATGAAAGTCTGAGCGTTAGTACAAGCAAATAGAACGCTGAAGAAGCCCCTCAAAGGCCTCTCTAGGCGGAACATGCCTGGGGAGAAAATCGTGTCCAAGACAATCTTCGTGCCTCAGGTTTGAGAGCGTCGTGGTCACACCCCAGCCCTGAAGTTAGACGAAATATTTATATGTCTGCAGATTTTGACTACAGTCCTGATCTCAAATAGTCCATGCCGTTGCCCCACAAACAAATATTTGCCCAGGTGATAAATTTGAATTTAGAAAATGCGGCTGGGCAAACATGGGCTTAGAGGCCCCCTCAGTCCCGGCTTTAACTGTTACGCCTGAAAAGCTCCTTGTTGAGTCTCTTAGTGTGTCCTTTAAGTGCTAACAGGACGCCAGCACCTCACCTTGGAGGCTGCTGCTTTCTCCAGAGAACTGGAGGCCTAGGCCTTTTTTTTCAAAAACATACCATGCTTGTCTACGAGAATGTTAGTAGTTACTGGGTCCCTTAAAAAAATTTCCAACAGACTAAACCTCTGGGAACACTTAGCAGCAGTTTTTCTCTTGGTTTTGCTGTTTTGTTTGTTTTGTTAATTCTCATACCCAGCCTGTTGGGTCCTGTCATGGGAATAAAAGGCGGGGGAGGGGGCTTGCAAAGCCCTCTCCACTCTCAGGTTCAAATGCCACCAGGCCCGCCAGCCACTGGGCCCCCACAGCCTGGATCGGGATTAGCTGTTCAGCTTCTAATGGCTGAATGGCTCCCCTTGCAAGACTCAGTTCTCTTATCTCAAGGCTATATTGGTGCCCATTTCTTTGAGAAAACTGTCCTTTGCCAAACCTTCACACACAAGTACAAATTAGTTTACAAGCGCCTGGGTGGCTCAGTCGGTTGAGCGTCTGTCTTCGGCTCAGGTCATGATCCCTGGGGCCTGGGATTGAGTCCTTCATTGGGCTCCCTACTCAGCTTCTCCCCCTCTCCCCCACCACTCGTGATCTCTCTCTCTCTCTCTCTCTCTCTCAAATAAAAATTTTTTAAAAATTAGTGTACCCAGTTACCCTTCATCAAATACTATTTGCTTCAGTCTTCTGTTTTATCCTCTTGTATAAATGATTTAGCTTTCATTTGAAATATCATTTACAATTTCTTTACCAATTTGATGAGGATGCTGTCTCCGGTATGCTTACCAGCAGTAACAATAGAAGCAAAATAAAGTGAAGTGGGGCCTAAAGCTCTCTCTCCCTCGGCCTAGAAGTTTTCACTTGAAGTACCTTTATCATCCTGGCCAGACAAGTGCTTGCTTAGTAACTCCCCTTATCAATGATTTAGGTTTTCTCCTGATTGCCTTAGCACCTCTGGTACTTTCTAGTTCTTCCTTTCCAGCTGCAATGAGAAACGATTTTATAAAAGGTCACTGTCCAGAAATACATTCTCATTTATCAGCACAGCCTCTCACTAGCATGCAACCGGATTGGCGGTTGTATAATAATTACTGTTATGCTTCCAACGGTGGTTCTCAAACATTAGAACACATCAGAATCTTCTGGGGAACTTTTTCAAAGTTCAAAGGCCCAGGCCCTATCCTATCTCAAAGCGCCCAAGGCTCTGTGTTCTCTCCTCAGCCACCAGCGTTGGAGGACCACTAGCAGAGTCCATGCACTTGCTACAGGACACACTGAAGCTCTCAGGCTTGCCGATGCCCATCAAAATCCCATCAGTGCCCGAGCTTTAGAGGAGACTTCTCCAGTGCTTCAGCGCCACCCCGGACCCAGGCAGAAACAGACCCCTAGAGGCCCACATCTGCAAGCCGCGGCCACAGATGGGCTCTGATGACAGTGTTTGGGCCGTGGCTCCCAGGTGACACATTCTACAGGAGAGGGACATCACGGAGAGCAAACAAGGTCCGAGGCTCACTTTCTCCAAAGCTGAGATTTCAGCTAGGTAATGAAACTCATTTTGCAGCCGGGCTGGGAGACCCTGAAATTCACTGCAAAAACAAAACCGCCCAGGCATTGTCTTCTCAGCGGGCTCTAGGAGCTCAGAGGGCCATCTCTGGAGTAGGTTAAAGTACAGATCTGGGGGCATAGACATGACTTGAAATTCTGTGACCTTGAGAGAGAATCGGGCTGCTTCCTGGAATGGTGTGGAACATTTTCTCCCTCCTATGGCACTGGATCAAACAGGCCAGTACAACAGAAATGCAACTTCTCTGGATACACACAAGAAATTGAAAATCTAGAGAAAGATGATGGAAGCAGAACATACTCTAGACCCTGACAGAATGTCTGCTTCCACGTTAATCTCCCACCACAAAAAGAGCAAACTGATCCATTTTTTTTGCTTTTTTTTTTTTTAAAAGGAAAGAAGTTCACTATAGGTTTTTTTTGTTTATTTATTTTTAAGATTTTTAAAATTTACTTTGACAGAGAGAGAGAGAACACAAGCAGGGGGAGTGGGAAAGGGAGAAGCAGGCTCCCCACCGAGCAGGGAGCCCGACGCGGGGCTCGATCCCAGGACCCTGGGATCACGACCTGAGCCGAAGGTAGACGCTTAACAACTGAGCCACCCAGTCGCCCCACTAAACTATAGTTTTAAGATGAGGTGCCTAGGGACACCTGGGTCGCTCTGTCGGTTGAGCATCTACCTTTGGCTCAGGTCATGATCCCAGGGTCCTGGAATCGAGCCCTGCATCGGGCTCCTTACTCAGTAGGGAGCCTGCTTCTTCTTCTCCCTCTGCTGCTCCCCCTGCTTGTGCTCTCTCTCTCTCTCTCCCCCTCTCTGTCAAATAAATGGATAAAATCTTTAAAAAAAAAAAAATAAAAATTTTTAAAAAAATGAGGTGCCTAAAAAACAGGTGTCGTCCTTCCCTCAGCTGGAAAGACCCATGGAGCAGACACTCGCCACAGGGCTCATGTCCCAAGTAGAAGCACCTCTTGACCTCCTTGGCATCTTCACAAATCACAGGAAAGAGAGCTTTGTAGAGTAGACCAAAAAAAAAAAAAAAAACCTGGAGTTACTGGCAACTCTGTTCAGAAATGACCAAGACCCTAGACTTCATTTCCACACATTCAGGAACCCCTGGGGTAGAAACTCATACTGATGTCATAGCAAGAACCTGGACTCCAGAGGTTTCAACTTTGCACAATGGAAATAAAGCTTTACGACAAAGTCTAGAAGTGGTTGTCCTGTATGAGTAACACTTATATAAGCATTATCATTTACTGTTTCACAACTAGAGAAGGAAGAAAGACTGACAAATGGAATGTTGCCCATCAAAATATAGAAGGAATGGGCTTTGGATTCACACAGAACTGAGTCTGAAATCTGGTTTCACCACCTTCCAACTGTGTGATCTCAGGAAAAGTTGTTTAGCTTGTCCAGACCTCAGTTTGCTCATCTGTAAAATGAGGCAGTGAAACTATCTGCCTCATCGGTTGTTGGGAGGATTAAATTCAATGACATGATGCTTGGAACATGGTATCCGCACAAAGAAAGTGCTCAGTACGTGTCAGTTGCCATTTTGGATCTATAAGGAAACAAGATCACTTTATACTTTAAGCAAAATTCTCAAGTCATTGGAAAGTTGGTAATTGTAAGAAAGGAAATAGAATCATGGAAGGTGGTGGAAGTATCCTACTTGTTATCTTGTCTAAAAATAAAATGTATAGGGAACTTAATCAATTCTTTCCTGAGTATCTGAACTACGTGCCCAGGACTCTGCTTGGCATTACTGGGGAATCAAACATGGTCCCTGCCCTAGAAGAGGTTACACTCCAATTGTGTGGACAAACCATACAAGCCTCTAATGGTACAAAGAAAAATTAAGTACAAAACCAAATGATAGGGCGCCTGGGTGGCTCAGTTGGTTAAGCGACTGCCTTCGGCTCAGGTCATGATCCTGGAGTCCCGGGATTGAGTCCCACATCGGACTCCCTGCTCAGCAGGGGGTCTGCTTCTCCCTCTGACCCTCTTCCCTCTCATGCTCTCTATCTCTCATTCTCTCTCTCTCTCTCAAATAAATAAAAAAAATTAAAAAAAAAAAAAAACCAAATGATATGTTCAGTGAAGAAAGAATAAGAAAAATGAGATCAGTGCCAGCTTGGGAGACACTTCTTGAAGGCAGTGGGCTTGGCGGAGGGCTTGAGCCGCAATTAAGATGCCTCCCATCTCTGTTCCCATCAGTCACCACGGGACATCCAAGTCTCTAGGCCATGCCCATCTCCCGGACAGCTCTGTACACCCCCACGCTGGCTCAGTCTCGCCCTCCTCCTACCCTACCAAACTCTTGCCTTGTGCACTCGGATCTCATGATGTGAAACACTGACATCTAAACCTCCTATCTGAGAGACCTTGTCACTTTCTTGCCCTAACTCTGCCTAGCTCCCTCCTAACGAGGCCACTTCTCCAGCAGCCCCCTCAAGGAGCAACCCCTTCTTGCACACACATCCCCACCAAGTTCCCTGCCTGGCTGGGGTCCTCGGAGACTCCTCCAGCTTCTCCTCGCAAAACTCCAGTGAGTCTAATGCACATACTCTCAGAGCAGACTCGCTTGTTGTGTCACCTGCACACAACCTGGGCTCATCCCCACTCCTTGAAGATTCTAGCACCAGGAGGATGGTTATTCTCAACATTTCTCCTGTGGTAGAACAGTGCCCCTCTTACACACACACACACACACACACACACACACACACACACACACACACA